>NC_091619.1:79063850-79663850 GCF_027580195.1 Bos mutus | reverse complement strand
GCTAGAATATGGCAGAGCTGGGATTTGAAGCCACACTTGTAACACCACGTGGTGGTACCTCTCACTGCCTGTACTATGTACCCAATGTAAGAGTGACAGAACCTTCTTTAGTCTTCTTTATGGCAAGCGATTGCTGAATGCATGACTTGCACTGTCCTCCGCAGTCCTTACAACATTCCTGGAGAGAAAATGCTGTCATCAGTTCCATTTTCTAAATGAGGAATCTGAGACTCAGAGAAATGAACTTACTTGAGGTTATGCAGCTAATAAATGACTTGAAAGCCCATTCTATTTTGCTTCCTTACTGTAAACTGCATAAACTGTAGACAGCACAAAACAAATGCAAGGATTTTGCAGAGATGCTCCTCTGTATTCTGGACTCTAGATAGGTACGCATGCACTTCTAAGACATTTTTAGAGGATTTGAGGTCTGGGAGTTAGGCAATATGGTGAAAAGCAAAGAACCCCAAGCTTGTGGTCAGCAGATCCAGGTTCAAATCCCACCTTTGGTGACCACGTCACAGTGCTGCTCGGTTCCCTCGTTTGCAAAATGGAGGTAATGGCAGAGCCTGCACGTGGACCTTGAGTGATAAGACACGGGGTACTGTTATTATTTAACACACAGGAAGTGGGCTTGTTTTTGTTTTCACATTGGAGTTCACTCTTGGTGTTAGATATTCTAAGGATTTTGACCAGTATATAATGACCCATATCTACCATTATAGCATCATAAAGAATCGTTTCCCTAAAGCCCCTCTGTGTTCTGCCTATTTATCCCTCCCTCACCAAACCCTGCAGCTACTGATCTTTTTACTCTCTGCATAGTTTCACCTTTTCCAGAATATCCTATAGTTGGGATAATACAGTATGTAGCCTTTTCAGGTTGGCTTCTTTCCCTTTAGTTATGCGTTTAAGTTCCCTCCATGTTTTATTCATGGCTTGATAGCTCTTTTTCAGTGCTGAATAATATTCCATTGTCTGGACTGCCACAGTTCATTTATTAAGGGGTTATATTTTAGCCCAAATTAGATGAGAAAACTGAATCCAAGAGAGGTTAAAAAGGGCTCAGATCCTTCAGCTGATTTGTGGCAGAGTCAGGAGTTGAAAACAACTCTTCAGCCTCCAGTCCAGCACTTTGGCTACTTTCACAGGCTGATTTTCTGACATTTCCTCAAGCTTGAATTTTAGGATTCTCCTCAAATTTCATCCATTCACTAAACTACCACTTCTGTATTTGTGGAATTAAAGATTGAAGAGAGTTTGGACAAGGCAAATGCACATTCTCCTCAACCATCTTGTTGGTTAACAGCTTCTGTTTCCTTCCTCATGTAGGAGTTTTAAAATAGCAGCTGAAAAGTATTAAAATTGGTAGAGGGGTTTCCATCTTTCCTATCTTCTGCTTCTCTTTGGAGAATGTGCCATCTAATGATGATTGGGAGACATGGACGGCATGGGAGATTTCTTTAGGGTAGTCTTATCTGCTGCAGAGGCAGGTGTGGAGCTGTGGGAAGAGGGAATCAGACACTAGGGCTTTACCTACATAGCTTCAGTTAAACTTCACATCATCCTTGAAATGTAGATTTATTAATGTCATATTTCTTGGAAGAAGAATCTTGCCCATGCTCACTCCTCTTGAAAGTGGCAGAGGTTCCTTCTAATCCATGTCGTTCTCACTGTAAGAAAGTTTTAAAGACTTTGTCATAAGAGACAGCTGTAGAATCTGGCAGACACAACTATGCAAAACATTTAGAGGACTTTTGAGTGGAACAGGGAATTAGATTTATCCCCAGAGAAGTGTTACATAGGAAGCTGATGTTAGGGAGAACTTCCTATTAGAGGATGGCTTGACAAAGGACTCACCTGCCTTAACTCATCCAGAGAACCTCCTCACTGGAGGAGCATTTAAAGAGAAGTAGACGGGCCAATTGGAGAAGGCAATGGCAGCCCACTCCAGTACTCTTGCCTGGCAAATCCCATGGACGGAGGAGCCTGGTAGGCTGCAGTCTTCGGGGTCGCTAGGAGTCAGACACGACTGAGCGACTTCACTTTCACTTTTCCCTTTCATGCATTGGAGAAGGAAATGGCAACCCACTCCAGTGTTCTTGCCTGGAGAATCCCAGGGATGGGGGAGCCTGGTGGGCTGCCGTCTCTGGGGTTGCACAGAGTCGGATACGACTGAAGTGACTTAGCAGCAGCAGCAGCAGCAGACAGGCCAGTGGTCAGGGATGTTTTTCAATCATTCAATCAATGTTTAATGAATAGCCATAGTGTGTCATTACTGATTTAAGACTGGGGGTTCAACAATGAACAAAACAGACCAACAGAGAACTTGTCCTTGTAGATTTACATTGCAATGGAATATAGTGGTAGGGGAATTGTACCAGTCTCTTGTACATCAGACTAGGGGGCCGCCATGATGCAAGTCACAGATGCATGCTAGGAATGAGGGGGGAACTGACACTCCCCTGCAGCTGTCACCCAGTGACTGATGGGACACAACCCCAGTCCTCTTATCTCTCAGATAGCTGCAAGATCTATGCTGATTCCCTGAGTTCCCCCAGCAGGATGACACTCCAGTTGTCTGTGACCGAAACCTGCTTGACTGGTTCCTTCCTGTCCCTATCTCATTTACCATTGCCGAGCCAGTGGTCCCTAGAATGACTTCCCAAGTAAACCACTTGCACTAGAATCCTTGTCCCAGAGCCTGCTTCTTGGGGACCCTAAAGTAAGACCTTCCATTTGGCTAAGTGTCAAGGACTTGAGTTTTCATCTTGACTCTTGGCTCTGCGCTCTTGGACAAGTCACTAACCCTCTGTAACTCCTCATATTCTCAGTTGTAAAATAAGAGTGTTGGATTAGATGAAACATATTTGTGCCATCTATATTCGTATCCATAAGCATACGTAGCACTTAAATGTGCAGACTCCTTTACCTGCTTCTGAAAGAGCATTCACAACTCATTCTGTTTATTTCACTGAACCAGGTCTTCGTTGCGGCATGCAGATCTTTAGTTGTGGCATGTGAACTCTTAGTTGTGGCATGAGGGATCTAGTTCCCTGACCAGGTATTGAACCTGAGTCCCCTGTATTAGGATCATGGAATCTTAGCCACTGGACCACCAGGGAAGTCCCCCACATCTCATCTGATTCTTAAAATACCTGTATGATTTAATAATGAACTTTGGGTACAGACGACTTAGGGTTTCCCTGGTGGCTCTAGTGGTGAAGAATTTGTGTGCCAATGCAGGAGACATGGGTTTGATCCCTGGGTCTGGAAGATCCCCTGGAAGAGGAAATGGCAACCCACTCCAATATTCTTGCCTAAAGAATCCCATGGACAGAGGAACCTGGTGGGCTGCAGTCCATAGGGTCACAAAGAGTCGAATACAATGGAAATGACTTAGCGCACACGCATTTTTATTATTCACCAAGACTTGAAACGGGTTATACTGGCTTTTTACCCATCTCTCACTGCCTCCAGCAGGATTTGTGGATCACCATGAGGGGACTTTTCTGCACATGAAATAAAGTCTCCATATATACCCAGAAATTTTTATAAACTTACTTGCACAGGAGGCATTGTTCTTTTTAGTGAACCAAATGCTTTTGCTTCCTATACCAAAAGTTACATCTTCTAAGAGGAATTTTGGTGTGTAGTTCAACTGTACCCCAATGATTTCTTTTTAAAATTGTGAGGATAAGCTATTATCAAACGCACAATAAAATGGGAGGATTTAGATGTATCTGGCATCAAGGGTTTAACTGATGTTTGTAGCAGGAAAGAATGACTATATTTCTTAAGTCATATCCAATTTTGTGGATAAGACTATATTGGATATAGCTGCCATTTGATCACATTTTTTTTCTGTTGCTGCCATCCCCACCCACACAAATACACTCTAGTGCACTATATAGAGAGAATAACAAAATCCAGCATTTCATGCTAGATTTGGAAGGCTGTCTTGTTTCCCTGTTGTAGTGTTCTGAGTAGGCGTTTGAACTCTGAAACCTTGAAGACTGAGCCCCTCAAACAAGCTCTTTCTGTGTCTCAGTGGGAAACTCTTTGGTTCTTTTCTTCAGTTTCTTCAGCTGTAAAACAGGAATCCAAATTATTCCCTCTAGCCCAGGGATTCTCTGAGCTAGTCTGTAAAATTACACAGAGATGAAAAACCCCGTAGTGATGATACACACCTAACATTATTATGAGTCTAGAGCTCAGAGTTCAGTGAGATTAAACAAAAAAAAAGACCTAGCATCCAAGAGGAAAACCCCAAAGTGCTCTCTGCTCAAATGGGGGTATTTTGTGCATAACTTTTAGGGGTCAATTTCTGTGCAACTTCCTGGGGTGACCTTGCAAATGTTTTTCTCTTTTCCCTAAAGACAGCCCTGTCCGTCATAGTTTTATAGGCTGTCACATCCCCCCACCCCTTATTTCTCTTTTAACTGTAGTGAAGGAAAAAAATTGAGTGCAGCTTCCTTGCTGATTGTGAAGAACAAATCTGTATCTCTTTGGAAACTTGCTGATCAAAAGATTTGTGTCATCTGTGTGTAGTACATTTCTCTGAGGGGAAAAGGCAAGTAATCAGGCATGCTTCTCTTCTGAGAGGAAAACAGATGCCCTGTGTGTGTGATGGGACTGTGTTTGAAAACAAAGTCAAGAGCCTGGGGGAATTAAAATGGTGCTGTCTCTGCAAACGTGTGGAGATAATGGGGCCCAAAAAGAGACGGCACATTCCAGAGCTCTTGGTGTCTATGGCAAGAAGCAGATGAAATGTGTCAATAAAATCTGGCATTTATTAGAGAGATAAGGAAGTCTGGAGAAAAGGGTATTCTCTGAGTAAGGCAAGAAAACAGAAATGTTTCTGTGCTGTGATACCAACTTCTGTCTTGGGTCTGGGGGCACCCGGTTAATTATTCAGAATATTTAACATATTGCCTTACAATGATTGTTAGTTTTTGGAGTGCTCTTCTCTTGGTTGATGGTGTTTACAAATCACACCAGGCAATAGATCTTTAATTCTATTATTGAAAAACAATCATAGAAAATGGGTTGTGAGTCATGTATTTTCTCTAGGGAATGAAACCACAAAAGTATTGA
Organism: Bos mutus; assembly: GCF_027580195.1. Lineage (NCBI taxonomy): Eukaryota > Metazoa > Chordata > Mammalia > Artiodactyla > Bovidae > Bos > Bos mutus. Next base: position 79,658,753 of record NC_091619.1, on the reverse strand, counting down.
CCAGCGACGTTTTCACTGTTTGAAATAGCAAAACAAAACAAACCATGGACACGCAGAAGGTCAGTGGATTCTCCTCCCATGGGGGGCTCTTCCAGAGGTCTATCTGACTGTCTAAGGCAATTATCCTCGCGGTGACCTGTGTTTCATAGCGGCGACATGCCCTGTGATCAGAATACCGAAAACTTCAAGGTATTCTTTGTGTCGATATTTTGTAATTAGGAAAGACAAATGAGAAGATGTATCTATTTCTAGACTTTGGTTTTCAAAAATGTTTTTAGATGGACTAGTACTATTTAGTTTATTGCAGGCTTCCTGATTCAGTGTTTAGGTTGAAAGAGGAAAAATATTTTGTATTGATAGAAGATCAAGAGCAGATGTACATCAAGGTCTCAAGCATACGTTTTAACTTACATTTGTGTGCCGTGAAGAACTATCTCAGCGCCAAGAAGTGATTTCTATTCACCAACTGTAGGCAGTTTTGGAGTTTTTACATAGAAAAATAACATTTTTTTGTGTGTTATCTGTTGATTTTCACCTTTTTTATTCTGAATATATTTTGTGTGTTTACTTCATGGGCTCATTTCAGGTTTAATGTGGAGCTGTCTCTATATCCAGGGCAGCATTGGCTTTTACACCCATCGGTTTCCTTGGGAAACTTAATGTGGCCATAAAATTGCTCAAAGTTGTGGCTCTTGGAGACCAGGTCTATGGAGACAGGGCACTTGCAGGCACATCTGACCAAGGTAGGATATCAAGTTGGATCATTTGAGATTCAGAACCTTCAAAGTCGATCCACTTTGGTGTCCAAAAAAAGTCCAGATTGAATATCTACATTACTCAAATATGCTGGAAGATTACCAGATCTCTGCTTCAATTGGTGTGTGTGTGTGTGTGTGTGTGTGTGTGTGTGTGTGAAAACTGCTTACACATGCAGCCTCCAGGGAGTCAGTTCTGTTGAATGACTGTCTGAATGTCAACACAGCTCATCATCATTTCTAGATGACAAATCATAAACACAACTGGCCCTCTGGACATGGCAGTTAACTGTGTTAACCAGTTAAGGTGGAATAGTGGAAAACGGGTTGTACATACAAACATGTATGGGTCCAGCTTTATATTATAATAAATGAGGCAGGCCTGGTGTCAGGGTCTGAGAGATGGTGGAGACCATGAAGACCTGAAGGCTCCCACTGTCCTCCCTCAATGAATGCTCAGTGTTGCCATATCTGCTAACATTTTTCAAACCAAGCAGTAAATTCAGATTTTTTAGGTAAAAATCTCTCAAACTTTAAATGTTGACTTAAGTTTCTTAAAACACAATACAGTTAGACTTTAAACATTTCAGAAGACCAAATATGGCCACCAGGCTACCATTTTGAGATCTCTGAATTAAATGACTCTTTGAGTAGAACTTCTCTGTTCTCCATCTAGAAACTGTTTTTCCAGTAACTTCAGAGGTGTCCCTTTTTACAAAAGAACACTGGACTGTGAATTGAAAGACTGGGTAAGCTAACTCTATTTTTCCCAACTGCAAGATCAAGGGCAAACACTTAGCTTTGCTCATCTTCAGTTTTATAATGTATCAATTCATATTATACACACTTATCTGACTCACAGGTTAAATTCACCCAGCTAATATTTATTGAAAATTTACTTGAGTATATCCTATTTTATTTATTTCTCAAGAAGGCCTTATGAGGTAGATATACTTAATATGAATGCAGAGGTAAGGAAACTGCAATTCTGCAAATTTTAAGGAAACGGCTCAAGGTCGTGAAGCTAATTAGTGATGCAGTGGAGATTCAAACCAAATCTCATATTAAACTCTACTTTCCAAGAAGAGAGCAATTCTTAAAATAGATAAGGAACCATAATCCATTTAAATCATCATCTTAATCGACAACATTATTATGATGTTTTCTTATCTAGACCCTAGACACAGAGTTTACAAGTAGAATCTTATCTGGGCAAGTTACTGTATCTCTTGGTCTCAATTTTCTTAACTCTTAAGTGGGGGAAGTAAGACTTAGGAGGTGAAAATTCACTTAGAAGGTGTATTTCAAGGGCTATATTTAGCCCAGAGATATCTTCTGCTAAGTCTCTTCAGTAGTGTCCGACTCTGTGTGACCCCAGAGACGGCAGCCCACCAGGGTCCCCCGTCCCTGGGATTCTCCAGGCAAGAACACTGGAGTGGGTTGCCATTTCCTTCTCCAATGTATGAAAGTGAAAAGTGAAAGTGAAGTAGCTCAGTCGTGTCTGACCCTCAGCGACTCCATGGACTGTAGCCTACCAGGCTCCTCCATCCATGGGATTTTTCCAAGCAAGAGTACTGGAGTGGGGTGCCATTGCCTTCTCCGAGAGGTATCTTCAGGTGGGCCTAAATAACTTTTTATGTTTTTTAAAAAACCTATTATTGAGGTAATACAAATGACATAAAATAAAGAGCACCTATAAAGTATATGATTTGATAAATTTTGCCATTTGAACACAACCATGAAAACTGTCACAAAATCAAGATAATGAGCATATTCATCACCCCAAAACTTTCCTCATTTCCCTTGTTTAATCTATCCACTCCCTGTCCTGAAACGACCTGCTTCCTTTCACACTTGTTTGTATTTCCTAGAATTTTATATAAAAAGAATATACTGTTTTGGGGGTCTGTCTTCTTTCATTCATTTGGGTCTTTGTTTCCTTCCTTTGTATGGGAATACCATGGTTTGTTTTATTATTCAGCTGTTGATAGATATTTGGGCTGTTCCAAATTGGGGCTACTACAAATATACCTGCCCTGTCCAACCAGGTATAATTTGTATGAACATATGCTTTCATTTTTCTGGGTTAAAAGCCTAGGAGTTATATGGCAGGTCCTATGTAGTATACGTTAAATTTTTAAGAAATTTCCAAATTGCTTTGTAAAGTTGTATCATTTGACACACCTACCAGCAGTGTATGAGAGTTCCAGTTTCTCCTCACCCTTGTCAACACTTAGATGAGCAGTCTTTCAAGTTTTCATTCTAATATGTATATGCGGGCTTGCATGCTCAGTTGCTCGGTAATGTTTATGGATTGTGCTTTTGGTCACTAATTTTAAAATACTTGCCTACTCCAAGATCACAAAGATTTTCTTCTATATCTTCTACATGATCTTTCTACGTACTTAATTTTATATAATTTGAAAATTATTTGCCAACATTTCAAAGTGAAGATTTTATTTAAGATACTTGAATTTCCAGTTTCTTTTAGAAGGGAAGAATTGGGTATACTGGCCTGCGTTCCCAAGGATGGTGCTCCACTGGATTGAAATGATCCAGTCTACCGAGGTCCCATTGCACTGGCTTCACACCTTTGCATTCCCAGCCTTGCTACTGTGAGTGCACAGAAGTACCACCGTGGCTAGGTGCCCTCTACCACCATTTGCAGCTTTAAACTTTGAAGACTTCTGTAAATCTTCCTTTTATTATTGCATATGAGCCTGCTTCTGGAGGTTAAGAGAGTGAATTACTCTGCAATGGATCTGGAATCAACTTGGAGATTCTGGAAGAATCACTGTACTATCTTTGACAATCTGGGGAAATTTTAAACATAGGTTAAGTCTGAAAGCTGTAACTGGACTCAGCTTTGAACATTTGCCTATGCCCTCATCTGACCTCATTTGCTTTCTGCTGTATATTAAAATAGTTTATATATGGTAAGTATATTCCATAAAGTGCATATATCTTAATATGTGCAATCTGATGAATTTTCAAAACTATAACTACCATTCCAATTATGATATACAGCATTCTCATCTCAGAATTTCCCTTTTGTACCTCTCCAGTCTATCTGCGGGGGAGAGAGAGAGGAATGCAAGCTCCCCCTCTAGAGTCAGCCATTAATATAATATCACTATAGCTGAATCATCTCTGTTCTTGAAATTCATAAAAATTGAACCATATAGTAAGTACTCTTTTGTGCCTGTTTTCTTTCTCTGAACATAGTATTTTTTGAGATCCGTCCATGTCATTATATCCACCAGTAGTTTGTTCCTTTGAATTAGTGATCATATTCCATAGAACAAATATGCCTCATTTTTTATGTATTTATTTTTATGTTGGTGGACATTTGATTGTTTCCAGTGTCTTGCTTTTATGAATAAAGCTGCAATGAGCATTGCTGTACAACTTGTGTACATAGAGTTTTATTTCCTTTTGGGTAAATATCTCAGAGTGAAATTGTTGGATCATTAGGTAGGGGTATGTTTATCTTTACAAGATACTTTTAAAAGTTTGCTACAGTGCTTATAACATTTTTCACTCTCACCAGGAATTGATGAGAAACTCAGTGGCTCTCCATTCTCTCAAAAATAAATACATAAAAAATGAGGAAAAATGAGTATTTTCGTCTCTTTCATTTTTGCCATTCTCATGAATGTGAAATGGTAGCTTATTGTGATTTTAATTTGCATTTTCCTGTTAAATAATGATGTTGATCACTTTTTCTATCATTTTATTGACCATTTAGTTAATTGTGGTTTTTTCATGAGCAGATGCTTTGAATTTAGCTAAATTCTAACTTAACAGTTTTCTTTCACAATTACTGCTTTCTATGTCCTAAGAAATCTATGCCTAGCCTATTTTTACAGATACTCATGTATATTTTATTCTAGGAGATTTACAGTTTTAATTTACATGAAAGCCTTGATTCAATTCAAATTATTTTTTCTTTATGGTATAAAGTGCAGATCAAGGTTCACTTTTTCTCCAGTTGGTATAGCACATGTTTTAGACTCCTTTTTTCAATTGAATTATGTTGATGCCTTTGTAAAAAGAAAAGAAAAATCAATTGTTATTAAATATTTGTGAGAACCTATTACTGGATTCTCTGTTCTGCTTCATTGGTATATTCTTCTGCCTTTATGACATATTTATATTACTGAGCTTTTCAGTTCATGAGCATGATATAGCTCTCCCTCTATTTAGGTTTTCTGTATTTTCTCCCTATAATATTTTGTAGTTTTTTAGTGTTGCAGCTGCTGTTTGGTTGCTAAGTTGTGTCTGATTCTTTGTGACCGCATGGACTGTAGCCCACCAGGCTCCTCTGTCCATGAGATTTTCCAGGCAAGAATACTGGAATGGGTTGCCATTTCCTTCTTAGGAGATCTTCCCAACCTAGGGATCAAACTTGCATCTCCTGCCTGGCAGATAGATTCTTTACCACTGAATCACTTGGGAAGCCAGTTTTTTAATATAGAAGTCTCTTTATTTCCTTCATGAAATTTATTCATAGGTATGTATTTTGGTGCTCTTACCAATGGAATTCATCTTAAAATCTTACTTCCAGTTGTTTCTTACTAATATAATAGATATTCAATGGACATTTTATATGATCACGTATACTTTCTAAATTAACTTATCCAATTTATTAGTAGGATTTTTAAATTGTAGTTGCTAACTCTTTTATGTTTCTATGTCCAAAATCACGTTAACTCCAAATAAAGACAGTTTTATTTTCTTTTTCCCCAGTATTAATACCTTTTATTCCCTTTCTTATCTTGTCATTGGCAAGTACTTTAATGTGATATTAAATAGAAATGGTGAGAGTGCACATCCTTGGCTTGTCGCTCACATTAAAGGGAACATGTCCAATATTTCTTCATTAGCCATAATGTTTTCCTTAGATACCTCTTATCAGATTGAGGGGACTTCCCTGGTGGCTCAGACTGTAAAGAATCTGCCTGCAATGTGGGAGACTGGGTTTGATCCCTGGGTTGGGAAGATCTCCTGGAGAAGGCAAGGGCAACCCACTCCAGTATTCTGGCCTGGAAAATTCCATGGACAGAGGAGCCTGGCAGGCTACAGTCCATGGGGGTCATAAAGAGTTGGACATGACTGAGTGACTTTCACTTCACTTCACTTCATCAGATTGAGAAGGTTCTCTTTTACATCTAGTTTTATGAGATTTTTTTTTTTTTTAAATAACAAATGGGTGCCAGATTTTTTTCAAGGGCTTTTTTTTTTAAACTATTGAACTATTTAGATGATTTTATCGTCAAACCTGATAATTGTATTGATTAGATTTGTGAATTACATTGTTTTAGAATGTCAAAACAACCTTGTATTACTGGGATATACCACAACTTGGTCACAATATATTATCCTTTTTATCTTATTTTACCAATATTTTGTTAAATAGTTTTATATATGGTTCATGAGAGATATTGCTTGAATATTTCTTTTCCTTGAACTATCCTTTATCAGGTTTTGGTGTTAGGATCATGGTAGCTTATAAAATGACTTAGGAAGTATTTTCTTCTCCTCTATTTTTAAAAAGAGTTTGTGTAATATTGGTGTTATTTCTTCCTTAAGCGTTTAATAGAATTCACTTGTAAAGTCATCTAGACTAGGGGGTGTCTTTGTGGAGAGGTTTTAAATTAAGAATTCAGTTTTGTTTCATAGTTACACAGCTATTTAAGCCCTTTATCAGTTGTAAGTTGTGTTTTTCAATGAATTTGTCTATTGCATCTACATTGTTTAATATGTTGATGAAGTTGTTCATAATAGCCCTTTACTGTCTATCTTGTTTGCATTTGTCTTTCTTTTTTTGGCCATGCCACAGCTTGTAGGACATTAGTTCCTCTACTGTGGATGGAATGAATCAAACCCAGGTTCCTGGCAATTAGAGTACTGACTCCTAACTGCTGGACTGCCAGGAAATTCTCTCTCTTTCATTCTTGATGTTGGTAATTTGTGGGGTCTTTCCTCTTATTTTTATTGATCAATTTTACTTATTTTTAGTGATCAATATCGCTTAGCATATAGTCCTTCTTGGGACTTCCCTGGTGGCTCAGAGGTTAAAGCGTCTTCCTGGAATGCGGGAGACCCGGGTTTGATCCCTGGGTTGAGAAGATCCCCTGGAGAAGGAAATGGCAACCCACTCCAGTACTCTTGCCTGGAGAATCCCATGGACAGAGGAGAGTTACAGTCCATAGTGTCGCAAAGAGTTGGACACGACTGAGCGACTTCACTTCACTTCGCTTCATAGTCCTTCTTGATGAATGTTTTGTAAATGCTTGAAAAGAATATGTTCAAGTTTTTTATATCCTTACTAGTAATTACTAAGAAGTATTCAAGTCTCCAATTATGATTGTTCATTTTCTGTTATATATTTGGCTTTATCAATTTTTGCTTCCCATACATATACTTTTAAGCTCCATTAATAGGAACATACACATTTAGGGACATATACACATAAACATGAAATTTAGAATTTTTATGTATTATCGATTCTTAGCATTTGAAATCCCTGTTTGTTTCTAACAATACTCTTTGTTTTGAAGACTGTTTTGTCAAACAATAGTAAAGCCACCCTAATTTTCTTATTGGTGTGGTGTACTTTTTTTGTTTTTGCTTTCAGCCTATATTTTTATATGTCAACTGTGTTTATCTCTTGAATATAGCAAATATGAAATTTGCATTTCGCTTCCTCATAACCCTGGAGTTTGTCTCCACAGAAGGAACTCTTCCACAAATCTTACAATAAGAGTTCCATTAAATTTTAAGCTGCTGTCTGGTTATTGTGGATTCCTCAGCCAAAGGGCCAGTATGTCAGTAAAGGAGTTACCATCCTGGTGGGAGTAACTGGCCCTGATTATCAGGGAAAGAATGCTATTTTTTTAGTTTAATTTTTATTTTATATTGAAGTATAGTTGATTTATAATATTATATTAGTCTCAGGTATACAGCAAAGTGATTCAGTTATACATACACATATATCTATTTTTTCAGATTCTTTTCCTATATGTTATTACAGAATATGGAGTAAAGTTCCTTGTACTATACAGTAAGTCCTTGTTGATTATCAATTTTAAATGTAGTCGTGGGGGGTATATGTTAATCTCAAACTCCTAATTTATCCCTGCATCCCACTTTTCTCCTTTGGTGACCATAAATTTGTTTTTGAAATCTGTGAGTCTCTTTCTGCTCTGTAAATAGTTCATTTGTATCATTTTAAAGCATTTCACGTATAAGTGATATCATATGATATTTGTCTGTCTCTATTTTACTTAGTATGATAGTCTAATAGTAAAAACATGGAAACAACCTAAATGTCCATCAACAGAGGGTTGGTTAAAGATGATGTGGTACCTATATACAATGGAATATTATTTGGATATAAAAAAGAATGAAATAACATCATTTGCAGCAACATGGATGGACTTAGAGATTATCATAAGGATGCTGTGTTTTGAATAAGGTGTCACAATTTATTACACATGGCATGGCCACACAAAACCCTAGAGGTCTATCCTGTGATTCTTCTACTAAAGGTTGCAGTTAATTCCATATGATTTTTCCCATTACAGATACCTCTAATAATATAGGATTGGCTTCCCTGGTAGCTCAAAGAACCCACCTGCAATACAGGAGACCCTGGTTCAATCCCTGGGTCAGGAAGTTCCCCTGGAGAAGGGATAGGCTACCCTCTCCAGTATTCTTGGGCTTCTCTGATAGATCAGATGGTAAAGAATCCGCCTGCAATGTGGGAGATCTGGATTCAATCCCTGGGTTGGGAAGCTCCCCTGGAGAAGGGCATGGCAACCCGCTCTAGTATTCTTGCCTGGAAAATCCCCCTGGACAAAGGAGCCTGGTGGGCTGCAACCCCTGGGGTCCCAAAGAGTTGGACACGACTGAGCAACTAAGCACAACACTGGTCACATGGGCCCAAGCAGCAGGACCACTTGCACTCCACTTGGGGAAGAGCTTTTTCTTTTATATATTTGTGATAGGGACCTTCTTCTTAAGGATATGCCTCTCCTTCAGCCAACTGAGTTCTGGTCAAGAAACTGGTCCTGGCCTGAAACCTGATAAAGTACCATGATTTTTTCTTAAACTGCTTTCCACCTACTGATCATCCATCCTTGATTAATTTTGGCTGAATGGTTTGAACAATGCCCTTGTTGCCTGCCCACATATTTTCTTCCTTGGGATGCTGTGTTCTATTAAACATCTCCGTAACTCTGTGAGCCAGGCTTCCCTGACTGCCCCTCCAACCTCACTACTCATCACAATAATTGTGTCCATGTTGTGTCTTTGGTTAAGCATTTCCACCTGGCCTTTATTTTGGGATATTATCATCCTTATTACTATCAACAATCCATATTCTAACAGCATCTCTTAACATCTATTCTGGCCTACAGAGGAGGGCCACTACTGAGCATCTCAGTCATTCTGGTGTCCTCCTGTCATCTGCCCCTCTTTCCCACGCCTACTCCTTGATTTAGAATTATTTTAATCCTTTCTTTCAATATTTCTCTTCGTGATCTCAAATAAATAACATACAGCCACATCCTGATTAGTTTTAGTCATGATCTATTTATTTTCTATTTAGTTGAAGTATAGTTGATTTACATTGTCATGTTAATTTCTGCTGTACAACAAAGTGATTAAGTTACACACACACACACACACACACACACACACACATATATAGACATTCTTTTTAAAAATATTCTTTTCTATTATGGTTTATCATAGGATATTGAATATAGAACTCTGTGCTATACAATAGGACCTTATTTTTAGTCATTATCTATTCAACTTTCCATAAGAATTATGACCTCTCTTTCACAATCACCCACCCCTGCACACAACACTGTATACTTCCCATTCTCCCACTCTCTCATATTGATTGTAATTTTGGTTGGATTCAGTGTTTGCAGTATGATGTTTCTATGTAATTTCTAGCTACAGCTAAACCATGTAACATACTATATTTATTTTTCCTTTTTTGTACAACCATTTTTTTGTACTCCATGGAGTTAATCATTGTTTATATTTGTTTAGTTTTCTACATGCTTATCACCAACTTCTCCCAAAACTTTTCCTAAAAAGCAAAAGTTTCTCTTAGGCTTAAATTCATCTAAGAAGCTATCAGATGGTAATTTTTCTCCTAAAGTCTTCAGATCTGTTCCAATCTTGGATAATTCTCCCTGATCAACTATTCTGTTTCCTTCCTGCAATACACATTCTTTATCATCCTGGAAATTCCTCTCCTCTTTTACCTAGTTTCTAAGTATTCGTTTATGTTTGTTTGTTTGTTTGTTTACTTTCTGAATAGTTGCCATATATCCTCTGATAGTATCCTTGGACAGTGTATATGATAGACTAAGGACTTCCTAAAGATCCTCATGTCCTAATCTCCAGAACCTGTTCTTTACATAGCAAATTCACTTCTTTACATAGCAAAAGAGACTTTGCAGATGTGACTAAGGATTTTGTGATGAGGAGATTATCCTGGGTTATCCAAGTGCATCCTATGTAATCACAAAGGTCTTTATAAGAGTGAAGATGTAAAGATGAAGTGGAGAGTGATTTGAAGATGCTACACTGCTGGCTTAGAAGATTGTCATGACCCAAGGAGCACAGCTCTCAAAGCTGGGATAACCATATTCTCTCCTAGAGCCTCCAGAAGGAGCCAGTCCAGTTGACACCTTGGTTTTAGCCTAATAAAACTGACTTTGCATTTCTGGTCTACCAAACTAAGATAATAAATTGATATTGTTTTAAACCACGAAGTTTATGGTAATTTGTTACTGAGCCCATAGGAAACTAACACAGTGCATATATATGGAAAATGCTTTTGAGGATCTGCATGTCAGTAGATGTTCTACTCTCACTCCAAATGATAGTTTAGTGGAGTGTAGAATTCTAAGTAAAAAATAATTTACCTTCAGAATTTTGAAAGCATTTGTCCAAGCCTTTTATTTTTGTTTCAGACATAATAATTATTTTTAATTTCCAGGACTATTGTTGTTCTCACATCTTTCTCCCTCTTCTCATCCCCTGAATCCTGTTCTTATTCCATAAAAGCAGCTTCTTCATTTATCTCCCTGAATGTGGAACAACAGAATGTGTGTGTGTGAATTTTCTTCTTCGTATTCCATTTCTTCCAAGTTACTTTTTTCTTATTTATTTTTATCTCTTATGTTTAAAACCTTTCTCTAAATGGTACTGTCAGCATATATTACTTTGAAGGTTTATTGAGGCATCACTGACATATGTACTTTAAACTGAATATATTTAAAGTATACAATTTAAAACATTTTAGTTTATTAAGCTGTAGTTGATTTACCATGTAGTGTTAGCTTCAGGTGTACTCCATCAGATTCTTTTCCATTATCAATATCATTATCAATTTTTCCATTTCCAATATCAGGTTATTACAAGATATTGAATATGGTTTCATGTGCTATACAGTAAATCCTTGTTTATCTATTTCATGTATAGTGAGGAAGAGGCTTCTTGCAGTTTCCAGCATGGGCCAGGTGGGGTGGGTATGACAACTCAGGTGGAGGTGCCAAGGATCTACCTCTAGCCTTGGCCTGGTGATAATCTTTTTCACAGCCTTCTCAACATAGAAACCAAAGCCAGAGTGTGGCTTGCATGCAGTTACCTGTGGTCACACACCGAGAAGATGTTCCTACTGTAAGTCCCCACATCCCACCTGTGGCTCCAAGGTGTAAAGGGCTACACACAACACTGCAGCTCCCTCTGCAAACCCCACACTGCCCACATGTTCTAAAAGCCTCTTGTCCACACCTGTACCCAGACTCCCACTGCATGCTTATGTCATTAGTTGCTTTTAAGGGGGGCCCTATTGCTTGCTTTAGTCTGGCCAATACAATACCTTTGCTGCTGTCTGGTGGGCTGAACCATACCTTCTTCAGTGAGGTCTGAAGCTCTTCTAAGTTTATCTTCCTTCAAGTACTTTCCTTCAGTTCAGTTCAGTTTAGTCGCTCAGTCGTGTCTGACTCTTTGTGACCCCATGAACGTAAGCACGCCAGGCTTCCCTGTCTATCACCAACTCCCAGAGTCCACCCAGATTCATGTCCATTGAGTCGGTGATGCCATCCAACCATCTCATCCTCTGTCGTCCCCTTCTTCTCCTGCCTTCAATCTTTCCCAACATCAGGGTCTTTTCAAATGAGTCAGCTCGTCGCATCAGGTGGCCGAAGTACTGGAGTTTCAGCAGCCCTAGCGACTTAGCCGCAGCAGCAGGATAACGTATATAGTTTCCTTAAGTCTTATGGTTACTCTTTTATCATAGTTAACAATTAAAAAATCTTAGAATTAGAATTTGGAGAAGGAAATGGCAACCCACTCCAGTGTTCTTGCCTGGAGAATCCCAGGGGCGGGAGAGCCTGGTGGGCTGATGTCTATGGGGTCACACAGAGTCGGACACGACTGAAGTGACTTAGCAGCAGAATTAGAATTAAACTTCCTCTGCTTAGTCTATGGTGTGGTTTCTATCACCTGATTGGATCCAGACTGCTGCAGTGAGTTTTGACATACGTATATACTGTAAAACCATAACCACAATCAAGGTAGTAAACATATCAATCACTCCCCAAAGTGTCCTTATGCCTGTTTGTCATCCATCCTTCCATTTCTCTGTCCCCAGGAAAACAATGATTTGTTTTTTTGTCATCACAGATTAGTTTGCATTTTCTAGAGTTTTATATAAATTGAATCATGTTGTATATATTATTTTTTAAAAATCTAGCTTCTTTCACTCGGCATAATTATTTTTATATTCATCCATGTTATTTTATGTGTTAATAATTTATTGCTTTTTACTGATGAATAGTATTAATATTTCATTGTTTGGACACCAGAGCTAGTCTATCCTTTCACCTGTTGATGGACATTTGGGTTGTTTCCAATTATTGGCAATGAAAAAATAAAGCCACTCTGAAGTTTTGTGTGAGAGTCTTTGGGCAAATGTTTTCATTTGTCTTGGAAAAATACCTAGAAGTGGAACAGTGGGATCAAGTGGTAGATTAAAATTAGCTCTTAACTGGAAAACTGTTTTCCAAAGTGATTGTACCATTTTACATCCCCATCAACAATATATGAAAACTTTAATTGCACCTCATCCTTGCCAGCACTTGATATTATGGTTCATCTTTTTACCTTTAGCCACTCTAGTGGGTAGGTAGTATTATTTCAACATGGTTTTGCTTTGAATTTCCTTGATTAGTAATGATGCTGAACATCTTTTCATATGTTTCTTTGTCATCTATATATCTTCTTTGGTGGTTTTTGTTCATATATTTTGCCCATTTTTAGAATTAGGTTGTTTCTCTTCTCATCATTGAGTTGTAAGTTCAGTTCAGTTCAGTCTCTCAGTCGTGTCCGACTCCTTGCCACCCCGTGAACTGCAGCAAGCCAGGCCTCTCTGTCCATCACCAACTCCCGGAGTTTATCCAAACTCATGTCCATTGAGTCGGTGATGCCATCCAACTATCTCATCCTCTGTCATCCCCTTTTCCTCCCGCCTTCAATCTTTCCCAGCATCAGGGTCGTTTCAAATGAGTCAGCTCTTTGCATCAGGTGGCCAAAGTATTGGAGTTTCAGCTTCAACATTAGTCCTTTCAATGAACGCTCAGGACTGATCTCCTTTAGGATGGACTGGTTGAATCTCCTTGCAGTTCAAGGGACTCTCGAGAGTCTTCTCCAACACCACAGTTCAAAAGCATCAATTCTTCAGCACTCAGCTTTCTTTATAGTCCAACTGTCACATCCATACATGACTACTGGAAAAACCATAGCTTTGACTAGATGGGCCTTTGTTGGCAAAGTAATGTCTCTGTGTTTTAATATACTGCCTAGGTTAGTCATAACTTTTCTTCCAAGGAGCAAGCATCTTTTAAGTTCATGGCTGCAGTCACCATCTGCAGTGATTTTGGAGCCCCCCCAAATAAAGTCTGTCACTGTTTCCACTGTTTCCGCATCTACTTGCCACGAAGTGATGGGACTGGATGCCATGATCTTCGTTTTCTGAATGTTGAGCTTTAAGCCAAATTTTTCATTCTCCTTTTTCACTTTCATCAAGAAGCTCTTTAGTTCTTCTTCACTTTCTGCCATAAGGGTGGTGTCATCTGCATGTCTGAAGTTATTGATATTTCTCCCAGCAATCTTGACTCCAGCTTGTGCTTAATCCAGCCCAGCATTTCTCGTGGTGTACTCTATATATAAGTTAAATAAGCAGGGTGACAGTATACAGCCTTGATGTACTCCTTTTCCTATTTGGAACCAGTCTGTTGTTCCATGTCCAGTTCTAACTGTTGCTTCCTGACCTGCATACAGGTTTCTCAAGAGGCAGATCAGGTGGTCTGGTATTCCCACCTTTTTTAGAATTTTCCAGTTTATTGTGATCCACACAGTCAAAGGCATAGTCAATAAAGCAGAAATAGATGTTTTTCGGGAACTCACTTGCTTTTTCCATGATCCAGCAGATGTTGGCAATTTGATCTCTTGTTCCTCTGCCTTTTCTAAATCCAGCTTGAACATCTAAAAGTTCACGGTTCCCATATTGCTGAAGCCTGGCTTGGAGAATTTTGAGCATTACTTTATACTAGCGTGTGAGATGAGTGCAATTGTGTGGTAGTTTGAACATTCTTTGGCATTGCCTTTCTTTGGGATTGGAATGAAAACTGACCTTTTCCAGTCCTGTGGCCACTGCTGAGTTTTCCACATTTGTTGGCATATCGAGTGCAGCACTTTCACAGCATCATCTTTTAGGATTTGAAATAGCTGAACTGGAATTCTATCACCTCGACTAGCTTTGTTTGTAGTGATGCTTCCTAAGGCCCACTTGACTTCACATTCCAGGATGTCTGGCTCTAGGTGAGTGATCACACCATCATGATTATCTGGGTTGTGAAGATAAGGTCAGCATAGCGGTGCAAGGCGGCTGCGCAGCGCTGGGCAGGCTATGAGGAGATACCCCACGTCCAAAGGCAAAGGAGAAACCCCAGCAAGATGGTAGGAGGGGTGAATTTCGAGTTTAGAATCAAACCCCATTCCCGCCAGAAGCTCTCAGAGGGCTCAAACAAACCTTGTGCGCACCACGACCCAGGGACCCACAAAGACTGAGACAGAACTGTGTTTGAGCATCTCCTGTGGAGGTACGGGTCAGCAGTGGACTGCCAAAGGGACAGGGGCTCTGGGTGCAGCCGACTTGGGTATGGAATAAGTCCTCTTGGAGGAGGTGGCCATTAACCCCACCATACAGCTGCCAGAACTTACATAGGAGTGGGAAATAGACTCTTGGAGGGCACAACAGAACCTTGTGCACCAGGACCCAGAAGAAAGGAGCAGTGACCCCACAAGAGACTGACCCAGACTTGTCTGTGAGTGTCCAGGAGTCTCCAGCAGAGGCGTGGGTCAGTGGTGGCCTGCTGGAGAGTTGGGGGCAGTGAGAGTAGCAGTGCATGCATGGGACCTTTTGAAGGAGGTCGCCATTATCTTCATTACCTCCACTGTAGTTTGGCCCCAGGTAAATAGCAGGGAGGGAACACAGGTCCACTCATCAACAGAAAATTGGATTAAAGATTAACTGAGTTGAACCCACTCCAGTACTCTTGCCTGGAAAATCCCATGGACGGAGGAGCGTGGTAGGCTATAGTTCATGTGGTCACAAACAGTCAGACATGACTGAGTGACTTCACATCACATCAAGAGTGGCTTAGAGGGTAAAGCATCTGCCTGCAATGCAGGAGACCTGGGTTCGATCCCTGGGTTGGGAAGATCCCCTGGAGAAGGAAATGGCAACCCACTCCAGTACTCTTGCCTGGAAAATCCCATGGACGGAGGATCCTGGTAGGCTACAGTCAATGGGGCTGCAAAGAGTCGGACACAACTGAGCGACTTCATTCACTCATTCGCTCATATGCAAGTCCCTAGTCAGATATATGCTTTGCTAATATTTTATTCTAGATGATGGTTTACCTTTTTATTTTCACAGCAATGTCTTTCAGAAAGCAAAAGCTTTTAATTTTGAAGAAATATAACTTATCATTATTTTCTTTTACAGTTCATGGCTTTTGTGTCTTCTTTAATAAACCTTCACCAAACCCAAGACTGCTAAGATTTTCTCCTATATTTTCTTTCAGAAGTTTTATAGGGTATAACATCTTGGTACTAGTTACAATCCCTTACTGTTCTTGAATTTCTTGTTAATGAACTGATGGAGATACTACAATTAGGCGATGTTAAACACACACAGTATCTCAGAGGTATAGCATGGACGAGAAGACATAACATTGGGGTGCAACAAGGAGCACATGTGTCTTTTTATCCATTTTTTACCCCTATACAAACAGGCCTGTGAAGCTACTGGAACAAAATATACAAAATCAAGATTATGCTAGAAATCCAACCTGTGTGATCACCATATTTATGCCCTTCTCTCACCACATAATATAGAAGTTTGGAGAAAAAAATAAGCAATTTATTGAATAGGTACCATGCTATGCACTGTGTTGAGATTTTATAGTCAAGGTATGTAATATATACTTTTATATTTAAAATAACTTTGTAGGATTGGATCTATTATTATGTCTATTTTTTCTGATGAGAATATTATACAATAAAGAAGTAAAATGATTTGTTCAGGTCATCTAGCCAGGTTTGTCTAGTGCTAGGGCCTCTGTTCTTAATCACTAATTATAATATCTCATAAATATTGGTTGCTTACTGTGTGATAAGCACTGGGCTAAACCCTTTACAAGTGTTAACTAATTTAATCTTTAGAGCAAAGTTAGATGGTGAATATTACAGAGATTCAAGCTCTTGCAGCTATTAGCACAAACCTAGGATTTGAATCCATGTTATCTGGCTCCTGAGTCCTCACATGTAACCATCATTCTACTTGGTTTCTCCAAGATAAAAAAATTAATGGCTGTATTTGTTGGTAAGTCAAGCAAATGTCCCATATGAATCTCTCTCCGCAACAACTTTCCAAAATATGAGGTAGTTTCTTCTGTGTTCTCCTTTGCACTTGACCCCATTGTTTGTCACTATCCTGCACCTTTTCCACCTTCCCACTGTGACTTACCACACTTATGCCTTCCAAGTGTCCATAGTAATAATACACAGAGCCATGAGTGTGCTCCTGGGAGAGGTAATGGTGGGTGGTGGTCTCCCTAGCAGCAGCACCTCAGCAGGTACCTCATAGCTGCAGCCACGACTCTGAAGACAGTGGCTCCTCCTGGATTATCTGATCCATTTGCATCAATGACTGGAGTGGTTAAGGGAGAGGGCAGGGCCATAGGAGGTCTGCAAGATGAGCATTTCTATTGCTTGTATCTTTTTTAACACATCCCACTACTTGGGTATAATGTAGAGACAGATTTGACTTAGGCTTGAGTTCTACCCTTTTGCCTTGTTTTTTTGGTTTGGGGCAACTTTTTTTTTTTTTTTTAAGAGTGATAAAAAAACATTTGTTAAGCAAATGCTCAGTATCAAGCCCTGTGCTAAACACTTCACATTTTTTATTTAACTGAAATTTCCCATTCTGTGAAGTACATATTTGTATTTTCTTTTAACTAATGAAAGAAATTAAGCAACTCTGGGGCAAATATCTTCACCTTGCTTTACTTTAGTTTCTTTGTGAAAAATAAAGATAACACTGACCTCATAGGAATTTTGATGGTCTAAGTAAGCTCACAGTCCATTCTGAAGGAGATCAGCCCTGGGATTTCTTTGGAAGGACTGTTGCTAAAGCTGAAACTCCAGTACTTTGGCCACCTCATGCGAAGAGTTGACTCATTGGAAAAGACTCTGATGCTGGGAGGGATTGGGGGCAGGAGGAGAAGGGGACGACAGAGGATGAGATGGCTGGATGGCATCACTGACTCGATGGACGTGAGTCTGGGTGAACTCTGGGAGTTGGTGATGGACAGGGAGGCCTGGCGTGCTGCGATTCATGGGGTCGCAAAGAGTCGAACACAACTAAGCGACTGAACTGAACTGAAAGTAAGCTCAGGGGTTTCCTAGGTGGCGCAGTGGTCAACAGTCTGCCTAAAAAAGCAGGAGATGCAGGAGACCCGGATTCAGACCTGGAAGATCCCCTGGAGTAGGAAATGGCAACTTACTCTAGTACTCTTGCCTGGAAAATTCCACGGACAGAGGTGCCTGGTGGGCTAAAAGAGCCATATTTTGAAAAGTTGTTGCAGAGAGAGATTCATAAAAGAGCCAGACACAATTTAGCGACTAAACAACAACAAAATATTATAGTTAAATTTACAGGGATCTGGGATGACTGAGGGAGTGCTTACTCTGGACTGGTTGATGCAGGTTCCAGTTTTGGCTGCAGCCAGCTATGGGACCTTGGGCAAGGGAGTTTCACCTTCCTGACTCCCAGGTTTCTCCTATATAAAATGTTAAGAGGGATAATTTCCAGGGCCCTTTCCAGCTGTCACATTCCTCACATCTATGATTCTGTGATTAAGTTCCTGAAAAGCTCAAGTACTGATAAAAGTGCCATTAAGTTCTGTATACTCAGCACTGCCAGCCATCTGTTACCTGAGATACCTGGGCTGAGCTGTTATGGGTGCGGTTTGGGGGCAGGGTGTGTGGACAGGAAAGGCTCCTTGTCTGACAACTGAGTGTGTTCTGTAGACGATGGAAGACTGTATAGCAAGCCAGGATTCTCAGTGTCCTGAGATTCCTCTGATTTCTGGGCCATGGTGTATTGAGGCCAACCATCAAAGACAGTTTTCTAACAAGAGAACCTTGTGCAGTAAGTTCCTCAGGCAAGTGACAGGAGATAATTGAGATAGGGTTGAATGGGTCTCAGGCAGAGAAACTTAGGGACAGACCTATCTGGGTGATAAACTGGTTGACCCAAGAGGTCTCTCTGTCCATCATTCCTTGACCTCAGGTCAGAGTGATAGAAGGGCGGAGGCTACCAGGGCAGCTGGAGACACTCTTGCTCTGAAGTCCTGAGAAGAATAAGTGACTGTTTGTCCCACATGGGTTAGTCATTCACCTGCCTGAAGGCAGAGGGCCTCAAGCCTACAGTCTAGATCTGCTGGGACATAATTTGGGCTACAAAGTCCTTGCCTTCAAGGAGGTGACTGCTCATTATAAAATCCTAAATCTAGGTTCTTAGAGGCTAATGCTGCACCAATTATGCCTACTGACCATCATCAAGTGCTTATTATTTGCCAGGCTCTGGCCAAGAGCTTTTAGGCCCATCATGGTAAAGAGACTGAGTCTTTTTTTTTTTTTTAATACTCTTATTCATTTGGCTGTACCTAGTCTTAGTTGTAACATGGGACCTTCGATGTTCCTTATGTCATGCAGGATCTTCATTGTTGATTGTGGGATCTATTAATAATTCTCTGACCAAGGATCAAACCCAGGCCCCCTGCACTGGGAATGTGGAATCTTAGCCACTGGACCACCAGGGAAGTCCCAAGAGACTGAGGGCCATCCATTATCTGTGTGACTCTGGGGAAGTCACTTACTCTTTTTTTTTTTGCATTTCAATCTCTAAAACTGTATTATGATGATAATCTATGTAAAAGTGCA
Source organism: Bos mutus (assembly GCF_027580195.1). NCBI lineage: Eukaryota > Metazoa > Chordata > Mammalia > Artiodactyla > Bovidae > Bos > Bos mutus. Next base: position 79,639,392 of record NC_091619.1, on the reverse strand, counting down.
AAGAGACATAAAAACTTGTGATGACTGTTAAGTGCCAATGGAAGATGCAGGAACAAATGCACACAAAGCACAAGGCAAAGACATATTCAGTACGTGATTATTTATACTGTGGGTTTCTCCGTGTTCCTCTAGGCCAACACTGGCAGGTGTCCCTTTTTTGCTCTTGCATACTCATAGCCTAAAGCAGGGCCTGGAACATAGCAGGTGCTCAACACTCTACATGATCAAAGGCCCTCTCCACAAGGTCATGAGCATTTATGCATCACAAAATTCATAGTGTTTAATTAGGAGAAATGGACAAAAACATACTGTTAGTAGGAGACTTTAATGATCCCTTTGGCCAAGCAGCTTAAAAAAAAAGCGAAGGCACAGAAGGCCTGCTGCTACTGCTAAGTCACTTCAGTCGTATCTGACTCTGTGCGACCCCATAGACGGCAGCCCACCAGGCTCCCCAGTCCCTGGGATTCTCCAGGCAAGAATACTGGGGTGGGTTGCCATTTCCTTCTCCAACGCATGAAAGTGAAAAGTGAAAGTGAAGTCGCTCAGTCGTGTCTGACCCTCAGCGACCCCATGGACTGCAGCCTACCAGGCTCCTCCATCCATGGGATTTTCCAGGCAAGAGAACTGGAGTGGGGTGTCATTGCCTTCTCCACAGAAGGCCTAAGTAACATAATAAACACCAGGTCAAACTGAGATCATCACCTATCTCCAATTCTGAAGACAGAAAAACACCTTCTTTGAAGAGACCAAGGGGACACTGACAGAAACTGACTACAGAAATCTTTAATAAGTCTCCAAAAGGAAACGGTACTGATGACTTTGATTTCAATGCAGTGAAACTAGAAATTGAAAACAAAAATGAGAAACCATAAATCACTTTATTGGTCAAAGAGAAACTCAAAAGGGAAATTGCATGGTATCACTAAATGTTCTATTACCCAGGGTTACACAGCTAAGAGAGGAAAAGCTGAGATCGCTACTATCTGGGACTCCTAACTAAGTCATTTAGCTACAGGTTTGCGAGCCAGATAAACCTCCCTGAGCCTCGATTTCCCTTTGTCAAGTGGCCCCGAGGTCCCCCCCTGCTCAATTCGGGCTGCAGGTTTGAGGTGTCGTGGGGGAGGGGAGGTGAGCTTGCTGGAGGCGCGGGAACAACAACCTCGGGACGTCCTCAGGGTGCGGGTGTTGAAAGGCGGCAGCAGAGGGCGCTGGGTCGCCGGCCTGGGTCCGCCTCTGCCATTGGTCGGGGCCCAGGCGCTGGGCTGGAGAGTTGGTGGAAAGTGACAAGTTGAGGGAGGCTGAGTGCAAGAGAGCCAGCGCGCAGAGCGGGAGGAGCCGCCGCGGCCGCCACGGAAGGAGCCCCGGGACGGCAGCCCCCGGGCGCAGGGCGAGCTGTTCTCAGAGTCCGCGCGGGCGAGACTCGCCCTTCGCGAGGGCGACCCCGACAACCCGCGACTGAACTGACTGTCCAGCCGCGGCGAGGCTGCAGCCAGAGGGCTGGGGAGGGACCGCGCTTACGGGGTCCTGAGCGGCCGGGCGAAGGCGAAGGAGCAGGTTAGACGGACAAAGAACTTCGCAGACGCCCCTGGCATCCTCCGGGGAGAGCGACCGGGACGAGGTGGCTGGGACCCCGGGCAGAACCTGTGGATGTTCTGCGCGCGGCCTGGGAGCCGCCGCCGCCGCCGCCGCGAGAGGAGGAATGCACCGGCCGCGCCGCCGCGGGGCGCGCCCGCCGCTCCTGGCGCTGTTGGCCGCGCTGCTGCTGGCGGCGCGCGGGGCCACGGCCCAAGGTAAGAGGCGCATCGGCCAGTTTGCGGGCCCGTCCGGCCCCGCCCAACCTCCAGCCGGTTTGTCCGGCACTGGGTAGACGGAAAGCTCCGCGCGCGCCTCGGGGGGGCGGCCGGCGTCCCGTCGGGTGACTCTCCAGCGCGACCTCAGGCGCCGGGGAGACAGGCGAGGATTCACCCGCGAACCTCGATGCGGGCCGGGGGTGCGCCGGGACTTTTTCCGGCGCCCAGCCTCAGTTGTCAGCGCTGACAGGAAGCGTGGAGGGGTTGGGGTTCGTGGAGCAATGGGATGCTTTTCGTCTCCCCATCTCTCGTTGGACCCCTAAATGAGCTTCAACTTTGTTCAAGTCCATCCTGCTCCCAAATCGCAGCGGTCCTGGAGAGCGTGGTCCAGAAGGGAGTTTGTATTTTCAGGGATGCCTGCGAGAGTCTGTGTCGTCCGCAGGCCGACCCAAACAAAAGCGCTGTCCTCCTGGGGCTCGGGCGGCCTCGCATCTCCACGGTGCCCGACTCGCCGGGCTTCTGGAGGGTCACGATGGAGGCCACAACGTGTGCGCTGCCGGCGCCGCCACTTTGTGCAAAATGTGCTGTCAGAGGCGGCCTGCCGCTCCTAAGTGCACGTGTGTGTGTGTGTGTGTGTGTGTGTGTGTGTGTGTGTACGAACAAGAGGGGAAAAGCCAGCTAATGCATACTTGATTTTGGTAATCTCCAAAGACAATCGCAACAGTTAGAGAAAGACTTCACCGAAAGCTCCGGCGTCTTAGTTCGCTGCGGGAAGCTGGGATCCTTGCTGAGTCTGAGCCGGGACACAATGAGAGGGAAGAGCCGGGCTGCGCCCGTGGAGACAACCGATTCATTCTTTGGAGGCTGGAGGGGGAAAGTTGATTAAAGTCTCCAGGGTTTTGGGCCTCACTTTTAACATGCATCCCTTGAGGGAGTACTGGAGCCCCTGAATTCTTCCCTCCCTCCCTCCCAGCCCCAACCTATGCTCTTTTATCATGCATCTTTCATTTTTAAGTTAACGCTGTGCTTTTAGGGAGAAAAAAGGCTCTGGGCTATTTAGCAGTTGAGGGGAAGAGATCTGTTCCCTACATGGACTATGACTGCAGAATTAGTTTGGACTAAAATCTAGCTAATATTTTTTCGTAGTAGAAAAACACACTCTGGAAGGAAGTTTTGTGTGAATTTTGATTTCTTAGAGATGACTTTGGGGAAGTGGGAACCACATTTTCCGAGGATGATTCTGAAACTGATCCTATAGTGTGGTTGTGCTAATCTGGAGACTCCTCCGGGGTAAATACAGCTCTTAATTGTAATTAAGATGTACATCAGCAGGGAGTGCACCTCCCTGATGAAAAATCCTAATGAAATGTAAACAGCTTGGTCACATGGATGCTTGCTTCCTTGATGCCAAACATCTGGTTCCATGCCACACACCTGGGTGAAAAGTAAAAAATGGGCCATACTGCCTACAACATTGTAAACAGTCGTGATGTCAGGTTGCAGGGCGAATTGAGGTGGAGATAACCAGGGTGATTCTAGCAAAGGCAAGGCTTCTAGTTTGGGGCCTTGACAATTTCAGTTATATCCTCTGTCTACTCCTTTCCTTCTGTATAACCTTTCGGCAATTGATGCTTTTAGATCATGGGGAAGGGGAAGAACCAAGGAGAGGACATGGGGGTCCAGTGTACCTTTCCTTCTTAATCTGCCTTTAAGTAAATGTCCAGAAAATCATTTTGTAATCATTGTAGACAATTGTAATGTAGACACTGTAATCATTGTAACAAAATTGTAAGCAGTCACCCAAATTCTATCTTAACTGTCTACAAGCTTAAAAAACTTAAAATTTCTCACAAATTTATTGTTTGTTTAAAAAGTATAAAAGTTGCCACTTCTTTGGCCACTTCTTAGGTCCCATTTCTGTGGAACCTCCATTTGTATGAATTAAAATTGTTTCTTTTTCTCCCATTAAAGTTTATCTTTTTTTTAAAAAGAGTATTGCCTATCCTGAACTCTTCAATAATGAGCTAAAATCCATTATTACTGTCTTATTTATTGTCTAATAAATCCCTTTCCATTTCTGTGAATGCTTGATCTTTTCTCTGGGGACAGATCTACTGGAACTCAGATTTATTCTTGTCTGATCCAAGATTCTCAAGGTAACTCAGCCAGAGGCTCAGGAAATCAGCGTAAAGGGAGATATGTTTCATTTATTTATTTTAAAAAATGCTCAGCGTTTCTCCCACCACTTTTCTCTTTTGTTAGCCAGAAGTAGCAAACCTTTACATTTATTTTTTTCTGTCTGTTCATTGTTTTCTCCCCATTGACCTCTTACCAATCCAGAGCTAAAACTCTCTAAGAAACTGAAGCCTTGATAATTGTACCCAGAGTTCAGGGCATTTAGAACCCACTCTTGCCTCTCAGAGTCTTATAGATTCTGTGGTTTGGCTGCTTGGAGTCAGAGGGTGGTGGCCTGCTACTGTTTGCTGTCATTTTGTAAACTTTCCAAAGCTGTTTTAATAGGTGCCTGTTCTGTCTGCTTCTAGAATCAGAGTCTTTTGAGGGCAATAAGACTGTTAGCTTTCTAGTGAAAACACCGGGGACCAAGCTATTCAGCCCCATCATTATTGGAGACACCTGAAGATCTCCCTGGGGAGCCACGTTGAGGCCCAGTTGACAAACAGTGTGGTCCCACTGCCTCTGGCAGTGTGTTGGGAATATTTAATTTCTAATATCGATTCAGTTTCCTTATGGCTGTACTGCTATTCTGATACCTGGGGTTATCTTCCTGATATTTGGTTAGGAGTCCTTTTACAGACTAAACTTTGGTCTGTATTTTCCTCTCTGTCTCCTACATGGCGAGCATAGGCCTCAAATTATACTTGAAAGTTTCTAAATGGTGTGTCACTTGCATCCATTAGTGTCCAAATTGGCTGTGGTTTGGTGGTGACCACATACCCTATTTAAAATATTTCTGAAAATTTTACCCAGCATCCTATGGAGAATGGAGGGCTTTGTAGACTATATGTATATATATGTGTGTGCTCAGTCACTCAGTCGTGTCCAACTCATTGCAACCCCATGGACTGTAGCCTGCCAGGCTCCGCTGTCCAGGGGTTTTTCTAGGCGTGAATACTAGAGTGGGTAGCCATTCCCTTCTCCATGGCATCTTTCCGACCCAGGGATTGAACCCATGTCTCCTGCGTCTCCTGCATTGGCAGGCAGATTCTTTACCACTGAGCCACCTGGAATAGCCACCTGTGTATATATATACACACACACACACACACACACACATATATGTATATCTATATAAATGACATATATACATATATAGTAAGGGTGGGCCATAGATTTTTGTTGAATGGAGAATAATCTCCTTGGGCATATATAAAGTTGTATAATTTTAAAGTGGTATAATTTGCTTTTCCTAGTAAAAACTCAACATGGTATATTTTCAAGGATTTTTCCTTCTCTTTTCTCGTCTTCTAATGTGAAGAGAGTGTGGTAGAACTTAACAGTTAATAGTTATGAGCACAGGTGTTGGAGTTAACAGAACCAGAATGGGTTTGAATCTTTTCTCTTATACTTACTGGGTATGGTGATCAGTTTTTCTGAGCCCTACCTGAGTATATGAGATCTAAGTGAAACCATGTATGGCAAGTACTGGAGAAGGGCACCCAGACTAGAGGGTCTTAAAATTAAGACCTAAAATTAAGCCTTGAAATTAAGGCTATGCAAACCCCCAGAAATAATACACAAAAGTTAACGTGAATTTTTATGGTTGTATGTTTCTAGCTATAATCTGACTTTTAAAGAAAACTATAATCCCCCAAAGATAGGAGCGTTGATTTGGAGTGTTTGATGCCTAGGGCAATGAGTTGCCTTCCTGGGTAGGTTGCCAGGGATTGCCGGGGCTCCTGGGCCTTAGCCCACATCTGCACAATCCATGGGGCCTCTATCTTGTCTCACTTTCTGCTTTCTCTCCCACCAGGCCGGCTGTTATTGGGCCTGAGAGAAGCTGATGAATGGTGCCAAATCCTTTGACCTCAACTAGGAATGTATTTCCCTGAACCCAAGCATTCCGAGATGCCTCTGTTTATACAATTTATTTAACAAACACTTGCATAATCCTTACAATAGGCCAGTCACCATTCTAAGCACTTTGCAAGTATTAATTCACTGAATCCTCACAACAGCCCCATGAGGAAGGTGGTGTAATCAGCTCATTTTGATTTAGGCATAGAGAGGTTAAATTGCTTTGTTAAGGTCACATGGCTAGGAAATGGCCTTGCTGGCCTTACAGACCGTAAGAGTTCATGCTCTTATCTAACTGCTGCCCTGGACAGTCATTCCTGCTTTAAGTCTTAAAATTTACACTCCTTTTATGTTATGTAGTTGCCAAAGGGGCTATTCCCCAAGGTATTCTGAGAGTAGCAAAGGAACATTTTTTTTAGCCGTATCTAGGAGTTATAAGAAATGATTGTACTTGTGCCCGACTCTTTACAACCCCATGTGCTGTAGCCCACCAGGCTCCTCTGCCCGTGGTATTTTCCAGGCAAGAATACTGGAGGGGGTTGACATTTGTTCCTCCAGGAAATCTTCCTCACCCAGGAATCAAACCCATGTCTCCTGTGTCTCCCGCATTGCAGGCAGATTCTTTATCCGCTGAGCCATCAGAGAAGCCCATAAGAAATGATTGGAGACAGCCAATTTCAGTTTTCCTTCCTGTGCTGGAGTTCCCCAAGCCAGACCTGCTGTAATTCAGAGATAGACCGGAAGGGCCTCGGATGGTCTGCACCTCTGATCAAGAGGAATTATATCGTTGTAATGAACTGCAACTTGGATGCGGTTTGAGGAGTGTGTCTGGCAATTCCTTCCAACCAGCGATGAGATATATTTTGATGAAGTGCCTGTATTTGCATCGTGGTGTACAACTTGGGGTGTAGGCTGAACAGGGGTGATTTATTAGAATGTTCTCTGGTGGGAGAGCTGGCTTGCCTGCTCCAAGTTCCCGATGTGAATTAGACCCTTGCAAATCCAGCCCCAGCTGGGAAACACTCAAGTCTCCGAGGTCTCTTTCTTGACACAAGAGCCTCAGCCTGGCCTTACCTAATCCCCGAGGTGTGTCGGGAGAGACTGTTCTGTAGACAGACGAAGAGAAAGGAATAGCCTTCTTTGAGTCTGAGAAATTTCTCTGGAGTTTAAGTGGGCGGTGGGGGGAGGATAATGGGGTGGGGGGAACTCTTCGAAATCCTTAACTAAATGCAGCTGCTTGTTACACGGAGCCTGACTTGCATGCCAGGAATATCTAAAAAGCTAACGAATACAAAATAAAAATAAACAGCAGTAAAAAGGCTCTCTCTTTGTTGCAGTAAGCTTGGTTGGGGTTTTCAGTTTGTTTAGGAATGGTATAATCGTGGCATCCACTTTATTTTGGTAAAGCAGTGAAACGTGGATTGATGTTATGTCGTGGTGCTGCTACCACCTGAGCCTTTTCCCTCACACCTCCCCCTCAGAACGCCCAGGCACGGACAGCCACAGGGCCTGAGGCTCAAACTGGTGCCCCTGAGTGAATTACATTGAAAGAGGGCAGATAATTTAATGGGATAATGTTGGCAGGGCCAGCAAATTTCACACCCCATCTCTCACTAATAGAAAGGCAGTAGAAGGCTACAATATCCTCAGATGAAAAGGTTGTATAAAAGGTTCTGCTTAACAGTAACTGTCTGACCATAAATAAGGTTCTGTAGAGTTTTGATCCAAAAGCTGTTATTAAATACTGATAAGCCAAGCCTCATAATGTTTGGCCTCCTTACATTTCCTTTTTTTTTTCCTTCTCTCCATAGAACCATAGATTTCTTTTTTAAGAGGGGGAAGGGACCTAAAGATCAACCAGTCCAAACTGTTTATTTTTTCAAGTATTTCTATACAGAAAGGACCTTCTTTTATAGCCATTTAAAGAGGTGGTGTGGAGTAGCAGGAACGGAATGGGGTTGGAACCTGAGAGACTAGGGTTTGAATTGGGGCTTTGCTGCTTGCTGGCTCTATGAACTTGGGCAAAGTTCTTTGACCTTCTAAGTCTTGGTTTCTTTCTCTGCAAAATGGGGATAAGAGTAATATCCACTTTGTAGGCTTTTTGTGAGCATTAAAGGAGATAATTGATACAAAGCCTAGTAAACCTGTGTTAGCTGTTATCATTAGCAGGGGCTTGCTGGAGAACTCAGAACAAGTGGTTCCAAAACAATGATCATTATGCTGTGAGATAAACCAAGACTCAGCAGCAGTTTTTACAAGATGGTAGAACTCTTGAATGTTCAGTTTTACAGGGAGCGTGTAGATACTCTAGATGTGAGCAGTCCCCACTAGTGCTGGGGATCCCGGAGGAGATGCCGCAGGGCAGCTTCGCAAAGCCTTAAAACAAAGACTTTTTTCAGAACAGTGAGCTCTTTGGGGAAGAGCAAGCCCTCCCTGGTGCTTGGTGTAATTCCAGAATCCTGCAATGGGGAATGTTACATTTCAGGGCCCTCTACTTGTAATCTGACCGTTTTTAGCTCCAATATCCAAATAATCTTGCTGAGCACAACTTGAAAGAGAAGGATAATGGCCAGAGGAAAGAATCCTGAGGTGCTCTGTTAGCCATTTAAAATTTCTAAGTACAAGAAAAAGAAGTTCACGTTTCCCAAAGAGAAAAGAGTAAAGAAATGTGTGGGAGAGGGGAGGGGAGATAAAAGGATTTCTAAAGATTCACACCGGGTTTGTGTGTTTTATTTGTATTTTTCAACAGTAAAGGGCTGGTCATTCAGTGCATTTCAACTGACATTTGTTATATATTTATTATGTGCAAGATACAGTGTTAGTGCTCAGGAATAAAACTTTATCCTTGCTGTCAAGGAGAGAAGGAGGAGGGACAGTCTTACTTTTTAAAGAACCTACTATGTGCTAGGCATAGTTCTTTATTGGTATTGGGTTTATATGTTCCAGCATCCCTTTGATGCTGGACTTCTGATCCCATTTCTCAGATAAGGAAGTCAAGGCTCAAATATTGTGGTAAGTGTCTTAGCTAGCCTCACACAACTCTTAAGTTGGGTTTGGCATTTGATGCTAGGTATTTTGACCCATCCTTGAAGTGTAATTGGAGAGGCAGGATAAATAGATATGGGCTTCCGCATGTCAACTAGCTCCCCCATTCATGCATTATAGTAACTCCCCTACATATGAACCTTCAAGTTGCAAACTTTCAAAGAATGTGCCCCTATATGCCAGCTGTTGTACTGTACTCCTGTTTTTTTCAAGGTACTGTCCTGCAAGATTATAAGTGTTTTATTTTTTGTGTTTGTTTTTTATGTGCTATTTGTGTGAAAAGTACTATAAGACAATTACAGTACAGTACTCTACAGCCGATTGTGTTAGTTGGGTACCTAGGCTAGCTTTATTGGATTTAGGAACAAATTGGACTTATGAATGTGCTTTCAGAATGAAACTCATTTGTTGTGAGGGACTTACTATAGGAAAGAATTGTGGAAAAAGTGCTCTGGGGACATAGGGGTAGAGGATGTTAATTCTCACTCAGGGAACTGGAGGGTCAGAGGGAGAAACCCATGTCCTTCAGGGGCTTATTGTGAGGATGCAATGAGATAATTCATAGACGGTGCTCAGAATCCTGAATGCTCAGCTGTAGTTCTGTAACCAGAGACAGGCCTGGTCAGGATTTATCTGCCTCAAAAGCCTGTGTGCTTATAGTTGTTCTGCTGTGCTCCTTTTCAGCAGGCATGTGGTTGTAGGAAGAGTAAGTCGCTGTGTAGCCCACAAATAGATGGGAAAACACCAAGACAGTTTCTCTGGTATCTTCCCCACCTGCCTTAATCCAGATATTCAGATTCAAGTCTGCTTTGGGCAGGGGAGAGGATTTGCACAGGTGTGAGTTTGGAGAGAATTGTGAAGCCTAATCATGAACCATAACAGTTCTGGAGCTCTGGCCAGGACCTACTGTGTTCTCCATTCATTCTCTGACCATACATTTTCTATGCACTTACTCTGAGCCAAATATTTTGCTAGTCACTAGAGATATAAATGGGAGTAAGGCTAGGTCCTTCCCTTGGAGAATTTTTCAGACGGCAGGTCTTTGGCAGAGACTTCTAGCTAGTCATCAGATCTGTTTCATCTCTTCCCGGGCACATGGCTAGACTACTTTCTCAGGTCCCTTGCAATTGTAAGGCCATGTGACTAAATATTAGCCAATGGAAAGAGATTGAAGGCAATGAGTGTCACTTGTACACCTGACACACAAAAAGCTTCCCAGGCAGGATTGCTATGATCTTGAACGTGGGAACTCCAGGAGTCATATGCTGAAGATACCACAAGATGCAAATGGCTTGGAATCCACCCTTAATGACTGCCCAGTGCAAGCTACCCATTAGTCCGCACCTGTTTAGGTGAGCAAGAAATGAACTTCTGTTGAATGAAGGCTAAGATGTTAGGGATTATTAGTTACAGCTGTGCTTTCCTGGTAGCTCAAATGGTAATGAATCCACCGGCAATGCAGGAGACCTGGGTTCAATACCTGGGCTGGCAAGATCCCCTGGAGGAGGGCATGGCAACCCACTCTAGAATTCTTTCCTGGAAAATCCCCATGGACAGAAGTACCTGGCGGGCTACAGTCCATGGGGTCACTAAGAGTCAGACACAACTGAGCAACTAAGCACAGCACAGCACAGTGTTATCTTAAGGAACATTATTTATAGAACTAATATTTTATATGTATCTATCATATCGGGCTCCCCTGGTGGCTCAGATGGTAAAGAATCTGCTTGCAATGTGGTAGACCTGGGTTCCATCCCTGGGTTGAGAAGATCACCTGGAGGAGGAAATGGCTACCCACTGCAGTATTCTTGCCTAGAGAATCCCCGTGAACAGAGGATCCTGGCAGGCTACAATCCACAGGCTCACAAAGAGTCAGACACGACTGAGTGGCTAAGCACAGTGTATCTATCATATGAATAGAGTTGTAAACCGTAGTGCACCATGAGATGAAATTTGTGAGTCTGAATCAGTATTTTAGATAGGACTATAATAGGGATATATCAGAGTGCGTTACATTAATCAGATGAATATTGTTTGGAGAAATTTTAGCTTCAGTTTGGTACATGCTAATTTGGGTTATTATTGAGCTCTCGTGATTAAAAGTTTGAAAGCCTGGTCTACCGGAGGCAGACAGGTCAATAGCTATGTACAATAGAGTATGGTGGTTATGGTAATAGTGGTGAGGTCCCAGTGCTGTCTCGGTTAAGGAAATGCCTAGGAAGCAGAGAAGGCAAAAAGGGTTAATCTTTCCAGTCAATTTGTATTGGTGGCCTGTGGTGCAGTGTTGAAAAGGATGTTGTGGTTTCTTCCAGGGTCTCTGGGAGGGAATGCTGTGATCTGATGGCAGCGTCTCCCATGAGCTTGGGAAGAGGAGTAAAGGCTCTGACCTGGTTTGCATCTGACCCCTTAGCAGGGAGTCTGGGCTCCTTCCAGTGAATTCAACCCCTTCCCCAATTATTTATGGCATACATACGATGTCTGTCTGGAGCACCATACTCAGCACTGTGGGGATTCTAGACGAACTATGACTAGCCCTTGGGGAGGTTATCTTTTAGGAGCAATAAAATAGGCACTTGTGTAATAATTATGCAGCCAGCAAATACAGAATTGGCAATTACAGATGCAGAGTGCCGAGAAGTCTTTTGGGAGGAAATGGGGTGTGATATGAGCCAGGAAGGATGGAAGGATTGAGATGGAGAGTGGAGGAGAAACGCTGGACGTTCTGCCGCTGCCCTGGTCTCCAGGGACTTGCCCAGGCTGTCCAGCCTTCTTCAACTGGGCCTTCACCCTGGGATGAAGCTGATCTTCAGGGATGGAAGAGTAAGGAAGAGGAAAGACGGCTTTGAGTGGTGCCTTTATGTTTGTTTGTGTAGGAAGCCAGCAGGGGAAGGGAGGAAGAAGCAGGATTTTACTGGGAGGCTGATGACTTATTTTTCTCTATAAAAGGGCATCCCAGAGAGTTAAAAATCCAGTACGTTGCTGGGTTGCTTGTCAAAAGTATCCTGTATCTTAGTGCCTCTGCTGCAGCAGTTTTGTATTGTAATGAAGTCTTTTAAACGCTAGTCTACCCCTTGTCTGTGTGATAAACATCATACTAGTAGGGTAATACACATCAAACATCCTGTGTACCAAGAGCTATTTTAAGTTCTTTAAGTATTTTAACTTGTATTGTCTTCAGGGCAACTCTGTGAGATAGGCAGTAATTATCAGCTCCATTTTCCAGATGAGAAAACTGAGGTACAGAGAAGGTAAGTAATTTGATCAAGATCAAATAGCAAGTTAAGTGGGAGAGCCAGGATTTGAAAATAGTTATCCTGAGTCTGGGGCTTGGTCCTTGATCATTATGCCATTTTGCACCTCATTTAAAAAAAAAAAACTCTGATGATTCAGATTCTCTGTAAGATCCAGCCAAATAGCTACATCAAAATAATCATAATTGAATCTTCCATGTGTATAGGGCTTTGCAGCTTACACAACTATTTCCTATATATTACCATTAAATTTTCAAATAATCTAATAAAACAAGATTTCTTTCTTTAGCTTTCTATCTTTCTCTCTCCCTTTTAAAATTAGGCCTATGAGGTTGGCGCTGAGGTCACTACAGCTGATGGAGCCTGTCTGAAACCCAGGCTTTTTAACTTTGGGCTTTTAGTGGTTTATGCCCTCAGTAACTGGGGGAATTTCTTGGCAGTCCTAGTGGTTAGGATTCTGAGCTTTTACTACCAAGGGCTGGAGCTTGATCCCTGGTGGGGGAACTAGAGAGCTGCATGGTGTGACCAAAAATTAAGAGATTGGAATTTGTGACCCTGATGTTGAGACTGATGTTGGTCTATTGTTACTGCAGTTTCATCAGTAAATGAATTTGCCTGATTCTCCGAAAATCAGCTATTCATTTTGGAAACAATTGTGAGTCATTTGTAGGTGGAGCCTTGAGCTAAGATCCCTGTAATTTAAGAAAGTTCATTTGCAAATAGACTGAGAGAAGTTACTTAAAAAGAAGGAGTTTTCTAAGTGGTTGGCGATTGCCATGTGTAGTGGAGCCAGTAACAGAAGGGATTTGGCATCAGAAGGTCTTGTGGAACTAGGCTCAACCCTTTTCTGCCAGGTCAGCAAATGACTTGACCTCCCCGAGACTCAACTTGCTCACCTATAATATGGGAAGCATAAGGGTGCCCACCTGCAAAGGGTGGGGAGGACCACCGGAAGTGCACGTGCAGTGCCTGGGTGGTGTTTAGTGTGTGTTTGTAGTTACTCCCATGAATTAAACGGAGAGAATGAGAGTGCACTGCCTCCTTTGAGATTTCCCCAGGATATGATAGAGCAAAATTTCTAAACCTCAGAACCTTTCTTTTATAATATAACCATCTCTGGGGCAGACCTTCCTAGCACCTAGAACTTTTAGGTTATAGCTATATTAATATTACTCAAGGACAGGGACTTTCTTAAGCCTTGTGAAGGTTGAACATCCTAAGGTAAGAACAGATCCTGTTGCCTGAAATCCTAAAGTTCCTGGAAAGGCTCCTATCTGTTCTTCCAGGGAAACTGACATCATTTCCTGATGGGATTAGGCATCCATCAAGACAACCATTTTACTTTTTCTCCACTTTTTCTCCACCTCTTGAATTTCACACCAATGTAGTCATAGTTTGTACAGAATTTTCATACTCCCTGCAGAGGATTGGTTGTTTTTCTTTTTCCACCTTAATGTTCAGTGTGATGGAAGTTAGCTCGTCTCATACGGACTCCTCTGAGACCTGTGCCTTAAGAAAGTGGTGCTTAGTTCCATGGTGGCTCTTTATCGTCTCCCTTCAGAGAATTGCTGGGTGTTATATAGGAACTTTTAGTCGCTAAATATTGCCTGTTTGAGATTAGCAGTAGGCTGACTGACAATAAACAGCAACAATTTTTGATGATGTTCTCAATCTACCGGTGAGTTACCCTCTCTTTCTCTACGCTGCTCACAGCATGCTCTGCGCACTCACATCTGGTGTCCCTGAGCCAAGGAATGGAGTGCTTTGTCTGTGGCCAGATAGTCTTCAGAGTGCCAGAACCTGCAATGGGGGCTTCCCAAGGGCCACTGATAAACGGCATCTCTTCCCGCTTCTGAGCAAGGGAGGAGCTGAGTTGAGCTGAGCGCGCCCAGTTTGTTCTCCCCAGCTGGCAGCAAGGCACCATATCCGACTGCCCTGCAAGTAGTCAGTCAAGGGGTGGAGAGAATCCAGCACTTCCAACACTGCTTGGTTTCCCTTCCCAAGATGAAAGTAAGGCATTGCTCCCTTACACTGGCTGCAACTTGATTTTTTCTTTAAGGAGTACTTGTCAGATTTCATCTTTGTGTTGGGATTAAAACTATATATGTGTGTGTGTGTATACACACACATATATACGTATAGGGATGAAATGGTCAAAATGTTTTATCAATAACCCTCCCAGCTCTCAGCCTCAGGACTCAAGTTTAGAAAGTTTCTTAACCAGTCTGGGATGTTAGTGAAAGTAGATTCCCCCAGACTCACAGGATCAAATCAACAGGCCAGTGGTCTGTCTGCTAAGTGTTGATGTGGAGGAGAGAAGGACAGAAGGGACCTGGGAGCCACAGCTCCTTACCCGCCAAGTGACACGTCCTGTATAAACTCCCAGGAAGTCACAGGCAATTCCATTTGGATAAATATTTGTTTAGCAACTAAAGCGGATACAGGAGAAATATATGACAGGATCCTCTTCAGTAGGAAGTTTACTGTTTTTGTTAGGCAAGATTGATATCCCCACATGGTTTGAGACTAACTCATTGAATCAAACCTCACTGTCCTGATCTTTGTGTAGAGTGGTTTCTCTGTCATGCAGCCTCTAGAATCTGTGTAGTTAACACTACCCCTCCCCGCATCCGGCTCAAGTTCTTCCCTTTCTCCATCTCTCCCCCTCCCCCACCCCGCCGTGAAATCTTGTTCTTCAACCCCCAGTGCTCCCACATTCAGGAATTCACTTTTCTGTCTTTCTTTCCCCGGTGCTCTCACATTCAGCCAGCGTTCCCACACAGGTCTCCTAAGTCATACTCATTTATTCCCATTTAGCCCAAGCCTCCATGTTAATGGTGTAATTATAGTCACCGTCATTTATTGAGCATCTACTATGGGGTGACACAGCTGGCAAGGCATTTTGCATTTTGTAATGGAATCCTATTGTTTTGTCTTTACAAAAGTGTTGCCCTGAATTAAGCTTCCTCCTTCTGCCCCCTTTATCTACTGGGAAAAGAAACTCTGTCCACTCTCCAGCCTTGTTATGGGGAGACTGCCAGTCATAACCCTGCCCCCAGTCTCACTATGATGGGCTAATTATAGGCCATTCTGGGATATAGGGGCAGCCACTTTAGGGCAGGGAAGCTGAGAGATGCCCTTGGCCATGTCTCTGCTCTAGAAAGAAGCTGGTGTGTAGGAGAGAATGACTTTGATCTCTGGAGTAGGTACTACTGAGAGGTGTGGCAAGGATCCAGTCTTTCCTCCATCTGTCCCCAGTTTCTGTTCATAGCCCATAGACACTGCTCTGAGGGAGGTTAATGTGTCCTAACCATGCACATATCATACCTCACTAATTCTCACAACAAAATGAAGTGGTATTGTTTTCTTAACCTAAAAGAAAAGTGGTTTGAATGCTTTTTCCCTCATGAGAAATTATGTCCACTAAAAACAAAATCAGAAATGCAATGTGAAGACAAAATTCCCCATACTCCTATTTCTCAGAGATAGCTTCTGATAGTGTTTTCCATACATGTATATTCATAAAAGGAGGTCAGTCTTTTTATTCCCAAGAGAAAACTGAGTCTCAGAGATGTTAAAGAACTTCTCCATTGTCATATAACAAGAGCCGCTTTCCATTCTACCTACTTCTCTGTGATCAAGGAGTCAGTCTTAGTTAACAACCAACTAGTTGAGCATATTCTTGATAGAAAATCACCAAATATGTGTTGCATGAATGCAAAATTCAATGTAATTAAGTGCCTTGAGGAACATGCACATGTAAGGTTTGTAGATCAAGGAGGAGAGAGGTATGAATTGTTTGGAATTATTGGCAGAGGTTTCTAAAGGAGGTGGCATCTGAGATGGAGAGCCGATATTAATTTGTTTTTCTCCAGTATGCTGTGTCTTGAGTGGTCCAAGCCAGCGGTCCCCAAACACTTTCCTCTGCTGGGGTTGGGCACCACCCACGGCATACTGATAACCTCTGAGCATTTCTGAAAATGCACAAGGTCAAAGTGAAAGTGTGTCCATGGCAAAGGGGGCCAGAGGAAGAGACATATGGTATTCAGAAGGAAATTCAGAGTTCTTGGCACAATAGGAAAGTAAGACCTAAAGACTGATCTAAAGCAATGAAGTGGGGAAGGGGAAGAGTGGAGGCATCACCAAAACTGTGATCAGGGAGGCTCTGATGGGACTTTCAGGCAGGCCTTCCCAGTCTGGGTGCTGCGCCATCTCAGGTCTCACCTTTGTACACAGTGACGTTTCCATGGCTGTTTCCTCCCATGGGGACATCCTTCCCCAGCCTATCGGCTCCCAGTCCTTTGGTTTGACTTAAATGTCACTTCCCTGACTGGCCAGACTAGGTTGGGTTCCCACCTACTCTCTTTCATAGCACCCTGTATTTAAAAATACTCGCGATTATGGTTTGTAATTAAATATTTATTTGTGCAGACTTCCCAGGTGGTGCTAGTAGTAAAGAACTCGCCTGCCAGTGCAGGTTAGATGTAAGAGACACGGGTTTGATCCCTGGGTGGGGGAGATCCCCTGGAGGAGGGCATGACAACCCACTTCAGTATTCTGGCCTGGAGAGTCCCATGGACAGAGGAGCCTGGCAGGTTGCAGTCCATAGGGTCGCACAAAGTTGGACACAACTGAAGCGACTTAGAATGCACACACATACATTTGTGCAATTATTATTTTTTGGCATCTCCTATTTCACTGGGTTGAATGCACCTTAGAATAAGGCTTGAGTTTGGATCACAGGCAGCACAATGCCTGGTAGCCAACTGAACAACTCTCCTTACTTTTACTCAGCTTTGTCCTTCCTTCCTAGAGACTGGGATCATTCCAGTTGGCTTTGCTGTTACTCTCTGAAAATTTGAAAACGCATCTTTGAACAACTGAAAATCTCAAGGCTATCTTTTCCAAAAGAGGAATCTCACCCCCGTAAAAAGCCAATCTGGACTCAATTAAACGTGCTGTGGGCTCTATTTGCAGGGGAGCAGGGAGCAGCTGAGAGCAGAGCTGTTTTCCCAAGATGGAAAATCTGTGATAACTCTGAGTTCTGCTGCTATAAATTAGGGTCACTCTGCCCTTAATTGGCAGCAAATTAAAATCTCCCTTCAGGTCCTCCTCTTTCTCTTCTTTCCTGTCTATTCTGTTTGAGAGAAGATGTGGAAATACTGGTGCCCTGCCGCAGGGGAGAGGGCACCATGCCTGAGGCCCGAGGCAGGTCAGGGCCGGGAGGGCCACCAGTGATTCTGAGCATCCTTCTCCCGCCCTAGTCCCTTTTCTTGTCCTTCTACTCTCCCCTTTCTTTCTTCAGGAAATTTGGAAGTTCTCATTCCTAGGGAAATATCTCCAGGGAGCTCTTGTTCCCTCTTAGCAAGCAGAGGGAGAAAAAATTCTCTGAATTTTGAACTCACAAGCAATTTGTATGCAAATATGGCCAGAAAGGCCCATGTGTCTTTGCATTTTCCCACAGCACCTTTTTTAAAAATCCCTATGACCATGTGCTTCAGGCTAGGAGCAGGAGAGAAAACAGAGAGCTTCACAAATTTAGTTGAGTTCTTAGGGCTTGAGGCAGTGGTGAAGAAGAGGGGCTGTTTTTTGTCTTGCTCTTTTGGTGGCACTCTAGGGGTAGGTGGTCCCCAGGCCCTTGAAAGGCACTTGCGCGGAGCTGACCTTGCGGAAGCACGAGCAAGGTGATGCTGTGCAGTGAGGTCCAGGCACAAGTCCTGCAAGTGTGGAGGACAGAGCAGTGAAGCAAAGCACCGGGCTGGATTGTTAGAGAATCAGGAAAGATGTCTCGGTGGGGGGTGCTCCCCTGGAAAACGTGTGCCCGGGAGGCCTTAAAACAATAACCATAAGACATTTTTTATACTATTGATAATAATGGGTGGGTTTATTTTGACAAATGTGTTCACAAAAATCTACCTTCCGTGATATCTGGTGCTTGACTAAGGGATAAAGACCATTTCTGAGGCCCCCCTCTCTCTCTAAGCCAGCACTTCCCTGAGAACCTCAGCTGCTCTATCAGGGCCAAAACAACTCAGAGGGAGGCTGTGACCCCTGACATCTTAGTGCCTGGTGGCGAGAGGGTTCCGGAGCCAGTTCAGGACTCTGCCTCTCCAGGGGGTTGCTCTGCTCTGAGATCTGGGGTCTCAGTTTCTTCATCTCTGCAGTGGGGATTATAACTCCTTCCCTGAAGATTATGGAAGATTAAAGGAGATGAAGGATGTAAAAATATTTTGTAAACTTTACAGTGTTATCTGAGATTGAAGAGTCAGATAGCAAGCAAGAGTTGATCTCTGTTTCTTGGCAATGGATCCAGCAGGCTTCCTTTATTCACACAACAGATATTTATGTGACTCACATTGTTTTAGATGCCAGAGGTAAAGCAGAGAGTAAAACAAAGACCCTACTCAGGGAGGAGTTCTGAAAATAAAGAAATGGATGAGAGTATCAGAAAAATGAATTAGAGTAAAAGAACTTGTGATGCAGAGAACGATGGGGTGGAGTGCGCTCTGTTGTATAGGGTGGTAGGGAGGGCTCTGTGATAAAGTGTCTCTTGGGCAGAGTCCTGCAGGAGGTGAAGGACTGAGCACTGTGGCTCTGTATGTGGGGGAGGGGATGTCCTCCAGGAGGGGACCAAGTATAAAGGAGAGTATAAAAGCCTTGAAATGGAAATATGCTTTCAATTTACAATCTAACAGCAACTGCATGTATTACTACTAGTAACATTTGTGTGCTAGGCAATAGTCAAGTATCACTTAATCCTCACAAGGACCGCATTAGGAATGCCCTATTGTTATACCCATTACATAGATGAGAAAACTAAAGCATCATTTACAAGTCAAGCATTCAGATAACTGGGGTAGAAGAAATAGCTCTCTTTTATATGAGAGTGTATGAAACAGCCCTGCACAGAGGGAAGATTGCATGGTGTGGAGAGAAAAAGTCTGGATTTGAGCCTGGCCTGCCACTCATCTGCTGTGCAATCTTGGGCAAGTTCCCTAACCTCTCTGGGCCTCAATTTCCTGATCTGTATGATGGGCTGATAAAATCCCAGAGGACTGTTATATATATATTGAGAAATCCAGGTGAAAGGATGTTGTGAATTGCAAAGCATCATGAAAATGTTCCTTTATTATTATTATTATTATTAGAACACCAATTCTCCTTCCTTGTCTCTTGAAAAGAGAGTGAATGAGAGAGAAATGGAAGTTTGCAAGTTACATAATTTCCCCTGTTCTTTTCCCGAAATATTTTCTGCCGATGTCTTTGATGGTGAATCAATTACAGTACCCAGTAAAATTCACAGGCATTTTTCTGAAAGATTAGGGATTCCCTGGTTTAGTTCAGTTCACTTCAGTTGCTCAGTCACGTCTGACTCTTTGTGACCCCATGAACCGCAGCACGCCAGGCCTCCCTGTCCATCACCAACTCCCGGAGTTCCCCCAAACCCATATCCATTGAGTCAGTGATGCCATCCAACCATCTCATCCTCTGTCGTCCCCTTCTCCTCCTTCCCTCAATCTTTCCCAGCATCAAGGTCTTTTCAAATGAGTCAGCTCTTCACATCAGGTGGCCAAAGTATTGGAGTTTCAGCTTCAACATCAGTCCTTCCAATGAACACCCTGGTAGCTCAGCTGGTAAGGAATCCGCCTGCAATGTGGGAGACCTGAGTTTGATCCCTGGGTTAGGAACATCCCCTGGAGAAGGGAACAGCTACCTACTTCAGTATTCTGGCCTGGAGAATCCCATGAAATGTATAGTACATGGGGTTACAAAGAGTTGGACGGGACTGAGAGACTTTCACTTTTTTCTGAAAGATTAAGGGTGTATGTAGTGAAGTTGGTGGTGAGGCTTCTCACCTTTGTTCTAAAGAAATTGTCTGAGGTCTTAGAACTCCCAATCCACTCTCTTCCATAATACTAGGTTCTGTGTCATCCCCAAGCCTAGAATTTTCTGGAAGTTTTCTCTAATTTTGCATTGTGTAGATAGTAGGTGCTCAATAAGTTTTAAATGCTGCTGCTGCTGCTGCTAAGTCACTTCAGTCGTGTCCAACTCTGTGCGACCCCATAGATGACAGGCCACCAGGCTCCCCCGTCCCTGGGATTCTCCAGGCAAGAACACTGGAGTGGTTTGCCATTTCCTTCTCCAATGCATGAAAGTGAAAAGTGAAAGTGAAGTCGCTCAGTCGTGTCCGACTCTTAGTGACCCCATGGACTGCAGCCTACCAGGCTCCTCTGCCCATGGAATTTTCCAGGCAAGAGTACTGGAGTGTGGTGCCATTGCCTTCTCCGAAGTTTTAAATAAGTCACCTTAAATAACTGTGGGCCTTAGGAAGTACCACTACATGGGCCTTAGGAAGGATCACTAAGAACAAAGCTAGTGGAAGTGATGGAATTCTAGTTAAGCTATTTCAAATCCTAAAGATGATGCTGTTAAAGTGCTGCATTCCATATGCTAGCAAATTTGGAAAACTCAGCCATGGCCACAGGACTGGAGAAGGTCAGTTTTCATTCCAATCCCAAAGAAAGGCAATGCCAAAGAATGTTCAAACTACCGCACAATTGCATTCATCTTACACATTAGCAAAGTAATGCTCAAAATTCTCTAAGCTTGACTTCAACAGTACATGAACGATGAACTTCCAGATGTTCAAGCTGGGTTTAGAAAAGGCAGAGGAACCAGAGATCAAATTGCCAATATCTGCTGGATCATAGAAAAAGCAAGAGAGCTCCAGGAAAACATCTACTTCTGCTTTATTGATTACACCAAAGCCTTTGACTGTGTAGATCACAAGAAACTGTGGAAAATTCTTAAGGGAATGGGAATACCAGACCACCTCACCTGCCTCCTGAGAAATCTATATTCAGGTCAAGAAGCAATAGTTAGAACTGGACATGGAACAACAGACTGGTTCCAAAGAGGAAAAGGAGTCCGTCAAGGCTGTATGTTGTCACCCCGCTTATATAACTTATATGTAGAGAACATCATGTGAAATGCCACGCTGGATGAAGCACAAGCTGGAATCAAGATTGCTGGGTGAAACAGCAATAACCTCAGATATGCAGATGATACCACCCTTATGGCAGAAAGTGAAGAGGAACTAAAGAGCCTCTTGATGAAAGTGAAAGGGGAGAGTGAAAAGCTGGCTTAAAACTCAACATTCAGAAAATGAAGATCATGGCATCTGGTCCCATCACTTCATGGCAAATAGTGAAACAATGGAAACAGTGACAAGCTTTATTTTCTTGGGCTCCAAAATCACTGCAGTTGGTGACTGCAGCCATGAAATTAAAAGACATTTGCTCCTTGGAAGAAAAGCTATGACCAACATAGATATCATATTAAAAAGCAGAGACATTACTTTGCTGACTAAGGTCCATCTAATCAAAGCTATGGATTTTCTGTAATTATCTATGGATGTGAGAGTTGGACTATAAAGAAAGCTGAACACCAAAGAATTGATGCTTTTGAACTATGGTGTTGGAGAAGACTCTGGAGAGTCTCTTGGACTGCAAGGAGATCAAACCAGTCCATCCTAAAGGAAATCAGTCCTGAATATTCATTGGAAGGACTGATGCTTAGGCTAAAACTCTAATACTCTGTGGCCACCTGATGGAAGAGCTGATTCATTGGAAAAGACCCTGATCCTAGGAAAGATTGAAGGCAGGAGGAGAAGGGGACAACAGTGGGTGAGGTGGTTGGATGGCATCACCAACTCAATGGACATGAGTTTGTGTCAACTCCGGGAGTTGATGATGGACAGGGAGGTCTGTTATGCTGCAGTCCATGGGATCACAAAGAGCTGGACACAACTGAACTGAAATAACTGTACCTTTAAAAATTACTCTGTGCCTTTGTTAGAGAGTCCTGTGAGATGAATGAGTAAGCCCCAGTGGATTTGGAGAAATGAGTATTATTATTTGGGGCTATAGAACAGGGCTTCCCCAGTGGCTCAGCAGTAAAGAATCTGCCTCTAATTTAGGAGACGCAGGATAGACACACCCTGTCACACTAGGGTGTGATACCTGCATCTGGAAGACCCCTGGAGAAGGAAATGGCAACCCACTCTGGTATTTTTGCCTGGGAAATCCCAAGAACAGAGGAACCTGGCAGCCTAAGGTCCATGGGGTCGCAGAAGAGTTGGACATGACTGAGTGACTGAACAACAACAGTAGAATGGATAACTGAGGTAAAGGGACTTATCGAATAATTGCCGGTGAGCTCAGTTTTATTTCTGGAGAGGACTGCTTTTCTTCCACTCTGGTGGTGGTGGGACAGTAAGTTCATTTGTCTGTCAACCGATGGAATACCTATGCTGCTCTGGGCACAGTGCAGGATTGTGGGGAAACAGTAGTGTTTGTTCTTGGGAATGCTCTTAGGACATGCTCAGGACGTGATCTCTAATCTGAGTGCTGGCTGCTTCACCACCTGGCACCTCCAGAAAATGCCAAGGTTGTGGCTGCTTCATCGTCACCTGCTGACAACTGGCAGGCATGTGCCCATCTATCTGGCACAACATCCAGTGCCTGTGATCAGACCCGAGCCATTGGGTCTGCGTTTTGTTTCCCCAGCGTGGCGGTGGCTTCCTGCGATAAGCTCCATCTTGGCTGGGATGCGTCCTTCCCTGCGGTTGGGATAACAGCCTCCTGGGGATGGTGTTTAATCTTAGGAGAGGCGGAGCCCCCAGGGAAAGAATGCTGTCTCTCTCTGTGTGCATCTAGGATTAGGCGGAGCTGCCTGCTGCTAACACAATTAGGTGAGGGCGAAGGCTGATCGCTGGGACAGGATTCATGGGGGTGAGCTTCCTGTGTGCCCCCAAGAAGGCCTTGCTCCCTGTCACAGCTTCTTACAGTTGAAGGGGCCCCTGAGAAAGTGAAATAAGACAGAGTCAAAATACTGACCTAGAAGTCCAGTAAACCAGCTTAGCTGACGGACCTTGGACAAAACTCAAAGCCCCAGTTTCCCCATCTGTAAACTTGGGGTGGTAATGTTATCTACCTCATTACGTTTGGTGAAGATGAACTAGGATAAAGCTCCCAGACCCCTCAAAGATACTGAACACACAATAACTGAGGCCAGGTTGCCATGTTACAGGTGAGGAGCCTGAGGCCCCCCACTGACTTGGTCAGAATGAACTCCTTATATTACTCAGTGCAGGAGTCTGGAGTGGAACTTGGCTTTCCCTGCCTCTAGCACTAGGCCACGAATGAATCAGTCTCCTTCTCTGCTGGATGGGGGTGGTGGCCTTCAAGTCCTGTTTGGCCTGGATTGGAGGCAGAGAATGAGGAGCAACTGGGGTAGGTCTGCAACAGATGTCAGAGTCTAGAGGTGCTTTGTCCATCTGGACCACTAACTGGGCACCACATCACTTGAAGGTCAAACTGAATTTCCTTATCTATAAAATAAGGTGGCTGGGCTTCCCTGGTGGCTCAGACAGTAATGAATCTGCCTGCAATGGGGGAGCCTGGGGTTTGACCCCTGGGTTGGGAAGATCCCCTGGAGAAGATAATGGCAACCCACTCCAGTGTTCTTGCCTGGAGAATTCCATGGACAGAGGAACCTGGCAGGCTATAGTCCATGTGGTCTCAGAGTTGGCCACAGCTGAGTGACTAACACTTGACTGGCCCTTCCAGCTCTTAATTTTTTTTTAAGAAAACTGGTGGAGGAAGCAGAGAACCAGAAGGAAGAAGTGGAGGAAACATACCAATATTATCTGATAAAAGACTAGCATTTTCTAAATCCTTACTACATACCAGTTGTCGATGTGACTGGTGATGGAAGTAAAGTCCGATGCTGTAAAGAGCAATATTGCATAGGAACCTGGGATGTCAGGTCCATGAATCAAGGCAAATTAGAAGTAGTCAAACAGGAGATGGCAAGAGTGAACATTGACATTTTAGTAATCAGAAAACTAAAATGGACTGGAATGGTTGAATTTAACTCAGATGACCATTATATCCACTACTGTGGGCAAGCATCCCTTAGAAGAAATGGAGTAGCCATAATGGTCAACAAAAGAGTCTGAAATGCAGTGCTGCTGCTGCTGCTGCTAAGTCGCTTCAGTCGTGTCCGTCTCTGTGCGACCCCATAGACGGCAGCCCACCAGGCTCCCCCATCCCTGGGATTCTGCAGGCAAGAATACTGGAGTGGGTTGCCATTTCCTTCTCCAATGCATGAAAGTGAAAAGTGAAAGTGAAGTCGCTCAGTCATGTCCTACTCTTAGTGACCCCATGGACTGCAGCCTACCAGGCTCCTCCATCCATGGGATTTCCCAGGCAAGAGTACTGGAGTGGGGTGCCATTGCCTTCTCCGCTGAAATGCAGTACTTGGATGCAATCTCAAAACGACAGAATGATCTCTGTTCGTTTCCAAGACAAACCATTCAATATCACAGTAATCCAAGTAATCCAAGTCTATGCCCCAACCAGTAATGCTGAAGAAGCTGAAGTTAAATGGTTCTGTGAAGACCTACAAGACCTTTTAGAACTAACACCCAAAAAGATGTCCTTTTCATTATAGGGGACTGGAGTGCAAAAGTAGGAAGTCAAGAGATACCTGGAGTAACAGGCAAATTTGGCATTGGAGTATAAAACAAAGCAGGGCAAAGGCTAACAGAGTTTTGCCAAGAGAATGCACTGGTCATAGCAAACACCCTCTTCCAACAACACAAGAGAAGACTCTACACGTGGACATCACCAGATGGTCAATACCGAAATCAGATTGATTATATTCTTTGCAGCCAAAGACGGAGAAGCTCTATACAATCAGCAAAAACAAGACTGGGAGCTGACTGTGGCTCAGATCATGAACTCCTTATTGCTAAATTCAGACTGAAATTGAAGAAAGTAGGGAAAACTACTAGACCATTTAGGTATGACCTAAAAGTGGAAATGACAAACAGATTCAAGGGATTAGATCTGATAGAGTGCCTGAAGAACTATGGACAGAGGTTCATGACATTGTACAGGGGGCAGTGATCAAGATCATCCCCAAGAAAAAGAAGTGCAAAAAGCAAAATGGTTGTCTGAGGAGGCTTCACAAATAGCTGAGAAAAGGAGAGAAGTGAAAGGCAAAGGAGAAAAGGAAAGATATACCCATCTGAATGCAGAATTCCAAAGAGTAGCAAGGAGAGATAAGAAAGCCTTCCTCAGTGATCAGTGCTAGGAAATAGATGAAAAAAATAGAATGGGAAAGACTAGAGATCTCTTCAAGAAAATTAGAGATACCAAGGGAACATTTCATGCAAATATGGGCACAATAAAGGACAGAAATGTTATGGACCTAACAGAAGCAGAAGATATTAAGAAGAGGTGGCAAGAAAACACAGAAGAACTATACAAAAAAGATCTTCATGACCCAGATAACCACGATGGTGTGAACACTCACCTACAGCCAGACATCCTGGAATGCGAAGTCAAGTGGGTCTTAGGAAGCATCACTATGAACAAAGCTAGTCGAGGTGATAGAATTCCAGTTGAGCTATTTCAAATCCTAAAAGATGATGCTGTGAAAGTGCGCCACTTAATATGCCAGCAAATGTGGGAAACTCAGCAGTGGCCACAGGACTGGAAAAGGTCAGTTTTCATTCCAGTTCCAAAGAAAGGCAATGCCAACGAATGTTCAGACTACCACACAATTGCACTCATCTCACACATTAGCAAAGTAAAGCTCAAAATTCTCCAAGCTTGGCTTCAACAGTTCACGAACCATTAACTTCCAGATGTTCAATCTGGTTTTAGGAAAGGCAGAGGAACCAGAGATCAAATTGCCAACATCCGTTGGAACTTTGAAAAGGCACGAGAGTTCCAAAAAAACATCTACTTCTGCTTTATTGACTACATCAAAGCCCTTGACTGTGTGCATCACAACAAACTGTGGAAAATTCTTCAAGAGATGGGAATACCAGACCACCTGACCTGCCTCTTGAGGAATCTGTATGCAGGACAAGAAGCAACAGCTAGAGCTGGACATGGAAAAACAGACTGGTTCCAAATCGGGAAAGGAGTATGTCAAGGCTGCATATTGTCACCATGCTTATTTAACTTAAATGCAGAGTACATCATGTGAAATGCCATGCTGGATAAGCATAAGCTGGAATCAAGACTGCCGGGTGAAATAGCAATAACCTCAGATATGCAGATGATACCACCCTTATGGCAGAAAGAGAAGAAGAACTAAAGAGCCTCTTGATATAAGTGAAAGAGGAGAGTGAAAAAGCTGGCTTAAAACTCAACATTCAGGAAACAAAGATCATGTTTGCGTGCAGAACCATCAGCACACAGGGAATGACTGGATGTGGTACAGTGAAGGGGAGCCAGAGCCCTGCATGTGGAGAAGGGGAGCTTGTGGTTGAAAGGGCAGGTTCAGGAAGGTTGAGTGGGAGGGGCGGCAGCCAGGCCAGAGCCCCAGGGGGCTGATGGATTACATTCCTCTAGTTAGAAACCATCAGAAACTCCACTGAGAGGGGCTCTCTCAGCTCTAGAACTTGCTGATGTCTCCTCTTGCAAAGGGGAACGTGAGTTATATCTTTCAGTGTTACCTTTCTGTCCTCTTGGTTTCCGAAGTGTGGCAAGACCCAAACCCAAAGTATTTGCACTAAAGTTGTTAATTTTAACCAAGTGGTAGAATATAATCAAAATGTGAGACAGCTGAAATGCTGCCAATTTTTCTTCCTTTGAGGTTGTTTTCTGTCCTTTTAGACAAAGTTCTGTTGAAAACCTGGCGAACGTGTGACTCTAGGTGGGGGACATGACACTTCCGTGGACCTACTATGTACTTGGGCCTCTGCTAACTAATTTCATGGAGCGAGCTTCCTTGAGCTCTTAAGATTGTTAAAATACAGTTGAAAACCCCAGAAGACTTGGGAGTGATTTCTGAATGGTGGGAGGGCGAGGGAGGCTTTGAAGCCATCCTATTTGAACACTTAGGCTGCTAAGTGCAACTCTTCAAACACTTCACGTGTCTTCAATGGTCCAGTGTAAAGGATATTCAGGAACATAAATCCCTGCTGGTAATGGGGTAAAAACCCCTTTTTCCTCCCTAAATATTGATTTAGAATAATAGCTTGTTTTGAACTTTGTCCCAGCAAATTAATTTTTAATTTAGAAAAGTACCTCTAGGGAAAACTTACCATATAGGTACAGACAATTTTGGAGATGTGTCTGCTTATAGAAATCAAAAATGGGGAAAAAAGGTAAAGACATTACTCTAATTAGAATATGCCCTCCCCCCACACCTCCCCTGAGATTAATCCACTGACACATGATTTTGAGTATCTTTGTAAAACCTTGTGCTAGAAACTGAGGGAGAGACTACAATTTAGCTTCTGTCCTCTAGGTGTGTGTGTGTGTGTGTGTGTGTGTGTGTGTGTGTGTGTATTTATTTATATATGTGTGTGTGTTGTGTTTCATGGGAAAAGAAGATGAGTTGTTTTTTTTTTTTTTTTCAGAAACTTTGTTTTGAGGGGAGAGAAAGGATGATATTAAGGCATAGCCAAAGAACTCTGGCCTAAAAGTCAACAACCTTTCACTCATCTCCTAACCCTGCCTTTAACAAGCTGTGTGACAGCAGATAAGACCTTTCCCTTTTCTGATTCTCAAGCTCTTTTCTGCAGAGCAATGGGACTGTAGACCAGCAGCATCTCCATCACCTTGGAGCTGGTTCGGTAGGAATGGAGAGCCTAAGGCTCCTCACCAAATCTGTTTCATCAGAATCTGCATTTTAATAAGACCTTCAGGTGATCTGTATGAAAATTAAAGTTTAAAGCATTGCTTTAAAGAATGATCCCTACTCTAATATTCTAGTATTTTGTGTTTTTTCCTAATATGTAGTAAAACGCACTTATGAAGAATTTATTCAGGACTGAGCCAGGCACTTTTGCCCTGCAAAAGTGTACTTTATTAAAAAGATTTAAAGGCAGAAACATGGACAAATAGCTATGTATTCAGCTACCAAAGCTATATATACATGTTTCTCTTTTGCCTTGTGTTTTAGATGTTGGCAGTATGGTAAGAGCAGTGAGAGAGGGGAAGAGGAGCTGGGAAGCCAAGGTGATTGAAGGTGGGGTTGGCAATGGCCTGGGCCTTCTGAGCTGGCAGGTGGCACAGTACTCAGCTCAGGTCCTCAGAATCATCAGAAGGTTCTGAGGATCAAGCACCATCAATGACTTGCAAAATAATATTTCATATTTTCAAATATATATGTATGTTGCTTTGATGAACTGAAAATAAATTCATATTCTGATGAATATCAGTGACTTTCTGATATTCTATGTTTTCCTAATTAATTGATCAGTCAGTCTCTCAGTCGTGTCCTCTCGGTCATGTCCAACTCTTGTGACCCCATGGATTGTAGCCAGCTAGGCTCCTCTGTCCGTGGAATTCTCCAAGCAAGAATACTGGAGTGGGTAGCCATTCCCTTCTCCAGGGAATCTTCCTGACCCAGGGATTGAACCTGGGTCTCCCGCATTGCAGGCAGATTCTTTACTGTCTGGCCACCAGGGAAGCCCAATTAATTGATCTACTAGATGGGAGAGGGAGTCTCCATGATTTTTTGCATTAAAAGGAGTCTTCTTGCTTGAAACCAGTGGGAACTACTGGAATAGGGAATAATAGTTGATAACAAGATGATGAAAATAACTAACACTGAGAACTTTCTCGATACCAGGCATTGTGCCTTACATAAGAAAGGAGCTTAGGTATCTGCTAATAAATTTACAGATAAGGAAACTGAGGCTCAGAGTGGTATGGTGATTGATTCATTCCTACCTTGAGGTAGTGATGAATAGATATAGGACCAGAATTCAGGTGTCCTGGCCATCGGCCAGGTTTATATCTGCTGTGCTAGACTTTGTGGCCTGTTGGTCTAGTGGTAGAATGTGCAGACTGTTGAGTAGAGAGCTGGAAATTTTCCTGTGTTCCTGCTGTGGTGGTCAAAGGCTGGCAGAGTCTGGAGGGCCTCATGGCATCTGGGATCCACACTGTATTTACAGGTGAGCGCACCTGGCCCAGCGAGGGAAAGGTACTTGTCCAAGGTCACACAAATAGTTGGGTTTAGTTCTCCCTCTATCTGCAAGTTAGCTCTTTACAGATAAACTTTTTCACAAGAGCATTGGGTAAGTGAAACCAGGTGAATATGTTTTCTGATATTGTATCTTGTGAAGATTATGTATCTTTTAAAGGGATTTAAAGTAGTCACTGGTAATTATAAGCACTCAAATTATTGTAATAACAATAATTTTTAGTTTATTATTATTTTTTAATCAAGCCCTATATGTGAAATTTAGTAGCAGTTTTTTTTTTTTTTTTTTAAACTGGAACTGATTACAGCCTTGAATTTTCCCATCATGTTCTCTATCTAAATGATGACCTTTGGGAGGGCAGACTACCAAATTCTTATTCACTGAAAATAGTACCACGTGATCATTGGAAAACATATAGCATAAAGGGACAAAGTCAGTGCTGGCCATTGGGGCAACTTCATCCATCTGATACCCACAACTAAGACTCATTGAACAGAGAAGCTGTCTGCTAAGCAGTAGGTCTCCTGATCCTCAGAAAATAAGAATAGAAGAATCATTGTCCAGGAAGGTGTCAAGTGGTACAATTTTTACTGATCTAGCAAAGTAGAAACTAGGTTAGAATCAGAATCAGCTTTGTGGGCATGTAACCTGTGCACCTGAACCGGGCCCCTGCCCTCTGCCTGCACAGTGGGTTTAATGCTCTGCTGTTGCAGTCCTGAAATTCTTCATATTATTTTGAGTAAGGGGACTTGCCCTTTTCATTTTGCACTGAGCCTTACAAATTATGTAACTGGTCTTGGTTCGAATAATTCAGAATCAGGACCAAGAGCCCCTGAGGAGCAAGTCAGTCGAGACTGCAGCCTTTTGGGAGGAGCTAGAGGGTGAGGAGGAGGCCTGACCTCTTGTGGTGGTATACAGCTTTGTGTGCTTGACAGACAGCCTGAGGTCGGGAAGGAGGGCAGGGTGGATCTCTCACTGTCCCGTCACTTTGCCTTGTGGTGATAGATAAGTCACTAGCCTCTCTGCAAGTCTCCTTTGTGTCCCAGTCACACATAGTACTTAGCCCATAGGAGGTACTAATACTTTGTGGCTGGTTACTGCTGCCCTGTAGTGTACCATTTTGGTAGATAAACTTTGAAAAAATAGATTGAAGCGCTTTGTGTGAATTGCATTGTAAGCTTTTCTATTTTCAGTGTTATCACCATACCTCATGTTTGGATGATCCGGGGGCCTTACATTAATTTCCCTGCTGGTGATCTCGTTCTTATATGAATCCAACTAGCTAGATGACCTTTCCCAGATCCAGCACCAGTAGACACATGACCTTAGACACATTTATTAAAGGTTTCTAAGTCTCAATTCCCTCATCTCTATGAAAAAACATGATCATGTCTGCTGTTAAGGCTTTTAGGAAGTCTGGAGATTAGTGTAAAGCCCTAGGAATAATAGTGACTGGCACATAATATGTGGTCAGTTAAGAGTAGTTTTTCTTCTTCTTATATATATTTATATATAATGTATGAATGATATACAAACAGTTTTCATCATGTACTTGCTCTCCTCAAAAGAATCTTCAGTGGCCCTCTTTCCATGGCCATGGAGGGGCAAGGCAGTGCATAATTTAGCTGCAGTCTGCAATGCCTAACTTTCCCCGTTAGTATTTGAAGAACTTCTAGAATATGAGAACTCCTTGGTCTGGAATTCTGTGTCATTTCTCCAGCACCCAGGAGAGTGCTGGGCATATAGTGTCTGTGTGGTTGTTGACTGCTGACTGCAATGTATTTCAGGAATGTACTGTGACTCTGCTTGTTTTCCATCTGTTTATACCTCTTAGCTCCTTCAAATTGGAAATGGATTATGATTTTGCATTTGAATCAGGAGCAGGAAAAAACATCCATCCTTCATCTCCTGTTTTTGTTTTTTTTTTTAAACAGCCACTGTCAATCTCTACTGGGATTGTTTGTTTACATGTTTGACTCCCCTTCTGAGCTGTGAGCTCTGAGTAGGGAGGAATGGTGTTTAATTCACTTTTATATCTTCAATGCCCAGCATGTGGGGTCTGGCACAAATGAAAGAGACATTCATTAAGTATTTGTCAGATCAATGAATATTGGAAAGCTCAAATTTTTACATCAGACAAGGGAGATAGTGGGAGCCTTCTTTTTTACTAGAAAAAACATCGTTTATTAGATCTGAATGGATCATTTAGAAAATATGCAGTTGGCTTTTTTGGTCAAAGAAGAAAATCAGTATAAAATGCTTAATTAAAAGCAGAGGCTAACATTTCCCCTTGTAATGAAGGCAGGATCGCGAGTATTTTCCTTTCCTTAGCCCAGATGGGCAGGCAGCCAGGCCCAGAGACAGGGATGCTATGCAGACAGATAAGAAGGTTTGACATTAGGAGGACTGGGTCCTGGGGTTACCCTAGGTCCATCTTTGCTTGTGTTTCTCCTCAGGGATGTTGAAAATTTGAGAGGCATTATTTCCTTTAAGATACTCCAAAGACATTGCCAACTGCTTAAGATGTTTGCACTGTTACCTATAAGATTACCATTTGTTTGTGAACTTAAAATGGCAGGTTTTGCAGGAGTATGTTCTGAATTTGATGTTGAAAATCCCAAGAGGTGTGGGTCTTTTTTCTTGTTTTTCTTGGTGCTCCTGGGTTGGGCCCTTAATAAATGGGATGCCTGGAGCTCTTTCCCACATATCATCTGCAGGGTGGGTCCTGACCTGGGTGTAAGAAGCTGATGAGGACCTGGATTTAGGGAGGCAAGGAGGACAATGATGTTCTAAATGATCTCTGCAACCTGGAGAAATTCGGGCCCTCTGAGAAGGACAGAGTGAGTGGGTGTGCTCAAGGACAGGACACTGCTGCTCGGTGTGGTTTGAGGACCAGCAACATCAGCATTGCTTGTTAGGAAAGGCAGAGTCTCAAATGCTACTCCTCCCACCACCCCTCCCGCATTCGCCCCCATCTTCTCTTATTAAATCAGACTGCATTTTACCAAGATTCCCAGATGATCCGTATGCACATTAACATTTTAGAAGCACTGCTCTGCTGAGAAAGTCTTTCTCGTCCTTGAAGTTTGATTGGCTTTTGAGAATTCTAGAATGTAGCATAATCCCTGATCCCAGAACTGCCTTAAATACCAGAACTGCCACCACGGATGTATTACGTGACCCTTCTTAATCTTAATTTTTTTCATCAATGATATGTGTTGTTAATTTTTAATGTATTTTTGAAGATTGATTTATTTTATTTCTGGCTGCACTGGGTCTTTGTTGCTGCCCACAGGCTTTCTCTAGTTGTGTCTTGTTGCCATGCGCAGGCTTCTCGTTGAGGTCGCTTCTATTGTTGCAGGCTCTAGGAACCTGGGCTTCAGGAGTTGCGGTGCACAGGCTTGGTAGCTGTGATGCAGGGCCTTAGTTGTGCTGCGGTACTTGGGATCTTCCCAGACCAGGGGTCAAACCTGTATCCCCTGCATTGGTAGGCAGATTCTTAACCACTAGACCACCAGGGAAGCCCCCTTTGTGTAAGTTAAGTGAAATAATGTAATGCTCTTAGCTTATAGCAGGATCTTAATAAATATTACTTGCTGATACAATTTTTTATCTGACTTTATTTTTTATATATTTTATCAGGTTATTTTATATGAACCCTAGTGCAAACCAGAGAAGGCAATGGCACCCCACTCCAGTACTCTTGCCTGGAAAATCCCATGGACGGAGGACCCTGGTGGGCTGCAGTCCGTGGGGTTGCTAAGAGTCGGACACGACTGAGCGACTTCACTTTCACTTTTCACTTTCATGCATTGGAGAAGAAAATGGCAACCCACTCCAGTATTCTTGCCTAGAGAATCCCAGGGATGGGGGAGCCTGGTGGGCTGCCATCTATGGGGTTGCACAGAGTCGGACACAACTGAAGTGACTTAGCAGCAGCAGCAGCAGTGCAAACCATTCAACCATTTGTTATGAATGGATAATTGCTGTGCTATCATTACTGAAATGTAATTTTGCATTAATTTTGCCGTTTGCATGAATGAATGAATGGCCTTAAAGAATCCATAGCTTCTGAACCTCAGAGTACTATGTGAAGTATACACTTCCAGAAAACGCCATCAAAACTTTTTTGAAAAAAAGCTTTGACCTACAACCCAGCAGTTGTACTGATAAACCTTTGTCCCAGATGTATGAAAACTTGCATCCCTATGAAAGCCTGTGCATGGTTTTCTCTAATAGCATTATTTGTAATAGTCAACATTTGGAAACAATTCAGATGTCCTTTAATGGGTGAATGGGTAAAGTGTGGTACCTCCATATCATGAAACCCAACTCAGCGGTAAAAAGATGTGAACAGTGTCATGTGCAGCAACTAGGAGAGGTTTCATGGGAGTTGTTCTGAATGAACAAAAACGAATCTTAAAAAATGTGTGCATATAACATTCTCAAAATAACAACATTTTAGAGATGGAGAACAGGTTAATGGTTACCCGGCACTGGGGACTGGGTTGGGGGATACTGAGAGGGGATGAATGGGAGTATAAAATGGTAGCATGAGGACCTTACTCTGCATCTTGATTGCGATGTGGGTATATGAATTTACACATGAAGAAACTGCATAGACTATAATACACAGTCACAACCGGGCACACATAAAACTGGAAAAATCTGAGTAAAGCCTAGGGATATCCTGAAGTCAATTTCCTGACTTTTATGTTATAGTTATGTAGGATGTCACCACCGTGGAAACTGGGGATGGGGTGGAGAACATGAGTTCTCTTTCTGTGTTCTATTTTTGCAGCTTCCTCTAAATCTATGATTATTTTAAATAAAAAAGTATGGTGCTTGAATGGATGTTTACAGGCATATTGTGCTTTATTATATTTTGCAGGTAGGTTTTTTTTTTTTTTTTAACAAATTGAAGGTTTGTGGCAGCCCTGTGCTGAGCAAGTCTATCAATGTCAGCTTTCCAACAGCATGTGTTTACTTCCTATCGGTGTCTCATTTTTGTAATTCTTGTAATATTTCAGGTCTTTTCTTTATTATTTGTTATGGTAATCTATGATCAGGGATCTTTGATGTTACTATTGCAGAAACTACAACTTGCTGAAGGCTCAGATGATGATAAGCAGTTTTTTAGCCATAAAGTATTTTTCAATTAAAGTATGCACATTGGTTTTTTAGGTACAGTACTCTAGACATTGGGAAAATGAAAAATCCATGTGACTCGCTTTATTGCGATATTCCCTTTATTGTGGAATCTGGACCCAACCTGCTGTATCCCCGAGGTATGCCTGGGTTTGGAAAGCATCCTGCCCAGGACTAGTGAAGAAGCCTGGTGAAGCTAAGTAAATGAAGTACACAGACCTTTGTTCAGGACTGCCTTTTCCATGCCCCTGGGGCAGGACTCTCCTCTGAGAGGGGAGTGGTCATGGCCCAGCCACACTTTCTCCTCTTGTAAGGAGGTGCCACTATTATCTATCACTCCCCAAGGCTATCTCTTGAGGTCACTACAGTGGGCAGTGCTACAAATGAGTGCTCATCTGAAGGCATCCTAAGTAGTCCCCTGGACCTGAATGTCCCCTGAGGTGGCCCCTCCTTGGGAATGCTGGAGACACAGTCTAGGCAGCCTGAGACCTTGTCCTTGTGGCTCAGCTCCCTCTTCACGTTTTCATATTAATGTGTCTTTAATGTGTCACCGGCTTTGAGCAGTTTCCTCTCAGTAATGCGGTTAGTCCCTGGGGAACATTCCATAGCCAGATGAACTTTAATCCCTGAATGCTCCAAAAGAGAGGGTTCTTGTTCCTCTTTTGAAGATTCTGTTCCCCCATAAGGAAAGTGCATGATTTAATTAATGGATGAAAGAAAAGGGCCCAAATGGAGCCAGAAAGAAGTCGGCAGCATTGCCACCCACCTGCAGACACACAATAAGATAAAAGAGCACCTGATCAGGGAGGGGAAGGACCCCCAGAGGGAGAGGATTGCGGCACAGAGTTGGGAGGCCTGTGCTCTAGGACCAGCTCCGGTCACTGACTATGTGTAACCTTGAAGCTCAGTTTCTGTGGGATTCTTTTTTTCTTCCTTTTAAAATGGGAATGAGAATATAGACCCTTTCTACCTCCAGATCCTGATGCTGCGAAGAACTGAAGGCAAAAGAAGGGGCTGCAGAGCATGGAGGAGAAGGGGTTAGAAAGCATCACCAGTTCAATGAACATGAATTTGAGTGAACTCCGAGAGATATTGAAGGAAGGGAATCCTGGGGTGCTGCAGTCCATGGGATCGAAAAGAATTGGACAGGACTTAGGGACTGAACAATAACAAAACCTCCAGAAACGTGTAGATAACAAAAAGAGGAAAGGGGAAGTCCACTGCCAAGTTGAAGATGCCCTACAGTGTAATCTTTTATGCAGATAATGCACTACCTAGAATGAAACTGCCAAGACAGTTTAAGAGAGGAAAGATGAGAGAATACTTGTTCTTGTTTTTTAAAGAAAAAACAAAGCAAAAAAGATGATTTCTTGGTAACGATTAGTAACCTGTCTTGTCTTTTAATGATCATAATAAAATTATAGTAGTGGTTGTCCATCCATCTATATGGGCATTTTTCCTCGTGTAAAATGCTTGTGTCCTTGGCTTGTAAGTAAGGCACACTGTGCTGCTCTTTGGAGACTTAGAACATAGTAAAGGTTCTGAGGCCCTGCATCAGAAAAACCTGTTTGACTTTGTTTAGTCCAGTAATTCCTTAGTGTATTACCAGCGGATCCCCTTCCTGCCCCCTGACTTTCTTTTAAGATTTTATGTACCTGGATTAAGTACCCTGGACTAGCATTCAGCTCAGCAATACTTTGAAATGAGTTCTTGGGGTGTTAGCTTGTTTGTGCCTTTCATATGTTATACATTTTATAAATAATTTAGTTTTTCTTTCTCTACTTTGGTTTCAAGGAAACTCAGAGAAAATCCATAACTTCCATTTTAGAATATTGTGACCTTCTTATTTTCATACTATATTTTCCTGGTTTATTTCCTTGTCTTATTGATATATTTATGAGCTCTGACTTAAAATGCTGGTTATTATCTTATTTGTTATATTGTAAGCAACTTTAAATTTTTTTCTGGGTGAGATGGGCTATGAATATAAAGAAACAACAAACTACTACTAATAATATAAATAATCTAAAAATGACACTAATTAGTCTTTACTGAATAGTAAACACTTAAAAAAATAGTGTCAAAAACAAACACAGTTATTTGTAAGGCACTGTACTGGGTCCTTTGCATAAACAACTTCTTTATTTGATCGAAGTGTTCCTTACTTTTATCCTAGGAAGTTTCAGATCTCAGGAGTCCAATTTAGATTCTCAGAATCTTACAATTATGAGGGACTTTTGAGAGCATCCAACCTTAAGAAATAAGCCTGAGGGAGGTGAAAGTCTAACCATCCAGGGCAGATGGTCTTCTGAGGCTCTCCATGGCAACCTGCGGCTAATCTCTGCCCTTCTGCCACTTCTGAGAAAAATTGCTTTAGGGAAATGCAGTTTTAACTGGGACCATGAAATCATTAATGATAGGAAAGGTGGGGTTTGGGTGGCTTGTATTTGGAATATGGAGATTTAATGGCTGTCTCTCTGGGGGAGCCTCTGCTGCATGCTCGGATTATCTAGGACGATTTCTGCTTGCTGAAAGAAGAGGGTAGGGTCTTCCTCCACCCAGCTGGGCTTTGCAGGGCTCTCTCATGTACTGAGCTGGTGCCAATATCTGTCTTTTAGTTCTCTTGCCTTCACAGCCCAACATCTCATTCAAAATCTGTCCTGTGGGCAGGAGGCAACTGATGTTATTCTTCCTCCTCCAGAGCCATTTCTGGCTGTCTTAGGCTTCAGAGAGCTTTTCCACATTTGGCACTGGGCTTTGCAGTTCCTAACTGCCTCACCTTTTGATGCGTTTGTGTCCTCGTCTCCTGGACTAGCCTGGACCCTCCTGAGGGCAGGGATGATGCCATAGCCACGGTTGTTTCTCAAGTCCAGTACATATTGATCCTGGGTGGGGGTATTTGCTGCTCCTGCTGATTGAGGTCAGTCCATAGTGTCTAAACATGAGCAGAATGCAGGGCTCTTTGTTGGTCTCTGGTAACAGAAAGGCGCAGGGACACTTTTCAGGTTATAGTAATAACTCTGAGCTCTTTGAGGGGAAGGACTAGGATTCATTCATCTCTGCCTCCGGTACCCAGCACAGTGCCTGGTGTACAGACGTGTGCAGAGGCTGCTACTTGTTCCTCCCAGTGTTTGTGGCTGTTGCTGCGGTTGCTGTTCTCTTTTCCCTCCTCCCTCCCTTCTCTTTCCTCTCCTCCTCCATCTATATAATAGGAGCTTTCTCTGGACACATTTGCCAGCTCTCCTTGCAGCTGAATATGGTCCTGTGACCAGGTTTTGGCCAAAGGAATGTGAATGTGAACAGAGGTAATATGTCTTAACTTCTGAGTTGTGCTCTTAGAAGCAGACAAGTGAGCCATCTCTTACTGTTTTTACTTCTTGGGCTGGAATGTGTGTGAACAATTTTCAATTGTATGAGTAAAGGTGACACTTTCAGAATGGCAGAGCAATGAGATGGAAGGATCCTGGGTCCTCGTCACCCCTGAGTTGTCTGAAGAGTAAACACTGTTTAAAAAAAAAAAGTGTTAAAAATAAACACAGTTATTTGTCAGACACTGTACTGGGACCTTTGCATAAACAACTTCCTTATTTGTTTGAGGTGTTCCTTAGTTTTATCCTAAGAAGTTTCAGATCTCAGGAGTCCAGTTTAGATTCTCAGAATCTTACAATTAGGAGGAACTTTTGAGAACATCCAACCTTAAGAAATAACCCTGAGGAAGGTGAAAGTCTAACCATCCAGGACTGAATGCTGTTGTTTAGTCGCTCAGTCGTGTCTGACTCTCTGTGACGTCTTGGACTGTAGCCCTCCAGGCTCCTCTGTCCACGAGATTTCCCAGGCAAGAATACTGGAGTGAGTTGCAGATTCCTGTTCCAGGGCATCTTCCCAGCTCAGAGGTTGAACCCGCTTCTCCTGCGTTGCAAGTGGATTCTTTACCACTGAGCTACCTAAGAAGCCCCCTGGACTGAATAACTGGACTTTTTATTTCAAAAAGAATGTGTATATGAGAAAGAAACTTCTTCCTTGTTTAAGTTTTTGTAACTTTGGGTTTCTTGGTACAGCAGTCTATTTTGAATTCTAGTTAATTCAGTAATTAATAGTTGTATTCTAATTAATTCAGTAATTGTATTCTAATTAATTCAGTAATTTGGTGTTTAGTAAATGGCTGTTGCATCAATGAATGAATGAATGAATACTTGCCTTACCTTTATTACTATATAGTTTTAGTAGCAGTCCAGTGCACACATTTATGTTGGGAAAGAAAGTCTCTCATGTGACTCTCTCCTACATTTCACTGGCCAGAACTGTGTCAGATGCAGGAGGCTGTAAATTTGAGTTTCATTTTCTAGTCTATAGATAAAGAGGCTAAAAAGGGTGTAAGAGAGGGGAGGAATCAGTAAACCAATCTATAGTGCCTCTCAGTCACATAGCTTTGACTTATATTGTTTATAAGTACAGGACTTAATTTTTTTTTTTTATTTAAAAGAAGTATATAAGCCACATAATTTGAGTATTGCCAGGAAGAGATATAGTTCTTATCCCAGATGAACCGGATTCTAGGAAGATAAGATGTCTTCAAAAGAACACAGGTAATTATCAGTAGGGACCCTGGGGCTAGATGTGGTCATCCTGTCATACAACTTGATCCATGGCCACCTGGAACTGACTACAAAGGGATATTGATGCCAAGGCCACCTGTTGTATTCAGTGTCTTAAATGCTTTCTTTGGAGCCATAGCCAGTCCTGGATCTGACACTGCAGAGTCTGCAGGCTATCTGGAAAAGCTAGTGTCAGGGCCATCAAAATTATTCAGCAGATACTTACTAAGCACTTCCACTTACCAGCCTAACTGGGTGATAGGGACCCAGAAACATGCTCTCTGCCATCAAGAGGGAGACGGAAAGACAAACCGATGACCACAGTGTAACGAAGGCTGTGTACGGGATGTCTACATACTGGGAGCAAAGGAAGGCAGAGAGTCTTCCAGAAAGAGCAGCAAGAGGTACCTGGAGCTGAAATATCTCTATTTCAGTGCAAAAGAGACTCAAAAACAGTGGACCTCAGATACCTGGTCTGCTTCCAAATTGTGTTTGAATTAGCATCTTGTGGGTCACATGTGCATTGTACTTGTTACTCTGTGGGGAATGTTTCAAAGAAGTCTTGAATTGAGGCACTGCCCCTCTTTGTGGCTAAATTAGGCACTTCAGAAAACCTGAGACCACTTCCAGTCTGACTTTTAGGCAGTGGGATCCTGGAAGGCCAAGTTTAATCAAATGAGTTTTTCTTCTTTTAACTAAAGAGGGAAAGTTGCTCCTGAGTATCCTTCACTTTAGGTGGTGGCTATGGAATCCGGAAAGTATCTGTGTAAGAAAATCTTGATAAACTAAAACTGTCTCCTTATACCTTTCCATAGGCAAGAATATGTTAGACATTTAGCGATTTACACTTAAAAGATTTTCTTAAAGCAAGGCACACAAGAAGATCAAAGAAGGTCCTCTGATATGCTGACAAAGAAGGTATAGAGAGCTCAATGCTGGTTAGCTCATCTTAGCAGGGGCAATTTCAGAAAATGAAGAAAACTCATCGGCAGTTTAATTCACCAACTCTTGGATTCCAATGTCACAAACTGACTGGATGCAGGCAACTTGCCCAGGTTCCGTGGAGCTTAAAACCAGGTGTTTGTGTAGGGGGAGGAAAAACATCCAAAATTTATTCAGGAAAAATGTATTCAATTAAGACAAGAGAAGCCCATTTTGAGAATTTAGTACATATGTTCAGTTTTATAGGTGTGCTGGGAAATTATTAGCACGTGAATGGATTTGGTCACAAAGCCTTTGGGTTGATTTGGAGGAAGAATGTTGCTTCTTGGGAAGTGGCCAGAGGAGTCGAGAGATGTTTTGGGAACATTTTCTATTCTCCTTTTTGTTGATGGCTTCCTAGTTGTCTTGGAGTGGGAAATGCCAACCCACTCCAGTATTCTTGCCTGGGAAACCCCATGGACAGAGAAGCCTGGTGGGATATAGTCCATGGGGTTGCAAAGAGCTGGATGTGACTGAGGAGCTGAGCATATCCTAGTAGTCTGGTCCTGAACCTCTCCTGTGTATTAGGAAATCACACAGAAATATAAGGTATGCTTCATTTCTTTACTTAGCTATGTCCAGAACCAGTGCTGAGTTCTGGAGATGAAAAGGCACAGTTCCAGTCTTTAAAGTGGGGTGGGCACACACACATATAGTGTAAATAATGTAATATAGCAATAGATGGTATTAGTGTTGTGATTTTGGAGGACTAGTTGTCTTGAGGATGTCATAGAGAAGATGGAATTTAAGCTGGATGTTAAAGGGTCTTGAAGGTGATTTTCAGGAAAAAGAGATAGGAAAGGACAACTGGGTGGAGGAATCAGCCTGTGCAAAGGCATAGAGGTGTAAAATAAATGGCACCCTTGGGGGGAATGGCTGGTGGTTCATTTAGCTGGAGGAAGGGTTTAGGGAAGCCTGTGGAGGGTGTTTTGGGAAGTGATGCTGGACTACAGGGCTACCAAGGTGGTCTAGTGGTAAAAAACCTGCCTGCCAACATAGGAGATGCAAGAGATGTGGGTTCGATCCCTGGATTGGGAAGATCCCCTGGAAGAGGGCATGGCAACCCACTCCAGTATTCATGCCTGGAGAATTCCATGGACCGAGGAGCCTGGTGGACTATCGTCCATAGGGTCACAGAGTCGGACATGACTGAAGCAACTTAACACTCACAATATCCTAGCCTGGGAAATCTAAACTTGAGTTTAAATCTAAACTAAATGAGTTCCCTGTACTCATTGAGGGGCAAAGCCATCCAGAAGTCTGGATGGCTCAAGTAGTTGGCCTGGGAGGAAGAATTGCCTTATCTTTGGCTCTGCCTCCTCAGGTCCAGTACTAGTAGTGTTAGTCGCTCAGTCATGAGTGACTCTTTGTGACCCCATGGACTGTAGCCTGCCAGACTCCTCTGTCCATGGAATTCTCTAGGCAAGAATACTGGAGTGGGTTGTCATTCCCTCCCTCTCCAGGGTGTCTTCCTGACTCAGGGATAGATCTCCTGCCATAAAGGCAGATTCTTTACCATCTGAGCCACCAGGGAAGCCCAATACAAGTCTGATCTGAGAAGGAAGAGGAAGATACCTGTGAGTGCAGACACTGGAAGAAAGAAAGTTTTCCCTGACCAGGAATCAAACCTGGGCCGCGGTGGTGAAAGCACCAAATCCTAGCCACTAGGCCAACAGGGAGCCTCAGGTCCAAGTTGCAATTAATTCAATAGGTAAAAGCTTTCAGGAAGTAAAACAAGACTCTTTCAGATTGTGTGTATGCTCAGTCATGCCTGACTGACTGTGACCCCGTGGACTCTAGCCTGCAAGGCTCCTCTGTCCATGGAATTTTCCAGGCAAGAATACTGGAGTGGATTGCCATTTCCTACTCTAGGGGATGAAATTTCCCGACCTAGGGATCTCTTGCATCTCCTGCATTGGCAGATGGATTCTTTACCACTGAATCACCTGGGAAGCCGTCTTTTAGGTTAGAGTTGGTAACCTAAAGCCTCCAGATCAAATGTGGCCTGTGGCTTATTTTTGTAAATAAAGTTTTATTGGAACATACCCACACACATTCATTTATACATTGTCTATGGGGGTTTCTGTGTAACAATGTGGGAGTTGAATAGTTGTAACAGGGACTATATGGCCTCAGTCAGTTCAGTTCAGTCACTCAGTAGTGTCCAACTCTTTGAGACCCCATGGACTGCAGCATGCCAGGCTTCCCTGTCTATCACTAGCTCCTGGAGCTTACTCAAACTCATGTCCATCGAGTTGGTGATGCCATTGAACCATCTCATTCTCTGTCATCCCCTTCTCCTCCCACCTTCAATCTTTCCCAGCATCAGGGTCTTTTCCAATGAATCAGTTCTTCGTATCAGGTGGTCAAAGTATTGGAGTTTCAGCTTCAGCATGAGTCCTGTATGGTCTGCAAGTGGCTCAAATACTTACTATGTGGCTCTTTATAGAAA
Organism: Bos mutus; assembly: GCF_027580195.1. Lineage (NCBI taxonomy): Eukaryota > Metazoa > Chordata > Mammalia > Artiodactyla > Bovidae > Bos > Bos mutus. Next base: position 79,597,078 of record NC_091619.1, on the reverse strand, counting down.
CATTTTGCTAATTCCTATTTTAGATTATAAGGTCCAGGAGGGCTGGAACATAGCATAGACTCACTATGTTTCGGTTAAATGAATAAATGAATGGATAAATGGAGAGAAATTCTGAATTTATTAAGAACATAACTTGACAGTGAACTTTTTGTGACACTTCAGGTCCCAGTTTCCCTTTAAATAAAATAAGAACAGGAATACTTATGAAATAGGCAGAACTTAGGAGGATTATTTCCTATAATACAACTTTTGAGTGTTTAAATGCCATTAAAAATATAACTACCATCTATTAAGCTTTATATGTGTTGAGCGCTCTATTAAGGGCTTTATTTTTATTGCCTCATTTAATTCTCATACCACTTACTATGAGGGAGGAATTATTGACCCCAATTTATAAATAGAGGAATTCAGCCCAGAGAGGCAAAGTCATCTGCCAAGGTCACACAGCTGGGAAGGGATTGAGCTGTGTCTAACTCCAGCGTGACTTGTTCTGAAGCATTTCCACCAAGTCCCACTGCCTCTGAATGTTGTTAAGTGCTCCTTCTCCTTTTTGAAATAAGAGAAGCAGATATTGGTCTTGGGGGTCTCAAGACATGGAATAGTAAAAAGAAAAAGAAAAAGATTGGTTTTTTATTTTTTCCTTTTTTTAAAAAATTGAAGTTTAGTTAATGTACAATTTATTGTATATGTTATAGGTGTACCATATAGTGATTCACAAATTTTAGAGGTTATACTTCATTTATAGTTATTATAAAATCTTGGTTATATTCCTTGTGTTGTACAAATATATCCTTGTGGTTTATTTTCTACATAATAGTTTGTACTGCTTAATTCCTTTCCTCTGTATTGCCTCTACCTCCTTCCCTCTCCTCACTGATGACCATTAATTTGTTCTCTATATATGCAAGTCTGTTTCTTTTTTAATGATATTCTCTAGTTTGTTGTAATTTTTAGATTCCATATGTAAGTGATATCATACGCTATTTGTTTGTCTCTGTCTGACTTATTTCACTTAACATAATACACTCTAAGTCTGTCCATGTTGTCACAAGGTTACAAGTGGCAATGTTCCATGTTTCATTATTTTCTATGGGTGAGTAGTATTTCATTGTGTGTGTGTGTGTGTGTGTGTGTGTGTGTGTGTGTTTATGTATACCACATGCTACCTGACTTCAGATTACACTACAAAGCTACAGTCATCAAAACAGTATGGTACTGGCACAAACCCAGACACATAGATCAATGTGACCGAATAGAGCCCAGACATAAACCCACACACTCATGGTCAGTCTGTGACAAGGTAGGCAAGAATATACAAGGGGGAAAAAACAGTCTCTTCAGTAAGAGGTGCTGGAAAAACTGGGTAGCTAGATCTAAAAAAATGAAATTAGAACATTCTCTAATACCATATACAAAAATAAACTCAAAATGGATTCGAGACTTAAATGTAAAATCAAAAACTGTAAAGCTCCTAGTAGAAAGCACAGAACACTCTTTGACGTAAATCGTAGCAATATTTTTTTGGATCTGTCTCCTACCGCAGAGAAAATAAAAATAAACAAATGAGACCTAATTAAACATAAAAGCTTTTGCACAGCAAAGGAAACCATTGGCAGAATGAGTAGACAACCTACTGAATGGAAGAAAATATTTGCAAATGATATGACCAATAAGTGGTTAATATTCAACATATATAAATAGCTCACACAATTCAACATCAAAAAACAAAACAAAACAGCCTGATTTAAAAATTTATAGAAGACCTAAATAGATATTTTTCCAAAGAAGACATGCTGATGGTCAAAAGGCACATGAAAAGATGCTCAATACCATTAGTCATCAGGAAAATGCAAATCAAAACCACAGTCACCTGTCAGAATGGCTGTCATTAAAAAGAGCACTAAATGTTGGTGAAGGTGTGGAGAAAAGGGAACCCTTGTACACTGTTGGTGGGGTGTAAATTGATGCAGTCACTGTGGAAAACAGTATGGTGGTTTCTCAAAAATTGGTTTTAAAATTTTTAACCTTTTAAATAATGTAGACAACAATGAGGTTACTCATCATCAAAAGCACACTCTCGAAAACACTCCTCCTAAAAATTCTGCTCAGTTATGTTATATAGAGAAAGCTAAGTAAAAATCATGTTTTTCCCTTGGAAAGATGAATCTTGGTTAAGTTTTAGGGATTTGGAAACTTTTCATTTGTTTAGCAATGTTGTATGTAGTGGTAAGATGCGTTTAAATGCTGCCTTGTTCTAGAAACTTTTGCCCCATTTGAAAGGGCCTCTCTTAGAACCATGAGCCCAGCATATAGCAGACAATCAATAAACACTGACTGATTGATTGAATGAATGAATGCCTTCCAGCACTTCATACACACAGCCTTCCAGTATAATTGAATGCGTGTGTGAGTATGTCCTTACTTATTACAGAGTAAATACCAGTGCCCTTGCCACATCCTTTTACCACTGCAGAACCTACCTACCACAGGGCTCGACACTAAATAGATGCTTAATAAACATTTCTGGCATTAAATTGATGGGCAGTCTATGTGCCAAAGCTTTGTGGACTGAGGGAATGACATGTCAGAAACTAATGTGAAGATGAGATGGATTTCTCTCTGTAGCAGAGGAATGGTTTAAACCCACAATTACATTGAGGGTGAGAAGTCCAGTAAACAAAGACAGAAAAGTATTTGTTGCTTTAGATAGAAAGCATATTTGTTTCTTTTATTCTGGAAAATATATTCAGGAAAGGTCATTGAGCTTGCTATTTCCACTCCCCCCTTTACTTAGTTGCCAGTTTGTGGGTTTCTTTAACACAGATACTTGACTTTTATTTATTTTATTTTTTATAATTTTATTTATTTATTTGGCTATGCCTGGTTTTCATTGCTGTGCGAGATTTTGTCTAGTTGCAGGGAGCAGGAGCTACTCTCTAATTGCGATGCACAGGCTTCTCATTGCAGCAGCTTCTCTTGTTGCAGAGCCCAGACTCCAGAGCTTTTGAGCTTCAGTAGTTGTGGCACACAGGCTCACTAGTTGTGGTGCGTGGGCTTAATTGCCTTGAGGCATGTTGGATTTTCCTGGACTAGGGATTGAACCTATGTCTTCTGCATTGGCAGGCAGATTCTTTACCACTGAGCCACCAAGGAAAACACTATATTTAACTTTTAAATGAAGCTTTTATAGTATATGTGACCCTTAATCAGGATTTTTTCCCTATCTGTCCCTTCTGTTGCTGAATAGTTTATCTCTTTTGTGCTCTACATGTTGCTGCTGCTGCTAAGTCGCTTCAGTTGTGTCCGACTCTGTGCGACCCCATAGACGGCAGCCCACCAGGCTCCCTCATCCCTGGGATTCTCCAGGCAAGAACACTGGAGTGGGTTGCCATTTCCTTCTCCAATGCATGAAAGTGAAAAAATAAAGTGAAGTCGCTCAGTCGTGTCCGACTCCTAGCAACTCCATGGACTGCAGCCCACCAGGCCCCTCCGTCCATGGGATTTTCCAGGCAAGAGTACTGGAGTGGGGTGCCATTGCCTTCTCCAATACAACCAGTCATTTTGCATACTGTTTTGGATTGCTGAAATGGCAACACCTGGAACAGTTCCTGTGACCCTTTTAGCTTTGGGGAATCAGGCAGCTGCCCTGAGACCTGTTTCAGTCAGCTCAGGGTCAGAAATGCTCATCTGCTTTTGTTTCCATGGAAGAAGCTGTCCTGGAGCTCTGGGCAGACACAGGTATCTTCTGTGCCCTTCAACAAGCAGGCAAAATCATGCATCACAACCTTAGCCTGGTATGACCCCTTAGAAACAGGTTCACCAGCTTTCTGACATACTTGTTTTCTTGCTTGTAGTTGCCTATGATTTTAGACAATTCCTTTAAAAGACAAATGCAGCTCTTCAGGTTGCTTAAAAGATCAGGGCAGTGACTTTTTGCAGCCTCTTACTACTTCTGTATTTTATTGAAATGTCTCTATTTCCCTCAGCTAGGAGTTTGGATCTACTTTGCCCCGTTCCCGTCTCCACCAGCCTTTTTCCTCTCACTTAATTTGTTTCTGTCTACAGCTTTGATCTCTTTGGAGAAAAAGCACCAGGGCACTGGAGTATTATTACTGGCCTCTGTTTGTTTATTTTTGCAAATACAGTATAATTAGTGGTTGGTCTTTTGGCCAGCCTGATATCACCTGACCCTCAGCAGCCCTCATTCTTACAGGTTACTCTATGGGAGAAAAATTAGCTTTACCCATTTTTATTTTCATTGATGTTGGTGAGAGTCTCGAAGTGATGATGACTTTTTGGATGTGGAAAAAAGCAGAGCCAAGGGAATACCAGTAATTATGCTAATCTGAGAGCATTAAATCTTCAAATATTATGCATTTTTGGATAAGCAATTCTGTTGTTTTTGAAGTGTGGTTGTCTTTTTGTTTCTTGGGTGGTGGCCTGTAATTTTGTATTAAAGGAAAAATACCTAATCCTTCTCTGCTGACTTGCTGTGGAAATAGGACTGACTTATTTCTTGTTTTCTTTTGTGTGTATGCGTGCATGATTTTTTTTTGGAGTGTTCATGAAAGGAAGCTAGAATGTGTGGGTCTAATAATATACTACTTTGTGTATGAAGATGAAACTAATAACAATAATAATAATGATAGCATCATTAAAGGTGAGAGACTTTTAACTTTCAAAGCATAATTCCTTATATAAACGTATTTTTCTCAGTCAAAACAGTGATTTCAGCTACTTTCTCTACAGTGATGATGGATTTGTGAGAGCTTATCTGACTGTTCAGGTCAGTTTGAGAGATTCCATCCCAGAGGTTCTTAATTGGAGGAAAGTATAGAATCACCCGGGGCCCGCTATACATCATCCACACATAGCTCTTGCCCAGGACCTACAGACATGGGCAATACAGAGGTAGGAGAGACCTGCTTATTTGGAAAAAGCTTCCTGGGTGATTAAGAGGCACTGCATCAGCCCACTCCCTCTGCTGGACCCCTCCAGGGATTGTGATCATCTGTCATGGTGTGGGGAGAGTGGGGACACCATGCCCATCTGTGACTGGAAGCCAAGAAGAGCAACTACTCATCTGGAGATTATGTAGAACCCACAACAGCAACCACTCTTGGAACCTGGTCACAGGCAGAACTCTATTAATTCTTTTAAGAATTGAATATTTGCCTTGTGCCCAGTGACTGTTCATAGAGGGTCCTGTCTCATGTAACCGTTTAAACCAGTTCTATCACCAGAGAAATGTGTTAGCAGCCCCTTGAAAGAAAACGAGCCTTCAGCTGTATTCAAGAGATAGGATCTGAGGAGAGTGCTTTGATGGATTTTCACCAGTAAGGGTTTCTTGAACCTCGGTTTCTTTGTCCATAGTATGGAGCTAATGCTATGCACCTTATAGGACTGGGAAAGAAGTAGAGAGTCCATAATGCTATGGACTCGGGAAGAAATAAGAGTGACATGGGCTCGGGTGCTGCCTCTGTTCCATGATATCTTCCTTAGCCTCCCTGAGTAGCCTTGTCTTCATTTTCAAGATGACGATAAGAATGTGCACCTCCTGGGCTTGTTGTGAGGACTATATGCAGTACAGTAAGAAAAACACCTTACTTTCTGCTTGGTACATGGCAGATATTTAATCCATGGTAGGTATCTTCCTTGCTACTTTGTATTACATGACTCTGAGGATGGCAGGGATCTGTTTTGGACAGCTATCATCCTGAGAGGGTCTACCTAATGTCCTGCATTCCTGTAATGATAGTTATAGTAATGGTAGAAAGAGTTCCCTTTTATTGAGTTCTAGCCATTGTACTGGGCATTGGACATACATGGGGAGAAAAAGATGGATATGGTTCCTGACCTCATTGAGTGTAACAATGAGAAGACTCTAAAGAGAAAGTTTTCAAAGCATTACTCTTCTCTATGTGTATAAGAGGAAAGCTTTAATGTAGTAGTGAAAGTGAAAGTGAAGTCGCTCAGTCGTGTTCGACTCTTTACGACCCCATGGACTGTAGCCTACCAGGCTCCTCCATCCGTGGGATTCTCCAGGCAAGAGTACTGGAGTGGGTTGCCATTTCCTTCTCCAGGAGATCTTCTCAACCCAGGGATCGAACCCGGGTCTCCCGCATTGCGGGCAGACACTTTACCATCTGAGCCACCAGGGAAACTCAGATGTAGTAGGGCGGCTTCTAAATGTGTATTTCATAACATAGCGGGTAGAGTGTGGAACGTGTCTATTGGGAGGAAACTGGAGTTTTGCATTTCCTGCTTGCTTGTGCTTTTCAGTGTGTGGCTATAATGCTGCCCTGCCTGAGGTTTCGGCAGTTAATATTTCCCAGGGCAGCATGATATAAATGCCCCGTGGTCTGTACTTACTAGAAGGATATACCCAGGGCAGAGTGGGGGGAAAGGACCATTTTCAAAGTCCCCTTTGAAGAACTTTGTTGAGCTTTATCTTGAATTTCTCCCCATCTCCTTCCTCAAACATTCCTGGTGCTTGATACACATAAACTATGCCCATGTCTTGGAAGATTCAGGTTTGACCACCGTAAATTGGTTCATATTTCCAGCAGGGCAGTTATTTAATTTCCTGTTGGAAGTCTACAAATGTTGGCACTGTTCACTCTTTGGCAAAGGACCAAAAGCCAGTACAGTATCATTAGTCTGCTCTGGTGTATAGATTAAAGCACGATTGTCTTTAATAAGAGGCCATCCCTGTTTAGGATGAGGCTTGGGGGACTGCAAAGGCATGGGGGAGCATAACCGAGCTTTCTAATCAAAACCAAAGTGCAGTGACTGGGATTCACTCATGAAAAGGGTTAGAAGAAGGGCAGAGCTCTGTTTCCTTGTCTTGATTTCATTTGTTTGGGTTATTTTTCTCTAGACCCTGGGAGAGTTTGGGAGGCTGAGACTGGCCAGGTCTGTGCCATACCCTCATTAAGACTTCTCAACTCCCTCTTCTTCTCTGGATGTATTGCTCCCGGGAGCCACCCATCTCCAGAGTGCCCTGGGGAAGAAACATAGAGTGTCTCCACAGAACCCACTGTAGTAACTGCCATGCGGTAGAGCCGGTATTTACTTACTGAGGCTCTGAAATGAGTGAGGCACTTTGAGATATGAATTATTATTGCTGAGACTGTGCAACGAGATTAAGTCATCTGCAGCCAGTGAGTATCTGAGTTGGGGTTTGAACCCAGTGTGATTTCTCTGAAAGGTTCTTCCTCTTTCCATGTGTTATATCTGGACCCTAGCAGGGTTCTGAAGAAAGAAAGGGCTTGAGATTTTGGAGGGAAGGGTGAGAAGCTTGAAAATTTGGAGCTTGGAGGATTATTTCTAGATGCTTCTTACCATGTTAGCCTTGTCTTTAACTAAAGGATCCTTCAGTGTTGGCTCCTTAGTAGAATCAGCACAGAGATGTATTTTCCCCCCTCCAAATGCTGTATCATGAAAAATGTCAAACATGGAAGTTGATGATGGTAAATTCTTAAGTTCTGCCAATTCTTCCTCTTTTCTCTGTACCAGACACCATGCTAACTGCTTTATTCACCTTATCTCGTTTATTCTTTCAGTATTCCCAATTTATAGATGAGCAGACTCTTCCACAGAGAGGTGAACTTCTTGTTTCTCTAATTAGTAAATTGCACAGCTGAGATTTGAACCTGGTGCGTGGAGACCGTGCTGCGGCATTTCTCTGCATTTCAATGAATTCTTCTTGGTGTTTCTGTTCTTTTTCAATATCATATTATTTAGAAAAGCAGGGTCTAGATGGAAGGTCTTCGAAGGTTACTAATAAGGCAAAATTGCTAAAGCCCCAGAAATTGAAGGCTCCCAGAAGCTTCTAAAGAATCTCTGGGGCAAGATGTAATTTCCTTGAGCACCTTTGTCGGACTTTCTCCAGGGAAGGGGCAGTAGTTCTGCTCTCCCCAGAGTAGCCTTGGAGCTTTTTTTTTTTTTAAACGATTGACTCACATCTTCCTTTCACATGTTAAAAAAATCCAAACTCTACCTTGGGTCATCAGAGTGTTAATTTTTTTTTGATAGTGGGATCATCTGTGGCTTCTTCGGACCTATTGATAGGACATCTTCCTTTCCTGGGACAGAAGGTGGTATTTGTAGGCACTGGCTCATGAGAGCAGGTATCAGAGTGTATGTGATTTTTGTAGGGGACTAAGCATGAATGATAATTGGTGCTTTTCAGCATCTACATGTTTGAACCTGCTTCATTACTGATTGGATATGACCTTGAGCAAGTCAGGACTTCCGTGGTAGCCCACATTGTAAAGAATTTGCCTGCAATGCAGGAGACCCAGGTTCAATCCCTGGGTTGGGAAGATCCCCCTGGAGAAGGGAATGGCTACCCACTCTAGTATTCTTGCCTGGAGAATTCCATGGACAGAGCAGGCTGGCAGACTACAGTCCATGGGGCTGTAGCAAGTCACACAGCTTCTTAAATTCTGGGCCTCCCTGGAACAGTAATCATTGTCAGGAGGATAGAGAAAAGGTATAGATAGAGTTCCTTCCATCAGGAAATTTAATCTTAAGGAGGCAAGACATATATTCATGAAAAAGATACCGCTGAAGAGGGAGGGCATAGCAACAGACAGGAATTGCTCTAGAAAGGCAGTGAAGAGAGAAGTAATTTGGCTGGCATAGTTGAGGGGAGGAAGAGAAAGTACCTGGGGCTTAAACTTGGGTTCAAATCTCAGTGCTGTCACTCAATAGGTGTGTAATTTTAGACTCATTGGTCTTCAAGGTTTCATCATAAAATGCAGTTAATAACACCTGTATCACGGTATCATTGCTAGGATTAAGCTTACATAACATATGTAGAGCTCCTAACATAATAGTTCTTGTTGCTATTGTTGTTCAGCCACAAAGTCGTGTCCAACTCTTTTGCAGCCCCATGAACTGTAGCCCGCCAGGCTCCTGTGTCCATGGGATTTCCCAGGCAGGAATACTAAAGTGGGTTGCCATTTCCTTCTCCAGAGGACCTTCCCAACCCAGGGATTGAACCCGTGTCTCCTGCATTGCAGGAGATTCTTTAGCACTGAGCCACTAGGAAAGCCAACCATCTCATAGTAGTTGGCAATTAAAAGATATCTCTTATGAGTAGGAAATGGGGGAGCTGAGGCAGGTCTTGATACCAGAACAGGATTTGGGTGTATGAAATGACCCAGTCCTGAAAGTATTTTAGAAATCACCATATCATCAAGAAGCATATTTGAAATTCCAAACTCTTCCTTCTCTTAATAAGGCATGTTTGTTTTATTTAAATTTGTTTGCTTGCTTGTAAAATGTCATTGGTAAGATGTCAACATGTCAGGCAATTGGGGGTTCTTCCCCTCCCACCCTCATCATAGCCCCTGAAATCTGTTGTAATTTTCTACACACCTGTTTGATTATTTAATGAAATCTATCTTTCCATACTGCAACAAGCACAAAGAACCAGTGTTCAGTAAGAATCACGTTGGCAATTGAGGCTATAATTGCACTATTGCATTTTTTTTCTTTTCGGTATTTTGTTTTGTTTTTAGTTAGGAGGCCAGGAGGAGGGAAAATTGCCGCAGAAGAACTGAAATCCTGGTCTAGCACTCTGAGTGAATTTTTTCTTCCCTTTTTTCTATCCTACCTTTCGGTCATTTCCTCTGTGTGCAGATTAAGGTTTGATGTGAATTTTGAGTTTCGCTGAGATTAGTTCTTTTATGGCCTTGAGGAATGTGTGGATAAAGAACTTAAAACATATCAGGAGTTGACAGTAAAGTTAAAAAGTCAAATGAAAGTTCTAAATGTGTCACTTTCTTGGAGTGGTTCTGTAGTGGTAGTATTAGGACTTTATAAGCATTTTCTCATATAATCTTTCTAACAACCCTTTGTTGTAAGATAGGTATTATTTTTCAGTGTTATTAAGTCATTTGTTAATTTCTTGACAGGTATTGTTTTTATTGCTATTATACAGCTGGAGACACAGGGACACAGATGAGAGAATAACTTATGTGAGGTGATACAGCTAGGAATGACCTGGGATTTGAACCTAGTTCTCTGACTCCAAGCCCTTCCTTTGAGTCTGGGTGGAATACACTCCGCTACAGGCTTCTCTCCTATAGCAAGTAATTCTTGTTTCTGCTTTGTGAGGAACCCCTGGGAGCAGAGGAAGGGAAAAGAGGAATTCTTTGTATTCACTTTTCATCCAACTAAGCCCGTTTGTTTTTTGTTTATATTTTTTTCAGTATTTTAAAATATTTATTTATTTTTTATTGGATTTTGCTTTACAGGATTTTGCTGTTTTCTGTCAAACCTCAACATGAGTCGGCCATAGGTATACATATATCCCCTCCCTTTTGGAACTCCCTCCCATCTCCCTCCCCATCCCACCCCTCTAGGTTGATACATGGAGGAAAATTGCTTTATAGTGTGTTCATTGCAACTAAGCCTTTTTATGCTCAAGGTTATAATGAGAAAAGAAGTACCAGAGCTACCATGTGTTAAATATTCTTTTTGTGCCTGAATCAAAGCACTAAGCAAGGTGCTTTGCATAATTCTCACCTTGAACCAGGTTATCATTATCCTTATTATATTGATGAGCTTCAAAAAAACAAGTACCTTGTCCCCAAATTCACCCAGGAGAACGTGCTGGTGTTAAGATTTGAACACAGGTTTTGGGAATACCATCGTGCCTCCCTATGCAGTTTTTAATGACTTTTGCCTGACAATCACATGATGGTGCTTATGGCTTTAATTTTGAAGACCTTTTAAAATTGTTGCATGGTTGATATATTTGGTAACCATTGGAAACTGCCGAAACTTTTCACTGCTAGATTTGGAAGAAAATAACAGTGAGTTGACGTGTTCGTGATTCAAGACTTCTGGGAAACTGAAAACACCCGTGTGTACTTATTTTGAGTCAATACGTTACTAACGGCTCTGGCCCAAAAGGAGAAATATCTGTCTCCTGAAATTGAGTGCAGGTCTCTTAGTGGCTTACCCCAGCAGGGAGCCAATTATTACATAAGCTGAATACCAGGTCCATGGGTTTCCCTAGCCTGAAAAAGAAGCAGCATCTGCAGTTATGAGGAAAACAGAAAGACCCATTTCTCTGTGGAGTGATACTGAACAGGCTGCTTCAGCCATGAGAATATTCTGGCCAGAGGAAAATGTAGCTTAAGAAAAGCCCCAGCTGGTCCAAGTAACTTAAGCCCCGCTATTCATGAAATATTATCTGACAGCCTCCCCCTCCCCAAGTGGCTGGGGACTGAAGCAGAATTGCTCCAGAAACCTGTGTTCTCATTTTGGCATTATAGGCTAGGCAGTTTCAAGAAAAGCTGTAATATTTAGATCAAACCTTTGTGTGTGTGTGTGAACATAAAAGCATTTAATAAATGTACTGGCAGGCTTTCTGTGGGAACCTAGAGCCTATTATACAGAGTGAAGTAAGTCAGAAAGAGACAGAAATATCATATTAACACATGTATGGAATCTAGAAAGATGGTACTGATGAACTGTCTGCAGGGCAGCAGTGGAGACTCAGATATAGCAAACAGACTTGTGGACACAGGACAGGAAGGAGAGGCTGGGGCGAATTGAGAGAGTAGCATTGAAACATGTACATTACCATATGTAAAATTAGATAGCCAGTGGAAGTTTGCAGTATGGTGCAGGGAGCTCAAATCCTGTGCTCTGTGACAACCTAGAGGGGTGAGATGGGGTGGGAGGTGGGAGGGAAGTTCAAGAGGGAGGGGGCATACAAATACTGACGGCTGATTCATGTTGATTAGGACAGAAACCAATACGATATTGTAAAGCAGTTATCCTCCAATTAAAAATAAATAAATTTAAATTAAAAAAAAGAGGAGACAAAAATAATGTTAGGAATTCAAGAGATAATATAACTATAGATACATGAAAAATATTCGATGCAACTTTTTAGCAGTAACTTGAATGTTTATACTGAAAAAAAAAGAATTAACCAACGCTGATTTCTAAATAAGGGCTTTTGCACATGTCTAGAACTGTGCTTGCTGATATGGTAAATACAGAGATGAGACATGTAAAACACTAGAATGGAAGCCCCATGAAAGCAGGGATCTATTTTGTTTATTCATGAAGTCTTAATATTTGGAAGTGTCTGGCATATAGTGGATGCTAATACGACATTTGTTGAATGAGTGAGTATAGGTCTCTGCCTGTAAGAGCTTACACCCTAGTTTGTTTGCATCATAATAATTAATGTTTATTAAAACAGTGGTGTGTTTATTACAGAAAATGAGAAAAGAGCAGATAAGTAAAAAGAAAAATAATGAGGAGATAATAGTTATTTTCGTTTAAGAAATATGAAAGCTTTTTCTATGTAAACTTTTTTTTTTTTTTTTTAAAGTGATTGAGAAAGTGCTCTCAGGGTAAGAGGAGTGGTAAAAAGCAGAGTGTGACGGGAGTAGAAAGCTTAAATAGGAGTGCGGTACTTGCTGAAGACTAGTTTCAGTGCACTCCACAGAAGGACAGGTTACACCGCAAAAAGGTGAAGGGGGTATGGGGTCCTATGTAAACTTTTGAAATATTGAAAGCTTTTTCTATGTAAACATTTTTAAGTTGATTTTATGACTTGCTTTTCCCCCTACTTATCAGTGTTACTGTGAGCAACTTTCTATATCAAAACATAGCACTCAAATAATCAACTTTTAATCATTGCAATATTTAGTATATATGTGATTGTATCACAATTTTCTGAAGTCCTATTGTTGGACAGTAGGTTTTCCACTCCCCTTTCTCTCTCTTCTCTCTTTCTAGTTTGAACAATGCTCTGCTTGTCTGTCAACTTTTCCACATATCCACGATTATTTTTTTGGCAATAATTCTTAGAAGCAGAATTACTGGATCAAAGGTCAGAGGCTTTTGATACATATTGAATATAATCATGTTGCTCACCATGAAGATTGGGGAAATGCATAACCCTCTCTACTGAAAGAAAGTGCTTTTTCCTTTACCTATACCGACATCATGCATGGTCATGTTAAAATACTTGACTTTCTCCTAGGTTAAAAAAGTGAATATTGTCATTGATGTTCACATACTTTTGATTTGGTAATGATGTTAAAAATCTTCCTCATATGTTTTTGGTCATTTGTGTTTATTCTTTTGTGAGTTACCATCATCTTAGAGATTCATGAGGACAGATCTTTTCTTGGATCCTCACGACCCACAGTGGGACTTGCTGTGGCATTTATCTCACAGTTACACCTCAAGAGCCATTGATTTCACCCACCCATCTACCCATCTCTTTATTTGTTGATTTATTCAACAAGTACTGAAGACCTGCTAGGTACCAGGCAGAGAAATAGAGGGTTATAATTTAAAACAGTGCTTTGAATGTTTCTGATATTGTTGCTCTAAAAAACAAAGCTTATATTTTTAGGAAAGACCTTAATATAAATTGATACAATGAGTGGCTACTCGAAAAGTTTTTTCCCAAGTGAATTTTCTTTAAGATAATAAAACTGAGCCAGCTTGTTTTTCTAAGCACCCATCAAGGGTAGGTAGACAGAGATCAAGAAAGTTTTTCTGTAAAGGGCCAGATAGTAAATATTTTTGGTCGTGTAGTCTCTCTGAAAACTACTCAGCTCTGCTCTGAGAGTTAAAAAAAAAGGAACCATAGACAAATGAGCCTCGCTATGTTCCAATAAAAGTTTATTTATAGCCACTGAAATTTGAATTTCATATAACTTTCACATGTCACAAAATATTCTTTTTCTTTAATTTTTTTCAATTATGTAAGAATATAAAAACTTTTCTTAGCCTATACGTCCTATGAAAACAGTAAGTGAGCTGGATTTGGCCTGGGTTTGTAGTTTCCTAACCCCTGGAGTAGCATACTGTAAGGCAGAGAGGAGCCATTCTGGTGTTGCAAATTTGCTATGAACAACTCCCACAATTCATGAAGGATAATAAAGTTGAGTTTAGCTGGGGCTGGGGAATATCCTGACTCTTAGTGAGGAGCATTGTGTAGCTTTTAGTGTTTTAGCAATATTTAAATTTTCAAAATGTATTTTAATTATATATTTACTCATACAAAAAGTCCACAGTTAAGTATAATAGAATAAAAGTCTCCCATATACTTTCTCAAGGATATAAGACATATTTTGGTGTATTTCTTTTTAGTCTTCATAAATGTATACACTCACATATGTGTGATGTCATTCTCTATAAACTCTTATATCCTGCTTTGTTTCCAATCATATTATATGGGAATATTTTTCAGTGCTGTTAAATATTTTAGTGTAAACTAAATCCACAGTAAGATACCACTACACACAGAATGGCTATAATAATAGTAAAAAAAAAAAAAAACAAAAAACCACCCACAGTAACTTATCCAAGAGAAATGAAGCCATATGTCTATAGGAAAACATGTATGCAGATGGTCAGTGAAGCATTATTTATAATGGCCAAAAAGTGGAAACAACCCAAATGTTCATCAACTAATGAATGGATAAACAAAATACGGTATGTCCATAGAATACTGTTTAACAATAAAAAGGAGCAAAATAGTGATACAGATTACAGCACTGATAAACTTCAGACACATTATGCTAAGTGAAAGAAGCCAGACACAAAAGAACTTTTATTATATGATTATATTTATATGATATTTCCAAAAAAGGCAAAAATCTAGACAGAAAGCAGGGTAATTTTTGCCTGAGGCTGGAGTTGAGTGGAAGCTCACAGGAACAGCAAAACTCTTGGGGTGATGCATGTGTTCTAAAAGTTGAATGTGGGGGAAGGCGCCAAGACGGCGGAGGAGTAGGACGGGGAAAACACTTTCTCCCCGACAAATTCATCAAAAGAGCATTTAAACGTCGAGTAAATTCCACAAAAACAACTTCTGAATGCCGGCAGAGGACATCAGGCACCCAGAAAAGCAACCCAACTCCTCGAAAGGAGGTAGGAAAAAATATTAAAGACAATAAAAGAGACAAAGAGGGAGGGACGGAGTTCCGTCCCTGGAAGGAGTCTTAAAAAGAGAGAAGTTTCCAAACACCAGGAAACCTTCTCACTGCCAATCCGTGCCGAGCTTTGGAAGCACAGAGGACAACATAACAGGGAGAAAAAATAAATAAACAATTAAAACTCGCAGATTGCGAGCCCTACGGTAACTCCTCCAGCGGAGAAGCAGCGCAGACGCCTGCATCCGCCATTAGCAAGCGGGGGCTGGGCAGGGAGGCGCGGCGCGGGCTGCATCGCTGAGAGTAAGAATCTGGCCTGAATACCCTGAGCACTATCTGAGCGAAATAATTTGGGCTAGCAAACCAGACTGTGGGATATCTACCATGCGAAAAGCCAGCCCTAACCTAAGACACCGCCAGCCCGCGCACGGAACAAAGGACTAAACAGAGGTAGCCGGCTGCAAACCTTCCCCCTCCGGTGACAGGCAGCCAGAGCCGGAAGGGGGCAATTGCAGCCCCAGAGAGACATTATCTATAAAACTGGCTTCTTTGCTAACTAAAACTTATTGGGGGTCTGGATGGTCAACATCTGCCTGAGAAGGTGCGCCGGTTTTACACCCAGATAACCAAGTGGCGGGGAGGCGATAAGTCGCAGCATTGGCGCTCGCCAAACACCTCATCACCTGAGCTGCTCGGACCTGGGAAGAGCACAAAACACAGCCCCAACTGAGTCTGCGCCTCTGAGGACTACCTGAGTGCCTGAACCTGAGCGGCTTGGACCTGGGAGGTGCATGCAACCCAGGGCGGCCTCGGATTGTTCCCCGCGGAACAACCTAGAGCCTGAGCAGTGTGGGCAGGAGGCTACACGCACCGTGAGCGGGGCAGACCCAGTGTGGCTGAAGCACTGCGAGCGCACGCCAGTGTCATTTGTTTGCAGCATCCCCCTCCTCCCCATAGCGACTGAACAAAGAGAAGAAATACAGCTCCACCCACCAGAACACCGACACAAGCTTCCCTAACCAGGAAACCTTGACAAGCCACCTCTACATACCCACACACAGCGAGGAAACGCCACAATAAAGAGAACTCCACAAACTGCCAGAATACAGAAAGGACTCCCAAACTCAGCAATTTAAACAAGATGAAGAGACAGAGGAATACCCAGCAGATAAAGGAACAGGATAAATGCCCACCAAACCAAACAAAAGAGGAAGAGATAGGGAATCTACCTGATAAAGAATTCCAAATAATGATAGTGAAATTGATCCAAAATCTTGAAATTAAAATGGAATCACAGATAAATAGCCTGGAGACAAGGATTGAGAGGATGCAAGAAAAGTTTAACAAGGACCTAGAAGAAATAAAAAAGAGTCAATATATAATGAATAATGCAATAAATGAAATTAAAAACACTCTGGAGCCAAAAAATAGTAGAATAACAGAGGCAGAAGATAGGATTAGTGAATTAGAAGATAGAATGGTAGAAATAAACGAATCAGAGAGGATAAAAGAAAAACGAATTAAAAGAAATGAGGACAATCTCAGAGACCTCCAGGACAATATTAAACGCTACAACATTCGAATCACAGGGGTTCCAGAAGAAGAAGACAAAAAGAAAGACCATGAGAAAATACTTGAGGAGATAATAGTTGAAAACTTCCCTAAAATGGGGAAGGAAATAATCAGCCAAGTCCAAGAAACCCAGAGAGTCCCAAACAGGATAAACCCAAGGAGAAACACCCCAAGACACATATTAATCAAATTAATAAAGATCAAACACAAAGAACAAATATTAAAAGCAGCAAGGGAAAAACAACAAATTACACACAAGGGAATTCCCATAAGGATAACAGCTGATCTTTCAATAGAAACTCTTCAAGCCAGGAGGGAATGGCAAGACATACTTAAAATGATGAAAGAAAATAACCTACAGCCCAGATTATTGTACCCAGCAAGGATCTCATTCAAGTATGAAGGAGAAATCAAAAGCTTTTCAGACAAGCAAAAGCTGAGAGAATTCAGCACCACCAAACCAGCTCTCCAACAAATACTAAAGGATATTCTCTAGACAGGAAACACAAAAATGGTGTATAAACTCAAACCCAAAACAATAAAGTAAATGGCAACGGATCATACTTATTAGTAATTACCTTAAACGTAAATGGGTTGAATGCCCCAACAAAAAGACAAAGACTGGCTGAATGGATACAAAAACAAGACCCCTACATATGTTGTCTACAAGAGACCCACCTCAAAACAGGGGACACATACAGACTGAAAGTGAAGGGCTGGAAAAAGATTTTCCATGCAAATTGGGACCAAAAGAAAGCAGGAGTCACAATACTCGTATCAGATAAATTAGACTTTAAAACAAAGGCTGTGAAAAGAGACAAAGAAGGTCACTACATAATGATCAAAGGATCAATCCAAGAAGAAGATATAACAATTATAAATATATATCCACCCAACATGGGAGCACCACAGTATGTAAGACAAATCCTAACAAGTATGAAAGGAGAAATTAACAATAACACAATAATAGTGGGAGACTTTAATACCCCACTCACACTTATGGATAGATCAACTAAACAGAAAATTAACAAGGAAAAAAATAAATAAATAAAAGTTGAATGTGGTGAGGATTGCTCAGCTAGGAGCATTTACTAAAAACCATTGAACGACACGCTTTCAGTGGGTGGACTGTGTGACATGTAAATTATACCTCAATAAAACTGTTAAAAATATTCTTTGAAAACAATTGAAAAAAATTTTTTTAATTAAAATTTTATTTATTTTTTGGCCACGCTACACAGCATGTAGGTTCTTAGTTCCCCTGCCAGGGAACAAGCTAGCACCCACTGCATTGGGAGCACAGAGTCTTAACCACTGGACTGCCAGAGAAGTCCTGAAAACTCAATTTTTAATGGCATCATATTCCATTGTGTGAGTATTCAGTTTCCTTATTCTGTGTAACTTGGAAGAAATGTTCAGAGTTTATTTTCTCTTTAGCTAAAATCCATAATCAGTAGGTTAGATTGGAGCCACTGAACGTAAACAAGACTGATTGAGTGGAATGACTCCTAATTCAGTGGGCAAGGAACTTAGTATGGTCTCAGTTCCCCCTCCAGCAGAGTGGACCTGAGTCCTCTTGTCTGTAAAATCGATAAGAAAAGTGGGCACCAGGAAATAACTGGGCCTAAGAGGGTGGAGAAAGGAAACAGAAAACATAGGAGTGATGGTAATATCCAAGACTGATTTCCTGAGAAGTTTGAGGCCAGAAACTATTACTGACCCTCTGTCTCCACATTTGCTTTTCTCCTGCTTTCTGGTGCTGGGAGGAGGTCATTGGGAACCACAGGATCCTGAGGCAGGTGATCTCTACTGAGGAGAATAAGGAATTGGACCAGGAGTTGCGGTGGCATCTGCTGTAGAAACTGGAGGGTTCTACTTGGCCTCAGCCTCTGCCACGGGTTGGAGCACCATTGGAGCAATTTGGTCACCGGGAACTGTTAATACCTAGGTTTTGTGTTCCCAAAGGGAACCATAGAGCTCATCATAGGAATACCGAGGTTAGAAATACTTTTACAGTCAAGAGTTTAGAAACATAGCTGTGAAATAATAGCTTACCATGTTTGCTTTCCAAGGGACAGCTGAAACTGGTTGAGATTGAACTGGTCACTGATTCCTTGTGTTTCTCATCTCTAGCCAAATTCCAGGTTTTCCTAGAGCACGGCGAGCAGCATCTGAACCAGAGAACACAAAGGAAAAGTGGTGGAAACCTAACTTGTAAATGTTTTTTTCATTAGCTCCAGGCTCCCAGCCACCAATAAACTCTATGCTTTTAAAAATCCTTTATTATTTTGTGAATTTTTAAAAAAAACTTTTTTCCCTTTATTCATGTACTTGGGATCTTCTTAAAATGTTATCAAGCATTTATCTATTTAGTCCTTCCAAAAGGTAACAACATTCTAAGTTTTTGCTTAAAAGAGAGAGGAGGAAAAAAAACATTTAATAAACTTGCTGTAACTTGAGCCTGTTGGTGGTCTTGGAAGAAACCCAAATCCAGGTTTGGCTGATACTGTGTAATGTGAATGCAATTAGTAGTGGTTTTTCTAAAGTAGAAAGAGATGTAGAAAAATAATGCACAGCAAATTTAGGTCAGAGCTGGGAAGCTTATAAATCCTTATTTTTGTTTTCATTACTTTAAGTAATAGGGAAGCTTTTGTCTTTATTACATAATTTCCTTAGCAATAATACATTTTAAAACATTTTTTGAGTTAATTTCATATGTTTGATCAGAAAGCCACAGTTCATAACCCTGGGATGTGGCTGCTGGCACTGTTTATGTACAGAAGATTTCTTGTTCATCCCTAGGCAGCCAACACTAAAATCACGGATGGGGGCAACATTCATCACCTGTTTCTTCTTTCAGTAGAAGGTCTAACAAAGCAGTTTTCAAAGGATCCTTCTGCTAGCCAAGGGAGTAAATTGACCTGTGTATTGTTCAGTCACCAAGTTGTGTCCATCTCTTTGTAACCCCATGGACTGCAGCATGCCAGGCTTCTCTGTCCTTCACCATCTCCTGGAGTTTGCTCAAACTCATGTCCATTGAATTGGTGATGCCATCCAACCATCTCATCCTCTGTCGCCCCCTTCTTCTTCTCCCTTCAGTCTTTTCTCCTGCCCTCAATCTTGCCAAACATCTGAGTCTTTTCCAATGAATTGGCTCTTCATATCAGGTGACCAAAGTACTGGTGCTTTAGCTTCAGCATCTGTCCTTCCAATGAATATTCACGATTGATTTCCTTTAGGATTGACTGGTTTGATCTCCTTTCTATCCAAGGGACTCTCAAGAGACTTCTCCAGCACCACAGTTTGAAAGCATCGGTTCTTCTGTGCTCAGTCTTCTTTATGTTCCAACTCTCACATCTATACATGACTACTGGAAAAACCATAGCTTGGACTATATGCATCTTTGTCAGCAAAGTGATGTCTCTGCTTTTCAAAATGCTGTCTAGGTTTGTCATAGTTTTTCTTCCAAGAAGCAAGTGTCTTTTAATTTCATGGCTTCAGTCTCTGTCTGCAGTGATTTTGGAGCCCAAGAAAATCAAATCTTCATTGTTTCCACTTTTCCCCCATCTATCTACCATGAGGTGATAGGACTGGATGCCATGATCTTAGTTTTGTGAAGCTGATTTTTAAGCCAGCCTTTTCACTCTCCTCTTTCACCTTCATCAAGAGGCTCTTTAGTTTCCTCTTTGCTTTCTGCCATTAGTGGTATCATCTGCATATCTTAGGTTATTGATATTTTTCCTGGCAATCTTGATTCTAGCTTGTGATTTTTTACATTTTACATGATATACTCTGCATATACATCATGTGGTGTTGGAGAAGACTCCTGAGAGTCCCACGGACTGCAAGGAGATCAAACCAGAAAATCAGTTCTGAATATTCATTGGAAGAACTGATGCTGAAGCTGAAGCTTCAACACTTTGGCCACCTGATGTGAAGAACTGACTCATTGGAAAAGACCCTGATGCTGGGAAAGATTGAAGGTGGAAGAAGGGGACAACAGAGAATGAGGTGGTTAGATGGCATCACCAACACGATGGACATGAATTTGAGCAAGCTCTGGGAGTTGGTGATGTACAGGGAGGCCTAGTGTGCTGCAGTCCATGGGATGGCAAAGATTTGGACACAACTGAGCAACTGAACTGAACTGAACTCTGCATATAAGTTAAATAAGCAGGGTGACAATATACAGCCTTGACATACTCCTTTTTCAATTTTGAACCAGTTCATTGTTCTTGTCCGGTTCTAACCTATTGCTTCTTGATCTGCATACAGGTTTCTCAAGAGACAGGTAAGGAGTTCTGATATTCCCATCTCTAAGAATTTTCCACAATTTTTTGTGACCCACAGTCAAAGGCTTTAGCATAGTCAATGAAGCAGAAGTAGATGTTTTTCTGGAATTCCCTTGCTTTTTCTATGATCCATCCGATGTTAGCAATTTGATCTCTGGTTCCTCTGCCTTTTTAAAATCCAGTTTGTACATATGGAATTTTTTGGTTCACGTGCTGTTGAAGCCTCCCTTGAAGGATTTTGAGCATTTCCTTGCTAGCATGTGTATTGGTGTTGCCCTATTTCAGAGGATGTGATTTGATTCTAACATTCAAACCTATGTGATCAGACTGTAAATTCTTCAAGGACAGGGGTTATGTTATCCTGGTGGTGCTCAGGAAATAATATCTCTTTGTATTCTTACCCTCCAGATTTAAGATGCAATTTTACTCCTCCCAGCTGCACCATTGTCCTCATGCTTCTCCTTGAACTTGCCAGCAAACTCCTGCTTTAGTATCTTGCCATTTTCAGTTCCCTGTGCCTGAAGGCCAGATACCAGCCTGAATCACTCCCTCACCTTTTCCAGGTCTTTGTTGAAAAGACACCATCTCAGGGACACTCTACCTATTTTCTTTCTTTCTTTGTTTTTTTTTTTTTTTTCCATAATATCACCAGTTCAGTTCAGTTATTCAGTTGTGTCCAACTCTTTGCAACCCCAATAACTGCAGCACGCTAGGCTTCCCTGTCCATCACCAACTCCTGGAGCTTGTTCAAATTCATGTCCATCGAGTTGGTGATGCCATCCAACCATCTCACCCTCTTTTGTCCCCTTCTCCTCCTACCTTCAATCTTTCCCAGCATCAGGGTCTTTTCCAATGAGTTAGTTCTTTGCATCAGGTGGCCAAAGTATTGGAGCTTCAGCTTTAGCATCAGTCCTTCCAGTGAATATTCAGGACTGATGTCCTTTAGGATTAACTGGTTTGATTTCCTTGCAGTCCAAGGGTCTCTCAAGAGTCTTCTCCAACACCACAGTTCAAAAGCATCAGTTCTTCAGTGCTCAGCTTTCTTTATGGTCCAGCTCTCTCATCCATACATGACTACTGGATAAACCATAGTTTTGACTAGATGGACCTTTGTCGATAAAGTAGTGTCTGCTTTTTAATATGCTGTCTAGGTTGGTCATAGCTTTTCTTCTAAGGAGCAAGTGTCTTTTAATTTCATGGCTGCAGTCACCATCTGCAGTGATTTTGGTATCACCACCATCGGATAAACTGATTTGCTGATAGACTGTATATCCTGTCTATTTATTTGGTTTATTGTTTGTCCTGCCACCACTAGAATGTGAGCTCCTGGGCAAGGGTTTCTGTCTGATTTGGCCATTGCTGTGCACCCAGTGCTGGAAACATAAGAGTTGCTACAACTTGAATGAGTGAATGTTCCACTACTTGCCGGTTACGTGGTAGTGGTGGATTTGTTTGTTCTCTTGGAACAAACAAATTTTGATTTGTTTGATTCCTTTGTCTGATTCTCCATTGTTCCATAAAATGGCATGTATAGGTCATATAAAAGCACATTCATGCTCTGTCATGCAAATGCCTTCATTTGTGTCTTTCCTTTAACAAGCCTGACCCCAATCCCGCCTTCATAGAGCTTAGTCTTATGGGGGAATTGGACAAATGCATGAATGATCCTAGTAAACTGGGCTAGCAGCCCTGATAGGGAAGGTGTGATGAGCTGTGGGAGCACCTCTGAGGGACTCCTAACCCAGATAAAACCAGGGAAGGCTTCCACAAGGAAGGGACGTTGAAGCTGAGATCTAGAGATGGAATTGGCGTTGAGCAGGCAGAGTCAGGGTGATGCTCTAGGTGGAGTGAAAAGTATTCCAGGCAGGAAGGATAATGTGTAGAGTCTGGAAGTGAGGGACCATGAAGTATGGGGAAGACTGAAAGTCATCCAGTCTATCTGGAGGACACATGTGCAGGTGGCAAGTAGACAGAGGTGTGGCTTGAGATGTAGTCTGGGGACAGATTAGGGAGAGCCTAGCAGGCCATACAGGGAGCTTGGGTTTGTGGATCTAAGGGTATTGTGGATCCATGGAATGGTTTCAAGGACAGGACTGTCTTGTCAGACACAACAGTCATTTTATGGAGTAAGACAGTTTTTTCTCCCTTGATGAGAAACTTGAATATAAATTCTCTAAAAGGAAGATTGAAAGTTAAGTCGCTCAGTCGTGTCTGACTCTTTGCGATTCCATGGACTGTAGCCCACCAGGCTTCTCCATCCATGGGGTTTTCCAGGTAAGAATACTGGAGTGGGTTGCCATTTCCTTCTCCAAAAAGGAAGATTATGAAAACAAAAAAGCCAGAAAGTGAATCTTTAGACTCCGTGAAATCTGCTGAAATTCTATTGAATCTGAATGGTGAGTTTCACAGCAATAAATTTAAGGATTCCGCCCACCCCTCCCAAACACACATACAAATGCTTAAGAAGCTTAATTATCTTTGGGTGCATAGCTCACAGCTTAAGTTAGGGGACATGGTATTGCTACAGACATAGAAACTCCCATTGAACTTCACATCACAGTGGGGCAGACAAATATAGCAAGAATGAGGAAACAGAGAAGTTTCTAATCTTAGCATTTAGACCCATAAGGTGTGAGTGTTCCTCCTACTCAGCACCAATTGCCAAATGAAAAAAACAAGGTTGCACCTTTAGGGCATAAGGTGGTGGAGGAGATAGCAGGCAGATTTTGGTCCTGTCCTTGCAACTTATCTATCATGATGTGGCTTTAGGAACCACATAACCTCTTTGAGCCTCAGTTTCTTTTTCCTGAAAATGGAGTTAAGGCTATCTGTCTTTCAAATTTGTTAGGATTCAGTAAGATAAAGTACGGTCAGCTCTGCTATAGCATTTATTTTAAAAACACAAATTTGTTCCAATCTGATTGATAGAATAGAGAACAATTTGAGGGTAATACAGATTTCATGTTTGTTTATGATGGACTTCATCTGTGAGAAATGCTAGGTGAACTCAGAAAACTGTACCCAGCAGAAGTGAGCTGCAGAACATGCATCTCAGATATCTACGGGCTCCTGCAGTTCATGTGTGTTATGAGCCACACCCATCCACACCTGGTGTTACAAATTTCTGATTCCTAGTAATCCTCTGCCCACCACTTCTCAATAATCCGCAAGCTGCAACCCTTCCAGCACCCACTTCTACAAGCAAACTTCAGGTCTTTTCCAAGATAAACTATAATGTTCATTATTAATGTACATCTAAACCATTTAACATGCAATACTATGCTAGGGTGTTTATTGGATCCCTATCTTTTATTCTGTGTCACTAATACAGTTTTTGGATAGTGTGCCCCAATCCTATTTTCTCATAAGCTGTGTGGTTTTTATTACAGTGTAGTGATTTTTTGGAATTTGTATTTGCTGTTATAGCAGACCTGTCTCTATCTACATCATCTAATGCAACTCCTGGCAGACTGTGGACACTTAGGAAAAGATAGCACTTTTACTACTATCAATATTGATCTCCTTAAATATGATGTTGGATTGTGGCAAGGATAAGTATTAATAGTTGGAGTATTTAATTGCTTGATTGTGAGTGAAATGGAACAGCTGGGTTGGAAGGGTTTTGTTGCCTTTGTGTTTTTCCGAGTGTGTAGTGGTAGACGGACCACTGTTGGGGTGTTGTTGGTGACAAACCAAGTATGTCAAGAAAAGAGCAAGCTGGGAAGAGTGAAGACATGGTCATTAAAAAAATGGTCATTAAACAATGTAGAGCACTGCCCTGGGGAAGAAGGGTTGCTTTGTATTGTAAGATTCCAGGGCTTGTGAGCAACTTGTCACTTATAAAGCTCAGGGCTCTGCTCTGCACAGCGGGCAGTGGCTGCTGTGGGACAGGTGAGGAGTCAAGAGAAGTGAGGCATGGGCTTGGAGATTCTACCTTTGAAGTTCCTTTTTAAAAAACTAATAATAATGTGTAAAAACAGATAACTACAAGGCATACCAGGGTCAATTTTACACAAAAACAAGCCAGAGTTTTCCAGCAAAACTTCTGCTTACCTTTTTTTAGTGGTCTAAAAGAATAGCTTGCACATGGACGTATTTATACATGATTTCTTTAGTCATGCCCTTGGACTGGAAATATAAAGACCCCGCTTTATTTATGGCTCCTGGCATGCTTTGGAAAAGTGAAATCACATTGGTACCTTTTCCATCCAGAGCTCTTTTTTTCTTCTTCTTTTTTATTTTATTTGGGGGGTTTTGTTTGTTTGTTTTTGTTGATTTTTTTTTCAACTTAAGGAGAAAGTGCAATTCGTTGCTGATCTGGATTTAATTTCTCTCTAACATTCTGTTTGGTTTCGTCCTTTCCACTCTGGCCAGGCTGTTAAACTCTTGGAATAGTAAGACTCTTGGGATAGTAAGATGTCACCTTCATCTTGGATGTTCTGAGTCAAGCAAAGGGGGAGAAGTGCCAGGGCATTTGAGTTGAGAGTTAGCAGAGTCTGCATCAAGTATTTAAAATGGGATACTTGGAGCCTGCAAACCAGAGGCCTTAGTATAATATCACTAGGAGAATTATTTTAGGACCTCCAGATAAATTAAAAATTAAATTTTGAGCAGTCTGTCTATATACTTATATATAAGATTCTAGGTAGAAGGTGTTTCAAATATATTCAATTTTGTTAAATTAGTTTTCCCTTTAATCATAGAAGGGGTACCGTTATTAACATGCCAAATCTTAACAAAACTATAAAGAAACTTAGAGTGCAGTATTCTTTTATGGCAACACTCTTACTCCAGTGCTTTGAAAATGATGTCGTCTTTTTTAGTTTTTTTCTATGAAGAGTACGTGGGGTTTAGGCTTGCTGTTAAGTTGATTTTCCTAAAGCCAAGGATTATTACATTTCTTCCTCTGAGATCTGTTCTCCTCCCTTTCTAGCTCTCTGAAAATGTGGATGGTCTTTGCACATGGGAGTTTCTGAGCTCTGTGTATTGGCTGTAAGAACACATGGGAAATGGACTGCTGTGTTGAGATCAATCTGTGTGAAGCAATCTGATAGGCTGGTCTGGACTTGTAGAAAATGTCCAGAAGGAGCTGGCTAGCACTGTTGTTTTCCCCAGCCACAAACCTAGATAAATGATCCTACTTGGCAAATGACTCTAATCAACATTTCTAGCTCTGCTGAACATGGATGCCGTGGCAAGCACATAGGTCAATCATTGGCTGGGGCAGGTGGCCCCATCTGGTCAGCTTCCTTCCTGAAGCCTGATTTACCAGTTGTTTCCACCTCCTTCCTTCCATAAAACCATACAACTTTAAATACCTTGGTCCTGTCTATTTTAGTGGATTTCTGCCTTCCTTAGTCTTGCATAATAGAAAGAGCATGGGCTCCAGAAGCTTGGGTTTAAATCCAAGTTCTGTTATTTTTTGACTTTGCAATTTTAGGCAAGTGACTTAATCTCTTCTAAGCCTTTGCTTATTCATTTTAAGAATAGTATCAATCATCTCTCCCTAGCAGAGCTATTGAGATAATATGTACAGTGTCCAACACAGTGCCAGGCACACAGAAGGCCTTCCGGAACTGGAATCCACTCAAACTTTACCACTTACTTTTTTATGAGTAGGCCAATTACTTTAATCCCAGTTGACATGCCTGCAGAGCGACAGAATTAGTTGATCTTACTTTCTTCTTTGTGCCAGGCTCAGTCCTAGGTCCAGGGTCTTCACAGAGGAGAAAGAAAGGGGAGTGTCTAGGAAGGTACTCCCAGCTTTACTTAGATCCATTCATTTAACAAATGTATTTTGACACCTACTGTGTGCAAAACCCTATTGGGGAAGATACTAAGATGATTCCATTACTAATTTAGTCCACGTTTATAGGTTGTCTGTTGTGTGCCAGATAGTGTTACAAACAGTAGGGGTAGAAAAAGCATGTGAGTTAGCTCCTTCCTTGGAGAAGCTCACAATGCAGTAAAAAACACCTAATGGTGGGAAACACAGATGAAAATTAACGTGATCTGGTTGATAAAAGGCACTTGCTTTGCTGAGTAACGCTGACTGCACACAGCAAAATAAGTTGCATTTTCCCAAATATTTAGATCTGGAAACTTAGGGCTTCACTGAGGCAATATGTTCTCATTTTGCAGCTGAGGAAACAGCCCAGGATTGGTTCATATATCACACATTTCAAGGAAAAGTTAAGCTGAGTCCGGCCTCCAGCAGCTTTTATCTGTGGTTGAACCCACTCCTTTTTTTGATCCTATTGTTATCAGTAGCAGATGTGCTCTTCACCTTTTGTAAACTATCCCGTTCCAATTTCCCAACAGCTCTGCTGGGATTAGGACCATTATGAATTAAGGGAACTTGCTCAAGGTTGCACAACTTGAAAGAGTCAGGATTTGAACTTAGGTCTATCTGATTCCAGGGTCCCAGCCCTTAGCCTCTATCCCATAATTATCAATGATTGATCTTCACTGAAGTATCTGTAGGCTGTTGTAAGCTTTGGGGACTGTGTGTGAAAAAAAAAAGACAATGCTATGAATTGTTTCTTAGGACTTGCTTATTTAAACCACTGGGAAAGCTAAATTTATGAACAATAAAAAGACCCTATAGGTGTCTGTATGCTAAGTGTGGCCAAAAATAAACAGGAAAAAAGTTATCATCAAAAAAGTTCCCCTGGGACTTTCCTAGTGGTCCAGTGGTTAAGAATCTGCCTTCCAATGCAGGGGACACTGGTTTGACACCCTAATGGGGGAACTAAAATTCCACATACTATGGGGGCAACTAAGCCCGCTTGCCACAGCTACAGAGTTATGAGCTCTGGAGCCTGTGTGCCACAACTAGAGAGAAGCCCGTGCATCACAAGGAAGGTCCCGATGCAGCCAAAAATAAATACTTAAAAAGTTCTCTTACATCCGGTTTCTTAAGATTTCATAATCAGAGGGGTAATTGTGAGCAAATGAGTATAAAAAGACCTCTGCAGAATTTCTGTACTTGGCACAGATCAAACCTAAATTCTTAAAATCACTGATGCCTTATTTAAAGAGCTTAAAATTCTGAAGATGACTGTTCCACAGCCAAACAAAAACACCCCCTGGCTCCTTTGTGACCACTAATGCAATTGACTTTCCACCTTTTAAGAATGTCCCCACCCCCTCCTCCTTGTCTTCCAATTAACTCACGTTTATTTTATATAAAGCTCATGGGCCTGTTGAGTTGATAATGCTAAAGGCTGACAACCACATAGAGGTACGTCTTACAGTGATGAAGTGTGTGAGCGTGTTTGAATTTTCTGTTACCCAGCATCAAAGACACCGGGGCTCTGTCCTGGGTGAGTGGCAGGAGAGACCAGACTTCACTTGGCCAAAGCAGCGGGGTTCTAATGGAATGTTTCTGCTCCCCTTAAAAAAGGTAGTCAAGCATCTGTACTCCCCACTGAACTCCAATTTCCATTCTGCTTTGAAATTCTGCTTGCTCTGTCAGTGAGAGCCATATGACAAATGTTCAGTATGTCAGATTTGTTTTCCTTTTAAACTACATGTGAATTTCACCTTCAAAGTAGGGCTATGTTAATTTCCCAAAGCTCTTTAAATAATTGTATTCTTTTAAAAACGTACATTCTATTATTCTTTTTTGGGTTGTGTTATGACTGGTGTTTGGAAAGTGGTTAGAGGATCACCGGTTGCGTATTGGGTAGTGTGTATGTGATACACATTCCCAGATGTAAACAGCCGCTAAATTCATTATCTAGTTTGTATAACTGTTCTACTCATTTCACCAGGCTCAATTTAGTCATTTCCGGCTAGCAGAGTAGGTTTTTTCCTTCAAAAAAGTTGTTTGCATAAGCTTTTCTGAAAAGCATTAGTTTTGTCATATTCATGTTTATGTTGATAATTAATTGTTTGTGACTGCCAAAAGAAAGGGTGTATCTAATTGTGCATGGACCAAGTTACTCTTTTTGTCGTGTTTGTATGGTGACTAGTTCATACATTAATCAGTTACCTGTAACATCTATTCAGAATTTCAAAGAATGAATCTACACATCTAGAATGTTTGTAAGTTTCCCTTGCCTTAAAAAGTCAGTTGATTAGTTTATAGAGAAGAGAGAGTCTAGGTGGACAGGGAAGTCAGGTCTTGTCTTTCTAAGAGGAGCCATTCTAGAATGATTTTGGTAAAATAATGTTTGTCTCTAAATCATTTCTCTATCTATTTACCTATATTTCTATCTATCCATTAATCTCTCTGTAAAGCAAACATCCCACTCACTTAACAAATATAAGGAGTAGTATAAATCTTGAAAGAGATTAATACTTTCAGCAAAGAGATCAAGCAGTGACAGAGTACTAACTGTCTGGTCTCTTCCATCTCTCCATTCTCCTCCTCCTCCTTCAGTTTGATTTACTGCAATTAGAATTTTACAAATAACTTATGTCCATTAAAGAAATAGAATATTGAGAAAGTGAAAAACTGTTCAGTCTCCCTTAGGCTCAAACATAATCACTTTTAACATTTTGGTATATTTCCTTCTAGCCTCTTTTGCCCTATGCATCCATGTTTAAAAGTTCCATAAGTGTGATCCTCTTGTGATCATACACTATTCTGTATCAAGCTTTTTTCACTTAACGTGAAAATATTTTTCCAAATCTTTATAAATATTTTCTTTCATGTCTGTTACCCACAGTGGGTACAGTCTACATAGATTATTGAGCCATCACTTGATGGTTGAATATTGGGTATTTCACCTACACTATCTTTTTTTTGGCTGTGCTGCATGGCATGTGGGATCTTAGTTCCCCAACCAGGGATCAAACCCATGCCCCCTGCAGTAGAAGCATGGAGGTTTAACCACTGACTGCCAGGAATGTCTCTCACCTCCACTGTCTGTGGAAATGAAACACCAGTAACAACAAAACAACATCAAACTTGAATTCCATGATGGTCTAACACTGTGGCTGTACATCCTATCTGCCTGCTGTGTTATTCACATGGAAGTGAGGGGAAACCCCTCTTCATCCGTGAGAAGTGTACATGAAACTAACCAAGGAAGTGTTTATGAACAGCCAACAAATCAGTAAGAAATGAGGACTGGTAAATGGAGTCATTTTATTTCATAAAGGTACCTCAGAGATTTAAGCCCCACTCCCCTCGATTTTCAGTCAGTTTAGATTTCAGGGGTCAGTACATGATGCACCGTGATCTTGCCTTACACAGAGTTCAGTGTGAGACATCAAATTCTCCTTACTGAATTTTCAGAATCTGTGAAATAGGACTCCAGCCAGCCTGGAAAAGTCTACTTGTCTGTTTAGGTATTTATGAATGATCTTTCAATACTGGGTAGAAGACTATTTGTAGTTGTAGATTGAAGGTAAATGCTTCCAAAGATCCCTGTGCTTTTCTTTAAAAATATAAGTTGTAAAAAGTGCATTCCTTTTCTCCCTGAGGAGGCAATTTGGCTTTGGACTCTGGAGCCAGACAGCCTGGACTGACTTCCTGTTCCACCACCGTCTGCTGGGTGACCTTAGGCGAGTTATCTGAACTTGTGTAGGTGAGCAAGCTTCCAGTTTTCTCATCTGGAAAATGGGGGTAATACTACTCATTCATAGGTGTGTTGGAATGGTTTAAACAAGTTAAACACAATAGGCACTCAGTAGGGTTAACTATTATTGTTTTCCCCAGGCTCCTAAAGTTGTGCATTTCTAGTGCTTTAGATCACTTCTGTGCATGTGTAATGTTCTTCAGCATCCCTCAGTGAGGGGCTTTTCTCTGAGCACTTCTTCCCCAACTGGCTTATGATAATCGTAATAATTTCAGCTACCACTTAGAGGGAGTACTACGTGCCAGGTGCTCTGTATTGTATGTATTATGAAGTGTATTATTCCGTTTTCATAGGTGAGGAAACGAAAGGTTGTAAAGGGTAAGTAACTTGCTCAAGGTCATAAAATTGCTACATGTAGGTCTAGAAACTAAATTCTGGTCTGGCTTATTTGCCACCACAAGGCTTTTGTAAATTCCTCTAAGGAGGGAACTTTTAAAATCTGTTACCGCTTTTTTTTTTTTTAAAGATTTTTTGATATGGACCATTTAAGGTCTTTATTGAATTTGTTATGATATTGCTTCTGGTTTTTTTTTGTTTGTTTGTTTGTTTTTTGGCTGTGGCATTGTGAGATCTTAGTTCCCTGACCAGGGATTGAACCTGTACCCACTGCATTGTAGTGTGGCGTCTTAACCACTGGACCACCGGGGAAGTCCCTGCTTACAGTTTCCAGTGCAGTTCTTTGAACAAACATGGTAGATCCTCAGTCAGTATTTTTTTAAAAATGAATGAATGAAAAAGTGAAATCGCAGATAAGAGAACTTGGAACTCTTATCTAGTAAGAAAACCAATCGTACTGCTTTTTAACAGCCGTGAAATTATTAGTCTTAGAATTATGTTCTGCTTCTGAACAGAACATTGCCCATGAGAGAATGATAGATTTGTAATTATTTGCATATGACACTGGTTGTATTTCATGTGAAACAAATTTAGACACTGTATGTGAGATCCTGATTTGAGAAAATCTAGCATTACATAGATAATTGTTGCAGCAACTTTAATTTAAACAAAGTGAAGTGAAAGTTGCTCTTTGCGACCCCATGGACTATACAGTCCAGGGAATTCTTCAGGCCATAATACTGGAGTGGGTAGCCTTTCCCATCTCCAGAGGATCTTCCTAACCCAGGGATCGAACCCAGGTCTCCCACATCGCAGGTAGATTCTTTAGCAGCTGAGCCACAAGGGAAACCCAATTTACACAAAGGCTCTAGCTAATTCTAGGTCTAGTTTGGCCATTTGGTTAACAGACATTTATTTAACAAATACACTGGGTCAAGCCCTCTGCTGGGCACTAGGAGTTTAAGGATAAATATGATGGTTCCTTTGAATGCTCTGCCTAAGCTCCTGGAGAATCCAGCAGTCTTTTTATATGTTGGATAGAGGACATTATGCACTCCCATGGTTTTGGCGAATGGCCTGTATACCTATATCTTTAACAGAGCCCCTCCTTTTTTGACTCAATCAGCTGTTTGCTTGCTATGTCCACAAAGGCCTCCAAACTGAATTTATCCTTGAATCTCTAGGCCCCCTGTGCCCCAACCTTGTACTTGTTACATATTTTATCTTAATTGGTGGTACCACTGTCCTCCCCTTCATCCAAACTAAAACACTCAGTAATCTTTGATTCATTTTTCTCTCTCACCTTTTGCATTTAGCTAGTTACCAATTTTCCTGATTTACCCTCCAAAATAAATCCTCAGCTGTGAGGGATTTTAGATTTTACCCTATTTGCAAATGAATGAGTTAGCCGGTTTCTTGGACACTGGCAGAAGACCGGAGACTTCTGGGTTAGAGACAAAGGAATTTATTGTTTTTAACTATAGCGGTAGCCAGAGTGTCAGCATTTTGGGGCAACAATTCCAATGGGGTGTCAGGAAGAGGGCCAGATGACACCTATATAGGCAGGAACCCTGCATTTAGGAAACCTAAACCTTTTATATTGGATAGTAGGCATGTTTTTCCTTTGCTCCAGAGGAAGACGATGTCTTCCAAGGCTGTTGTCCATATAAACATCTTCGAAAGGATAATCTGGGGCCAAAGGCAGCCAGTGCTTTGCTCATGATTTGTATAGAAATTCTAGAAACCCACAGAGAATTGTCTCCCTACAAGTATGTTTCACATCTGTTCCCTCTTCTCTTTCCTTACACTGTTAGATCAGGCCACCCCATCGCTCACAGGCTATATTGCAACAGCTTCTTATCTGGTCTTCCCAGTCCTTCAAGTCAGTCTCCCACACCTTGCTGGATTAGCCCTGTGCACCAGATCTGACTGGGTCACCCCCTGCTTAAACCTATTCACTGCCTGCTCACTGTCTGTGGTGAAAACCCAAGCTCCTTCGTGTGACACTATGGAGTTCTCCAAGCAGCCCCTGCCGGTCAGTGCAGCCTCAGGGAAGGGCAGCGTATCAGAGGGGTTACCTCCTTTTCTGCTCAAGTTACTTTACCTGTGTGGCCTCAGTTTCTTCATCTGTAACATTAGGGTGATGGGACCTCCCTTATGGGGTTATTGTGAGGATTATGTCAGCCTCACACGCAGCCTCCATCCATGTCGCCTCTTGATTGGGTTTTCCACTCTGCCTCATGTTATAAGATCTGACCACATGCTTTTCTGTCTTGCTTTTCGCCACAGGGAGGGCCTCTGCTGCCCTCTCCCCCTAGTCCTTAGTGCCTGGGTTCAGGCTGGTGAGACACATCCTTTCTCCTTCCTCTGAGACTTGCTCTGAGTCTTCCTCTGAGACTTGCTCTGGGACTGAGCAAGTCTCAGCTGTTGAGCTGGAGGTATCCTTTAATGAGTCAGTTATTGCCACTGGACTATGGCCTTGGAGAGGATGGGGCTGTCTTATTTACCTTTGTCTTGCTGGCATAGAGCATGTGTTGGAAAATTGTTGAATGGATAAATGAAGGAGTAAAAGCAATTCACGTTCTACTGGGGTGATTGGAGGCTGGGGAGGAGGGCTGGAAGGCAGTTAAGCAGCCTGATAGCAGTGAAGGGGATCTGAGGAAGTGTTGGGCTGAGGTGAGAATTAAGCCCTGTAGGAGTCTAGTGCCGGAAGTTTGCTTGTTCATGGGGCTTGGAAGCCTGTTTAAAGTTATCTATTGAATGAAAGTGGCCCCTTCTGTTTGATTCTAATTATTCCCTTTCCTGAAAGAAGCTATTGCAAATGGAAGGTCATGCAATCTGCCTTCTCGTAAGATTTTCAGTTCCTCAGAATACAATGAATTCTCTGTTACCTGGCAGAGCGGGTAGAATGGAACTTCTTTTTAATTAAATTGTGTCTGCCACAGAAAGTGTGTGACCTTATCCCTCCTCCTGAAGTCCCCCAGGTCTTCAAGGCCTGGCTCCAATCACCCTCCTTGAATTTGCTGTCCCACTGGTGCACTCTGCATTTTGAGTTATCATTTTATGTGGGCATGTCCAATTCCCTAATGAGACTGAGAATTTATTAATTTTCCCTGAAATAGTTAACGGCATGCCTTTGAATTGAGAAGGCTCTCCACATACACTTATTGAGCTGGAATTCTCCATATGTGATAACCACTCTTGAATAGTTAGAACACAGCCTTAATCTCAGAATGTCAACTGTCTCCTCTAGAGCCTCCAGTTCCTCATGATAGCAGCTTCTCAATGCACGTTATAAATGTCTAATTTATAATTTTTATTAATTTTGAAATAAGGAAAACTGATATTTATAGAAAACTATTTGGAAAATAGTGATAAACAAACAAACCCCCCTGAAACAGCCAATACCCAAACCTCCTGATAACGACTTTTAGTATTTATGATATGCTCTCTTTCTTTGCTTTACATTATTATTTCTCTCTCTCTCTCAGCATACAAGGGGTCTTATTTTACCATTCATTGGGCAGTCTGCTTACTTCCTCCTAAGTTCAGTAGATATTTATAGAAGTGATGGTGCTGAAGACGTTCTCGTAGCTGCTGTTTCGGCCCTTGGCCCACCACGTTGCCTTGTCACTGACTGTCCTTGTCTGACTTCTTTTTGTCTCTCTGGATTGACAAGCTGTTGTGTTCTGCTGTTTGATACCTGCATGCGTCTTAGTGATAAGTTCCCATTTTTTGAAGTCTCTGCTGTGTCCCAAATACTACATGTGTTGTACACACTTTAAAAAAATCTGTTTTCTGATAGACTGAATATTAGTAATGTTTCATTTTATAGATGAGGCATTTGGTTTAGGGATTTAATAACTATTAAGGATCACCAAGGTACAACTTAATCTAATTGCCACCCTCCTTCACGCTACTTACTTAGCTTTAAACTTGAACTTTCCTTAGTTGGAAAACTGGATTTTAGGAGCTGTGTCCAATCAGATTTTGGCTTTAAATTTCCCTCCAAGGGTACTACAACCCACATCCCTGGACCAACATAGTGGATATCATAAGCTTTACTGGAAAGAATGTGTGTGTGTGTGTGTGTCTGAGAAATGTTGTGGCTCTTGCTTTTATTCCTCATAGTTCTGAGACAGACTGCCCCCACATCTGTTTTCAGCCCCTAGCCCCAGTACCAGAGTTATATTCTATTAACTCAAGGCACCTTTTCTTTGTAATTCATGTCAGTTTTCCTCCCAGCCACCTGCACAATCTCCTGCTTTCTCTCTGCCTTGCTCTCCAGGCTGTGAGTAAGTTCTTTGTGTATTTGCTGTTTTTGATAACCTCAGCTTGAGATTTAATGTCAAGGTGGGGTCCCCATTAAAGATGCTATTAATCATCCCTTCCCTGTTTGAAGATTTCTGTGTTGGCAAGCAGGCAGATAGAAGTAGCTGTATGTTTCCCAACCAGATGGACTGGTAGCTGAGGTGGGGGCTTTGAGCTGAAGCACATTCCTGTCATTATTTGGCAGAAGAAAGGCCACTGAGATTAATAGAGTAATCCTTGCTTGTGATCCAGATTCATCAGCTGAATCATAGAGCCTCAGTATTGGAGAGGACCTTGAAACTATCTACTCCAACGGTGTGATTTTATACTTGAGGAAACTGAGGCAACAGCTAAAGGAAGCGATTGAAGATTATGAATGGCTCAGGCTGCCAGGGACTTATGACATGATTGAGCCTTGCTCTCTTTTCCTCTGGGGAAGGCTAGTGAGAAATTTAGGAGAAGGCGATGGCACCCTATTCCAGCACTTTTGCCTGGAAAATCCCATGGATGGAGGAGCCCGGTGGGCTGCAGTCCATGGGGTCGCGAAGAGTCGGACACAACTGAGCGACTTCCCTTTCACTTTTCATTTTTATGAACTGGAGGAGGAAATGGCAACCCACTCCAGTGTTTTTGCCTGGAGAATCCCAGGGACGGGGGAGCCTGGTGGGCTTCCATCTATGGGGTTGCACAAAGTCGGACACGACTAAAGCAACTTAGCAGCAGCAGCAGCAGCAGTGAGAAATTTAGTCACACTCCTCAGGTCACACAACTTGTTGCAACAGAGCAAGGACTCTCCTGTGTTCCTGACTTCAGGCCCAGGAGGGGTGACCTGGAGCCAAACCTGTGTCCATCATTTACCTGGGTGGATCTGTGGCATTTGGCTGGTGCAAGAGTGTTCCCTCTCTCGCGTTTCTTGTGCATGTTGAGTTCTGGTTGGAGAGACAGGAGTTCCTTCTGCAGTGAGGGTATAGACAGGTGGGGGCTTCCCAGGTGGCACTCGTGGTGGAGAACCTACCTGCTGATGCAGGAGAGGTAAGAGATGCAGGTTCTATCCCTGGGTCAGGAAGATCCCCTGGAAGAGGCCATGGAAACCTGCTCGAGAATCCCATGGACTGAGGAGCCTGGTGGGCTATAGTTCAAAGGGTCACAAAGAGTAGGACAACACTGAAGCAACTTAGCATGAACGCACATAAACAGATGGAGTTCCTTGATGTCCCCTTCAAGTTGACTCCCAAGGGTGTCTGGCTGGACTCTCAGTCCTGTGTTCTTGCCTCTGTCCCTCTGTCCCATGGAGGTCTTTTTCTACCTACACAGATGGGACTGCCTTCTCCAGTGTGTCAGGAGCAAGGGAACCAGTGAGGGGAAACCCAGGAGAGAAGAAGCCAGGGAGTGGGGCAGGGGTTGCTGGTGGCTCAGAGGTGCTGGCTGCTTGCAGTGGGGTTATGGGTTTTTAGAGAATTCCAGCTTTGCAGTGAAGATAGTACTTGCAGAATCCCCTCCATGGTGGGTGAGGTGTATCTTCCACATCCTGTACAAAGTGTCCAGACCCAAGACCTCCTACTCTCCCTTCATTACCTAGCTTAGTTATACTGGTTCATTCTTTTGCTGCTTTTTAGGGTTCAAGCCTATGGCTTGAGTTAGGAGAAAGATGAGGTTTGTAAAGAGGTCTTTCTGGTCCTTCCAGTACTAAAGCCCCTTGGATAAGAGCCAGGGAGATTCATCCCCCAGCGTCTAGGTGGTGGTGGAGGATTCCTGCCAGAAGGATCTGAGGCAGAGGGCGCGGAGGCTGCCATGCCAATGTCTCCACACCTCTGGCAGTGCAACAAAGAACTTCTGTCTGCCCTGCGAGGTTAGGTCGGTAAAAGCCACTTCAGTGGAAAGCCACCATCATTTTGCAACTTGATAATTAAAATTCTAGTATAAGAATTAAAGAAAACATGGGGCTCCGTTACTGAATCACTGAAATCCAGCTGCAGTGACTCTGCTATTGTTCCTCATGAAAATCTGTGGCTTTCTCACACACCTTCTTTGTTTCAAGCCTTGATTCAGGCTTAATCACCACAGGAAATAAGTCCCATGTGTCTGTTCGGCCGTAATCGTGATGAGGCTTTTGTGATGGGGAGAAATAAAAGATAGTCTTCAAATTAGGTGAGGTGGTACATGGTATCTCATCAAGAGCAGAGGTAAACAAAGCCCACAGACAAGGTGCTTTCGGAGCTCCTGTTTTGTTTTCCTGACAATTACAAGTATGAAGGCCAAAAAGAAGAGAAATAAGAATGAGGCAATACTGCTGAAGTGGACCATCAACCTGAACTAAATGGATTGATTTCTTCCCTTGCATACTCGGAGAAAATGGCCAGTTGTCGCTTTCTGCTATTAATAAAGAGGTCACTTTATCATTAGGTCTTTGAATCTGCATTTAATGGCTAAAGCAGATGGTTATAATTTCTGGCTTAGTGTGGCCACCTTATTAATAAAAAAAGAACTGATGGAAAGGAAAAGGCTTCTTCATTTTTAACTACAGAAGCATAACACAAATGTTTTCCAGCCTTTCTTTGTGTGGAGAGCAGACCTAGAGACTGCAGTAAGATCCTGTTACACATTTGAAAAAAGACGTTTGCAGAGTGGAGGTAACTCCATTTGAATCCTTCCTTTGTTAAACTTTAAAGGGACACTATAAATACATGCCCCTGCTTCGTGGAAAAGGTATTTTGAAGGAAGCTCCAGGATTATATTTAAAAGTAAATTAATGTTTTAATAACATAAAGAAGAAAGTAGAAAACATCCATCTCATTTCAGAGACTGGAGGTCTGTGATATTTTCTAAAATTATTCTCTTTGCTTACATTATTTTAAACTGCTTTTTTGGATCTAATTACTAGATTTGGATGAATATATCAAGTATCATATTTTGGTTTTTTTAAAGTCAACTGAATTTTTATGAAAACAATGGTGAAAATTTATGGTAGCAAATTTCTGTTTGGTATCACTGAGTCTGTATATTTCCTTATGTACTGTACTTAGTCACTCAGTCCTGTCTGACTCTTTGCGACCCCATGGACTGTAGCCCACCAGGCTCCTCTGTCCATGAGGATTCTCCAGGCAAGAATACTGGAGTGGGTTGCCATGCCATCCTCCAGGGGATCTTCCCAACCCAGGAATCGAACCCAGGTGCCCCGCATTGCAGGTGGATTCTTCACCATCTGAACCACTAGGGAAGCCCATGCTTTCAAATTCCTGACCATTATAGGGAAATATAATGGTCAGGAATTTGAAATCACGGTGATTATACTGGTAATTTTTTTGTTACGTTCTAGCATTGTGAGGACAGTTTGGGAACTACTTCGAATCATGAAGATGGCATGATTTAGAGCCCTAATGCACCTGGGTAGCAGGGCCAAGAAACCAGGGAGTTCTTTCCTAAAGCTCCAAAGAGTGCTTTCATCAATTTATTTATCCTATGACTTACATATCTTTCAGACTGTTGGTCATATCCTGGGATCTGTTTTGACAATGAATTTCTGTTCCATTTAATGAATAGAATGTGATGAGTATGTAGTGGTTGACTCTGAGATACAGAAAAGTACTGAATTCTAGGGATTGAAATATCTTCAAAGGTTACTTTGTCCACTGGTTTTCATTTTTTTTCCACTAATGATACCTTTAAGAATTTACCATGGACCCATATGTAGAAATAGTTTGAATTTCAAATTATTAACAATAATATTTTCCAATTTTTATTAATCAAAGGCATGTATAAGAACCCATTTAGTTCATTTGGTCATTTATTTGTCAGTCTGTTGGCTTATTCATTCATTAACATTTTATCTACATTTATTTTTGACTAAGCACTGTGCTTGGGCAAGGGGAAACAAAGGAGATTGTGATGGCCATTAGATTTGTTAAAATGCCCAAATCATGGCTGGACCATTGTTTTTTCTACCTTTGGACTCCAGGATACACAAATATCACTACATGGCCAATCCATCATGCTTTGTTTGTCTTCTTTTTTAAATTTTGAAATATCTTAAGTATACATTAAAAAAAAGACAAATTCCTTTTCACCTTACCATACTTCCTTCAGATTTTTTAAAGAAATAAAATAGCAGAATACTCCTTCCTAAATCCTCTTTCTTTTCTTTTTCAGAGATAATCTCTCAACTAAATATAATGTTTTTTTTTTTAATTTTCATGCATGTTTCTATGCTTTGTTATGGATGTATAAATCCAGTAAAAATGCATGGTATTGCTTTGCCCAATTTTAAACCTTATATAAATAATAACTTACTGTACCTGACTCTCCATAGCCGCCTCTTTTTGTTCAATATTATACTTTTAAAAAATTTAATCTTGTTAATTTAGGAAGGCATATTAAGCTAGGAAGTTATTTTAGGTGATGTGCAGTAACTATTCTATGACGTTTTCACGATTATCAAGTACTCATTCTTCTGTTTTCCTTTTTTTCAGTATTATAAGCAATACTGCTGTGAAAAATTTTGACCATTATTTCTGTGAACATGTGAGAAAATTTCTTTAGGCTCTATACCTAGGCACACGATAAGAGTATACATGTCTTCAGCATACCTAATTGCTGAATTCCACCCCAAGTACTTTGTTCCAGTGTGAATTCTCACCTACAGCATACGAGTTCCTATTACTTCTCACCTTTTCCAACTCTTGGCATTGGAAGTATTTTTAGTTGTCTCTTATTTGATGGGTATGAAATAAACTATCAGAATTTGGATGTATAAAGATACGCCAAAAGTAGAATAAATACATCCAGCAAAGACTGAAGGCTTTCCTTTCCTTCCTGTTTGAATTCTATTGTAGGGCAGATTTGAGTTTGTGGTTGGGGAGGGGCATCCTCATCAAAGCCGGTGTGGCCCTTAATCAGGGTGCTGTACTGCAGTAGAAACACAGTTTTAACCACTGGACCGTCAGGCAAGTCCCCAACTATTCTTTAACATGTTGCTATCCAGTTGTCCCAGGTGGCTCAGTGGTTAAAGAACTTGCCTGCCAACGTGAGGAGATGCAGGAGATACAAGTACGATCCCTGGGTTCGGAAGATCCCCTGGAGGAGGAAATAGCAACCCACTCCAGTATCCTTGGCTGGGAAATCCCATAGACAGAGGAACATGGTGAGATACAGCCCATAGGGTCACAAAGAGTTGGACACGACGGAACACATGTACCCATTATACACAGAACATATTCTTATGGATCTTTCTAAGGAAAGTGAAAGATCTACAATCCAAAGTGATAGAAGTTGTGTTTGGGTGGGAAGCAGTAGTCACTATGGCCTGACTTACAATGGATTTGAGGTAAAGCACCCTGGTCCATGCTCTAGCAGAGGCTGCTTCCAGCTTGTCTCTGGCTTATGCGTCCTCATCCATAAAACAAGAAGTTGGATTACTCATTCTTTCTTCAAGTGATGATTCTTTTTGGTTCCAGAATTCTATATTTCTCAATAGTAATGTCCCTTGGTACTTTAAGATGGTTTTGAATCATTGCTACTCAATTTTTCTTGAGATGAGAGGAACTTAATGCAGGAGCCATGACTCAGGGAAGAACAGTTAAAATTGCTAAAAAGTCCCCTTTGAAATTGCAACCTAAATTAAAATTGTGTAGAAAAAGACCCATGCAAAAGGCGATAAAGAAGAAATAATAATGTATAGACTGTGAGTGATTATTCCCCTCATTGCCCCATTTTCCTGTTTTCCAGATTTTCTTTAATGGTCATAGAGTAATATTCTTGGAATAAAATAATAAACATATGCAAACAATTATAAGCTCATTTGGTAGGAAAAAAGAATGTGATTTACACAAAACATGTGTTGGGCAAAGGGGGAACACCTGTATATGAAAAATGATTTGTAATAATTTCTTAGGTAATTCCTGTAATCCTTCCCCAGGTTAAAGTTGGTGGATGATAAGTGTCTTTCTTTATGTACTGCTGCTGGAAGGATCCAGTGAAGATAGAAGGCCACTAGATTGGTGTCTTAACATAAAAGCCATGGCAAAGCTGAGCGTAAAACCATTTGAGCTTCCCTGAATAGGTTAAGATTCAGGGAATCTTAAAAACTAGAGAGATTTTAACCATTGGGTCATGTAGATTATCCTGTTCCAAAGATGTCTGGCAAATCCATACTGTCCATCAGAGGTAAACATAAGAGTGAAAAGAATCATAATGCCAACTACATATGGAGTGTCAAATATGCATGTGATCTTTCAATTCTGGGAAGACCCTGGAATGTAGGAATAGCTGTTCTGATTGATAGTTGAGGGTTCAGATAGCTTAAGAAACTTGCCCCATGTGAGGAGCTAATCAGTGGTGCAGCCTGGATTTGCCCCAGTGTTTCACCCTGAGGAGGCCTGCATGTGTGCATACACTCTTGCCCT
This sequence comes from Bos mutus, assembly GCF_027580195.1. Taxonomy (NCBI): domain Eukaryota; kingdom Metazoa; phylum Chordata; class Mammalia; order Artiodactyla; family Bovidae; genus Bos; species Bos mutus. The sequence continues at coordinate 79,555,649 of NC_091619.1, read as the reverse complement.
GGGAGCTTCTCCTTCCTTGTTTAGAACCGAAAGCTGCTCCCTGCAGCTTTTCCACACGTTGCTTCATTCTCTCTTCCCGAGCTCTCAGCCTCAAAAATCTGCTCCCTCTTTCACATGACAGCCCTTTAGATCATTGACAAGGGTTATCATGTCCATTTTGCTCTCACCCCTGCTGTCCCCCCACCCCCTACCTCAGTCTGTCATTTCTGAGAAGCTTGGAGAGGTGTTTTTATTCACAGATGCCTTCGGAAATTTCATGGTTTTTAGACTCATGCTGAGTTTGTCCAGATGTGCCAATATTTGTCTTATACTATATAAATTAATTGTCCAGAAGAGGAAGAAACCTTTGTAGGCACTTACTCACTAATGCAAACCAGTGCCTTTGGGTGTAGATGGAAAGGAAAAAATTTTTAAAAATGAACCAGATCGCTTTCACTGGGAGAGTGTCATTGAATTCGCACCCTACTTTTAGGACAAATCTGTAGGGTGACGGTTAAGCATTACCACAGAGTTTAGCCATGGGAAACTCAGGCTGACACTTGTACTAGAGCCCAGCTTTTATGTGAAGACATTGCAGAAATGGAGAAAGTGTGATAGTCTCATGTTTTATTATCAAGTTCTATAGCCCAGTGTTTATAGCCTGGTGGCAAAGAAATTAGTGCCTCTCAGATTTAGCAGAGTAACTATTATTAATATTATTACAAGATAATTGTAACACTATTGAGTAAAGTTCAAATGAAAAGCACAAACTTTTAAGGAGAGAATGTTGTAACATTGTTATATATGCAACTGAGCTCTCTTCATGCGCCAGAATGAAAAAAGGTGTCTAGAATGGATGAGCCTCAAGATCTAAATAATAATCATGAACCCTTTACCCCCACCCTCACCATCTACAGCAACAGCTGCTTCTAGTGATGTGCCTGGCAGTGTGGTTTGTATTAGATATCTCACTGAATTCTCAAAACTTGGAGGTCAATACTATTGTTACTCTCATTTTGCAGATGAGAAAACAGAGAGGTTAAGTATCTTGGCCAAGTTCACATATCTTGTGTGGAGCAGATTGAGAGTCCTAGCTGATACTTTACTCCTATTCCGTGTTTCTTTTCTTAGCAAAATAGACTATAAGTCGAACATTAAACAATGCACTGGGGACACGTTAAAAAAATCTTTCATTATAAATGAAACATGAAGGAAAATTTTCCTAGTATGAGGTTTTCATAGTGACACACTCATTCTTGGTTAAACTAAAATTAAACCAAGACATTATAAACCTTCCAATTCCACATCCAAATATACCTTTTGCATATTAGTGTAATTCTCTATTAAAACCACAGCATAGATTAGATCACTCTAAATGATGCATAAAGGCAACATGATTTGATGTAAAGATCGCCAACTTCTCAGAGAGGTGAAATGACTTGAATTTTAACTAGTGCTGCCTGTAACTGTCTCTGGGGCCTTGGTCCAGTCTCATATTCAGTCTTGAGTTCTCAATGTTCCCATCTGCAAAATGGGAGTGTTGCACTCTGATTGTGAAACTTCCTTTTAGCTTCACATGATGCATAATGTGGAAAATTCTTAGAGATGGAAATACCTTACCTGTCTCCTGAGAAACCTGTATGCATGTCAGGAAGAAACATTAAGAACCTAATATAGAACAATGGACTGGCTCAAAATTGAGAAAGGAGTTTGTCAAGGGTGTGTATTATCACCCTGCTTATTTCACTTATATGCAGAGCGCATCATGCAAAATGCCAGGGTGGATGAATCACAAGCTGGAATCAAGATTGCTGGGAGAAATATCAACAACCTCAGGTATGCAGATGATACCACTCTAATGGCAGAAAGCAAAGAGGAACTAAAAAGCCTATTGATGAGGGTGAAAGAGGAAAGTGAAAAAGCTGGCTTAAAACTCAGCATTCAAAAAACTAACATCATGGCATCCTGTCTCATCACTTCACGGCAAATAGATGGGGAACAATGGAAACAGTGACAGATTTTATTTTCTTGGGATCCAAAATCACCGCAGATGGTGATTGCAGTCATAAAATTAAAAGATGCTTGCTCCGTGGTCACTTAGACAGTAAAGACTCTGCCTACAATGCAGGAGACCCAAGCTCGATTCCTGGGTAGGGAAGATGCCCTGAAGAAGGAAATGGCAACTCACTCCAATATTCTTGCCTGGAGAATTCCAGGGACTGAGGAGCCTGGCGGGCTGCAGGCCATGGACTCACAAAGAGTTGGACACAACTGGGCAACTAAGCGGAGAAGGCGATGGCACCCCACTCCAGTACTCTTGCCTGGAAAATCCCATGGACAGAGGAGCCTGGTAGGCTGCAGTCCACGGGGTTGCTAAGAGTCGGACACGACTGAGCGACTTCCCTTTCACTTTTCACTTTCATGCACTGGAGAAGGAAATGGCAATCCACTCCAGTGTTCCTGCCTGGAGAATCCCAGGGACGGGGGAGCCTGGTGGGCTGCCGTCTATGGGGTCTCACAGAGTCGGACACGACTGAAGCGACTTAGCAGCAGCAGGGCGACTAAGACTGCTCCTTGGAAGCAGTGTGGACAGACTTGACAGACTTAGTGTATTAAATAGCAGAGATATCACTTCGCCAACAAAGATTCATGTCGTCAAAGCTATGGTTTTTTCCAGTAGTCATGTGTGGATGTGAGAGTTGGACTACAAAGAAGGCTGAGCACTGAAGAATCAATGCTGTCAAGTTGTGGTGCTGGAGAAGACTCTTGAGAGTCCCTTGGACAGCAAGGAGATCAAACCAGTCAATCCTAAAGGAAATCGGCCATAAATATTCATTGCAAGGACTGATGCTGAAGCTCTAATACTCTGGCCACCTGATGTGAAGAACCGACTCATTGGAAAAGACCCTGTTGCTGGTAAGGATTGAGGGCAGAAGGAGAAGGGGGTGACAGAGGATGAGATGGTTGGATGGCATCATCGGCACAATGGGGATGAGTTTGAGCAAACTCCAGGAGATAATGAAGGACAGGGAGCCTGGCGTGCTGTAGTCCATGGGGTCACAAAGGTTTGCACACGGCTTAGTGACTGAACAACACAACCATGCATAGTGTGTGTTTCTCTGGTGGCTCAGAGGTAAAGAATCCGAATGCAGTACAGGAGACGTGGGTTCGATCCCTGTCTTGGGAAGATCCCTTAGAGAAGGAAATGGCAACTTACTCCAGTATTCCTATCTGGAAAATCACATGGACAGAGGAGACAGGCGGGCAACAGTCCATGGGGTCACAAAAGAGTTGGACATGCCTTAAACAACAGCCAAACAGCCATGCCTAGTGTGAAATTCCTGCTAACTTCAGAAAAAATAAAATGCCTTTGTTCTTTAATGAAAATAACCAACCTCAAGCCAAACTCTTGCTTTGAATTTTTTACTCACTGAGGCTTTATTCTGAAAATATATGACATATTACTATCCTGCTGCCCATCTATTTAAGTCATTCTCCAACTAACTTGTCAGGGCTTATCTAAATCTTAGCACCATTTAGGTGTGGTTGATTGCCTGGAAGGAGAAGTTTCCTGACTTCTTTCTCACATGGATTAGTACAGTGAAAATCTGTTTGGCTTCCTTCTCCTTTCCTTTGAGGACTTTGCCACTTATTTTCCAGCAGCAGTTTTTGAAAGCCAAATCTGAAAGCAGGATGGAATGGAGATATTAGCCGTAGGTCACAGTCGTCTGTCTCATGAATTTCTTCTCCGCTTGTTTCTTTTCCCCTTGCTAAGTTAACTTCCTCCTTCACAAAACACTTGAACACACTTTTTATAGAGCATATCTTGCAGGATGGTCAATAGTCTTTTTCTCTTTTTTGCCTGCTGTGCATTATAAATCCATCAGAAATAGAGACAGAACATGTCTGTGCTTAGATGGTATCTGACACAAAGATGCTGCTCAGTAAAAGGTGAATGAGTGAAAAGATGCTGCTCAGTAAAAGGCATGAGTGAATAAGGTAGAAGAAGAGTTGCCTTTCTAAATATATACTAATGAGCAATGCTTTAAGTTACATGAAAATATCCATTTATGAAACAGACAATTCGAATGTTTCCTCTTCGACCATTCTTAACCTGATCTCCTGAGCATAAAATAATTTTCTTCTCTCCTCAAAACAGTTTTGAGTGCCATTTGTTTGGTAAGTAACTATGTAGTGTCTCAGGACATTTTTTCTGTTCTCATAATATTTGTTGTTTTCAAATATTTTATGATTGTATATTCTTTTTTTAATCACAATCTGTCTCTATATAAAGGTTATAAGTTATTTGAAGGTAGGGATAGATATCAAATATTAATATTTATTAGTATAAAAAGGTATTAACAATATAATACAATAATTATATTTAATACAATTATAATATTTATCTGTTAATTTTAAAAATTATGTTTTCTCTGTGTTTCATTTGAATAGTCCTGATATTTGTGTTGTCAAGTTCACTAATCTTTATCTTCTATAATATCTAATCTGATATATCTAATCTGATGTTAATCTGATCCAGTATAGTTTTCATTTCAAACATTGTAGATTTCAACTCTAGAAGTTTGATTTGGGTCTTTTTTTAATGTCTTCAATGTCTCCACTCAATTTTTGAACATATGGAATATAGTTATAAGAATAGTTTTAATATTCTTGTCTGCTAATTCTAACTTCCTGTGTCAGTTCTGGGTCATCTTTGATTGATTTTTCTCCTCATCAGAGGTCATATTTTCATGCTTTTTGCATGCTGGGTAATTTTTGATTGCATGCCAGACATTGTGAATTTTTCCTTATTGAATGCTGAATGTTTTTGTATTCCTAAAAATATTCTTTGTTCTGGAATGTAGTTAAGTTGTTTAGAAGTAGTTTGATTCTTTTGAGTCTTGCTACTAGGATTATTAGGACTGGAATAGTACTTGATCTAGGGCCAATTATTCCCCAAGACAGAGGCGAGACCCTTTCTATGTGCTCTCCCAATGCCTAGGAATCATGAAGTTTTTTAATGGTTCCAATTGGAAACATCCTTTTGGAATCCCCCCACCCCCAATTCCTTGGGTAACTGCCTCACACACATGCACTGATCAATATTCTTCTCGAAATTCACTCTCTGGGAAGCTGTCTCCTGGTATTCTGTCTCTGTTTTTTTTTTTTTGAACAATTAACGCTTTTATTTTTTGGTAGGATATAAAAATCTGTCTCTTAAATCAATGCAGTCTCTCCAAATATTTGGCTGAGGTACTTTTTCTTACAGATTCTAGTTGCCTTGGGCTCCCTGGACTGTTAACTCCATTTACTCACCTCAGGAAGTCCACTTGAGTTTCCCCTGCTCCCACACACCTGGGCCTGGAGTCTCTCTCAGGTAGTAAACTGGGGGATCTGCAGGGTTCACTTGTTTTGTTTCCCTTCTCTCAGAGATCATTGCCCTTGGTGGACTGGTATCCAGGTCTTGACAGCTGTCCCTCTTTCTCCATCTGGGCCGGGAGTGGAAGCGATCCTTTTATTCTTCCTGTCTAGAATGATCTTTCATTCCCAACTTCCAAAGTGCGCCATCCCTGAGCTCATGAGACTGGGTAAGGAGCCTTCCCACTGTGTCCCCATCATCCCTGTGTCTATAGTGGCTTAGCAAGCACTCATCTCCCTGCATTGTTATCGCCGTTTTTGCTCTTTCTTTATTAGATCTTCTTTTTTTTTTTTTTTTTGGTTGATTCTTTTTTTTTTTTAATTTTATTTAATTTTTAAACTTTACATAATTGTATTAGTTTTGCCAAATATCAAAATGAATCCACCACATGTATACATGTGTTCCCCATCCTGAACCCTCCTCTCTCCTCCCTCCCCATACCATCCCTCTGGGTCGTCCCAGTGCACTAGCCCCAAGCGTCCAGTATCGTGCATCGAACCTGGACTGGCATCTCGTTTCATACATGATATTTTACATGTTCCAATGCCATTCTCCCAAATCTTCCCACCCTCTCCCTCTCCTACAGAGTCCATAAGACTGTTCTATACATCACTGTCTCTTTTGCTGTCTCGTTCACGGGTTATTGTTACCATCTTTCTAAATTCCATATATATGCGTTAGTATACTGTATTGGTGTTTTTCCTTCTGGCTTACTTCACTCTGTATAATAGGCTCCAGTTTCATCCACCTCATTAGAACTGATTCAAATGTATTCTTTTTAATGGCTGAGTAATACTCCATTGTGTATATGTACCACAGCTTTCTTATCCATTCATCTGCTGATGGGCATCTAGGTTGCTTCCATGTCCTGGCTATTATAAACAGTGCTGCGATGAACATTGGGGTACACGTGTCTCTTCTTTTTCTTAAGGGCAGGAAATATCTTTTACATCTGGATTTTCAACACTTAAGGTAGTCCCAGGCATTTAACAGTTACTCATAAGCCTTTGTGGAATGAATAAATGAGCAAATAAGATTCAGTTTACAAAATATCGGTTTCTGAATAACTTTCAGGAGCTTTTTTTTTAAAACAAAACAAAACGGGAATGGATACATGTAATGTATGGCGGAGTCTCTTCACAGTTCACCTGAAACTATCAGCTATACCCAATACAAAATAAAAAAAAGTTTAAAGTTAAAAAAAAATAGGAATGAGATTAACTGTGTTTTATATATGTAGTTTAAGACTTTAAAATTTCCAGATAATCAGTTGTTTATGATGGCTTAAACCTAGCTTTTAATCTGTTTATTTTCTGTTGCCTCTCATTAAGAGGTGATTAATAAAAGCCACCTAATTAATGCTTGAAGTAAAATATGAAAGTAAAGGACCTAAGAATAGATTAACTATATTTTATAGACAAAGACAATGAATATTAACTTTTCAGTAACCCACTCTATGGTTGTGGTGCATCCCAAGTCTGTGATTTATTTACTGGGGTGGTGGTCTTATCTCAAGTGGCTTTTCCATGTTCGATGTACTTGGATATCTGTTATCTAAGTAGAGTGCAGCTGGTCTGCAAATAGCTGTGAGTCTGTACCTTCTTATCAACTGGAGACAATTGACAGTGGATATGTGCCACGGGGGCCATGGTCAAGTGCAAGTCCATACTATATTTGGGTCTTTTAGAGTCCCTAGAGGGAACTATATTTGGTAAGCCTCTTAAGACTATCTTGTTCTGTTTCCTCAGCACCTCTTGGTTAGCAAAGGTGCCTTTGGAGTCTTCCTATTCTGTTATCCCCATTCCACAGTTGACATGATGGAAGTGGCTTCAGACTTGTGTTTCTAGACTCAGTGTTTTTCTTTTTTTTCCTGTGCATTAGAGATGGTGAGATCTGATTTGGCAGACTGCAGTGAGGATTAAATGAAGTAATAAATGCAAGTTGTCTATCATACTTCCAGGCACACAGGAACCCCCTCCCACTCCCCCCAACCTAATTTAAAAGTGGCTACCTGCCCCTGAAATTGAACTATACTGACTGGTTACCAACAGACACATGAAGTTATTCTGTCTGTATCTCTCACTTACCAGCTTTTCCTTTAAGGAGGTTTTATGTGTGTTCCTTTGCTTTTAGGCCAAATACTTATTTTCCTAAAATGGTGTTTTCTTGACTTAAAACAGTCTTATGCTTTTCTTTGTTTTCACTGCCGTCGCCTGGTGATCGAATTATTTAAAGCCATCTTTGTCCTTCCTCCTTCTAATGCATGGCCAAGGCAGGGGGTGGCTTTAATTAACAGGAACATTCTGCATTAGCTAAGCAATTTCTCATTCTACCTCTCAGTTATTGATTAAATCTCTCCGTGAAGCACAAATGAAGACTGGGTGTATTTTGCATATTTTCCTAGAATGGCATAGTGATTCTGTGGCTAAACCAAGATTAGACCTTGCTAGTTCTAAAAATCTGACTTTTTGCTTTAACGGGTAAACTATGTTGCCTCCAAAACTATGAGTTGAGTTTAGCTTTCAAGTGTACTTTGTATTTAAATCTGATGATAGACTTGTTTTTCCTTTTGTCTTCTTTAGATGAGGGCTTTGGATTCTTTTCTCTGCTGGGCTGGTACATCTGCCCTGATGGTGACCGAGGCATGTTTCTTGATGCTGTCAAGAATGCTAATTAAGATACTTATTTTCTTTTGTCTATGTTTATGATACTTGTAATTAGGTTGGTTAGATGGTAAACTGTGTTATCTCTCACTACAATGAGCGTGGTCCTCTATACACAAAGGAAAGTTTGAATGTGGGTGTGTGAGTGAATAAATATGTATGTTTATATTGTTACTGGTTTAAAAGCTCCCAGCTTACTGGTTTAAATATATACAGTCTTAGATGGGAGGTGGGATGATTGAATAAGAAATTAGACTGTGTTAGGATGGCCATGGGCCTTTGAGTGCCTATGTACAGATTAGAAAATGTGCCCATTTCAGTGTTTGTCTGTCGTCCCATGTCATGATGCTCCGTGTGGCTGGAGGAGTCCTGGATGGACTTCTGTCCCCACCTGCTCCCTGGGTTGGGTGGCCATCTGCACTGCTGGATGACGACCTTCTGTTTTGTTTGGCTAGGGAGTGTTGGTGTTGAGTGGTCTTCATGAAGGCAGTTACTGTTATCCTAGGCAATGTCCCCTTGAAGAGCAGGCGCCAGGGAGATGAAGATTCCCCCACTCCACTCTGTTCTGTCTTTGGGACTTTTTGTGCTGCTTCTCTGCGTCCCCAACTTTAAAATCTATTTCTCTGCAGCTTTTGTTCTATTGAAGGCTTGGTACCAAATGCTGTTGTCAATGTGACTTATGACCACTAGCGGCTTCATTAGTTTCTCCCATTTTGGTGGAATCAAGGCCAAACACCCATGTTGGTGTTTGAGGTCCCGCTTGTCCTGGCCTTACTCTATTTTATTTTTATTTTTTATTAGAATATAATTGATTTATAATATTATGTTAGTTTCTGCTGTACTGGGCTTACTCTAGCCATTGAATTGCTTTTTTTCTGTTCCTCTATAGACACTTCTTCTCAGGCCATTGATGCCAACAGGCTCACACCTCGTGATCATAGCCCATGTGGCTCCCTTTGCCTGGTTGCCCTCCACTGCCCCTACACATTCTGTAGAATCCTTTCTGTTCTTTTTAACATCACCAACTCAATGGACATGAGTTTGAGCATCCAGGAGATGGTGAAGGACAGGGAAGCCTGGTGTGCTGCATCCCATGGGGGGTCACAAAAAGTTGGACACAACTTAGGCACTGAACAACAACAATAAAAAGCCCACTTTGGGTAGCTGTTCTTCCATGAGGATATATCATTCCCTCTTCCTGACCTCTTGGGTCATTTTTCAAAGCCTATTTGACTGTTTAAATTAAATATTAAATGCTAAATATATAATCAATGTTAGTTCAGATTAACTCCTTAGATCAAGACCTTACACACAGTTTATGCTCAATATGTAACTATGGTTTTTACTCTATTTGAATCACTTTCAGCCATTCATTCATTCACTCATTCAAAAAACAGATGTCCTCTCTGCAGGTGCTACTCCAGGTCTCGGGATTCAGAAATGGGTGAGATTTACAGATTAGGGTCCTAAAGCAGGGGTGATGGTCTGCAGTTTTTGGGGAGAGACACCATCGTAGGAGCTGGGATGGTCTCTTCGAGTCTCTCCCAATCGTCATACTCTAGGCTTCTAACACGACTTCCTCCAATGTTCTGGTCACACAAGGCAGTAGAAATAAAGCCTTCACACTGGGTAGATATATTACTTCTGACATTGTTTCTACCTCTTAAAATGGGGAGAACAGGATACGTGCTACATGTCATTATGAGCTAGATTCTGGGCTAAGTGCTTTACCCTTGTGACTGGATGGAATCTTCCAAATATCCCTATGAGATATATCTTGTTAGTAACTTTATTTTACAGATGAGGAATCTGGGACACATAAGGGTTAAGAAAATGGCATGCATGGAGGAGCTATGAGTTGAACCCAGGTGAGTCAGAGAGCAGAAGCCACATTCTCATCATCATGTAGCATCATACTGCGTCATGTGTTAAGATCCCCTGTACACAAGGTCAGAGTAACTAGCTATTATTATTGTCACTATTACTGTTCATAAATTTCGGCCTTTCTTTCCTGCACTGCCACCAAGTAGTATTCAGTTCAGTTCAGTCGCTCAGTCGTGTCCAATTCTTTGCGACCCCATGAATCACAGCACGCCAGGCCTCCCTGTCCATCACCAACTCCCGGAGTTCACTCAAACTCATGTCCATCGAGTTGGTGATGCCATCCAGCCATCTCATCCTCTGTCGTCCCCTTCTCCTCCTGCCCCCAATCCCTCCAAGCATCAGGGTCTTTTCCAATGAGTCAACTCTTCGCATGAGGTGGCCAAAGTATTGGAGTTTCAGCTTCAGCATCAGTCCTTCCAATGAACACCCAGGACTGATCTCCTTTAGGATGGACTTGTTGGATCTCCTTGCAGACCAAGGGACTCTCAAGAGTCTTCTCCAACACCACAGTTCAAAAGCATCAATTCTTTGGTGCTCAGCTTTCTTCACAGTCCAACTCTCACATCCATATGTGACCACTGGAAAAACCATAGTCTTGACTAGACGGACCTTTGTTGGCAAAGTAATATCTCTGCTTTTCAATATGCTATCTAGGTTGGTCATAACTTTCCTTCCAGGGAGTGTCTTTTAATTTCATGGCTGTAATCACCATGTGCAGTAATTTTGGAGCCCCCCAAAATAAAGTCTGACACGGTTTCCACTGTTCCCCCATTAATTTCCCATGAAGTGATGGGGCCAGATGCCATGATCTTAGTTTTCTGAATGTTGAGCTTTAAGTCAACTTTTTCACTCTCCTCTTTCACTTTCATCTAGAGGCTTTTGAGTTCCTCTTCACTTTCTGCCATAAGGGTGGTGTCATCTGTGTATCTGAGGTTATTGATATTTCTCCCAGCAAACTTGATTCCAGTTTGTGCTTCTTCCAGCCCAGCAATTCTCATAATGTACTCTGCATATAAGTTAAATAAGCAGGGTGACAATATACAGCCTTGACGTACTCCTTTTCCTATTTGGAACCAGTCTGTTATTCCATGTCCAGTTCTAACTGTTGCTTCCTGACCTGCATATAGGTTTCTCAAGAGGTAGGTCAGGTGGTCTGATATTCCTATCTCTTTCAGAATTTTCCACAGTTTATTGTGATCCACACAGTCAAAGGCTTTGGCATAGTCAATAAAGCAGAAATTGATGTTTTTCTGGAACTCTCTTGCTTTTTTGATGATCCAGCAGATGTTGGCAATTTGATCTCTGGTTCCTCTGCCTTTCCAAAACCAGATTGAACATCTGGAAGTTTGCGGTTTACGTATTGCTGAAGCCTGGCTTGGAGAATTTTGAGCATTACTTTACTAGCGTGTGAGATGAGTGCAATTGTGTGGTAGTTTGAGCATTCTTTGGCATTGCCTTTCTTTGGGATTGGAATGAAAACTGACCTTTTCCAGTCCTGTGGCCACTGCTGAGTTTTCCAAATTTGCTGGCATGTTGAGTGCAGCACTTTCACAGCATCATCTTTTAGGATTTGAGATAGCTCAACTGGAATTCCATCACCTCCACTAGCTTTGTTCGTAGTGATGCTTTCTAAGGCCCACTTGACTTCACATTCCAGGATGTCTGGCTCTAGGTGAGTGATCACACCATCGTGATTATCTTGGTTGTGAAGCTCTTTTTTTACAGTTCTTCTGTGTATTCTTGCCACCTCTTCTTAATATCTTCTGCTTCTGTTAGGTCCATACCATTTCTGTCCTCTATCGAGCCCATCTTTGCATGAAATGTTCCCTTGTTATCTCTAATTTCCTTGAAGAGATCCCTAGTCTTTCTCATTCTGTTGTTTTCCTCTATTTCTTTGCATCGATCACTGAGGAAGGCTTTCTTATCTCTCTTTGCTATTCTTTGGAACTCTGCATTCAGATGCTTATATCTTTCTTTTTCTCCTTTGCTTTTCGTTTCTCTTCTTTTCACAGCTATACATCATAGCTATTCAATAAAACTTTATTGAGTTTAATTGGTTCTGCATTTTGTGTGTGGGGAGATGGCTAACTGCCGTCTCTAAAGAGAAATCTTCATAGGAAAATATCATAAAATGGGAAAAGTTAACAACGAAGTACAGCAGCCAGAAAGGCAAACCAGTTAATGAGATTCTGTATTGGAAAGTTGGAAAGAAGCTAAAAAGAATGAAGGGTACAATCTGGTGGTTGACAACATTTGAAAATATTCTGGCCAGCAGATAGTGTTCTGAGCGAAAGAAATAGAGATGAGTCAGTTACATGGTTCTTCCTTACCATAATAACAGAGAGGAGGTGGGGCACAGTCTTTAAGGTTTAAAAGACAATTTGTCCTGCAATCTCTTCCCTTACCTTGACACAAAGCTTGTCATGACCAAAAGATTTTATTTTGTCTGATGAGGGAGTTAGGTTAGATTTTCTTAAAGATGACTGGACCAGAAAATTAAAGATTTTCTGTTTTTGGAGGGGAGCTTTATTCTGGGGAGAAGCATAGCTATCCAGGAGGAATCTGGTAGAGACCAGGAACTCCCTTCTTCCCATACCTCCTCCCAGTGCTTCACAGGCAGAACGAGGACATTTTTAAAGCTTTGTGAGGAGACAAAGCCGCAAACTGAGACATGGCTGCCAAAACGTTTTTTATGGTCCTCTTGTGTTAGAGAGAAATGAGTGCTGCTGTGTATGCAAATTGAGAGCAGCATTTCCCACTTTGGTAATAGTCTGTCGTTTGGTTTTCTTTTGGATTTCAGCCCTTTCTCTCTCCTGTTGTTATTGCTCTGTTGCAGCCTGCATGAGTATTGAATCTTCAGGGCCGGATAGCCAGCTGCGGTGATGCCCATTTACACTCCAAGACAACTCTAAATGGGGCTTCCCAGGTGGCACTAGTGGTAAAGAACCCGCCTCCCAGTTCTGGAGACATGAGACACGGGTTTCCTCCCTGGGTTGGGAAGCACCCCTGGAAAAAGGTATGCAATCCACTCAAGTATTCTTACTTGGAGAATCCCATGGGCTGAGGAGCTCATCCACGGGCTACAGTCCGCAGGGTTGCAGAGAGTCAGATGTGACTGAAGCGACTTCGCACACATGCATAGCTCTAAAGAAAATATGTCTGCCCGCTGTCCAGCACCTTGGGCTGACATGCTCAGGAAGATACCAGAAGCTCCACCACAGCCCCCACCGCACCAGCAGGCTTGCTGGAAGACTATTTCCCAGGAAGTAGTTTCTGCTTCCCTTGACTTCTTTTTCAGCATCTGTGTTTTGCAGAAGGACTTATGATTGCTTTGCTGTGTGACACCTGGAAATACAATTTTCTTGGATTCTGCATTGAAATAATGGCCTTCATCAATAAAGTGGGAAACTATCAGAATGCTGAGAAAGTGTTCAAATGACTTGAGGCAATTTCAAAAGACTGATGTTCACTCCAGTTGGCCAGAAAGTCAGTCCTGGGCTTTCTGTGGTAACATGGGGCTTGGGGGTGGAGCGGCCCTTTCTGACAAGTGTAGGACTGATTTCTTGTATTTGCTAAAGTTTGTTAAAATAAAAATTCTAAATGACACATCCTGTAAAGAAAGTGAATGTCAATGACCTTTTATTTCAGATGAAGTAAAACATAGAGTATCCTATAATTTCTCTTTGCTATCATTTTTCCCATTTTAGGGTTTTTCTTCCTGTGAAGTTTCAATAAAATGCTTAGAAATATATTTTGCTTTATTGTAGACATGATATATTTTAAGAGGCTTTCTTCTGCTCTGTGTCTGATCCATATGCCAAATGTCTTGACTTTATATCTCCATAACCCATGTGATCTTTCTGTGACTGCAGGAGAGACATATCTTTGAAAGTAGAATTTTGAGTGAAGAAAGCTAGCAGTTAGGGATTGATGACAAGGCTCTTTGGCTCATTGTTAATTCCAGCTGGAAGCTATATGCTGTCTCTTTTTAGGTCCTTGATCTAAGTGTATGTTTTTCTTTCTTACTGTGGATTCTGTCCTTTGGCAGAGATGATATTTCTCATTTAATCTAATATAAACATGTCATCCTTCCTGATATAAACATGTGGTCCCTCTGTACCTTAGTGTCATTATCTGTAAAATGGGGCTAGAACATATTTCTTGACCTTCTCCATGGTTATCATGAAGCTTAAGTGGTAATATACAAAGAAGCCTTTTGAGAATTATTAAGTGTAATATAAACATAAAATGTTAATCGCTCTGTCATATCTGACTCTTTGCGACCCCATGGTTGTAACCTAGTGGGTTACAACCCACTAGGCTCCTGTGTTCATGAAATTCTCTAGGTAGGAATACCAGAGTGGGTTGCCATTTCCTTCTTCAGGGGATCTTTCTGACCAAGAGATCAAACCTGGATCTCCTGCATTGCAGGCAGATTCTTTATCATCTCAGCCACCAGGGAAAGTGACATGCGATTAATTATAGCCTTTATGACATACAATTAATTATGGCCTTTATTATTTCATTCTATTTTGTGATCTCATACAATTGGACTCCCTTCAGCTCTATCAAGGCTGTATTGTCTTCTTTTCAGAAAAGTTAAATGTTCATTGAATGTCACAAAGCAAGTTATGGTAGAATAAGACAAAAGCTCAGGTCTCCTGACTCACAGACCAGCAGAATGCTTAGATTTGATTTCTGCTTTGCCTTATCATCTGTGTCATCTTTTCAGTGAGTGAGATAACTATCTCTTTTGCAGGGTTAAAATAGTACCTTAGAAGTAGCAAAGAATACTGCATCACGGTGGTCCTTTTTAACCCTTATTTATTGTTGCCTTCTTTGTCTACATGTCCTGGGCTGTCATGAAGGTAGGAAGACATGTTTGACTAGGCTCTGGCCTCCAGGGATTGACGGTCTAGTGGGAGGAGGCAGGTGAACAAATAAACATCCAAGAATCTTAGTTCTTGGCTCTGCTACTTACTTGCAAGGTCTATCTGGGCAAGTCATGAACGTCTCTGGGTTCAGGTTTTCCACCTGCCCGGTGAGAGTACTGGACTATATGTTCAAGACTGTCATGCTCATTGAGGCCTCTTCTAATTTGTCACCACCTATGGGTCTCTGGGACTGCAAAACTATACTCTGGCTGAATCTTCACAAACTGAAATAAAGGAAAGCTATTAACCTGATGGCATATTTTTTAAATCATTATTTATGATAGAGTTCACAGGCTATCTACATTTTCTAACACCTAACGCCTTTGTATTGAGACATAGATGGTGATACTTGTTTGGTTAACCAAATGTCAACTTTGCAAAATAGCAGACATGAACATCCAATGAGGATTTAATAAAGGACATTCATGAATTAATTAATGCATTCTCTACTATTCTCTGCAGTCCTCTAGTGCTTTTATGATAGGAACCTTTATTATATTAGGTCATCTCCCTGTTTTTCCTAGAAAGGACCATAGAATAATAATAGCTAACATTTATTTTGTGTTTGTCTATGTGCTAGGTAGATGTCCTAAGTGCTTTCTTTATGAAGACTCATTTAATCTTTACCACATTTGAAGCTGGTGTTATTATCAATCCCTGTCTTAGAGATAAGGGAACAGAGGTACAGAGGAATAAGTAAAAGTTACTTATTTTTAAGTAACTTTTATTAAGGAATAAGTTCAAGATTACACTGCTGTGAAGAGACAGAAGCAGGACTGAAACTTGGGCAACTGGTCTCTAGCCGTCACTGTTTTCATGACTGGACCATTGTCTGATGAAAGCCGCTTGCCCTCAATTCATGTCAGAGAAACTGGAGAAATTCATCTGTTACAAAGCCACAAAATGAGAAGGCACATGAAGCATCTTATCTGTGGCTCTAAACTTGGCCAGATCCTCAAGCGTAAGGGCTCTTACTTTGTTCCAGGGTTCCCAGTCTGTATTCTTTGTCTCATGTGACTCATGAACCTTTGGGAATTATGTACAAATTGTATTTATGAGTCCATGTATGCTGTTTTGGTGTCAGTTGGGGTAGACTGCTTGGTGATTTCCTGTACATTACTCCTACTCTGTCACTGGCAGAGTTCTAGCTGACAGGTCCTCAGCAGCCCTAAATCTGAATGAATATTCTAGGGCTAAAAACTTGGGCATAACTATCCACTGAACAATTTGAGTGACTGTGGGAACCTAGGAGAACAAGACTTTCCAAAATCCCCCCTGTTCCTCAGAGCTGTGTTGCCAGGATGCAGTCGGACAGTGCCCTTTTCTGTCCTTGAAGTCCTCCAAAATTTTCATTTTTTTTTCCTTTCTTCTCAGAAGTGTGGAACCTTCTCAGAAGGTTTTGAGATTTTTTTTTGTTTTATATTATTTTACTTCTTCCTTACTGGCTTTGTGCGGAAATCAGATGTTTATAAGCTTTTTATTACTTATCAATCCATGAGTTCAGTTTCCCATTTAACTTTTATGAATGTTTTCTTTGTTAAGATGAGTCCTTTCAAAACCTTGTAAAGAATGTTTTACCGTATACTAATGTAAGAGTGGAGTGGTAAAACTAGAAAATCTGACAGGAAACACACACATACACACATGTATTCCCATAGGCAGTTTAGCTTCAGTTTACAGAAATTAAGTGTATCTCTTATGGAAAAAATGGAAAGATGTTATCATTTTATTGTTGTGTTATTTTGTAGTCCTTATTCTGTCCTAATCTCTGATTATGGCTGGTTATGTAGTTCTTTTTTGGGGTGAAAATGGGCCACACATATTATGCTGGTCTAGATATTAGAGAGCTGACAACATTCTACTACAAAGTAGTTTTGTTTTTGTTCAGATGAGTAATAAAACTAGTCTATCTATTTTGCTGTAATCTGGCAAACTTTACCATCTATATCATTCTTTTGCATTACAACAAAGTTTTAATGTTGTTTCAGTGGGACTTCCTTTAATGACTTTAAAGGCATTGCCTTTACAGACAGGCTTTGCATTCAGATCCCAGCTCTGTCATTTACAAGCTGTGCTACTTTGAACAAGTTTATTTTATCTCTTGGAACCCTATTTTCTGCACCTGTAAAAGGGGAGCAGCAGCAGCAAAGGTGAAAGTAATAATTACATGTTGCTCAAAGGTTTGTGAGGAGTGATATAACCCTATACATTTATCATAACTTTTCACACAGTAAGCACTTGCTAGATGACTCTTGTTGATTGGTTGATTATTATTATTGTTGTTGTTGTCATTATAATAATATAATATATTATCATTATTCATTGTTATCATACACACACACACACACACATATATATATATATATATATATATATATACCTGGCATATTGCCTGGCACATAGTAGGCACCAGACAAATATTTTATTGACTTTGATTGGACATAGTTAGCTTTGGTGACTGAATCAGAGGTGGCTAGTGTCTCACTTTATTTACTAGATTAGCTAGGATGAAATTGTTGAAGGAAACAAATCATGTCTCTACCTTTAACATCCACAAACTTCATAGTGAGGTGATCTTGAAAGCAAACAATGAAATGTGGCAAAATGGGTGGGGAAAAGATACAGCCACCTTCGAGGCTGTTTCTAGGAGCAGCAGTTGTTTATCACCCCAGAGGCTGACACTTTGCTTCTCTCCCTTGAATGAGGAGAGTGGAGTGGGCCAGAAAGGTTGCTGGTTGTGTTCATTAATTTTCTTTCCAGAACTGCCACATGTCACCAGATTGCCCCCAGCCACCAATGCTGTTTGGCAGACTTCTCTTTGCCCAAGAGAAGCCAAAATGTTAAATTGGTGGAGCTGACTAGATCTGACAGAGAAATGCTTCACTCTGGCCTGGATGTCTAAGTGAATTTGGTGTACTCCTTGTGGTCTGGGGCAAATGCTGGAAGCTATTAGAATCCTGAACAAAACCCTCCATTCAAAGACTGCTCGTTTCCTGCTGGGGTAATCCAAGTATCAAACATGAACAAATCTGGGCACGGAGAATGTGGTGGCTCTGTGCAGAATCCACTGAGGTGTCTGAGACAGCTCCCCCAGTGACTGAGAACGTTACTTCCACTTGATCATCTCGAATCAGTGGTTTCTTTTGAAAATCAGAGCGCCATGTTTCCTACATCAAGTATGGATGAGAACTGGTTGCATTTCCTCTTGTCAGTCAAATTTCAGACAGGGGAACTTTCTCCTTCCCTTGAGTTCTAGAGGCCTTCGTTTTTGTTTTCAGTTTAGTGTTTTGTTTTCTAATTCTTTCCTTTCAAGTTTCCTTCCAAAATCAGAGAATATCATTAGCCACAGAGTCTGCTCTTTTAGACTTGGCCTGTTCAGTGGCTGGAAACGATTTTATTAAGAAGCCTTTATGGGGAAGTTATGGTTTATCTCATGAAATATCTGAATGTGTCATAAACCGTTTCCTTTCTGTACCAAAATTTATTTTCTGTGAAATTCCAGGTGTTCTTTTGCATAGACTTGAAAGGAAAAGAGTTGTTAGTCAGTTCAGGGTTTTCCCTAAGAAGAATATTTTCTTGTGATGGATTAATTGAGGATGAAATCAGATAGCATAGGTGAAATCACCGGGTATGCATAGAGAAAGCCATTAGTTTAATGCATTTTGTGGGACAGCTGGTTTTGAATGGTGTGACATTAAAGTTAGGCAACTTTTCCACTCCTGCACTTATCAGACTGATGGGAGCTCTTTTCTTAGATACTCTCACTCCTGCTAGACTGGAAACTTCTGGAGAAACTGGACAAACCCTTATTCATCATTGTATTCCTAGTTCCCAGCATCTCATTAGACACATAATTAATGCTTTTTAACAATGAATGAATAAGTAAGATGTTTTTATAAAACTTGAATGTTAGACCAGGTGGTTGGACAAAATAAAGCCGTAGAGTGAGTTTATGAGGCTTCCTCTTATATATTCAACCTCATTTTCACCTTCTGTCTATGCTTTTTCTAGGGATGGTTTACGTAGTGAATCTGGTTTTCTTTCCTCATTAAGGAATTCAGCTACATTACTTAATAGTCCCAGTCGTGTTCCTTTCCCCAAAGAATCTGAATGAGATGTGAAATACATGAAATGATAACGTCAAATGGGAAAGATTAACCTATTCTGATGACTTTTAAGGAGTTCTAACTAGCAAGCAGCTCCCTTGTCGGTAGACAGTGGTCCTGTGTTATGTCAGGGGTAACATGGTGATTCACTTTCAGAGAGCTTTTTGTCTTTTCCTCCAAGTTATGCTGACCTCTCAGATGAAAATATTCCCCATCTAATAAAAGTCAAAGCAAATTTATGGACCTGCTCTTGACCACTTGTCCTTTATGCTTTCATAGAAAAAAATAAATCTAGATTAAGATTCATAGGTTACTGTTGGACCGTGTAAATGGTGGTCAGGGGCCAAATAGTCTACTTTTCTTGGTTTTCCCATATTTTCCTGATTATGGCTGTTTGGGGGGGGATATCGAAGCTTATGAGGTGAAGGCTGCTGCAGAGAATGGTAATGTAATTAGTTCTCTGTACAAACATTAGCTGCTGCTCTCATTCTCCAGCACCACACAGGTTGGGCTGAGTTGAGGCTGATGGAAGAGTAGCTGAGGCCTGTCAGGACAAATGAGAAGGAAGACATTCTGTAACTAACGGTCCAGAATGTCTGTTAGTGGTATCTTTTGTTGCCAGTTCAGTTCAGTTCAGTCGCTCAGTCATGTCTGACTCTTTGCGACCCCATGGGCTGTAGCATGCCAGGCTTCCCTGTCCATCACCAGCTCCTGGAGCTTACTTAAACTCATGTCCATCGAGTCGGTGATGCCATCCAACCATCTCGTCCTCTGTCTTCCCCTTCTCTTCCCACCTTCAATCTTTCCCAGCATCAGGGTCTTTTCCAATGAGTCAGTTCTTCACATCAGGTGGCCAAAGTATTGGAGCTTGAGCGTTAGAATCAGTCTTTCCAGTGAATATTCAGGACTGATTTCCTTTAGGATAGACTGGTTGGATCTCCTTGCAGTCCAGGAGACTCTCAAGAGTCTTCTCCAACACCACAGTTCAAAAGCATCAGTTCTTTGGCGCTCAGCTTTCTTTAGAGTCCAACTCTCACATCCATGCATGACTACTGGAAAAGCCATAGCTTTGACTAGACGGACCTTTGTTGGCAATGTAATGTCTCTGCTTTTTAATATGCTGCCTAGGTTTTTCTTTAATATGCTGCCTATGCTTTTCTTCCAAGGAGCAAGCATCTTTTAATTTCATGGCTGCAGTCACCATCTGCAGTGATTTTGGAGCCCAGAAAAATAGTCTGTCACTGTTTCCATTGTTTCCCCATCTATTTGCCATGAAGTGATGGGACTGGATGCCATGATCTTAGTTTTCTAAATGTTGAGTTTTAAGTCAACTTTTTCGACTGAGGGACCATCACTTTCTTTTTTTTTTTTTGGCTTCCCTGTGGCTCAGTTTGTAAAGAATCTGCCTGCTATGTGAGAGACCTGGGTTCAGTCCCTGGGTTGGGAAAATCCCCTGGAGAAGGGAAAAGCTACCCACTCCAGTATTCTGACCTGGAGAATTCCATGGACTGTATAGTCCATGGGACATGACTGAGCGACTATCACTTTCATTTTGTTGCCGACACCATGACAATTGCCCTTTCTACCTATTCCCGTGGGATTTTTGTCTTTTCATCACTCATTCAACAAGTATTTGTTAGATGTCTACTCTTTATTCTGTTTGCTGTCTATTTAAGGAATTACTTAAATGGCTCATGAATGAGTGCGTGATGACTCAAACATGGGTCTGTTCCTCAAGATTCTTGTCACATAGGAAGGGAGATAAATATGAGACAGAGAGTAATCAGGTCATAAGATATGGCAAGATGCAGAAAAACAGGCTTTGGAATTCGATAGTCTTGATTTCAGGTTCAAGATCTACCACTGTTTAGCTCTTTTGACACTTCAGGCAAAGTTACTCAGCCTGGTTCAAGTTTGGTTTCTCAGCCTTTAAATTGTGAATAATACATTCCATTCCTGGGAGGATTGCTTTAGGACTTGAAGGAAAAAATAAAAGCTACAAAGGGGGCTTGGTGTAAATTAGACACTTGATGAATGGCAGCTCTTATTACCTAATTATAATAGACCAGGTACAGATATGTGAGCTTGGAGGAGGTGATTGTCACCCATTGGATGGTGGGGAGAGGAGTGAGAGTGTCAGAGAAGGGACCTGGAGTTTCATGGGGGACAGACATCTGAGCTGAGCTTGGGAAGATGAGTAGGATTTGGACATGTGGTGAGAGGAACAGAGAAGAAACAGTGTTCAAGACTTGTTATGTATTTTTACACTTTTTTGTTTGTTTTCAGCAAATAAGCACTCACTTTCCATCATTTTTATTTGCAGTATTTGAATCAAATCATCATGTTACTGAAACCTTAACATGAATCCCAGTGCCAAGAATCATGTGTTTCTTCTGTTTTCTTTTGTTGTCCCCCAGCACCCTCTATAAACAGTGTCTGTTGAATGATTGCAGAGGCTCATGTCCTGGCTGTGTTGAAATGTCTGCATTAGTAGGAATGTCCCTCTGAAGCCACTGTACCATCACAGGTGTTTTAGAAAAGATGCTCAGCTCCTAAGTTCTAGTTGTTTCTTAGAACAGTGAAAACCTAGAGATATTAGAGCAGGATCATAACCTGTGGGCTCATGTATGGCAAAACCTTGACCATGATAATGATGATTGTGGTTATTACTAATTATTTGGAACTTCTAACAATCCAGAATTTTAATTTGTGAAGGACACATCACTCCTTGGTGAATCTGAATATGCTGCCCTTATCCCAGTGTTCTTCCATGCTGGTCTGCAGCTCACTTTGGCTGGGCCAGCTTTGGCCTTTCTGCCCAGTCTGTGTGTCTATGTTCCTGGCCTCTGTGCCAGCCTGCCACGTCCTTGAGATAAAGTATGCTGTACTACCTCTTGTTAGGCCTGCTAAGAAAGGGGCTTGTGTCCTACAGGAAAAGTATCTGATTCACAGTGCTCTCTTCTTTTTGTATGCGGTGAGCTTCATCTTGCTCTTCCCCACATATTTTTTAGAATAATAGTATTAATGACTGTTGTTATTATTCTGGTACACAGCTTAGCTCTGTGGTGTTGGGTTGTTAGGAATCCAGTGTTTGTTCACTGTAGTTGTAATTTTTCTGTTTTTTGTCTCAGAGTAGGAAAGCGGTACTTGTGGAATACCTCATTCTATTATTCTAGAATGCTTGTTAGACTCCCCAAAGAGGTAATATACTGTCCATAAGATTTGGGCCTAGAGGCATAGGGTATGATCAAAAGGAAGCTTGCAGCTGGACATAGTTCCCTGTGAAGTGAGAGAGGTAAGTAAGTAACCCCAGATAGGCCTCCTAACTCAGAATTTTCTAAATGGTTGATGCTTGGCTAATATGTTATAAAGCAAATTAGTTTATTTATGTATCACATAATTATATACTCTGTATATAATATGTAATTGAATGATTATTGCACATAAGTATTATAACAGAAACTGAACTCAAAACCCAAGGAGAAGTGTGTGTGGTTGCATCACTTGTAGAAATCAAACTTTTAATATATTTTTGGGTTCCTTACTAGTCCCTGTCTATGTATCCATTAACAGTATGGTTGGAACCATATGGTAGATATCCTATCCGGGAGTGTTCTGCTGTTTCCAGCTCCCCCCCTCCACACACATCATTATGTTATTCACATATGCTTTCAAAAATAAGTATCAATATATCTCCATGTAGACGTTTCGTTTTTCTTATAGAACCTGTGGTTTAAGCTCTGGGCAACTAAAGGAAGCTCCCACTCCCACCTCACCCAGGCACTTTGTTTTCTTTTTGCAGTGAGAGGGGGAGTTAGGTGTGGTGGCAGGAGGGTACTGCCCAGAGTTCATTGTCCAAGGCTGTCTTTGGTGCTTTCATCAGAAACCTAGAGGCATCATCTGTCAGAGTGAAACCTGTAAAGAATAGACTTTACAGACAGAGAAGGAGAAATATTGT
Organism: Bos mutus; assembly: GCF_027580195.1. Lineage (NCBI taxonomy): Eukaryota > Metazoa > Chordata > Mammalia > Artiodactyla > Bovidae > Bos > Bos mutus. The sequence continues at coordinate 79,532,706 of NC_091619.1, read as the reverse complement.
ATGGCATCCCTTATGGAATCTAAAGAGAAATGATACAAATGTACTTATGTACAAAACAGAAAGAGACTCACAGACTTAGAGAATGAACTTATGGTTGCCAGGGAGAAAGAAGAAGGGGAAGGGATAGTTAGGGAGTTTGGGATGTGTACACAATGCTGTATCTAAGATGGGTAACCAACCAGGACCTACTGTGTAGTTCAGGGAACTCTGCTCAGTGTTATATGGCAGCTTGGGTGGGAGGGGAGTTTGGGGAGAATGGATATATGTATTTGTATGACTGGGTTCCTTCGCTGTTCACCTGAAACTATCACAACATTTTAAATCTACTATACCCCAGGACAGAAGAAAAAGTTAAAAAAGCAAAGAGGAGACTTTAGAAGGAAATATTTGAGGGACTCTGGGACATTCTGGAGATAGGTTCCTACATTATCACTTTGAGTGGAGAAGTTAGGTGCAGGTGAATGGTGACTAAAAGAACCAGTACCTTGGCTTACTTGGAAGTGCTTTTGCACTTGGGTTTCAATCCCTATGATGCTGTAGGTGTCCTGTCTCTCTGCCTCTCTTTCTCTCTATCCTCTAAGAATATGCAGCATCACTTTGGAGACAGATGGTAGGGATTTCAGGGGAGTAAGATAGCTAGAAACTTTCCAAAAGTTCCAAAAGTGGGCACAGTGCATATGATGTTTTCCAAAGGGAGTGCTAGGGGTTAGAAATGAAGTTGAGGGTGAGAGAGAGTGGAACCAGTGGAGCAGAGAAGAGCAGTGGCTTTGAAGTCAGACAGCAGAGGTTCAGATCTTTACTCTGGCACTAGTTTGGTGGCCTTGGACAAATTTCTTAATGTTTCTAAATCCTTCTATGAAGAAGATAATTACTGAGCATCACAACTAAAGTTGTGATGGAGATTAAATTGGATGATGTAAATAATGTACAATGCCTGGTATAAATAGTAAGCAATCAGTGAATGGAAAGCATTATTACTATTGTTATTTCCTGTTTCATCTTATTGCTTTCCAAACTGGTATCTCTCGACTAAGGTAGCAATGAGGTTTGTAAGTCATTTTTGGTATTTCAAAGTCTGAGGGAAGTAGACAGTTTTGCTCATTGTAAAAAGGACACGGGAGAGTTTTTTGAAACATGGCACCCTTGGGGGAAGAATACCAAAGAGATCTGTGGTGTTGAAAAAGCTGGGGCTTCTGACTCAGAATGTTAGCAAGTTCTTTAATGGAAGCTTGTGGTTTTCCAGCACTCCTGGGAGTAAATAGGGGATAATATGTCCAAGGCCTTGATTGATTGGTACGAAGGATCATCTCTGTGGAGTATCAGAAGTCTCCAGAGTCCCCATTGCTCAGTCGTGTTAACTGGCTTGTTGAACATGCTCTCTCTGCCAAGTGTCTTCTTGGAAACTGGAAGCACTGAGAAAACTGCTAGGCAAATGGAAACCGGTTTCTCTACCCAACTGGGTAGAGCATTTGCTCTAGGCAACCAGACAGGCTCCAGGAGACAGTTGTCTCTACAGTGCCTTTTTTTAAAAGCTGTAATTTAAACTGACATCACTTGATTTTGACATTGCAATAAGGTCTCTGTAGACTTAACATTATGTTCATTTTCCCATGCACATCCTTACTGGAGATTGATGGATTTACACCAACATGGAAACTGGCTGGAATGGAAACCATCCAGAAAATGATTAGGGAGCTTGAAGCTTTTTGAAACTGGGCACAGTGTGATTTAGTCATTATTGTTTTAATGAAACTTGTCTTAGCTGGGGTCTCTTAACCACTTGTTTTCTAGTTTTAATACTGAGTCACTAATTTACACTAATGAGATGCTGTCAAGATTAAACACCAGTCTTATACTGTGTTTGCCAAAGTGTAAGATCTAAACCTGAGATGTGGCTTTGCAAAATCCTTTGTATTAAACTTGTGGAGAAATAGAAACAAACAAACTGCCTGGTTTCAACAGAAACTGTCAGCATACACATCTGGGAAGAAACTCATGGTAAATATGTTTTATATTATAACAGGGTGGTCTACAGTAGGTCTCGTCAGTAAACAGCTAAATATCACCCTTCCCTCAATTTGCATACTGACGCATCTGGTGTGAAATGCTGTTCCCATCAGCTTTTGATGATCTTGTCTGTGGATCATCCACTATGAGAAGTGTCTCTTAAAAAAGGGAAGCAGCAAGGCAGAATAGAATGAACATAGGTGTTAGACTCAAATACACATAGGCCCAGGTCCCTTTTTTTCCAGTTGTGTGGCTACATAAATGTCTTAACCTACTTTTGTCTTGAGTTTTCTCACACGCAGCATGGGGTGGTAACATTTATAGGGCATTGCTGTTGAAAGGTTTAGTAAAGGTGGTTCAGGTAGACAACGTAGCACCTCACATACAGCTTGTGCTCACTTAAGGGTAGATAGAAACACACACACGTTATCCTATTGAGTTCTTCCCAGGTTTGTCCAAGGCCACCCAGACTTTCTTGGTCTTCTCTCCCATTATCAGTTAGTGTATGTTCTTGGAGGCAAAGTGATTTCATCATTGGTTTGGAGGGAGGAAAATAATTAAGGCAAGTCTATTGCGAGAGAATCCACCTATCTTTCTGCAAGGTCAAATGTAAATGGTTTTTAGACTGCCCGTTATTTTCTTTCACTTCTCTTCATTAGTGGTGCTAATGGAAACATAATTACCTTTTTACTTTGTTAGTCATAATCTTTTGGCCTCTTCACATCCCAAATATTGAAAATATGTTGTGTTTTTATGATCTCTTTTGGCTTCCCAAACCCAGAGAAAGCCAAGGAGAGGGTAGAAGATGACCTGAGAAGTTTCCATTCCCGAGGGTAATGAGGGTATATTTATGATTTTTGTTCTTCATGGAGACATTGTTCCTATAGAGAACTTTTCTCTCTCTCTCTCAGTTGGAATCAGAGAAGATGGTAAGTGATGGGAGATATGCACTCTGAACTGCTTTCATCAAATCCTGCTACAATTTCTCTTTGCACTTAGTTCTGAGGTCATTGGTGCTCTGTGGAGACTTGCCCTCCACTGATACCTTTGCTCCTACTTTCAAGGTGGACTTTGGATGCTTGTTTGAGTGATTGTAGCTCCTGCTGAATGGTGTTTCTGTTTCAAATTGTATCGCAAAATATAGAGTAAGATATTTTTTTGTTGGGAGATCTTGTTTCTCTTCTTAGTCTATTCTCCGCTTTCACCCCTCCAAACTATTCTTTAAAAAACAAAACAAAGCAAACAAGACCCTATACTAAGAAAACGTCTTGAAGGAGTGAGCAGCCTAGGTCAAAATATTTTCCTGATAAATGGTAGAATTCTGTTGCCCACCTTGTGATTGGCTTATTTCAGTGTTTTAGACTGAAAACAATTTAGACTCACACTGATGGAGATGAAAAAGAAAAAAAGTATTTAATATCATTAAAAACTCTCAGAATTGGTTTGGGAAAAGTATTCTTTTTCTATGGAAAATTCACCATCTTCTCTTGAAGCAACATAAAATTTTTAGGCCTTTTATGTCTTTTATCAAATAATACATTGTTCAATAGAAAAAAAAGCTTTAAAAAATCATACTAATAGTAGTAGTGAAAATACGTACACATCTTCATTTTAACAAAGAATGCAGTCATTCATGGAAACTCTCATCTGACTTACATTTAAAACCATTGCCATGGTTCTGATTGGCTTTTTTGCTGGGAAGTGCTCATATTCTGGAGTGTGTTTATAGATCTTGACCTCTATGCTTCTCCTGAGTCAGAAACTGGAAGACATTTTGCTGGAGGGACGAACAATGAGTGCCCACTGCTGCTATACCTAGGTCTCGGGCTGACGTGTTAGGAGATGGTTCTGTGGTCCAGGGAGACCCAGAAGGCTGAGGCCATGGTTTCCTACTCAGTGTAGAAACATGAAAAACAGACCAGACACATGCTAGGAAAAGATAACTATTAATGAGATATGCTAATCCACTCATTAACCAAAGAGGAATTGGGGAAGAAGGAAGTGGAGAAGAGAAATTACATTAAAAAAAAATAATTACTCTCTTGCTTTAGAATGCAATAGTGTTTTTGGCTTATTTTCTAAGAGTGGTATGTTTTACCTTTGTTCAAACTTGTCAGATTTTCAATGTAAAGCCCACTGGAAACATTTTGTCTTCCTTTTTTTTCAGGGGCGGGGGAGTGCTTCTTTGGGCCTCTTAAAGATGATTAAAGGTTGTCATTTGTAAGAACTTTTATGGCAGTTTTTGATAATGGTAGTGCAAGACAGGATAAATGGATTAGAGGTCACATGTCCAGTGTTCCATGTGGTACAGGGACCATCTCTGCTCTCTGAGTCATCTCTGCTGACTTTCACTAATGAGTGAACAGATCTTCCACTTCTGAAATGCAAGAGTAATATATTAAGCTAGGGAGCATTTCCTCTATTTGACACCTGTTGGCTACTCAGTAAAAATTGGTAAACAAATGAATGATGATTCAGTTATGTCCTAGAGCTGCTTCCCACATCTTCTTAGGGTAGTTAGGGCCCTCTTGACAATTTGTGAAAATGGTACATATGGATACTTTTGAAATTTCCTTTCTAGGCCAAACAGCCCCAATTACTCCATAGTTTTAAGCCTACATTTTATATTATTTTCTTCCCTTCTTGCTCTCTGCTGGACAATTCCAATCTGTCAATGTGTTTCTTAAAGTGTTGTGAAAACACTTGAATGAAATGCCCCACATAAAGTCAGATGAACATAGGGAATAATGAAACATTTCTCTTTTGGTTCTGGACTCTGTTGTTATTATTAAAGGAGCCAGAATCTCTTGGACTTCTTGGGGTCACCATGCTTAGACAGATGGATAGTAGAGTGTCAAAGGCAACAGCCTGGAGCCAGCAGCCAGGTTTGAATTCAGACTTTGCTGCTTATGAAAGGTGTGACCCTGGACAAGTTGCTCAGCCTCTCTGTGCCTCAGTTTCCTCATCTGTAAAATTGGGGATAATCTTAGTACTTACTTCATAGGGTTATTATAAAGAGCAAATGAATTAATTTATGCCAAGTGCTTACAGTAGTTCCTGGAACAAGATAAGCTATTTGGTTTTTATTGAACAATGAAAAGCCTCCAGGTCTTACTATCCGAAGTGCAATTAGCTTTCCTCAATGAGGCTTTAGAATTAGACAGGCTTTGTTTAATTCCTAGCTCTGTTACTCTGTGTCCTTGGGTAAGTTACTTCACTTCCTAAGCTTCTGTTTCCTCATCTGCAAACTGAGTATACAAAGATTAAAATAGTGTCTTCCATGTAAGATCATTAGGAAGAGTAAATGAAATCCAACACGTAGTACTTGACGCATTGTAAGTGCCCTGGAAAGATTTGCTAATATTGTCATTTGAGCTTTTAAGCCGTAATTAAGGTTATTGAGCACAATGGGCCTGGTTTACACTTTGCTTTTCTTTTTTGAAACTCTACCTGATATACCTTGTATATAAGCTCCACTGAATTAAAAGAGTAAATATTTAAATTGAATGTTCCCTTTGGGTCTTACCTTGCATAAGCAGAAGCAGTGAAATTCTTCTAAGCTACTTAAAACTGTATGCTCAGTTTATGGTGCCGTTTGGTTGTTCTGAAGAATGTATTCTCTTTGCCACCTTGCACTGTCTCATTTACTTGGGCTTCAGTATAAATAGACTTGCTTGATCACTTCTCTCCTCTTTAATTGCCATCTAGAATTTCTAGGGAATATTTAGGCTGGTAGCTGCATTGCTCACCAGCTGGTAGCCTTTCTTGCTTTTCAAATGGCCTGTGAGGTGGGTAAGTAATCAGGTGAGTGACAAAGGTTATAACCAATTTTCTAGGGACTCTGGGATCCATTTTTCTTGAGTCTTTGAAGCTTTAAGCAAGTGACTGCTATGGTTGCTGGGAAAGTGGGAGACGGTTTTAGAAAAAATGGTTTATAGTTATTAATGTTTTCAAATCTTGGTTGGATTTTAAAGGTGGGTTAAACTGCTAAAGTGAATATAAATTAAAACCAGTTAAACAGAGGAGTCCCTCGTCCATTCTGTCTTTGGTGTGCTTAGAATTCCATAAATTTTATGGGTTTCAAAATACTTGCCTTGTTTTGAATGTTTCTAATAAGATGGAGTGAAGTGGCTTACACCTCGTGAGATATGGAACCGTTACCCAGGAATGCTGTTTGGCGCACATATAAAGAAAGCTCTGGTCTCTTGATTCATAAAAAATGTGTGGCTCGTTTCCCTAGGACATGTGCATTATTTTCACAGGAATTTCACTTTTCACTTCCTCCCTCCCTGTGCATCACTTGTACATGTTTGCAATTCATCAGCTATGGTTTCCCAAATTTCTGCCTCCACCTCTCTCAAGCCACCTCCATCCAACTAACTCAAAGAGAAGTAGATTATATGGGGAGGAGGAACATTTCCTTAAATACCTCATCATTCTGTATGTAAGGTGGATTTGAGAAATGGTCTGATTGTTAGCCTAGATGACTCAATGCAATTATGCAACAGTTTCCATGAAAGAGAGAGAGAATGAAAGAAACTGCTGATTTTTTTTCTCTCTCTCCTCCTCTTTTTGCAGTCTCAAGGCTATGTTTTAGGTCGGCTATACAGAAATGACGTTGTACCGTGCCGACTCACCGCTAACCCAAAACACACCAATGGAAGTCTCTGCATAGCTCAGCCAATGAGAATCTCATGTATTGCCCTCTTACTTGTCCATGAGATTCCCAGAAAAAAAGAAAATAGCTAGCTTTGGCTAAGAAAGCAACGGCTTTTTTTTTCTGCAATGAAAATAGCATTTTTTTTTCCTTCTGAAGTTTTCTTAGAAAATGAGAGTATGCAAGGATTAGTGCTGACTGGTCTCATTTGGATGTCCAGCTTTTTGATTTTCTGGTGAAGCTGGGTCATTTCCCTTTGGATGCTTGATGTAGTGGAAAGAGCAGTGGTGTCCAGTTCTGTTCCTATTCAGCCATCAAGATCTAAAGAGCTAATAGGTCTGCCCAAAGTTGAAAGGAAAATTCCTCTGGGAGGGGAGTTAAATTCTTCTGGCTGGAAATCCAGAATGGTTACAAATCTGACCTTTGGAGCTAGAGTGACATGGGTTTTGATTCTTGCTCTGCCACTCGGTGTGCAAGTAGGGCACATTGCTTAACCTAAGTCTCAATTTTCTCATCTGTAGGATGGGTATAATAGTGCACACCACCGGATGGTATATCCCTAATTTAGTGACAGTTCAGTCACTCAGTCACGACAGACTCCTTGTGACCCCATGGACTGCAGTATGCCAGGCTTCCTTGTCCATCACTGACTCCCAGAGCTTGCTCAAACTCCTGTCCATTGAGTCAGAGATGCCACCCAACCATCTCATCCTCTGTCATCCCCTTGTCCTCCTGCCTTCAATCTTTCCCAGCATCAGGGTCTTTTCCAAAGAGTCGGTTCTTCGCATCAGGTGGCCAAAGGATTGGAGTTTCAGCTTTAGCATCAGTCCTTCCAATGAATATTCAGGACTGGTTTCCTTTAGAATAGACTGATTGGATCTCCTTGCAGTCCAAGGCACTCTCAAGACTCTTCTCCAATACCACATTTCAAAAGCACCAATTCTTTGGCACTCAGCTTTCTTTATGCTCCAACTCTCACATCCATGCATGACTTCTGGAAAAACCATAGCTTTGACTATATGAGCTTTTGCAGGCAAAGTAATGTTTCTGCTTTTTAATATGCTGTCTATATTTGTCATAACTTTTCTTCCAAGGACCAAGCGACTTTTAATTTCATGGCTGCAGTCACCATCTGCAGTGATTTTGGAGCCCAAGAAAATAAAGTCTGTCACTGTTTCCGTCCTTTCCCCATCTATTTGCCATGAAGTAATGGGACCAGATGCCATGATCTTAGTTTTTTGAATGTTAAGTTTTAAGCCAGCTTTTTCAGTCTCCTCTTTCACTTTCATCAAGAGGCTCTTTAGTTCTTCTTCACTTTCTGCCATAAGGGTGGTGTCATCTGCGTATCTGAGGTTATTGATATTTCTCCCAGCAATATTGACTCCAGCTTGTGCTTCTTCCAGCCCAGCATTTTGCATGATGTACTCTGCATATAAGTTAAATAAGCAGGGTGACAATATACAGCCCTGACATACTCCTTTCCCAATTTGGAACCAGTCTGTTGTTCCATGTCTGGTTCTAACTAATGCTTCTTGATCTGCATACGGATTTCTCAGGAGCCAGGTCAGGTGGTCTGGTATTCCCATCTCTTTAAGAATTTTCCAGTTTGTTGTGATCCACACAGTCAAGGGCTTTGGTGTAGTCAATAAAGCAGAAGTAGATGTATCTCTGGAATTCACTTGCTTTTTCTATGATCCAACAGATGTTGGCCATTTGATCTCTGGTTCCTCTGCCTTTTCTAAATCTAGCTTGAAAATCTTGAAATTCTTGGTTTACGTACTGTTGAAGCCTAGGTTGGAGAATTTTGAGCATTACTTTGTTAGCATGTGAAATAAATGTAATTGTGTGGTAGTGTGAACATTCTTTGGCATTGCTTTTCTTTGGGATTGGAGTGAAAACTGACTTTTTCCAGTCCTGTGGCCACTGCTGAGTTTTCCAAATTTGCTGGCATATCTAGTATAGCACTTTCACAGCATTATTTTTTAGGATTTGAAATGGCTCAACTGGAATTCCATCACCTCCACTAGCTTTGTTTGTAGTGATGCTTCCTAAGGCCCACTTGACTTTGTATTCCAGGATGTCTGGCTCTAGGTGAGTGATCACACCATTGTGGTTATCTGGGTCATAGTTCTTCCGTGTTTTCTTGCCACCTCTTCTTAATATCTTCTGCTTCTGTTAGGTCCATACTGTTTCTGTCCTTTATTGTGCCCATCTTTGAATGAAATGTTCCCTTGGTATCTCTAATTTTCTTAAAGAGATCTCTATTCTTACCCATTCTGTTGTTTTCCTCTTTTTCTTTGTACTGTTCACTGAGGAAGGCTTTCTTATCTCTCCTTGCTATTCTTTGGAACTCTGCATTCAGATGGGTATAGCTTTCCTTTTCTCCTTTGCCTTTCACTTCTTTTCTCAGCTATTTGTAAGAAAATTTAGTGACAGTGTACCAATATGTGAGTCAGGAGTGTAGAGTGTGGCACATGGAAAGAGGAAAGGACATTATAACATGTAATTTTTATTCTTCCTTCATTTGTGAAGTTACGCTGAGAAGACTGATTTTGGAGTGAGTAGGGTGAGGAAACATGTTTTTGGAAACATGGAGTGGGAATGTGAGGAAGAGAGGAGAAATTCCTAGTATTCCTTGTCTAGAGCCTCTATACGTAGCCTTTCCTCTTACTGCAGGCCAGGGGAGACTTCAGTATTTTTCTCTGCAATTTCTAGAGAATATTTAGGGGATATTGATTTTTAGGGAAGATTTATACTTCCAATTTGAAGAGGAAGATTATCTCTTAAAGAAACAATTTGTTCTAATTTTTTTTTGTGGCCTCAGCAGGGAAGCATTAAACGAATGAGATGGGGGCCCTCTGATATGTGCTGTCAAAGTTGATAAACTATCTGGTGAATTTGGTATGAGCATGTCACATAAAACAGACTCCTTGTGGAGATGCTGGAGGCTGTGTGCAGGTCCAGCTCTCCAGCCTGCTTTGGGGTGAGCGGAAAGCCTTTTTCACCCTGGAGCCTGGATTCTCACCTTGGAAAGTCCCCTCCCAAGATGGAAAGCAGAATGCTTTCCAAGTGCTTACCTCCAAGGACTCTTCAGTATCTCGCTGAGTTTCATGCCATCCTTTTTCCCTTTGCATCTGCCTTCTTGCTTTGCTTTGGCACACAGCCAGAGAGAGGGTGGGCAGATGGTGTGACAGCCCCTGGGACACCGGAACACCCTTACTACCCTTCTCTGCCACCAAGGAGGGTTCACCTGCAGGGAACTAGGGAGAGGAAGGGGGGCTCTTTATAGTACTTTTATAGGACTCAGTGTGGAATGCCTGCAAAGGCTTGATTTCCAAACACACCTCAGCATTCTCAAGCATTAGGTTCTTGCATTTCCCTTTTGCTTTCACAACACCATTTCCATTCCTTGGCAATGAGGAACAATTGGAAATAAACCTAATTGTTATTTACTTAAGAGTTTCAAGCCATGCAGCTTGTAGCAGCCTCCCGGCTGTCTCTGCACATTTCTATGTGCCCTTCTAATCTATTCTCCACATGGTAGCTGGAATGATTTTTTTTTTTTTCAAAAACAGAAATCTGATCATGAGCCTCCCTTGTTTAAAACTCTTTAATGGCTACCATTTCTTTATTGGCTAAGGGCTGAAATCCTTACTGTGGCTTGGCTTACGGTACTCTGTGGGTCTGGCCTCTGTCTACGTTGCTTGTTAGCATCAGCCTTTTTTCATCCTTTGTTCTTTCTTCTTCCAGAACACTTCATTTAAAGGTGGAGCACCTCCCCCAGTCCTCACCCTGGTTCTTCTCACTCCTAGCATTCTTTTTGTAAGCACTATTAAGCTTTGTTATCATTGTGTAGTTGTGTCTTTATTTCTTATTACTCTCTCCTATAAGATTGTAACCTAAAGAAGAAAGCACATAGCAAGAGTTGATGAGGATGTGAAGAAAAGAGAAAGCTTGTGTACTGTTGGTGGGATTGTAAATTGATGCAGCTACAATAGAACAATAGTATGGAGGGTCCTAAAAAACCTAGGTATAGAATTGCCATATGATCCAGCAATTTCACTTCTGGGTACTTACCTGAAGAAAACAAGAACACTGTTTCAAAAATATGTATGTACCCCAAAGTTATTGCAGCTATTTTACAGTAGCCAAGATATGGAAACAATCCAAGTGTCCATTGATAGATGAATGGGTAAAGAAGAGGTGTGTATATGTCTTATATGTATGTGTGTGTGTGTGTATCAGCCATAGATTGAATGTAATATTACTCATCATTAAAAATTGAAATCTTGACATTGTGACAATATGAATGGTTCTAGAGAGTATTATGCTTAGTGAAATAAGTCAGAGAAAGGCCAATACCATATGATCTCACTTACATGTGGAATCTAGAAAACAAAACAAGTAAATAAACAAGCCAAAATGAAAACAGACTCAGATACAGAGAACAAATGGGTGGTTGCTAGAGGGGAGGATAATGTGAAAGCAAATAGGTGAAGGGGATTAAGAGATAAAAGCCTTCAGTTAGAAAATATCAATAAATAAGCCACAGGTATGTAACCTACAGCATAAGGAACATTGTTAATAATATTTTAATAACTTTGTTTGGAGACATGGTTACTAGACTTATTGTGATCATTTCATAATGTATGCAAGTGTCAAATCACTATGTGGCACACTTGAAACTATCATAATATTGTACATCAACTATATTTCAATTAAAAAATAGGGAAATAAAAAAGGCTGTAAACTCCATGAGGGTGGAGAACATATTGTGTTTAGTTCCCATTGTATAGGAAACCTGGCACATATCAGGTGCTCACCATTCATTTGTTGAATAAATTCTCTCCTTCCTTCCCTCCTTCCTTCTCTAAAGAGGCTGATAACCTAAAATATTAAAACTTATACTGAAAGGATAATTTAATTTAGAAGGAAATAAACCATCAGGTGAGGGAGAAATAGAAGCCATAGGAATTTGAAATAAGTCAGGGCTTACAGTTGAGCAGGAACACAGCTTTGAGCAGAATGTTATTTATTTATCTTTTATTTTCTTAATTAAGTAGTTAATTATCTTTAGTTAAGAAGGAATGCAAAAAAGGAAACCCAAACAGATTACTTCCTTCTTATTATCTGGTGAAAAGAGGCTTATCTGGTGATAATGGTTTCCTGGCATTAAATTTGACCTGAAGACTATAAGATGAGTTTGAATCTGTAAAGGAGAAAAAAGAAAAAACCCATTATTGTTCTTATCATGGATGATGTCTTCTCTTGTGGTTTTGCCAAAGGGACAGGTTTTGTGAGAGGGAGTGAGGCAAGATGAGGTAGACATTTAAGCCTGTGTACAGTTCAGAGAGAACTTTATACTGCTAGAGAGACAGTCTGTGGTGCGATGGTAGGGGGGCATCACCCTTTTTGGTACCATTTCTTGTGTGTATTCTGTGGGACCTTAAGGGGTTCTGTGGGGACAAACAGTGTCCTTTAGTCAGGTACATTTACAAAATGCCACACACGATATCCTGGCCTTCTTTTGAAGCTGTTTGCTATACACCAGCAAATAAAGTTGGTAAAGAATCTGCCTGCAGTGCCGGAGATCCTGGTTCAATGCCTGGGTCAGGAAGAGCAGCTGGAAAAGGGATGGGCTAACTATTCCAGTATTCTTGGGCTTCCCTTGTGCCTCAGCTGGTGAAGAATCCACCTGCAGTGTGGGAGACCTGGGTTCAATCCCTGGGTTGAGAAGATCCCCTGGAGAAGGGAAAGGCTACCCACTCCAGTATTCCTGCAGAATTCCATGGACTGTATAGTCCAGGGGGTTGCAAAGAGTCAGACACGACTGAGCGACTTTCATTTTAACTTTCAACAAATAAAGACCTTGAGATGTCTTACATCAGGGAAGTTTTGTTTAGCTGCTTAATCCAGCATTTTCAAACTTACTTGACCACAGAAAACATGGAAATTACCTCAGAGTAGACCTGGGGAAATGTTAGTTTAGGAATTGAGGGGAGAAAGAAGAACCAGCATGTTAGATGAGGTAAATTTTCTACTTTGTTGAGAAGGAAGTTGAAAAGGATTTTAAAAAATTGCAGTGGTAAGTGTGGTGGGAATGCCTAGCTCATAAGGACTAGGGATTGAGGGTCTTCCCTTTATGAAGGTGATGAGGAGCACACTTATTTCACAGAAGGCCCTAGACAGGTTGCTGGTGTGAATTCAGACTCTACCACATCTCAGGTGGGTAAAACAGGAAATAACCTAACATCTGGATCCGTACTTCTTATCTGTTCTTCTATGAGTTAAAAGTAATGAAGCTTGTGTAACACTGAGAGCAGTACCTGGCTCAAAGTGATGACTTCATAAATATTGGCCATTGTTATGAGTCTTGTTGGTTAAATGATGCCAAGGAATTAGCAAGCCCTTTACTTGGTATGAAATGTAGAAACTTCTAATAGCCAAAGGTATTCTTGTCACTGGGCCTTTTCTAGCTTGACTGAGTGACAGTATTTTTAGAAGCTGATGGGGATACTGGCTTCCCAGCTGGGAAAACCCTGGGTTCCATGATAAGCAGAGAGGACTGCACTATTTGGTCCTACAGTACTGCTGTGGATGTCATGCTATCTGCAAGTTCATCCAAATCTGTAATCATAATTGGCCCTGGTGACTATCAAGTCTTCCGTGATAGTCTTTTGAATTGTATCTTTAAAAGATACTTTCCCTGGAAAAGACTTTGAGCCTAGTAAGTTTACTTGTTACATAACTGGAGCTTTCTTTGACATGTTGGCTCTCTTGTTGATTATGCCAGATTCTTTCTGGTTTCTAGGAAATTGAATCAAGAGATAGGATGTCTTATTTTCTAGGTACTCGATAGATAAAACTGAATGCCATCCATCCATCCATCCATCCATCCATTCATCCAAGTATCCAACCATTCATCCATCCAACTATTCAACCATCCGAACATCCATCCATCTAATAAACATTTTATTGATCACCTACCACCAGCCAAGTACTACTGGCCACTTTCATTTCACAAAGCCCCAGAATGTGGTTCTAATTTAATGCTAGGAATTCCAAAGAGGTCACTGAACATTACCTATGGAAACAAAGGAGACATTGATCTATCTTAACTTTCTTACCTTCTACAGGTTCTGTTCTGTGCATATTATGACTTTGCAAGAGTAATATTAAATGAAGTTTAAGATCTGAAATATCCATTTGATAGAGATACACAAAGAAAAGCTAATTAATAAATAATTAAGTGATGATGCTGGCCCTAATTTGACGTTTACGTAAGTGCAGCTCCCCCTGGACTTGTCCCAGGGACTATCTTTAAGAAACCTGGTGTGATAATAAGTCTCTTTAGGAATTTTTTCTTTTTGGTTCGAGTGGCTGTCTCTAAAGAGTGTTCCATGGGGAAGCAATCTTCATAATACAGATTTCTTGTAGATAAAACTTTGGCAGACCTGTTTTCAACCCTGGCATTTAGACCTCCTAAAATTACTATCAGCTCATGGGTATTTAGAAGATAGAAAGCTGGGAAGGCAGTCAAATTGGTTCCAGGCCTTGAAGGCCATACATATATGTATATCAGATGGGGTCTGTGAATGCCAAGACCAATCAGGTCTGCCTTCTCGGGGAGCTCTGTGCAGAATCAGGTGGAAAAAGTTCTTAAGTAGTGACCAATTATTATTCTGTAATGTTAATTACAGTTGACGCAAATGATCAGCTCTTGCTACTACCAGAATTATATTGTTTATAAGGCTCTTATATGAACATAAGAAAATTTATTTTTTAAGTTCTAACTCACTGGTAAACAAAGTCATTATACAGCAGGCATTTATTGAATTAATTTAAGCCAGTTACTTTGCCCTAGGTCTAGCAATACAGAGGTGAATGAGGCAAGATTTCTGCCCTCAAGGAAATTAGAAAATAGTATAGGGTTTCAACTTGAGTTTCAGATCCAATCAGTTAGTAGTGACAGCCTGGAGGGTTGTGTTGGAAAGAATTTTGAGGCTTCCTCTGGACTCGGTGATTAATTAACACCATCTTCCGTGAAGGTAGGAGAGGGACCATGACCCACGTGCCACCCATTTGCTATCCCTGGTCTTCTGGGAGACACAGGCAAATGTAAGTTGGTATGTTGGGTACTTTAGTTGAGGACTGTATGGGATGTTCTGGGAACACCTAACTCTGCCTGTGAAGCAAAGAATGACTTCATAGGTGGGTGACACTTGGAGCTGAGACTTGAAAAATTAATAGTTGACCAGGTGAACAAGCAGAGACTAGGTACCCTAGGCAAAGGAGGTAAAGGGATAGAAGATGTGTTTGGGGAAAGGCAAATTATTCTGTGCAACAGGGAGAATGAAGAGCTTTGCAAAGGCCAGGTCACACGGAGTAGTTTAGATGTCCCAGGCCAGGAGAACAGTGAGACAGCACCAAGGAATGCTGAGCCCTTGATAAATATTAATCTGGAATGAAGGCTCTAGTGGCATCTGTTCGAGCTCTGGCCTCTGTCCTTTTCTGTTCAACTTTTCTATCAGTGAGTTGATTAGACAAAGATGACATACACACTGGTCATATGAGTAGAAAACCCAATATTTGGAAGGTCTGTGGATCCGTATGACTTAATGTGATGCTATATGTCTCAAACAGCTTGAATGACTCTAACCAGAGAATACTTAATAGGGAAAAAAAAAAATCTGTACTTTGGTTCAAACAGCCAACTGTACAAGAACAGGATGGAGGAATGCTTGACCTGGAGGTAATATACAGGAAAAGGGTCAAATTTGGGTTGCAAAGATTACTAGTTCACAGTGTGATATGGCCACACATGGGCAAGGAGTGTTCAAAGAGGAATAACAGCCCTGTCCTCTTCTATTATGTTCAAATCATAGAAGGAATGTTCATTTTTGTAAAGAATATAAAGATAAAAGTCAGCTGGCCCATGTTCAGAGGAAAGCAACAAGGCTGGAGACAGGTATTTTGGCTGATGATTTAGAGGTTGCTAAACCTGGAAAAAGAAAGCACGGGAACTGTCCTCAAATTTTTTGAATGTATTGAAGGCATAAGAATTGGGTTTATGTTACGTGGGATGATTAAAAAAAGGGGGTAGGCATTAATGAAAGGCAAATTTCAGTTCAGTTTCTGGATGAAGCGTCCAATGATAAGATCTCTGAAGTAGGAAGGACAAATAGTTTCCTCTCCCAGAAGTGATGATTCAGAGTATGTATTAGCACTTGCTGGAGATATTATCAAAGCGATTTCTATGTTAGGTAGGGGTCTGGACCCGTAGATGCTTTCAACTCTGAGATTTTTTTTACTCTAGAGGGAAAAAAGATCCCAACATGGTACTGTCTTTACTGAAGCCAGAAAATGAACATCCATAAATCTGAGTTCAACCTTTGAGTGGACTCTTGGTGGAATTGACTTCTTGTTGGGGAAGGTTTCTTGATCAGCTATGAACACAGCAAAGCTTTTCTGCTCCTCATCCAGTCCTTCCCTGTTCCAGTCTTAGATTCTCCAACCTCTTTAAAAAAAAAACAAAAACCTCTTTTTCTTGCTTTTGGGGACACTCATGACACTCCATAAAATATATCCCCAGAAAAAAGAGGCACCATTCTATAAAAATACATACCTATAACTTGGAGGACAAGACACAAAATGCCCCATTAACTAGCTCTGAGCTTTTGTTAAAACCAGTGTTATGACGGGGTGAAATGAGCTGGCCCCAGAGAGAAGGCCAGACAACACGGGGGAGTCCTTTTGATGACTGGCAGACATTCCTGCTGTTTGCAGCTCCACAAAACTCATGTTGTCTCTGCTGGCCAACACCCTGTTAGAAGTTTTGCCAGCTTCAGTTCTGAGTCTGATTTCTCATGCCAGGTTCATCTTGCTGCTGAATAAATGAGGTTCCCACTATCAAGATACTCTTTCCCCCTCCTCTAGGAGAAGTCTTCATCCATGGGATCTGTAGCCATTATGGATGAGGGGAAGTGCGGGTGAGGTGGGGGGAAGCAAAGAATATATATGCTGTGCACCCATCCAGCTTCTGCTCCCAGTTTCTTCCAAACTCTGCCTGTTAATCACCTGTTTACACTGCCAAGAATGCTTGACTGGGTAATGATAACAGGGGGAAAAGCAGTGAAAGGAACATCACAAGTTGTGCTCAAGTGGAGTAATCCCTTCCTGAGTTCCAGGCATTTTGGTGACTTTAATGCAGACTGAGTGGCTTCTCTCATTCTTTCTGCACTAATGGCTCCCAGAAGGCAGCTGGACTCTTTGACCCCTTGACTGTCCCCATGTAGTGGTTCCCACATGGGGAGCGGTGCCACTGGGCTTGGTGCCGTCTTTTGCCTCATCCCTTCTCCGTTAGCATTCCTGCCTGCTGTCCTGGTGACTGTCTGTAAAGTCAGACTGGTGGAGTTGCACTTCTGTATATAATGTGAGGGACTCACAAAGACTAACTTGTCTCTAGTCTCTTCTCTCCATGGCCTGCCCTGATGCCACAGTCCTGGGATGCTTCAGCTGAAAGGGAATTCAGAGGTCCCTAAGCCTAACCCATTCATTTTTGGCAATGAAGAAACTGAGAACCAGACAGGTAAAGGAAGTTGCTCAAGGTCACACAGCTAGTTGGTAATGGGACCTGAAATTTTGATCTCTTGACTCACAATCCAGGGATTTTTTTTTTAACTTTAAAAAGTTTCCATTTTATGCATATATATATAATCGAATTATATATATTATATATACTATGTGTATATATGAATTGAAATAGTAAAGAAAACAACATATATTTTTTTCCAGTTTTATTAAGTTATAATTGACACATATCAAGCTAGACTTCAATAGTACATGAAGTGAGAACTTCCAGATGTGGCAGAGGAACCAGAGATCACATTGTCAACATTTGTTGAATCATAGAGAAAGCAAGGAAATTCCAGGAAAAGTCTACTTCTGCTTCATTGACCACACTAAAGCCTTTGACTGTGTGGATCACAACAAACTGTAGAAAATTCTTAAAGAGATGGGAATACCAGACCACCTTACCTGACTCCTGAGAAATCTGTATGCAGGTCAAGTAACAACAGTTAGAACCAGACACAGAACAACTGACTGGTTCAAAATTGGGAAAGGAGAACAACAAGGCTGTATATTATCCCCCTACTTATTTAACTTCTATGTAGAATACATCATGTGAAATGCCAGGCTGGATGAACCACAGGCTGGAATCAAGATTGCTAAGAGAAATATCAATAACCTCAGATATGCAGATGACACCACTCTAATGGCAGAAAGTGAAGAGGAACTAAAGAGCCTCCTGATGCGGGTGAACGAGGAAAGTGAAAAAGCTGGTTTAAAACTCAACATTCAAAAAAACTAAGATCGTGGCATCTGGTCCCATTACTTCATGGTAAGTAGAAGGGGAAAAAATGGAAGCAGGGGAAAAAGTGGATTTTATTTTCTTGGGCTCCAATATCACTGTGGATGGTGACTGCAGCCTTGAAATTAAAAGACACTTACTCCTTGTAAGGAAAGCTATGACAAACCTAGTGTGTTAAAAAGCAGAGACATCACTTTACCAACAAATGTCCCTATAGTTAAAGCTATGATTTTTCCATACAGATGTGAGAGTTGGACAATAAAGAAGGTTGAGCTCCAAAGAATTGCTTTTGAATTGTGGTGCTAGAGAAGGCTCTTGAGAGTCCCTTGGACAGCAAGCAGATCAAACCAGTCAATCCTAAAGGAAATCAACCCTGAATATTCCTTGGAAAGATGGATGCTGAAGCTGAAGCTTCAATCCTTTGGTCACCTGATATGGAGAGCTAACCCATTGGAAAAGACCCTGATGCTGGGAAAGATTGAAGGCAAAAGGAGAAGAGAGTGGCAGAGGAAGAGATGATCAGACAGCATTGCTGACTCACTGAATATGAATTTGAGTAAACTCTGGGAGATAATGAAGGACAGGGACATAGACATAAAAGGAAGGGCATAGACAGTGCTGCAGTCTATGAAGTCACAAAGAGTCAGACGTGACTTAGCAACTGACCACACAGCAAAAGCAAGTAGATAAGTTTAAGGTGTTACAATATAATGGTTCGCTTTATATAAACTGTGAAATAATAACCACGGTAGGTTTAGTTCACACTCAATATCTCATATTGATGCAATAAAAAAAGCGATAATACAAGAAAAACAATTTTTCTCCTTGTGACAAGAACTCCTAGGTTTTTAATCTCCCAACAGTTTTCCTGTATACCATACAGCAAGGTTAACTATAGTTGTCAGGTTGTACATTACATTCTAGTACTTTGCTGTTGTTTAGTTGCTGAGTTGTGTCCAACTCTTTTGCGACCACCAGAATTTTCTGTCCATGGGATATCCAAGGTAAGTATACTGGAGTAGGTTGCCATTTCCTTCTCCAGGGGATCTTCCTGACTCAGAGCCTGAACCCACATCACCTGCATCCCCTGCTTTGGCAGGCTGATTCTTTAACACCTAGTACTCATTTATCTTGTAACTGGAAGTATGTCCCTTCCTCTGATTCCCCTCTCCCCTAACCTCCTCTTCTGGCAATCACATGTCTGATCTCTTTTTCTGTGAATTTGGTTTGTTTTTAGATTCTGTGTATAAGTGAGATCATAGTGTCTCTCTCTGTTTGACTTATTTCACTGAGCATAATGCTCTCACGGGGCTTCCCTGTGACTCAGTTGGTAAAGAATCTGCCTGCAATGCAAGAGACTGCCTGCAATGCAGGAGACCCGGCTTCGATCCCTGGATCAGGAAGATCCCCTGGAGAAGGAAATGGCAAGCTTCTCCAGGATCCCTGCCTAGGAAATCCCATGGACAAAGGAGCCTGGTGGGCTACAGTTCATGGGATTGCAAAGAGTCAGACACAACTGAGCAACTAAACCACCAAAGCACCAATGCCCTTACAGAAGTTCATCCATGTTACCACAAATGACAAGATTTCCTTCTTTTTAAAATAATATTCAGACATAGATGTAATCACATTTTCTTTATCCATTTACCCATCAATGGACACTTAGACTGTTTCCGTGTCTTGGCTATTGTAAGTAATACTGCTACGAACATGGGAGTAAAGATTATGTCCTTGAATTAGTGTTTTTGTTACCTTTAGGTGTACTCCCCAAAGCTGGATCATATGGTATTTCTATTTTTAATGTTTTGAGGATCCTCCCTCCTGTTTTCCATAGTGGTTGCACCAGTTTACAATCTCATCAGTAGCACACAAGGGTTCCCTTTTCTCCATGCCAGCATTGGCATCTTTTTTTTCTTTTGATAATAACCAAAATACGCTTACTCCTTGGAAGGAAAGTTATGACCAACCTAGATAGCATATTCAAAAGCAGAGACATTACTTTGCCAACAAAGGTCCATCTAGTCAAGACTATGGTTTTTCCTGTGGTCATGTATGGATGTGAGAGTTGGACTGTGAAGGCTGAGTGCCGAAGAATTGATGCTTTTGAACTGTGGTGTTGGAGAAGACTCTTGAGAGTCCCTTGGACTGCAAGGAGATCCAACCAGTCCATTCTGAAGGAGATCAGCCCTGGGATTTCTTTGGAAGGAATGATGCTAAAGCTGATACTCCAGTACTTTGGCCACCTCATGCGAAGAGTTGACTCATTGGAAAAGACTCTGATGCTGGGAGGGATTGGGGGCAGGAGGAGAAGGGGACGACAGAGGATGAGATGGCTGGATGGCATCACTGACTTGATGAACGTGAGTCTGAGTGAACTCTAGGAGTTGGTGATGGACAGGGAGGCCTGGCGTGCTGCGATTCATGGGGTCACAAAGAGTCGGACATGACTGAGCGACTGATCTGATCTGATTCTAAGAGGCATGGGGCAATATCTAATTGTGGTTTTAATTCACTTTTCCCTAATAACTAGTGACGTTGAGCAGTTTTTTCCACGTGACCATTTGTATAACTTCTTTGGAAAAATGTCTCTTCAGGACCTTTGCTCATTTTAAAATTGGATTATTTGGATTTTTTTTTTTTTTTTACTATTGAGTTGTATGAGTTCTTTTTAGTTTTTTGATTTTAACCTCTTATCAGATATATGGTTTGCAAATATTTTTCCTAATTCCGTAGGTTGTCTTTTCACTTTATTGACGGTTTCTTTTGCTGTGCAGAAGGTTTTTAGTTTGATGGAGTCCCACTTGTTTGTTTTTCATTTTGTTGCTTGCGCTTTAGGTGTTTTATTCAAAACATCATTGCCAAGTGCCATGTCAAGGGGCTTTTCCTCTATGTTTTCTTCTGAGGGTGTCATGGTTTCCAGTTAATTTTTGTAAGTGATGTAAGATAGGGATCCTGTTTTTTTCTTTTATGTGTTAATATCCAGTTTTCCCAGCACGACTTTTTAAAGAGACTGTCTATTCTCCATTGAATATTCTTGGCTCCTCTGTCAAATATTAGTTGACCATAAATGCCTGGGTTTATTTCGGATCCAGAGATCTTTATCCTCTCAGAATAAAGCATTGCCTCTTTCGAAATGGACATATTCATTCATTTATTTATTCAGAGATTCAGCAAATATTTATTGAAGTGTGACAGAGATGAATAGAGCCTGTCTCCACAAGCTACTTGTAGTGTAAGGGAGAAGACAAGCACTTAAACACAGACAGTTTTGACTCAGTGTAGAAAGTGCTGGCAAATTGCTGTGAGAACATAGAGGTGGAAATGCCTCACTGAATTTGGGGGTCAGGGAGGGAAGGAAAAAGCACTAAGATAATCTAGAGAGATAATATAGTACATTAGTGACTAAGAGGCTGACTCTAGATCCAGACTACCTGCACTGGAATCCAGACTGCCACTTACTCACTGAGTAACCTTGGCTAAGTTGCCTCATTTCTGTATGCCTCAGTTTTCCACTCTGGAAAATGGGAGTACTTGTCTCCTAGGGTTATCGCAGGATTATTACTGCATTAATACTTGCAAAGCGCTTTAAAAGTTTATTAGAATAGAGTAAATCCCATATGTTAGCTATTATTGTTGACAAAAGCTGTATTCAAGTGGTAGTGTGCTGAGAAATGGGACAGACTGCGCATTTCATTGGTGACCAAAGACCCAGAAATGTTAATGTAAGTGCCACAGAGAACTGGTGGTTTCCACTGGGGCTGTTCAGAGGGGAACCAGGCTTGTGGGTTGGAAGTGCTAGGTGCCACGTGGAGGAAGTAAACAAAAAGAGATTTGGGGAACAAGGGATTCTGAAGGCTGTAATTCCCCATCTGCATGGTTTTGTTGACGTTGAGGCCACAGAGGGGTGAGCATCATTCAGTTGAACAAGCAGGGCTATTGGCAGTGTCTGAGGCTTGGAGGGGCCAGCAATGGTTCTGGGCATGGCCCTTGATTTGAAGGAGCTTCCTTCCAGAGGTGGAAATGAACGTGCCCATAGATTCTGTGCCCTGGAGAGACACTGCATAGGGCAGTGGGGGAAAGAAGGAAGAAAGCAGAAGCTTAGAATGTTGTCATCTGGCCCCAGTTCCTAGTCCTTGCCTAAACTATTTGTTTGTTGCCTTAAAGTATTTCCCTCCCAAAGACAGCTACACAGAGATGCTCATGGATACAGATTCAATGCAACAGAGCAGACTTGATTCTTCTGGATGTGAACCCTCCTGTGTGTTAGAAAGAACGTCTCTTTATGGGCTACTTTCTCTTTTGGAAAGCGAAGTGGTAAGGGTAGACAGTTTCTAAAGTTCCTTCTGGCTCTAACAGTCTCATCCTTGGGCATTATTAATTTTACCCACATTGTTTTCACAACTTGCCAGGAATCTGGGAAGGTCTATGACACGTGGTCATTGCAGTTTTGCTGGGGCAAGGGTGTGATGAGAATGGGTCAAAGCAAAGTAAACGTTGCTTTGCTGACCACCTAGTCTCCACTCGTCCATTCCTGGCATTCCTAAACTGGGGGGTGAAGAGGGCTCTGGTCTTCTCCTGCACAATGTTGAAGTCCAGCTGCAGTACCATTTCTCCTTGGATTTAGAGAAGGAAAATGTTTCCTCCTAGGGCTCATGTTTCTTTCTTCTCCAAAAGAGACTTTTATTTTAAATCTTAGAGAAAAGCATCACATACTCAACCACTTACCTCCACCCTAGCACAGATCCTGCTGAAATGTGGAGTGCTGGGCTACCCAAGCCCTGCTGTATCACCACCAGGCAGGTGGGATGGAGCCAGAGTTGAAGTTTGGGCAACTTTGAATTATTGTAGCTACCTTGATATATGATGTTTTTCTACGCTGTATAAAGAAGGATGGAAGGATCCTGACCTTCTACACTCCCTTCTTCTCCCAAATGAATTTCTTGTTTACTCAAGGGGGTAGACTGACAGCGAGGGAGACGGAGGGCTTCTGTGTCCACCTGGGTAGGTTGAGCAGTGGCTCAGGTGGGTGGCTCGGGGCATGTCTCTGAGAGAGGGGGTTGTCTGAGGGCCCTCAGTGGTGTGATAGTGGAGAAGGTGGCAGGCCATACCTGTCCACTCTGAGGTGCTTTCCTTTCTTCTGTAACTAATACGCAAAAGGAGGAAGAGGAGAGTAGGCTTGAGGCCATGACAGGGAACCAAAGCTTTGTATACATAAGGTAGAGTTTTTATTGTTTACTTTTATCATTCTTATTGAAGTATAATTAACATAGATGAATTTCATGTGTTCAGTTCCATTTGTTTTAACGAAGTGATAGAACATTTCATCATTCCAGAAAGTTCCCTAGATCCCTTTCTTGTCAGTCCTGTCCCCTGTCTCTATTCCCATCCTCCCACCTAGAGGCAATCACTTTCTGACTTCTGCCATCAAAGATTACTCTCAGGGCCGTTTTCCTTTTAATTGGAATATACTTGCTTTACACTACTGTGTCCGTTTCTGCTGTGCAGCAAAATGACTCATTCATATGTATACATGTAACCCCTCTTTTTTTGGATTTCCTTCCCATTTAGGTCACCAAAGAGAGAGAGAGCCATTTTTAAAAACACATGTACTCACTGCAACCTGTATAAATACAGGAAAGGTTACATTTTATTCAACACTTTGCCTTCAAAAATCACAAGGTGGAGTTAGGAGCAGCTTTCCTCTTCCTGTGTGCAAATCCTTTGATATGCTGGGCCTTGATGACCTCATCTCTAAAATGAGTATGATCATAATAATTCCTACCACACAGCAGAAAGTGGAAAGAGTAATAGCACACATTTATCAACCACTGACTATGTGCCAGGCACTCTTATAAACACTGCAATTCATTACCTTATTTAATCATCATGGCAACACCCTGAGATAAGTACTAATTTCCCTATTTTACACGTGACAAAACTGAAGCTCAAAGAGGTGAAGTAACTTCCTTAGTGATGGTTTGAAGTCAGAAGCCTGTGTGTCCAGGGCTTTAACCCACAGCAGATCTATGAATAAAGGACTCTTCTTAACTAATGTAACAGCCAAGCAGAAGATACTGTTAGTTTAAAGGAAGTATCTATTGGTCAGATAGTACAGTCTTCCTATTTTCTTTTTTATTTAAATATTTGCATTAAAAAATTCTGTAGCTCTTCAAGCTACATCAGTGGTTATTTGTAATTTAGAACCATAGCTGCTAAATTAAACCTTGTGTTAACAACAGAAAAGGCAGAGGAGCAAGAGATCAAATTGCCAATCATCTACTGGATCATTGAAAAAGCAAGAGAGTTCCAGAAACACATCTATTTCTGCTTTAGGGACTATGCCAAAGCCTTTGACTGTGTGGATCACAATAAACTGTGGAAAATTCTGAAAGAGATGGGAATACCAGACCACCTGACCGGCCTCTTGAGAAACCTGTATGCAGGTCAGGAAGCAACCGTTAGAACTGGACATGGAACAACAGACTGGTTCCAAATTGGGAAAGGAGTCCGTCCAGGCTGTATATTGTCACCCTGCTTATTTAACTTATATGCAAAGTACATCATGAGAAACGCTGGGAGAGAAGAAACACAAGCTGGAATCAAGATTGCTGGGAGAAATATCAGTAACCTCAGATATGCAGATGACACCACCTTTATGGCAGAAAGTGAAGAAGAACTAAAGAGCCTCTTGATGAAAGTGAAAGAGGAGAGTGAAAAAGTTGGCTTAAAGCTCAACATTCAGAAAACGAAGATCACAGCATCCAGTCCCATGACTTCATGGCAAATAGATGGGGAAACAGTGGCTGCCTTTTCTAAAACCAGCTTGAACATCTGGAAGTTCACGGTTCATGTATTGCTGAAGCCTGGCTTGGAGAATTTTGAGCATTCCTTTACTAGCATGTGAGATGAGTGCAATTGTGCGGTAGTTTGAGCATTCTTTGGCATTGCCTTTCTTTGGGATTGGAATGAAAACTGACCTTTTCCAGTCCTGTGGCCACTGCTGAGTTTTCCAAATTTGCTGCCATATTGAGTGCAGCACTTTCACAGCATCATTTTTCAGGATGTGAAATAGCTCAACTGGAATTCCATCCCCTCCACTAGCTTTGTCCGTAGTGATGCTTTCTAAGGGCCACCTGACTTCACATTCCAGGGTATCCGGCTCTAGGTGAGTATGACTGATCACACCTTTGTGATTATCTGGGTCATGAAGATCTTTTTTGTACAGTTCTTCTGTGTATTCTTGCTACCTCTTCTTAATATCTTCTGTTTCTGTTAGGCCCATACCACTTCTGTCCTTTATTGAGCCCATTTTTGCATGCAATGTATTTTATAATTACATTTATGATTGATATGATTAATAATAGTTATTATTAATGTAATTTAAAATTGTGTAACTACCATTCGAGTCCCTAACATGTATCAAGTAAATGCTCAGCATTGATATATATTATTTCTGATCCTCACTATAACTTTGCACAACAGGCATTGTATTAGTTATATATTGCTGTATAACAAACAACCCCCAAATTAAGCAGTTTAAAACAGCAAATGTGTATTATCTCACACAGTTTCTGAAATCAGGAATCTGTGTGAGACTTAGCTTAGTGATCCATAAGATTGCTGTCAAGCTGTTGGCTGGGTCTGCAGCCCCTGAAGGCTTGACTAGGGCTGGGAGTTCTGCTTCCGGGCTCACTCAGTGACCTGTGGTCATCTGTACAGGGCTGCTCACAGCATGGTTCCCCCCATAGTGAGTGAGAAAGAATGCCCAAGATGGAAGCCACGATCCCATCACTTCATGGGAAATAGATGGGGAAACAGTGGAAGCAGTGTCAGACTTTATTTTTGGGGCTCCAAAATCACTGCAGATGGTGACTGCAGCCATGAAATTAAAAGACACTTACTCCTTGGAAGGAAAGTTATGACCAACCTAGATAGCGTATTCAAAAGCAGAGACATTACTTTGCCAACAAAGGTCTGTCTAGTCAAGGTTATGGTTTTTCCAGTGGTCATGTATAGATGTGAGAGTTGGACTATAAAGAAAGCTGAGCGCAGAAGAATTGATGCTTTTGAACTGTGGTGTTGGAAAAGACTCTTGAGAGTTCCTTGGACTGCAAGGAGGTCCAACTAGTCCATTCTAAAGGAGATCAGTCCTGGGTGTTCATTGGAAGGACTGATACTAAAGCTGAAACTCCAATCCTTTGGCCACCTCATGCGAAGAGCTGACTCATTGGAAAAGACCCTGATGCTGGGAGGGATTGGGGGCAGGAAGAGAAGGGGACGACAGAGGATGAGATGGCTGGATGACATCACCGACTCTATAGACATGAGTTTGAGTGAACTCTGGGAGTTGGTGATGGACAGGGAGGCCTGGCGTGCTGCAATTCATGGGGTCGCAGAGTTGGACACGTCTGAGCAACTGAACTGAACTGAACTGAAACTCTTAGGAATTACTCTTCTAATAGCTTTCATATATAAAATCCAGTAGTGTTAATTGTACTTAGGCTGTACATTATTTCCCTGGTACTTATTTATCTTCAAACTAGATGTTTGTACATTTTGACCACCTTTACCTAATTTCTCATCCCTTCATCTCTTGCCTCTGGTAGAACAAATTTGATCTCTTTTTCTATGAGTTTGTTTTTGAAGTGTAATTGACCTACAAGCTATGTTATTTCCTTGTACACAACACAGTGATTCTATATTTCTATACATTTTGAAATGATGACCATGATAAGCATAGTTTTCATCTGTCATGATATGAAATATCACATAATTTTTGACTATCT
Organism: Bos mutus; assembly: GCF_027580195.1. NCBI lineage: Eukaryota > Metazoa > Chordata > Mammalia > Artiodactyla > Bovidae > Bos > Bos mutus. The sequence continues at coordinate 79,505,885 of NC_091619.1, read as the reverse complement.
TCCTCATAGTACATTTCATTCCCATGAGTCATTTATTTTATAACTGGAGGTTTATACCTCTTCATCTCCCTCACCTATTTCTCTCCTTCCCTCACCCACTTCCCATCTGGCTGCCACCTGTTCTGTGTATCTAGACTCTGTTTCTGTTTAGTTATGTTTCTTCATTTGTTTTGCTTTTTAGATTCCACATATAAGTGAAATCATATGGTATTTGTCTTTCTCTGTCTGATTTATTTCATTTTACCATAATGCCCTCTAGGTTCATCCATGTTATTACAAATGACAGAATTTCATTCTTTTTTATGGCCAAGTAATATTCCACTGCGCACACACACACACACACACACACACACACACACAGGCACTTTGCTTCCATATCTTAGCTATTGAAAATAATATTGCAGTGAACATAGGGGTGCCTATATCTTTTCAAAGTAGTGTTTTTATTATTTTTGAATAAATACCCAGGAATGGAATTGCTGGATCATATGGTAGTTTTATTTTTAATTTTTTGAGGAATCTCTATACTATTTTCCATAGTGACTACACCAGTTTACATTCCCATCAACAGTGCATGAGGGTACCTTTTCCCCACATCTTGCCAACACTTATTATTTGTTGTCTTTTTGATAATAGCCATTCTGACAAGTGTGAGGTGATATCCCACTGTGGTTTTGGTTTGCATTTCCATGGTAACTAGTGATGTCAAACATTTTTCATGTGCCTGTTGGCTGTCTGTATGTCTTTTTGGAAAAATGTCTCTTCAGGTCGTCTGCCTATTTTTCAATTAGGTTTCCTTTTTTGGATGTTGACTTGTTATAAGTTCTTTGTTTATTTTGGATATTAACCTTTTGTTGGATATACCATTTGCAAATCTTCTCCCATTCAGTAGATGACTTTTTCATTTTGTTTATAATTTCCTTTTCTGGGCAAGAATTTTCTTGTTTGATATAGTTCCATCTGTTTATTTTTGTTTTCCTTGCCTGCAAACACTTATCCGAAAAAATATTGCTAAGACTGATGTTAAAGAGCATACTACCTATGTTTTCTTCTAAATGTTTTATGATTTCAAGTCTTATGTTTAAGTCTTTAATCTGTTTTGGTGTTAAAGTAAATGTTCTGATATAGGAGTACATCAGTAGTGTTCTGCTTGCGTATGAATGAAGCTACCAGCAAGGGAAGATTTTTGCTTTTCTCTTCTAGGGTAAGTGTAGTACCATTTTAAAATATTTTGAGATCCGTGGAGGACACTAATAAACCACGTGAAAGTCTAGTCATGTTTGAGATTCTAGAGGATTGGTGTGTAGATGATGTTTTTGCAGACCATCCCAAGCCACCCTGGCTTACCACATCCAGAAAAGGACATTTTTATAGTTGCCTCCTCTGCAACAGGACCTGACCACTGGGATAAATTTCCCTGTCATGACCTACTTAAGGAAATTTCATTTTAGGGAAAGAATTCAGGGAGATTATATGGTCTCTAGCTGGCCCATTAAACTGTAAATATTTAGGCACTATTTAATGTATGTACCAAGCAAATAATAAAAGTTATGCATACTTCTCAAGCTCCTTTGCTTTGGAGAGCTCAGAGTATCTTACAGAAATAGGAAGATATCACCTGTCTTGTCTTGTTCACCAATTCCTTCATCTTATTATTAATTTGCCAAATTGTCCTACTACTTCAAGGGAACTCTTTATTCAGTCTACTCATTCATTTAACATTTATTTTATACTTACTCTGTGCTAGAAGTAATGGGTATAAAATTCCATAATAGATGGGAATTAAGATGAAAAAGGTAAATTTCCTGCCTTCAGGGTGCTCATAGTCCAAAGGGAGATTCTCATGAAGAGGCAATCAACCCAAGGTGATTTTTCATTTATTATAAATCACAGGGGAAGCTTCTTTATTCTGGATAGGAGATGCTGGAAGGTTTCCCAGAGGTAATGAGGAAGAGTTAGCTAAAAGAAGAAGCAATGGCAAGAAAATAGAAGATGAGGATAGTGAGGGAGGAATTCCAGGCAGAGGGAATCATTCATAAAGACCCAAAAGTGAGAGGCAGAATGGCCTACTTGGGAATAACAAGTTGTCTGGACCTTAGCTGACGACTCTGTCTTCCACAGAGATAGCAGAATATTATATTTCTCTAGAACTGTTCCAAATACAAGCATGCATTTACCCCCAAGAGATACAATATATAGTAAAGAGCTCAGAAATGATGATAGCTTATATTAATATTATTATTTTTAACACCATGACTGATAATATTTTAAAACTGCATTTTCTGCTTGGTATTCATCATGGCCCTTGGGAACAGACATCTAGGACACATTATGGGTTCACCATGAGTATCTTGTAGCCCACTGCTTCCTGGTAATCAGCCCCACCAAATGCTCATTCTCTCAATGTTCTGCAGATTTGCAGCAGTCACAGGGTCCAGTTTGGGAAAAAGTTCTGTGTTTGATTTATAACATAAACATTTCCATCTCTGCATCATGAGGGCCCAGTTAAAAATAGCAACATAAAAAGCTTTTTTGTGTGTGGTGAGTTAGAAATCCCCCAGAGACTGTCAAAGAGTGATACATATAAAGATACTTTCGAAAAATTATTACAAGTGAAGTGAGTGGAGGGTGGTGGTGGCACTGAGCTCATGGATGTGGCTTACCTGAAAAACACCTCACAGGAAGACTTGCAGGTTGCCTAGGACTTTTATTTCAGAATTTGCAAGTCAAAGAAAAAAGATACTGTCACCTTTAGTTTGTTTAAGCCACTTTGCCATTAGTGATTTTTTTTCCTTTTTATTATTTTAAAAATAATAAATGTTTTTACTTTTTAATGGGCCGAGAATTGTGCTAGGTGCTAAAGAAGCAAAGATGATTAAGACATGGTCCATTTTCTTGAGACTCTCAGAGCCTAAGGGGTGAAGAAGTACAAAGAATCATGAGGATTCAGGGCAAAGATGAATGTGTGCAGGGGAGAGCTTCATCCCTCACTACGTCTGGGAGGACAGAGGAGGCTCTGGAGAAGATGACAGCAAGTTGAGTCTGAAAAGATGAGGAAAAATCCGTCTGACCCAGAGGCCTAAGTGTCTTTAAACACAAGAAATAAACCTACTGTGGTTTATGAAGAATGGTTTGTCAAGAGCCATAACAGTTTATATTCCTATGAGCACCTTTAAGTATATCAGAGATGACCATCTACCTTATGAGCTATAGCTATGTTTATTGTCTATTTCACAGATGAGAAAGCCTGAGAAGGCATGGTTGAAGAAATGTTATTTCCCCAAGGTCACCAAGCAGTGACTCTAAGCCTGAAACCCCACATTCTTTTTCTTACTGTAAAACCCACGCTTGTGCAAGTCTCTATTGGACTCAAACCAACAGTCCTGGGTTTGACCCAGCTCTGCCACCACTAATGAGCCCCATGAACTTGGAAAAGTTGCCAGAGTTCTCTAAACTTTTGGTGTCTCATCTGTAGGATGGAGAGAGTAGGATTTGAGAACCCCTGCCCCCACCCCCAGCTGAGATTCCTAGAAACAGAACCAGGAAGACAGCTGGGGGGTGAGGGTGGGGTGACAGGAGAGATTATCAGCTGCTGTCACAAAGACTAGCTTTGTGGCAAGCTTGGTTGCCCAAAGGCACAGGCCCTCTCTCCTGCCCAGGTGCTATGAAACCACTGTGTTTGGGCTCATCACTTGCCTTTGCCAAGGACCAAATGGCAGAAGAAAGCAAAAAGCAGGATGGCATATTTCAGAATGGATTCATTTTAATGGTGTCAGCCACAGAGGGTACGGTTTCCCTGGCTTAACAGTGGTGGACACGGTGTACAGTGGGAGGGGCGTTTCTTTAAGGGGCGGTCGACTGTGTGTTAAGGCAGTAAACATCTGGGCACAGTGTCGCTGGGAGGATTTTGTATTGAGAGGGCAGTGAGGCGTGAAACCTCAGACTTCTGCGGTACTTCCTGCTACCAAAGTGATGTCAGAGGCATGCTGTTCCCAGATCTGGTCCCGATTTCTCAAGTTCTGCTTCCACGGTGTGGCAAGAGGAGGAGGAGGCACAGGAAAATCTAATTTCTAGGAGGGTACACATAAAGGTGGGGCTGAGAGAGGGAAAAAAGGATGTGTTAAATTTGGCCTTGAAGATAATTACTCGTTTCTGACAGCTTATATGTCAGGTGAAAGGAAGCTGATTTTTGGCTTTTTTATTTCAAATATATCTCTATGACGTCTACATAAAAGAGTTTTGGGTTTTGTGTGTATGTGTCTTTGTTTTGTTTACTGACTAGGTAGGGACTCCCCTTCTTCTTTAGATTTATAGGCTTTAGTGTTTCTAGGAAATAAGAGAAATAGCAATCTTTTCTTTCAATTAATAAAATCCAAAGTATTAGTAATCTCTGGTAGTGCTATGCAAGTGGGTCGACATTCGTGTTCTAAAAGTTTATAAGAGAAAACACTTTGATGGTGTTGGTAAATGGCCAGTATGTTGCTCTCTGCAGTAACCATTCTCATTCATTCGTTCATTCATTTACATATAACCTCTCACCCCCTGCACACATCACACACATCTTACATTTGTACAATTAAATGTGTGGCGTTTATTCCTATTGTGCTTATTCTTGGGATTCTTTAGCACAGGGAAGATTTCTGGGCTAGCTGGGTTTAAAAAAAAAAAAAAAGGCAGGAGGAGCAAAGAGGATCTGATTCTTCATTGTTTACACACAGAAACCACTGCCACTGCCCTATGCATAATCCCTCCTTCAGGGCAACGGATTAGTGAGTTGGCAAAGTGGGGAAGACGGAAATGGTAGTTACAAATATTGTGCAAATTGTAGAATAAAAGCTGGTTTTCATTTGAGTTGGCCATTAGGTTGGAATCTGTTTGGCCAGAAGGTCAAAACCCTTTCTCTGGCAAGCGCATTACATCTTAAACATATTTTCTTTATTTTGTCAAATAGACTAAGGTCCTTGAAATCCTTGACGGGAGTGTGGGAAATCCTACAGTACTTGTTTTTCCTTGGTCCAGAAGACTCTTGGACATGAATTATACGAGATTTTTAGGTCATGTTATTTAAGCCAGCTTTGACTACCTTTAAAAAATAAGTATTTGAAGGACATATAACATTAATAAACTCTTAGAGCATTAAAAAACTCTTACAGTATTTTTTATATAAGCATGTGATTTGATAAGAGTTTGGGAAAAATTATAGCACATTTTAGAAAAAATCTTATAATCCCTCAAGGTAGAGATGGCAACCAACCAATAGCATGGTAGATGGCTGATGGAAGTCCTTGGACAGAATGAACAGAGTGTTGCATTCTTGTCATAGGTTTGTGTTCTTTGAACATAGGTCTTATTACTCAGATTTAGAAATGTACATAATAGTTCTCCACATTCTTCTTCATTGTCTCTGGTTAGGTAGTGGGTATAATTTTGTCTTTAAGTTGGCTACATTTTTGGACTTGACACTGTGAGTAAAGGCTAACATCTACCACACCAAATAAGCCCTGTATCTTGGTCTCATTAAAAAGATGATTAGACCTTAGAAAGAGGAGCATCCATATTTACCAAGTTGGAGTTTAGAGTTGGGACAGATGGAGTCAGACTAAGATTCTGTGGTTCCCCTATAGAAAATGTAACAACCAAGAGTTGATAACCACTCATCTCAATGTGCTGTTAGTTTCTTTCTGAAGTCACTGAGTCACAGACTCAGCTGATAGAAAATTGCAAGGTTCTTTGTTAGTCTCTTCCCCCTCTTGTTTTACCATAAGGGATTGAGGTTCAGAAAGAAGGAATCACTGGCCCTGAAGACTTAGCTATTAAATCGACTTTTTCTTTCGAACATAGTTGGGAATTTTTAGAATTTTTTTCTTTTCATCTTGAGTCTAGATTCACTATGATTTTCCTTCTATTTTATCTTCTCTTATTTTCTTTGAGACTGGGTGTGGTTTCTGCTCAGAAAATGACACCCATGGATGTCATGGAGATGGCCTCTATGAAATTAGAGCTATGACTGGGTCCAAGATGGCCTCTGTTCAGCACAGATGATCACAGGGTCTCTAGAGGGACTTAGGGGTCATGACATCCAACCTCGGGCATGATGCATTCTTCCATCCACAGTGTTCCAAATTGGTTAATTCCTTGATCCTTCATTCACAGTATGCTTCCTCTTTAACCAAAACAGCCAAGCCCATTATTAAACAAGTTTCATATTATGTCCTTTTCATTGAATAATTCTACCATATTATCAAAGAAACATACAAGTAAATAACACGTGCACTTTCTAAAGTTGTTTTGATAGCAGGTAGAATTTTAAAACTTCTTTAGCACCTGAATCACCTGAGCTTTGCTTGAATTGTGGTGGCATTTCTGGGACTGTGAGCAGGAGCCCTCCAACATTGGTTTATGTTCAATAACTTCAATGCTATGCTATCTGAAACCTGCTCCAATATATACTGGTTCCTCTTTTACTCTGAATGACTTCCTCAACACTTGAAAATGCTTCTTCTTTCTTCCTCTTCATTTTAAGTTGACTAAAAAATCACTGGCATGATCCTTCCTCATCTAATCAAGGAACTGGTTTCTGTTTCCTAGTAATGAAATCAGGGTAAGATGGTGATGTTGGCAAAGCACTGGAACTCACTGGCAGAATACTGGGTGGAAACTGACTAGTCCCTGATTCTTTTATGAGACAACTTGAAACTTCTTACAAGCAGGGGTGAGCCAGTCACAGGAAATGTTGAGTGGTATGTGACCACATTTAACCTTCTGCTCCATGGAAGCTGCTGTCTGTAAAGCCTCTTAAATATGCCTTCCACATTCCCACTTCACCTTGGAGCCTTATTCCAAGATGCCAAATAAAAGGACCAGAGTTCGAATTCTGACTTTCTATTAATTACTAGCTGTTGAGCTTGGGTAAATTCCTTAATCTCTTGAAGGTTAATAATAGCTACCCCAGAGAGGTAGCTATGTGTCAAATGAAGTCATAGGTGTGGAAATGCTTTGTGAGTTCTACAAGGTCATAAAAAAAAGCATGCTGTTATTATTAACAGTATTTTCAGTAGAATTTTCCTGACCACTTCACCTCTCAGGCTTTTGCCTTTGTCTGCACTTGCTGTTGCTACTGCCCTTTGACCCTTTTATCTACCCATCTATGATGCTAGTTAACCCATCCCCAGGGTAGAGCTAGTCTGTCTGGCCAGTCTGTAGTTCTAATATTTTAAAGTTAATTTTGTGCTATTTTTAGAATATAAAATATCCTTTGATAAAATAAAAGAATAAACCGTATGCCTAGCATATATACATTTTAAAGAATAAAACAATGTTTTGTTGTTTAGTCGCTAAGTCGTGTCTGACTCTGCGACCCCATGAACTGTAGCTCGCCAAGCTCCTCTGTCCATGGAATTTTCCAGGCAAGAAGAGTGGAGTGAGTTGCCATTTCCTTCTCCAGGGGATCTTCCCAACCCAGGGATCTAACCTGCATCTCCTGCATGGGCAGATGGATTGTTTAGCTGAGTTCCCAGCTAAATTAAAAACAAACAAACAAACAAACATGTATTAGTCAACATTTATTGACTGCTTATGAAATGCTTGACATTGTGCCCTGTCTTGGAAATATCCAGACAAATAAGCCAGTCCCTGTCAGAAAATAACTCCCTACCTGGGGTTGCGGGGCAGAGGGCAGGGTTTGTATTGAATGCACAGACAAAGAGGGAGAGAGGCTTTTCTACCTGGTGAGATTCAGCTACATTCGGGAAGTGTTCTTATTCTAGATTGTTAGTGCTGAGTTGTTTTAGTGGTGTCTAACTCTTTGCGACCCTAGGGACTGTAGCGCACCAGACTTCTATATCCAGGGATTCTCCAGGCAAGAACACTGGAATGGGTTGCCATGCCCTCCTACAGGGGATCTTCCCTGCCTAGGGATCAAACCCATGTCTCTTACATTTCCTGCATTGGGAGGCGGATTCTTTACTGCTGGCGCCAGCTGGGAAGCCCCCTAGGCTGTTAAGTCATTTGCTATTTTAAATTATTTTGGAGGTTTGTTTTCTTGTTTCTCAGTTCTCCCATTCTTTTCTAATATATGAACTCAGTGAGTCTTGGAGCTATACCTTCATTAAACGTTTTTTTGAACACTTACCATTACCAATATAATGTCAGATCCAGGAGGGCACAGGTCTTTATTTCTCTTGTTCACCGATATATCCCTAGAATAATCTCAGGAATGTAATATATAAAATGATATATATTAATGTGTTAATGTAATATTAATAAATATTTGTTAAATAAACTGTCACATTGCATTAGTTCAGCTAGTACTAGCTGTCATAACTGAATCCTTAAAAATTCAATGGCTTCATATAACCAAAATATGAATATTTGTAGTGGATTGGGAGACTGCTCCATACAGTTATTCAAGGACCAAGTTGATGGAGGTTCTGCCATCCTCAACTTGTGGCTTCTACAATTATATTAACACATCACCAATCTCCAGCCAGCAGACAGGAGAGGGAGAATGTGAAGGGTTACAAGGAGGGTGTTTTGGGCCAGAGCTCAGTTCATTACCTTAGTGCATTTAGACGACTGGTGTGGGGCTGGGGGACAAAACATGTAGCTCTTTCTTGGCCACTTCCTGTCAATAACTGCATCGTGAAAGGGACTCACAATTCTTGGACACCTGGCCATCTCTGCCTTATAAATAAGACACCATTTGTCTCCCGTTGACATGTGGGTCTCCCATAACCTGGGACCTCCTTTGGGGCGAAGGATCCATCTTATCCACTCTGTCCTTAGTTCTCAGCACACTGTGATAGTTCAAAAATATTTTCTGAATTGAAATCAGTAGTTTTTCTGTTGGGTACCTGGCACCATAATCAGTTCAGTTCAGTTGCTCAGTCATGTCCAACCCTTTGCAACCCCACAGACTGCAGCACATCAGGCCTCCCTGTCCATCACTGACTCCTGGAGTTTACTCAAACTCATGTCCATTGTGTTGGTGATGCCACCCAACCATCTTATCCTCTTCATCCCCTTCTCTTCCTGCCTTCAATATTTCCCAGCATCAGGATCTTTTCAAATGAGTCAGTCCTTTGCATCAGATGGCCAAAAGATTGGAGTTTCAGCTTCAGCATTAGTCCTTCCAATGCATACTCAGGACTGATTTCCTTTAGGATGGGCTGGTTGGATCTCCTTGCAGTTCAAGGGACTCTCAAGAGTGTTCTCCAACACCACAGTTCAAAAGCATCAATTCTTCAGCACTCAGCTTTCTTTATACTCCAACTCTCACATCCATGCATGACTACTGGAAAAACCATAGCTTTGACTAGATGGACCTTTGTTGACAAAGTCATATCTCTGCTTTTTAATATGCTGTCTAGGTTGGTCATAACTTTTCTTTCAAGGAGCAAGCATCTTTTGAATGCATGGCTGCAGTCACCATCTGCAGTCAATTTTTGTTGAAAGAATTTTAAAAAGGAAAGAATAAAGGAATAAGAAGCTATTTGCTACAATAAAAGTGTGCCAAGTCTGTTACCTGGTGCTAATATGGTTAAGTATTTAATAAAGAATTATTAGAAAAAGGAGGGGAATAGAGAAAAAGAGAAGAGAAGGAAGGAGAGAGTAGGAAGGAGAGATAAGACAGAAGGGGTGAGAGAGGAGGGAAGGAGAGAAGAAGGGGCCTGGCATGAATGGGAGGAGGAGAGAGATAGAAAAAGTGCAAGAGGGGAAAAAGAGAAGGAGAGGAAGGTGGGGGGAGGAGGAGGAAGGAGGAAAGAAAGAGAACACAGCAGGTTCCTGAGAGGTGAGCTCTGAGGCCTGATCCTCAATAAAGAGAAGGATTTCCCCAGCTGGGAGGTCAAGGAAGGCTGCCCAGAGCAGTCTTGCTCCTTGGCTTCAGCCTATCCTGGTCTCCTGCTTAACTTCTGTGACTTTATGATCTGCCCACCCTAACACAGGACAGAAATATCTCCCTGCCCTGTGATGGGGAAATGAAGTTCATAAATCTCCTGGCAAGTTTGTGCTTCTCTATGGAGACGGTACATAAAGTACCCCCGCCACCCACGGAGAAGCACCAGGAGAGGCAGAGCGCTCAGTCACAGGCGACCAGCTCCCCCGCCCAGGCACACTTCCCGCCTGCAGGTTGGAGGGTACAGATCTGGGGCGTGGAGCCACTGGCCTCCAAGGGCCCGAGAATACTGTGTTTATTTTGCCTCTCTAATCAGTCTCTCTCGCTTCTGGCTCATTGAGTTTCCCCACAAGATCCACATTGAGAAGTTTTTTGGGATGTGATTGATGGCAGCTGCACACACAGGCGCGGGTGTATGGTGCTCAGATGCCTAGCAGAGTCCTGGACCACAAACCCAGGGCTGTTACTGCAGCCTTACCAGGTACATGCATGCACTGGAAGTGTTTGCCTTTGTTTCTTTTGTGCCTTTAACATTTCGCCTCTTTTTGCCTCCTGAATTTGCACATTCATGGAGTATGATACATTTTACAAGGTGCTATCACATGCGCTTTTGCAGTGTTCTTCCAAGGTGATGTTCATATACTTGTCTATAGATGAGGAAACTGAGACCCAGAAGGGTTCAGCATCTTATCCATGGTGCCTGACATCACTCCACCTTGTTCAGAGCCTTCACCCAAGCCTCTTTACAACAACGAACGATGCATGGGCTTGCTGTCACAGATGTAGTCCTCAGCTCTGAAGGGCATTCATGGAAATGTGTTTGGATGACCGGAGTCTAAGAGTGAATTTAACTTTGAGAGTTGGAAAAGCAATGATCTTTGTTCTCTGAATAGATACCTTCTGCTGACTTGGGTTTTAGAAAATTCTTCTAATTTCCATGTATGACTTTACAGAATACTTGGTACTGCTGTAAAATTGCTAAAACCGTAAATGGTCACTCTTGGTTTTAAATATCAAACCAGATGAAGGGATGGAGAGACTTCTCAATGTTAGAGGAGGGAAAATCATTTAAATAGCAGAATGGACACCATATGGTAGTTTTTTCTTTTTTTCTTTAAAGAAAGTGTCCGTCTGTCACCACATAATCCAGGCTAGGAGAAGTATCGAGGGATTTAGGATTTAGTGAGACTGGTGGTGCTGAAATTAACTTTGAAAGACAAGGTTGTTTACTCTTTATACTAATTTCCATGCTTACCGCTGACTCTGATTTGGTTTGAAGGGAGATATTCCAGGAAGCCATTCTTACCATTATGGAAAGGAAAAGTAACCACGAGTGATATCATTTTCTTTGGCTGAGCATCTGATAACCATGTATCAGAGTGTGAAGCAGTGGACGGTGAGAGCTGAGCTGCCTCCATCCCAGGGATCAGGAAACTGAGGCCTGTGTTATTAAAGTGAATGAAATGGACTTCCCTGGCAGTCTAGTGGTTAAGAACCACCCCCTTCCAGTTCAGAGAACTTGGGTTCAATCCCTGATTGGGGAACTAAGGTCCCACATGATGTAGGGTGTGGCCGAAAATTTTTTTTAAAAAGCATTGTTTTATATTAAAAAATAATAAAATGAATGAAACCATTGCTTCTCTTATGGTAAAAGTTATATATAAAACTATAAAGGAAAAAGATACAAAACAAAGCAACCTGTAATTCCACATGTAAGAGGAAACCACTATTAATATTTTTATCTTCCAGCAGTGTTTTATCATCATACACATTATATATTAATTTGACATCTTACTGTATATATCTGTTTTGAAATGTCATTTTAAAATTTAAATATATTATAAATATTTATTCACGTTATCATTTCTTCATTTATTCAGATCAGATCAGATCAGTCGCTCAGTCGTGTCCGACTCTTTGCGACCCCATGAATCGCAGCATGCCAGGCCTCCCTGTCCATCACCAACTCCCGGAGTTCACTCAGACTCACGGCCATCGAGTCAGTGATGCCATCCAGCCATCTCATCCTCTGTCGTCCCCTTCTCCTCCTGCCCCCAATCCCTCCCAGCATCAGAGTCTTTTCCAATGAGTCAACTCTTCGCATGAGGTGGCCAAAGGACTGGAGTTTCAGCTTTAGCATCATTCCTTCCAAAGAAATCCCAGGGCTGATCTCCTTCAGAATGGACTGGTTGGATCTCCTTGCAGTCCAAGGGACTCTTAAGAGTCTTCTCCAACACCACAGTTCAAAAGCATCAATTCTTCGGCACTCAGCCTTCTTCACAGTCCAACTCTCACATCCATACATGACCACAGGAAAAACCATAGCCTTGACTAGATGGACCTTTGTTGGCAAAGTAATGTCTCTGCTTTTCAATATGCTATCTAGGTTGGTCATAACTTTCCTTCCAAGGAGTAAGCATCTTTTAATTTCATGGCTGCAGTCACCATCTGCAGTGATTTTGGAGCCCCCAAAAATAAAGTCTGACACTGTTTCCACTGTTTCCCCATCTATTTCCCATGAAGTGATGGGACTGGGTGCCATGATCTTCGTTTTCTGAATGTTGAGCTTTAAGCCAACTTTTTCACTCTCCACTTTCACTTTCATCAAGAGGCTTTTGAGTTCCTCTTCACTTTCTGCCATAAGGGTGGTGTCATCTGCATATCTGAAGTTATTGATATTTCTCCCGGCAATCTTGATTCCAGCTTGTGTTTCTTCCAGCCCAGCATTTCTCATGATGTACTCTGCATATAAGTTAAATAAACAGGGTGACAATATACAGCCTTGACGAACTCCTTTTCCTATTTGGAACCAGTCTGTTGTTCCATGTCCAGTTCTAATTGTTGCTTCCTGACCTGCATACAAATTTCTCAAGAGGCATTTATTCACTATTGATAATAACTAACATTTCAAACTGTCTCTCTGTGTGCCAATACACATTGCAAACAGGAACTCATTTCATCCTTACAGCAACTGTCTGAGAGAGTATTAGTATTATTACCCCCATTTTACAGATGAGAATTCTGAGGTACAGTGGGGTTATACAGCATGCAGGATCATATAGATAGGAAGGGACAGAGCCAGAACAGGCACCCCATGGATTATGACTTCTCTGTCTTCTGGGACCCAGCACAGCTCTTGGCCTGCAGTAAGCTAGTAACCTTGAGTGTTGAATGAGTGTTGGTGATTAGAAGACTGATTTGGTGAATGAGAATTTGGGGAGTGGTCCTGATTCATAGCTGATGTGTGAATTACTTACCCATGGTTCTATGACAGTCAACAAGGATTCTGAACCAACAGCTGATCACCTACAGGTTTACAGAACTGTGACACTGCATCTCTACCTTTGGCCTTGGGTGTTGGTTGGCTCTTCTTGATTCCTAGTTTACTTCTTTACTAAGTCAGTAGCTGTGATAAAGGAATATAATGCCTGTATGCTTAAGGGCCTGTGGCACTTCTTGACGTATTTGGGGGTTTCTAGCTAGGCAAATGGACTCAGCAAAAATGAATCCCACTTTTCAGATACTGAAATAATCTCTTTTAATATTTCAGTGAGAAAATTTTATCTTAAGTAGTAAACAGAATCTGATTCCAAATGAATTTCCTAATTCCAAAAATGCTTCCAAATACACTCTCTTGATTTTTGAATAAAATTTATCAATTTTTTTTTAATTTCTGAAAGGCACACAATTAAGCTTACTAGTTACAAGCATCGGAGAAGGCAATGGCATCCCACTCCAGTACTCTTGCTTGGAAAATCCTATGGATGGAGGAGCCTGGTGGGCTGCCATCTATGGCGTCGCACAGAGTCGGACACGACTGAAGCGACTTAGCAGCAGCAGCAGTTACAAGCATAACCTTAAAGATATTGTTGGTTTGGTTTCAGACCACCACAATAAAGCAAACATTGCAATGAAATGAGTGAATTTTTTTGGTTTCCCAGTGCATATGAAAGTTATGTTTACATTATGCTATAGTCTATTTAGTGTGCAATAGCATTATTGTAAAAAAAGTGTATATACTAATTATATACTTTATTAATTGTGCACTTACTATTATATACCTAATTAAATATTTTATTTCTAAAAAATGCTATCCTCTGAGTTTCAGTGAGTTGTAGTAGTCACTGATCACAGATCACCATAATGAATATAATAATAATGAAAAATTTGAAATATGCTTAGAATTACCAAAATGTTACACAGAGACATGAAGTAATAAAATACTATTGGAAAAAGGATTACAATAGACTTGCTTGACACTGGGTTGTTGAAGACCATTCAATGTGAAAAAAATGCAACATCTATAAAGTGCAGTAAAGCAAAACGCAATAAAATTAGTTATTTTGCTTTTCTGAGGTCCAGAATAATTCATTCTTCTTTCCATCCATTTATTAATGAAAGCAGCTCTCATGAGGTGTAGGTTGTGCTGGACAGTGGAAAAAGCTAACAATCTAATGAGGAAGGCAGATACATAAGGAAGAATAGCAACGTGGTATTCTAAACACTGAGGAAAGTACAGAGCGGCAAGGTGAGTGTGAAACTGGGAGAAGAAAAGACTTCTTTATAGTGTGATACTACCAAAACATCCAACCATGGTATATTCAAGTGATACTTTCAAGGTTTAGATTTCAAGAGTTTCCTAAATTTAGTCAGTCTGAGTCTGTAAGTATAAGAAAAGAGCTTATCCTTAGCTTAAAAAAATCCTTTGTCTATTACCTAGTTAAAAGGAAAAGAAAGAGGAGTTGTTATGTGCACAGTTTTAAAAGTAATTCGGAGAGTTTCACATGAATTAATGGAATCAATAGCAACCAGGGAAACTTTCCAACCCCAGCTTAATCAGACTTGAGCATGCAATAATAGAGACTTTTGTTTTTTTGGATAAATAGGAGGGCTGAATCTGTGCAGTGCTGGAGATGTAACAGGAGCTTAGGGATTACTTGTAAGTGGCACATGTGGTTGAAAATACCCTGAGCTGGGAGTTAAGAGGTGTGGAGTCTAAATCTGGCTTTGTCACTACTATCAGCCAGGTCAGAGTCTTCATTCAGCTGTGTGACAGAGACCTGAAAAATACTGGCTTAAAATGTTATGGAGAAATACCTTGCTTAATTTTCTCATGTCATGAAAAGATGAGCTGGGCAGTAGAGAACTGACATTTCCATCCCACAGTGTCTTCTGGGGCCCAGATACGTTTTCTCTTTCCCTCAGTTATCCTTAGCATCTGCTCATCATTTTGTGGTCATATGGTAGCAGATCTACCCTCTGCCTCATGTTCATGTTCTTGATGGCAAGAAGGGGACAGGCACCAACTGAGGCAGCCTCCTTTGAAACTTGCTCAGAACCTCTGCTGCCCCCACCCCAGTTATGTCCAAGTTCATCTCATTGGCCAAACCCATATCATGTGACTACCCCCAGCTAGCTGCAATGGAGGCTAGCAAGACATCCTCAGATGATCCCAATGCTGCTTCCAATGAAATCAAGGTTCTGTTATAAAAGGGGAAAAGGGTAACTGGATAGTGAGTAGAAATCTAAAAATTTCTGTCATATCAACTATAAAGTAAATGAACTCAATCAGTGGTTGCTAACATTTTTTTTTTTTTTTTAAATGCACCGTCCTCCCCTTTTCATCTTTAAATCTTCATAGGTCCAGTTCAGATCCAGGTAAAAGTGTATTTTCTTTGGTTGAAATTGGAGTTGGGATGCCAACTTTCTTATCTCCCTCTTGGTGAAGTCATTTATTTGAATTTGAAGTGGTTTCATTGGTTAGTTAGCATTCTGCTTCGGGTTTATATTTATCCATCCTTATTGATTTTATTTACTTATGTGTTTGTTTATATGTGAACCATGAATATGGTTTTAAGAGTCAGAATTATACAGGAAAATTGAAAACAAGTCCCTCCTAACCCTGCTTATACTCCACTCCCACCTTCCCATCATGTCCACTTCATGTCTACTCACCATCTCCCCTAGGCATCAATGTCATTAGTTTCTGGTTTAACCTCCCTGAATTTTTGCACCAGTGTGCAGGCACATATGTGTTTTCCCATTTCCTGTATTATAAGAAGCAAGATACTGTAATTGTCTTTTGTACTTGAGAGTCTATACAACTATTTTGTATAGATAGTTGTAAGAAATGAAATACTGGTGAGGCCAGGGAGAATGACAAATGTTCAGTAAGAGAGGTGAAACCAAACCGTAGAGGGAGAGACCTAATCTTCTTAGGAAAGGTTTATGAAGGAAGCTGCATTCAAGCAGGGTCTTAAGAATGGTTGATGTAGCCAGGAAGAGTGCTGTGTGTTTTTCTTCATTTATGAGCTTCATAGAGAATTTAGAGATCATCTGTCAATTCAGTTTAAACTCACACTGTGGCCACCTGTTGTAGAGGAAGAAACTGAGGCCTTAAGAAATAAGGGGACTTAACCTAGATTCACCAGAGAAGGCAATGGCATCCCACTCCAGTACTCTTGCCTGGAAAATCCCATGGACGGGGGAGCCTGGTGGGCTGCTGACTATGGGGTCGCACAGAGTTGGACACAACTGAACGCCTTCACTTTCACTTTTCACTTTCATGCATTGGAGAAGGAAATGGCAATCCACCCCAATGTTCTTGCCTGGAGAATCCCAGGGACGGGGGAGCCTGGTGGGCTGCCGTCTCTGGGGTTGCAGAGAGTCGGACACGACTGAAGCGACGTAGCAGCAGCAGCAGCAACCTAGTCTCACAGCCGGATAGTGGCAGTATTAGAAATAGCCAGGATCTTGACTCACAGTCCCATAATCTCTTCCTCGGTATCTAAGATTTCAAAATGAACACAAGGCAGCCCTGTTCCTCTCAGAGCTGGGTAATTTTTCCTTTGCCAGCTTGGTTTGCACCTTTCAGTTCATTTAATCCCAAATCTCAAAATTCAACCAGAATAATAACAAAGTTAAACCAACCTGTTATGGGCTTAATTGTGTCCCCTTTCAAAATTCATATATTGAAGTCCTAACCCCCTCTGCCTCAGAATATGGCTGTATTTGGGAATAGGGCTTTTAAAGAAGAAATTAAAACGAGGTCGCTCGAGAGAGTCCCATTCCAGTATGACTGGTGTCCTTGTAAGGAGAGGAGACTGAGACACAGATCTGCACAGAGAAAGGACCAAGTGAAGACAGAGGGAAAAGATGGCTGTCTGCCAGCTAAGGAGACAGACCTTGAAGAAACCAACCCTAATGACACCCTGATCTGGGCCTTTTAAGCTTCCAGTAGTGTGAGAAAATATGTTTTTGATGTTTTGATGCTCCCCAGTCTAAGGTACTTTGTTTGGGCAGCCTGAGTAAACTAAGATACAGCCTTAACCTACTCTTTGGGGCAGCTGGTGGGGTCTCATGCCAGTCTATGGTGTCTTAGCTCCTGGTGGTTGTAGCTCCTAAGCTTTCCTATTGCTGAGTGCTCACTGGGCTCTGTCTTACATCACCCACTCAGTCACCTTCTTCAAAGGCAAGGGAATAATGGAGGGGAGTTCACTGTAGTGCAGAGAAGAGCAGAGTGCAGGTCAGGAGCCTCCCAGAGCTATTCATGGCCAGCAAAGCCTTAACCTTCTGGGCCCCAAGGGTGCGGAAGTCTGGCCATTTCTAGCTGCTAGATTCTCTAAGTAATATGGGAAAAAACTATTTGTTGGTTTTAAATGCATACTTAGGGATTTAAAGGTATTTTCTAAATTATATGTTTTTCATTAAAAACCTTTTATCCCCCCAAATGCCCCGCCTCACTACAGACTTTAATGCACAAGGATACTAAGATTTTAAAATGAGATGGTAGAATTATGAGTTGTTTTAATATTCTTCTTCAGGCCTTTCTATATTTTCAGTTTTCTTAATAGATGTATGTGACTTTATGGGGAAGTATGGATCTTAAAGGTGAAAAAATTCTAATACTGTATTAGAGCCAAACAACAGTAAATGATAGGTGAATTAAAAAATATTTCTTGATTTCAAGGAGCTCCAAAAGAAGACAACGTATTTCTAAATGAATGGGTAATGAGAATAGTTGTAGGGTTGGGAAGTATAAAGCTCTTGATGTCATGAATGTTTCATATTTTATAAATTACTCTTTCTAACACAAATGGTAAAGCAAGAAAGTGTATACAATCTTACATTTATTGACATCTAGAGTATAGAAGGCAATATAGATCTAAAAACAATAAAATATGGGCATATTAGTCAAGATGAAGATGGAAAAAGCTGTCACGAGATGTCTATTCATGATTTGTTCATTAGATCATGGACAGAGAATCCTGGTGGGCTACAGTCCATAGGGTCAAAAAGAGTTGGACATGACTGAAGTGACTTGGCACGGCACGGCACAGCACAGCAAAGCATATGTGATAATGGACTCCCACTATCATGGAAAAACTCATTCTGTTGACATTCTGACTTGGCCTCAATTGTACTTGGGGAGAAGAAGGTGAAGATGAGAGTGTAATTTAAAGTTAGAAAATGGAACTAGATTCAGAAACTATTAATGTAGACATAGCCAACTAGTCTCACAAGAAAAATGAGAAAATTTCATTGTAATTTATAGCCTAATCCCCCAAGTAATTAAGCTGCTGTTATTTAAGTTACTAATGATCAAAATGAAATAATTCACTTGAAATACTGGGTCTATGCAGATAGGAGAGTATTATAACAATTACTGACTCGGGCTTCCCTGGTAGCCCAGCTGGCAAAGGATCTGTCTGCAGTGCAGGAGACCCTGGTTTGATTCCTGGATTGGGAAGATCCCCTGGAGAAGGTATAGGCTACCTACTCCAGTACTGTTGGGCTTCCGTGGTGGCTCAGCTGGTAAAGAATCCGCCTGCAATGTGGGAGACCTGGGTGTGATCCCTGGGTTGGGAAGATCCCCTGGAGAAGAGAACGGTTACCCACTCCAGTATTCTGGCCTGGAGAATTCCATGGACTGTATAGTTTTAACTTAGACGGGGGCTTCCCTGGTAGTTCAGTTGGTAAAGAATCTGTCTGCAATGCAGGAGACCCTGGTTTGACTCCTGAATCAGGAAGATCCACTGGAGAAGGGATAGGCTAACCACTCTAGTATTCTTGGGCTTCCCTGGTGGCTCAGCTGGTAAAGAAACCACCTGCAATGTGGGAGACCTGGGTTCGATCCCTGGGTTGGGAAGATCCCCTAGAGAAGGGAAAGGCTACCCACTGCAGTATTCTGGCCTGGGGAATTCCATGGTTGTATAGTCCATGGGGTCAGTAAGAGTCGAACACGACTGAATGACTTTCACTTAAACTAGGCTAGACTTAGTCATCAAGTAGTGTCTGACTCTGCGACCCTCCATTTAAATTGCCCTTTGATAATCTAGATTCTTGTCATTTCCTATACCTTTGCCAAACTTGGGTAAAATATAACACCTTTACAGTACGTGGAAGAACAGATCTCAGCAAATGGTTTTGCTTTGAGGCCTTTTCCTAAGTTCCTAAGCAAAACAAAATGGTAATAGAGATTCATCCATCTCTGTGTACATTTCAGTTGGAGCATGCACCTGTCCTCATATATACAGATTCTGACAACCTGAGACCTCTTCTTTGACACTGATTACAGGGATGACCACTCTTTCAGTGTCTTCTTTTGTAGAAAGCCAGAATCATTTTGGAAACATATGGTTTCCCCTCAGGAGCACATGTGCTATCAAGATCTCTGTGTATGTGTTGGTAAAAGACATTTTATGTATGCTTTGAGTGACCTTTCCAAGAATTGCACACAGACTGTGAATATTCAGGCCTGTTCCACGGATTTCTCTTAAATGCAAATCCAGCTGTGTCAGTTCCCTTAACCTGTCCTGTACCTACTCAGGGTTAAGTGTTGCAGGCAGCTCTTTAGTGAGTGTCCGGAGCATAATTACCCAGATGCACCTGGGTGGGGTTTAACCCCTTGTACCCCCACCCTCCTGCCAGAGTCACATGGGAGATTCAGATGTTCAGGAGATGCATGGTTAGTGAAATCGCTTCCCTCTCTGGAGGTAACTTGATCTTGTCAAACAGTGCTTTTTTACAGAACATATGTGCTTTAGTTTGATTTTAAGGTTCTGAAATAACATTCTCCATTTTGCTCACCACTGAGGCATGTGCACAGAAAAGAAAATCCTATTTTGGTTACATATAAAATTTTATTTTTAAAATTGTTTTGTCAAAAGAAAAACCATACATTTTCCCACATTAAAACTAAAGTGAATACTGTAATATTACTTTATTCAGAGCCAAAAGCAGAAGAGAAAAGGTGTGAAAATTGAATTTGGGGGAGCCAGGAGTAAACCAAAATGACTTCCCAGAAATGATTATGTAGCTGCTTTTCCTTGCCTGGATTTTGGGGAAAGAGAAAATAAGAGCTATTAAAAAAAAAAAAAAAGAAAAAAGAAAACATGTTAAATTGATCAGGTTATGAGCAGCTCTCTCCAGATGCCTTGGGTCTCATATATGCTGGAAACAAGGTCATGTGTTAGGTGTGGGATATTCTAGGTAGAGGGTCGCTATGGCCTCACCCAGGACCATGACACAGTAGAAGCATGTTGGACAGGGACATAAGGAAACCCCTGGATGTGGAGTCTCATGGGTGAAGAACTTAGATTTTGGTGGCCTTCTGTTGGGTCTGTTGTACAACCTCAGTCAAGTTACTTAAGCTTTTTAAATCTCAGTTTCTCTCTCTGAAAATGGGGCATTGATGCTTCCCTCATAGACTTCTTTTAATAATGAGATGAAACCAACTATGTCAAGTATTTAGTGCCTACATTCTAACTATATAAAGCTAGGTATTTATGAGCAAACAGCAATCTAAGTCACCCTTAGGAATGAGCTAGGATACTCACAGCCAGTGTTAAAAACACTCGTGATTGTCATTGTTTTATGATTACAAAAGACAGTTCTGCCACAGATATGTGACCCTGGGTAAGTTGCTGTGCAGATGCCTGAACTTTGCTTTTCTTATCTATAAATCTATAAAATATGAAATTTTAAGCTATAATGCCTCTGGTTCTAAAATTTTGTGAATCTTTGAATTCCCTCCTGAACCTTGGTAAATTCTAACAGTATTTTCTGTGTTTAGCTGTAGGCAGAGTTGCCAAAGTTCAGGTTATGTTCTTGCCGGTAACTAGAACTTAAGTGTCAGGCAGTTCTCTTTATCCTGGTAGCAAGGCAAAGAAAAAGAAATATATTTCAAGAGCAAGAGTAAGAAATATATTCTTACTGCTCCTTAATCTTACTATGAATTTAAAAATCCTCCCATATTCAAAATCTGCGTTCTCCTGCATCTCAGACTCTCCTGATCTTCCTTAGTACTTTAAGATAACATCTAATGCACAAGTAGTGCATTGCTTCTTCTACACTATTTTGATTTATGTTATGACACTGGCTCCTCAGAACAATTCCATGGGACAGACTTATTATTACCTCCAATTTACAGATGAGGAAACTGAGGTCTGTACTTGCCGAGATCACATAGCCAAGAATTGGCAGATATGTAGTACTTACTCCAGTCTTTTTACTGCAGAAGCATGTTTCTGCCACTCAATTGGGCTCCCTTATAAGGTGCTGAAGCCTTTTGTTGACATGAAGGAGAGAGGCAAAGAAATGAATGAGGTCACAACTGGAAATCCTACACAGAAATGCTGATTCCTTCTTCATGACTCACAAGTTTAGGCCTTTGGCTCCCAGCATCTTTTTACAGGAGGACTCATTTTCCTATTATAAAAGGAAGTTTATTATTTAATTATTATTTAATTAGATAAGTAAAATACAGATGAATGAAAGGATAATAAAAAGCATTCATACTCCAGTAATGCTTGAGTGCACGCGTGCTTAGTCATGTCTGACTCTGTGACCCCATGGACTCTAGCCCACCATGCTTCCCTCTCCATGGGATTTCCCAGGCAAGAATACCAAAGTGGGTTGCCATTTCCTCCTCTATGAGACCTTCCCAACCCAGGGATCAAACCTGCATCTCCTGCCTTGGCAGACAAATTCTTTACCACTGAGCCACCTGGGCTTCCCGTGTTTCTGACACCTTGGTAGCTAGTGAATGTGTCACTTTGAATCTGCTTTATCTCCGTTTGTACCTCACTTCCCTTATTCCCTCTTGCCTTCCACCCTGGGATTACACTGTCCTCCCTCCATAAAGCTTTAGCATGGATACTTTTCCTCAGGTTCCTTTAAAAATTTTTTTATTGATTGATTAATGTCTTTGGCTACACCAGGTCTTAGTTGGCGGCTTGTGGGATCTTTTAGTTGTGGTATGCACACTCTTAGTTGCAGCACGTGGGATCTACTTCCCTGACCAGGAGTCAAACCTAGGCCTGCTGCATTGGGAGTGCAAAGTCTTAGCCACTGGACCACTAGGGATGTCCAGGTCCTTTTTTTTTTTCTTTTATCTGGAACACTGAACTGAGATGATGGTCGTTACATTTATAGTATCTCTCTGTTCAGTAAGTGCATATGAAAAAAATACCCTCAATTCAGGCACTTTTAGTAGATACCATTTTTATTAATGACAACAGAATCTGTATGTATTTGAAGAAAAGTAGTATGGTGAAATTGTCTTCAGGTACTGTTTGGTGATGGGTGGATTAAAGGACCTCTGCATGCCTCTCCCAACCCCATTGTTCCCAAGAAGGTCCGAAAGCCATGGTGGGATTTTTAAGTGAGACTAGGTCATCACAGCCATTTTACCCTTCACTTGACCTTCTTGCCGCAGTGGAAGACTGAGCCATAAACCTCAGCCCATGCAGCCTCCACCGCAGATGCCTTTCAAGTGTGTGAAGTCTCTCGGCCTGCATGCATTTTCCCAGAGCGAGGCGCTGTACACATCTGGGTCAACTTTATTCCAGTTTTCTTTCCTCTCTTTTTTTAAAAGTCAATCAGTGTGAGTAACTGCTACATGAAACCATGAAGAAAATGGAAGAAATATGTTGGAAATGCTAGAAAATGATCTGCAGTTGTTTATTCTCCTCAGTTTTACTTCCTAGGCTTATTTTTAAGCGTATTCAAAGAGTTTCAGCAATCCTGAAGAGTGTTTGGCATGCTGCAAAAAAAAAAAAAAAAAAAATGTGGTCTATTCTCTAATAAGAAAGAACTCTTGTACTGTGCTTCCTGGTCTGGAAGTGTGCTGACGAGTAAGGGGGAGCTAGTCTCCAGGGAAAGAGCCTCTTGTGTGCTGATTCAAGCTCTCTTAATAAGATACTTCTTTACTCTGATACCTGATTCAGTGTGTTTAATCTATTAAGCAGTCTTCACTGGGCTCCCCTTTGTTTCTCGAAAGCAGGGATTCTGTCTTACGTGTTTTCATGTACCTCCACGATGCTGACACCTAACAGGCACTGCTTAAACTCCTTGAATCATAAGGTGGACAGTGAATTTTCCCCTCGGATGAGTAAATAATGGTGATTTGCACAATATGCCCGTGTTTCAAAGAGCAAATGTTAGAAACATAATTTAATGTGAACAATTAGTGAACAAGACAGTGAATTTGTTTGCACAATGTACTGTTTTCAGACAGCTCTTTGGCTGTATTCACAGAAAGGGCTCATTTGTCTGGTTCAGGCAGAAATGTAGAGAGAGGTATGTGAAGTCAGGAATGGTGAGGTTTGTGTGCCAAGGTCTCAGGGGCCTCAAGGGGGAAGCAGTGGACTTACGGAGTCAGAATTCTGAGATCCAGTCTTGCCTCTTGAAATCTGAATCTTCCTCCATGAAGCTTTTCCTGATCCTTGAATCAGATACCTAACCTCCTGTGACCTCAGAGTGCCATGTTGGGACCACCTTTCTCTTAGCTCTGCTTCTGGATGGCCATTTGTGGTCTTGTGTGGTACCTTCCACTAGGTTGTTAAAGAAGGTTGGATTCTTTCTGACTCATCCATTTGACCCTCAGAGTGTCTAGCATAGTGCTTACCACTCAGGCCACTGCACAAATGCTTGTATAAAGCAGGCTTACCAATCCCAGGTTTCAGAATGCTAAGGATATGCATCCCATGCAGGCCTTTAGTTGTGTAGTGAGTTGAATAATGGATCATAAAAAGATGTGTCCACATCCTGGAATCTGTGAATATGATTTTATTTAGAAAAAGGATCTTACAAACACGAGTTGAGAGTTTGTGCCTCTGGACCTTTTCTCTTTGGCAGTTAACCTTAGTGATGCTTATTTTGAATGGTTTCCAATGAAATAATTAATTGCACTTAGTATCAGTGGAACTGATGAGTGACGATGCTGAATGATACCTTGATACCACAATGGATGGTGATTTTGGTCTATTAGTTTACTAGTTATAGTGAGTTAAACGGTGGATCCCATGTCCTAACCCCTAATTCCAGGTGTTAGGACAATAATTTCACAATCTTTCTCTAAATGATTGTGATCTCATTTAGAAAAAGGGCCTTTGCAGGTATAATTAAGGATCTCAAGACAAGATAGATTATCCTGAATTACCTCAGTAGCCATAAAACCAATGCTCTGTCTTTACAAGAGACAGAAAAGGAAAAGACAGAAAGAAGGCCATGGAAAGACAGAGATTGGAATGTTGCAGCCATGGGCTGAGGAGTGACTGGAGCCACCCAATGCTGGGAGAGGCGGGGAAGGAGTCTCCTCTGGAAACTTAGGAGGAAATGTGACCCAGGTGACACCTTGCTTTCAGACTTCTGGCATCCCGAAGTGAGACAGAATAAACTTTTGTTGTTTTAAGCCACCAAGTTTATGATTATCTGTCATGGAAGCCCTAGGAAACTAATATTATGTGGACTGGCCTGGAATTTCGATTCTACTCCTGAAAGTATTAGTCGCTCAGTCATGTCCGACTCTTTGAGACCCCATGGACTCTAGACATCCAGGCTGTTCTGTCCATGGGATTCTCCAGGCAAGAGTACTGGAGTGGGTAGCCTTTCACTTCCTTAGGGGATCTTCCTGACCCAGGGATTGAACCCAGGTCTCCTCTATTGGATTAGTCTGGAATGTCAGTTCTACTCCTAGCTAACCGTAAATTCCTCAAGGGTAGAGACTATGTCTGTCTTGTTCCCGGTGAGACCCCCAGTGCCCAGCGGCACAACAGACACATTGTAGTCTTCCATTCAGTGTTCATTCCCTTTTCCTTCCTTCTTTTCCCGTTGTCCAAAGTTACCTCTGCCGGTAAGAGCAGAGGTAGTTCTAGAACATACTTCCACTCTTCCTCACTGTCCTATTTGTGACAGAGGTCATCAGTCATTTCCCAACATTTGTTCTCCTTTTCTTTGGCTGGCCTTCCTTTGCAGCTGGATATGGCTATGCATTCATGTTCTGGCAAGCTGTAAGTGGAAATGTTATGAAGTAGCTTCTGGGAACTTTCCTAATAAGACAGCTGGTAGGTGCCCTTTGCCCCTTCTTCTTCATTTTTCTTCCTCTGTCTGCCTGGAATGAGGTGCTACCATTTTGGACCATGAAAGCAGGAGTCCTACCAAAGGATGGAGAATGGTGAGTTGACAGGGCCAGCATCCCTGTGTGGAGCAGAGCTGGTGTACTAGCCCTGGGCTGCAAGCTTCTGGATTTTTGTGTCAGAGGGAAATAAAGCTCTTGTGTAAGCCATTGTTATTTTGTGTGTGTGTGTGTGTGTGTGTGTGTGCATGTGTGTGTGTGTGTGCATGTGTGTGAAATTTGTCAGCACCTGCAACTTGGGACTCCAAGGGGATTACTTACTCATTACATGGATTATTACCTTCAGAAATCAAACAAGCAATAGATTCTTCAAGCCCCTTCCTCACTGTGATGTTTCAAACACCTGTGGCCTCAATTTTTTAACTGAGGAAGCCCATGGTCTAGCTTCTAGAGCTAAACAGACTTGGGTTTAAACCTTGACTTGCTTGCACATTACTGTGGAATGACCTAACCTCAGTTTTCTCATCTGTACAATGGAGAACAATGCCCTCTTAGAGTCATTGTTCTATTTATTAGAATGACATCGTGTCTATTAGTAGATACTGTTAGTTGTAGTGTTGTATCTTTATCTTGTTTGAACTAGTGAAATCATTAAGGTTAGGGAAAGGAGGAAACAAACTGCATGAGTAAAAGTTGAAGCCATAAAGCATTGAAAGGAACACTTTGAAACAAGAAAATTTCATACAGACAACCTAACATTTCACATCAAGGGACTAGAAAAAGAACAAATGAAGCCCAAAGTTAGTAGAAGGAAGGAAATAAAGAATGGAGTGGAAATGAATGAAATAGAGATGAAAAGACAATAAAAAAGATCAGTGAAACTAAAAGCTGGCTCTTTGAAATGATAAACAGAATTGACAAACCTTTAGCTAGACTCACTAAGGGAAAAAAAAAGAGAGAGGGCACAAATAAAATCAGTAATGAAAGAGGAACGGAGAAGGCGATGGCACCTCACTCCAGTACTCTTGTCTGGAGAATCCCATGGGTGGAGGAGCCTGGTAGGCTGCTGTCCATGGGGTCTCTAAGAGTCGGATACGACTGAGCGACTTTACTTTCACTTTTCACTTTCATGCATTGGAGAGGGAAATGGCAACCCACTCCAGTGTTCTTGCCTGGAGAATCCCAGGGACAAGGGAGCCTGGTGGGCTGCCGTCTATGGGATTGCACAGAGTTGGACACAACTGAAGCGACTTAGCAGCAGCAGTGGCGGCGTTATTCTGATACCAAAATCAGGCAGATACTGCAAGAAAAGAAAATTCCAATATCCCTGATGAACTCAGATGCAAACATCTTCAACAAAACATTAGCAAACTGAATTCAACAATACATTAACAGAGTCATACACCTTGATCAAGTGGAATTTATTCTAGGGATGCAGAGATGGTTTGACATCTGCGACTGAATCAACATGAAACATCATATTAACAAAATTCGTAATCATCTCAATAGATGCTGAAAAAGCACTTGACAAGATTTAACATTCATTTAAGAGAAAAACTCTAAACAAACTGGGTATAGAGGGAAGGTACCTCAACATAGTAAAAGTAGCATTTTGACCCATCCAAGAGAGATGCTGAGGAAATGGGGTAAGGAATTCCAGCTCAAGCTGTCAATGCTGGGTATTGGCCAAGGGGATGAGATTGGATATTTAAATTCATTCAGGCAACATTTCTTGAACTCCTACCATATACTATGTGTGTGGGGGTTTCATGGGGTTATTTGGGTGGGCTTCCCAGGTGGTGCTAGTGGTAAAGAACCCACCTGGCAATGCAGAAGACATAAGAGATGTGGGTTCAATCCCTGGGTTGGGCAGATTTCCCTGGAGAAGGAAATGACAACCCACTCCACTGTTTCTGCCTGGAAAATTCAATGGACAGAGGAGCCTGGTGGGCTACAGTCCATGGGGTCACAAAGAGTCAGACACGACTGAAGCAACTTAGCATCATCACGGGGGTATTCAGAGGTAAATTAAGACATGATCTTGATCTCATCTAGTGGGAAAGATAAAGATTTTTATAATGCAAGAAGACTGTTTAAATATGGTATTCACAAAGTGCTGAGGGAGCACAAGGGTCTGTCTGAGGGATCTGGAGAAAGCCAGACCTCTTCCCATTTAGGTTGTGTCTTGAAGGATGAATAAGAGTTCACCAGAAGAGGAGAACATTCTAGAAAGGACAGGTCACATGTACAAAGGTGGAGAGACACAAAAGACCTAGGGCATGGTTGTGCTGGTTTATCCCATGTTAGAGATGGGAGAGAGGGTTTAGTGGGTTTTGAGGCTGGAGATGTATCCTGGACATTGCTGTCTAAGGAGATGAATTGCTTCTCTTTTTAGTTTGGGGGAGGCCAGGGACCTTTTTAAGGAAGGAAATGATGTGGGCATTTCTCATCTGATGCTTTTACTTCTCCCTATCTTCTGAGTTGGAATGCTGCCACTAAGGGCAGAGGAGGAGGAATCTTCTGGCAGTCCTGGGAAGACACAGATATTCTCTATCTTGGTTGATATTAACAAAACAAATTATCATTGGTGTGAGGAGAAGCCCTTCAAATAAGAAATGGACAAACTCTGTTGGTGACACTGATAGTGACACCAAATCTTCCTTATTTTCACTTGGATGGGCCATGTACTTTTATTTTTCTCCCTCTCTTTAAAAACTGTTGTATTTCTAGTTTAAAAAAAAAAAAAAGCTCCATCTTCAGGAATGCAGTGTGGTTTTACTTCTGGTAAGAAGTGAGGGAAATTTAGCTTCTGGATTTTTCTATGCTTGATAAAGGGCATAGTGTGTAAATGTAGGTCATAAGACTCTATCTCCAACTTGATCTCAGATTTATAAAGGAAACTATATATGCATATATAATATAAATTGCCCTTTGGGTTACATAATTTTCTTCTATATTTTCCACTTTTTTTTTTTTTTTTGGAGAGCAAATAAATCTTAAATATTTTTAACAAAAGTTCTCAGTGTAATCCCTGTACTCAGCCTCAGAAACAAAAACAAATTTCTTGGGAGGAGGAAGGATAGAATTAGGGGGAAGCTGTGTGTTTTGGAAAGAGTTTGGCTTCTGTCCCGTTGATACCTTTTACTGGGCTGTTGGTGAAGATTTCGAAGGTTCTTTCATTATTCAGTCAGTGTGTGTTTAACAGCCACTCAGCCACCAACTCACCTTACTGGGCAGACTTATTTTAGACCAAAGGCCAGTCCCTGGCCTATCTCCCTGCCTTTCCTTGAGATTTTCTTAGCTGGGCTCCAGGTGGCCACCATGCCCTGTGATTCTGTCATCCTCTCATGCTGTGAGGGGCTGCTCCAGAGCCCTTCATGAACAGATTGTCCAGCTTGTTTTGAGAAGAACAAAGACAATAATAAAGTCAGGAGGATGGCACGGCCAAGGTGATTCATACGGACAGATTTTAATGTTTTTTCTCATACGATGAGCAGTTTCTTTCTTTCTTTCTTTTTTATGCTTATTATTATTTCTTTTTAGTGATCAGACTACCAGTGTAAGAACCTGGCATTTTTTTTTAATTAAAATTTTTAACTATTTAACTGAACTGTTAAATATATATATATAATATATAAATAAATATAAATTTACTTAACTATTTAACTGAACTGAACTATTTTTGATTGAAGGATAATTGCTTTACAGTATTGTGTTGGCATTTCTTAAAAAACTAAATTTTTTTAACTGTTTAACTGAACTGTTAAATATATATATATATTTAATATATAAATAAATATAAATTTATTTAACTATTTAACTGAACTATTTTTAATTGAAGGATAATTGCCTTACAGTGTTGTGTTGGTTTCTGCCAAACATAATAAGAACCTGGCATTTAAAAAAATTTATTTGTATTTATTTGGCTGCATCAGGTCTTAGCTGTGGCATGCAGGATCTTTGTTGTGTCATGTGTAATCTTTTGTTGTGGCACACAGTGATGAGTGCCAGTTCAGTAGCTGCAGTGAGTGGGCTTAGTTGCTCCAGGGTATGTGGGATCTTAGTTCCCTGACCAGGGATCGAACCTGTGTCCTCTGCATTGGCAGGTGGATCCTTAACCACTGAACCACCAGGGAAGTCCTGAGCACTTTCTTGTCTGCACTTCACAACACTGTTGTCAAATGACCACCCCCCACCCCTGTAAATGCCAGCTTCCCCTGGGGAGCCTTCTGGAACCCAGCAGCCTCAAGTTCAAGGCAAGGGTCTAGTTCTTTCTTCTGAGAGCAAGCATCAATATCAGGGATCTCCTTGCCTGTGTCTGGAACTGTAGATTAGGTGTGCAGAAGCGATGGCTAAGTTTTAGAAGTTGTGCTGGGTGTTTTTAAAATTGTATATTGAAACAAAGCTTTAAGATTAAAAAAAAAATGAGTACACATTGCTAGTTCCCACTTTTTCTTTTCCAGCAGCAGCTGAATAACCAGAGCCCTGAAATGAACCAGAGTATTCAGGAAGGTCAAGCACAGAGGGAAATGTTTTATTAGAAACAGGCTTTTTGGTTGTGACAAATTGTATGTGAAATTTCAGGTAGAGACCCACAAGGCTGTGATGGCTTCAAGCATGTTCAAGTGTGGTCAGAAGGGGAAGCCTGCCCTGCTCGGTCTGTTGTGTGGTTTTGCTTCCTGCGGGAGAGGTAGGCAGGAGGAGAGAGAAAGAGGCATACAGCATTCAGGCTGTGACCATCCCTGGTGTCCAAGTTCCTGCCAGGGTCAGAAGACTTTTCAGGAGAAGGGAGAGTGAGAGAGATTGAAAGAGAGGTCTGTTAGGCAAAGCTGAGAATCTTTTAGTTGAGGTAGAAGACAGTCCAGATCCCTTTGATGACTCTTGCTACTGCTACTGCTAAGTCACTTCAGTCGTGTCCGACTCTGTGTGACCCCATAGACGTCAGCCCACCAGGCTCTCCTGCCCCTGGGATTCTCCAGGCAAGAACACTGGAGTGGGTTGCCATTTCCTTCTCCAATGCATGAAAGTGAAAAAGTGAAAGTGAAGTCGCTCAGTCGTGTCCGACTCTTAGCAGCCCCATGGACTGCAGCCTACCAGGCTCCTCCATCCAGGGGATTTTCCAGGCAGGAGTCCTGGAGTGGGGTGCCATTGCCTTCTCCATTGATGACTCTTAAGGGACTTTTAATGAGCTTCCCAGGTGGCTTAGTAGTAAAGAATCTGCCTGCAATTCAGGAGATACAGGTTTGATCCCTGGGCTGGGAGGATCCCCTAAAGACAGAAATGGCAACCCATTCCAGTATTCTTGCCTAGCAAATCCCACAGACAGAGGAGCCTGGCAGGCTAGTCCATGGAGTTTGCAAAAGAGTCAGACATGACTGAGCATGCACAAAGCTTTTAATAGTCTGATCCTTCCCAGATTGTTCTATTAACCTGTCCTAGTAGCAAATGTTTTGTGTATAACTTGACCCTCAGACTCCTCTTGTCTGCCTGGCAAACTCCAAATCCTCCTTCAAGGATGAGTTCGGGTGATCACTGAGCCATTTTTAAAATTTGATTTGCATCTGCTCCCTTATTTCTCTTCATCACTGCTCCATCCTTCTTCAGGGCAGAATCAATTGCTCTTCTGTGTTGCTTCCACGTGGCCTGGCTCATGAACACTGTGAGAACTGACAGTCACAGCATGGGGGAGCAGATGGGGTCTGGGAGAGCTTCTCCAGGAACAGGCTCTCATGAGATGATATGTGCAAACATTATTTGTTAGTTGTAAAGCACTAATGTGCCAGGGTGGTCATCACTGCCCTTTAATGAGTAGATCATGCTTGGTGTTTTCACATTAAATCCTCACAAATAATTACTGGAAAGTAGGTATTAGCATCACCTTCCTTTTAGAGATGAAGAAACTGAGTCTCAGAGAGGTTAAGTAGCCTGCCTGAGGCCCCGTAAATGAAAGCATCTAAGTTGGAATTTAAATCCAGTTCTGACTCCATAGTCTTGACCCACGACACTGTGTGCTGGGCCTGTGGGGAACTCAGATAGGAGGGAGACATGTGTTTGCTGTCAAAGCTTCCAAGTCCAGGTGGAGAAGTAAGCCAGTCCCTGCCAGCTGGGGTACAGTGTTGGATGGGATAAGAGTTCTAGGAAGGTGAATGTGAAGTGTTTGGAGATTTGAGTTGGTTTTCAGGGGGAAAAAAAGAGGCTTTGTGGAGACTGCTCATTTGCCCTGCACCTTGACCGATGGGTAGGGTTTTTACAGCAGAGTTCGAGAATAGAGAATGGAGGAAATTGCATGAATAAAGGCTTGGGAGGAGTGTGTGTGTGTGTGTGTGTGTGTGTGTGATGGGGAGCCTAAGAATGAGGCTCTCTTTATCACTTGTTGAGGACTCCGGGCTCATAACATTTCCATCCCTCCTCAGCTCCCTTTGTCAAGACAGAAGATGGTTGGTACCCAGCATGTAGGGATAGCCGCTCTTCAGTAGTTCTCTTGTGAGGTGGTACTGCTGCCCTGGGCTTGGAAACACTTTTGATTGTCACAATGATTGGCAGGGGGTGGGATTTGCTGGTTGCATGTGAAGCAATGTGCTTCTATTGGCACTTGGTGCCCCCTGAACCACATATGCTAAATATCTTGCAACAGATGGATCAGTCCTGCCCAAGGAAGAATTCTCCCACCCCTAAGGCCACCAGTATCTCCCACAGAATGAGGGGATCTCTCTCGAAGTGCACATGTGTAGACTGCCCACCCCCCCCCCCGCCCCAGCCACTGCAGTGTCCCTCTGGGAAGCCTGATTCTGTTCCTGGCATCCCTCCCCTTTCACATACACTAGCATGCTCTGGTTTTATCCCCATTCCATACCTAACCTCCAGGACCTGCTATTTATACTGCTTCCACAGCTTATAACTGAAAATACAGTTTCTTGCCCTGTTTTTCTCCTCCTGCCATATCCTCTTGCAGCTGAGACTAAGGAAAAGGCTGCCGTGGTAGGTTTTCATAGCCTCCCTCTTAGCATGAACAATAACTGCAAAATGATCCATCCGATCTGGCTACCATTGTGGCGGGGAAGAGGATGAAAAGAGCATTCATTGCGCCAGGCACTTCTCAGCAAGGGCTCATCAAAGTAGAAACCCAAGTGGCACATACTTGTGGAGAAAGTATGAAAGGAGTAGGGCTGGGGGAGTGGTAGGGATTGAGGAAAACCCCAATAACATGGTAATAAGAGACAACAGACTACAAAACCCCAGTGAAGCCAGGAATAAAGGAGCCCAGTGCCTCACAAACACAGGATTGAATGAGTTTCATGTTTAATGTAAATACACCTGCCCTTTGGTCTCTGAAGCGCTGGTTACAGGTTTTAAGATAAAATAGAGTTTTGAACACTGTGCCAGTGTAACTTGATTTTGCCCCTGCACTGGCTGTACACTTTGTTCCCAAACAGTCTCTAGAGACAAAATATTGCTCTGGCCAGCTCGAAGGTCTCACCTCCTGCTATTTCCCTCAGTCACCTCTGCTTCTGCCTGGGCCTTCGTCTTAGACTACTGCGCTGCTGATAGAGCAGAGAGACAAGGAGACAGGCGGCCAGGAGTCATCTGTGCTCAATGCCAGAGCAGATCATTTTACCCTCCAAAGTCTCCCACTGTGTTAAGGATAAAGACTAAAATTGTCAGTCTCTCCTACAAAGACCCTGCCTGCTTCTTTCCTCCAGTCTCACCGTATTCTCCTCAGTCTTTTGACTCCAGCAATCAGACCTGCTTTTAGTCCTTGAACCGTTTTCTGTGCAGCATCCAGCCTCAGGGCCTTTGCTGGCTCTCCCTCTGCAGTGCTCTCCCTCCTCTTCTTTTTCCCCGTTTAAGTCTTGTTTTCGCAAGTCAGCATTAGATAGCTCTTCTTTAGGGCACTTTCCCTGAGCCCACCTCCCTGCCCCAAACGCACACACACCAGAAGAGATCGGGTCCCCTCTTACATTTGGTCATGGTGCCCTATACTTTACCTTAATGACTCTTGTACCAATTTATAATTATATGTTTGTATGATTACTTGATTAATAGTGCCCTCTTGCACTGGACTGTGGGTTCCGTGAGGGTAAATCTGCTTTGTTCTCCATAATAATTCTGGCACCCAGCACCAGACATGTGGAAGGTACTCAATCAGTATTTGTTTGATGAAGGAATCTTTGACAGTGTTACAAATAAATTGGAAAATGCAAAAATGCAGAATAGAAGAAAGACTATAAAAAGCAGTGATACTCCTGTAATCAAAGAAAAAACACTTTCAAATTTTGGTCATACACCTTTTCTGATTTCTCATTTTTAAAATAATATATTGAGTTTTCACTTAGTAATACTGTAAACAGGATGAAATGTCTATGAAATTTAATTAGTTTACCATCATTTTATTTAATTAATCTCTTATTGTTAGACCCAAATTGATGATATGATCTGTGCTTCTTGGAAACTGATCAAAAATAATGTAAAAATTGTATCATGTTTACTCATCTAATCAACATTTTACTTTATCCAAAAGGAGTATATAATATGAAATTAGGACTGTCTGTCTGGGAAGATGGAGGCATGTGGCAGATGGAACTCTAGACACATGGGGAGAGCCCTGGCCACAGGAAATGGCTGTGGTTGGTGGAGAGGAAAGTGGTGGGGCTGTTAGGAGTAACCACCTGTTCCTGGTGGAAGGCACGTTGTTGTGGGAAAGATCCTGTGTTATGGCAGGATCTTTGCTGGCTTAGTGATGTGGGCAAGCAAAATGGATGCTTTGAGCTTATCTGGGGGCTTCTAGCACTGATGGGTTGGTGACTGGGGGTAAGGAGAGAATCCCTTAGTGGTGCTTTCCTAGCCCAATGCTAGGTAAGAAAAGGATGAGATACCTGGGCCTGGGGAGGGGGCTGTTGTTTCAAAGCCGGGACTCAGCACCACCGTTCATCTCTCTGACTCTTGTCTAGCGCCTCTAGTGGCCGCCCTTGTTGTTAACCCTGACTCGGGTGCCTTGGTGCCTCTGGTAAGCCAAGCCAGACTCAGGCTGGTTTTGAGTGACTGTGAGCAGGAAGAGGTTTCAGGAATTTATATGCAAGATTCACCATTTTGCACTTTCTGTGGAAGAGTCCCTCTGAGAGTCAGGATAGTAGAAAGCTGACTATATTTCAACCACCACCCTGGAATGCTTATCATGAGTAGACATATTATACTACATAAATCTCACCACAATCTCATGAGGTAGTTAACACTGTTACCCCCCGTTTGTAGACTAAGTACCTGAGACTTGGAGAGTGTCAGAACCAGAAATTGAACATAGATGTGTTTGACTCCAGACCCTGTGCTTTTCCAACCCCTATTTTTGAAGAATCTCAGTAGGTTCTTAAGCATGAGGCCCATTACTCTCTAGAGCATTTGTAACCCAACTGTATGAATTGAAACAAGGCAAGCTCTGTGCTCCCATTTGGGGAAAGTTAATATTTCACATGCTCTCGAGAATTTAGGAGCTTGGTAAAAACTTACTATTAAACAGGGATTTTCTTTAATTCCTTTTGTTTAAAGATTTTCATGTGAAACACTCTATGTTCTGTGCCTCCCTCTGAGACGTCAGTGGTGCCAGAGACCGTTAGGGAGTTTGTGTAAATAGAGAGCGGGCCAAATGCTGCCCACACAAGTAGTGAGGCTCGAGGCTGCATGTGCAGAACAGTTTCACAGTTAGCCCAGGACTCCGTGGAGTATCTGAGGCTTCATCCTGGCCTGCAGATCTGTGGACACACAGTGTCATCAGGAGCCCTGTGGGCATTGTTCAATGGGTGCCTCAACTCCAGCCAGCCAGGAGACCAAGACCAGTGTGAGCAAATATCTTTCACCATTGATGTTAAAACAGATAAAGCTGCCAAGG
Organism: Bos mutus; assembly: GCF_027580195.1. Taxonomy (NCBI): domain Eukaryota; kingdom Metazoa; phylum Chordata; class Mammalia; order Artiodactyla; family Bovidae; genus Bos; species Bos mutus. Next base: position 79,470,752 of record NC_091619.1, on the reverse strand, counting down.
AAATAAAACCAGTTAGTCTCAAAAGATCAATATTAACTAATGCCAGTGCATATGTTGATTTAAAAAAAAAAAAAAAACCTGACATTTCCTACAAAAGACAGAATAGCTAGAGAGTAAATAACTGTACAAAAATGCTTTGAAATATCTTTGAAATGATGGTTCAATGCACAGGGTCAAAAGATAGAACTGGTTCTCGTCAAGCAATTTTTAAAATGCCTCATTTTTATTTAACATTGTTTTGGGGAAGGACTACATTCTATTGACACATTGAGAAAAAAAGTTACTTTTTGTTTTTCTAAAACTAATAAGAGCCTAGGCATTATGATTAAAGACCAAAAAAGAGCCAACTCTGATGAATGCCCCCTTTCTTCAGCTACAAAATTTAATAGCTGCCACAGAGAGTTTTTTCTTTTAATCAGCAAAAAATTTATTTTGTCCTTGACATTTTATGCCAAAAATCAGCCCAGAAAGTATGTTTTATAGCCTGAGCTGAATTGCCCTACAGGTAGAGTTTTCCTGTGAGCAGCCTTGACTTAAATGACTTTTTTTTTGCATTAGATAACAAGCCAGTATCAACTTATTAGATAACCCTTTCAATGTTTCTGAAGATAAAAGGAAACTTAAGCAGAGATAGCAGAGCATTATGGGTAACCATTATGGGTTCCTATGGGAGACAAAATACAGGTTCCACTGACCTCATAAGTTCCTAATTCTGTGACCTTGAGTGAATTACCCTCCTAGAGCCTGTTTCTACTTTCATTTGGGGATCATAACAGTGCCAACATCAAAACATCGTTGTGATGATTAATGCACCTAAAGCATTTGGCATAGCCTTGACACTTAGTGATAATCACAAGATATTACTGATGCACAGCTATATATAACTTAAAACATTGCCTCAGAGAAGGCCTTATGATTTGACAATAGGATCGAGCAGAAAATATGATGTTTCGACTATATAGAAAAACTACCGAGTGTAAATTTAGCACAGGCAAAATCCATGTAGCTTAAAATACTGAAAGCTGATGTTGTTTCTTGAATGTTATAGAATTGCAGTACCTTATTAAAAGTGATAGGAAGTCCATCCAAAACCTCCTGTCCTTTTTATATCTGTAAAAACAGCTGGGGTGATCCAGAAACAGGGTACCTGTTGAGTGCAAGGGACAGTGTTAGGCATATAAGATAGTACAGAGAAATGTAAGGTGCCTTTCCTGCCTTGGTGGAATATTTAGTGTAACTCAGGAAGTTAAAAAATAAATAAAAAATCCCTAGCTCCTAAGTAATTGAGGAAGGAAAGACCCCCCAGGCTGAAGGATTGGTAATGGAATGAGGAATGGATTTCAGCTGATTTTTACAGGATGGGACATAGAGAGAAGAGGGAAGGCCTCTTAGAGGTATGGGTTCATTATGGGTTCATGGCAAGAGAAAAGTCAGTAAAGTGGGAAAGAGCAGGGCGTGAGGGACGGGATGTGGTTAAAAAGTGAAAACTCATTAACATTTAAGGCTACCTTTGAACCTGAAGTGTCTGTCTGACTGACTGGATTGAGTAGACCTGTCCATCCAGCCATTCTCTACTACCAGGGTTCACTACCTCAGGGTATCTTATTTTCATATCAAAAGGCGGAAGGCAGATACAGATATGAGGAAGTACTTTGCTTTTCACTCCTGTGCCAACATAGTTTACATACCAACACTGATAATCCGTCAGCCCACCTCTCCTGGACACTTAATCATTTCCCTGGAGTCTACTGAAATAATTCTTCTATGCATTACCACGCATGTTTCTGAGTGTCTGCTTTTTAAGATAAATTTGTATTCCTTCAAGTGATATTCCCCTAATGTTCTGAGGTGGCCCGTGTCATGCGTTTCTTCTCAGAGCCCCAGTGGATGAGTTATGAAAGCAGTTACCTCCAAGTCCTGTTAATAATAATGTCTGGTACTTGTTGAGCATTTACTATGTGCCAAGCACTGTTCTAAGTCCTTCACATGTACTCATTCATTTAATTCTCCAGAATGGAGAGCAGTAGGAGAAAAGGAAGAAGGGCAGAAGTTGTACATGGACTGATTAAATAATCTTCAGTTAGTTCTATAGATATTAATATAGGGTCTGTTATGTGCCAGGCACTGTGATTCAGTGCTGGTGAAATGAATGAATAGACAATTTAAGGTTGAAGTAAGTTAGTAATTACATCCTAACTGCTAGTATGGTATTTTATTAGCAACCTGCATTCTGCATTGACTGTTTATTGAACGTATTTTGAGTTTTTGAGAGCAGTACTTATTTATGCCTTCATGTGCATACAAATCACCTGGGAGCCCTGTTAAAATGCAGATTCTGATTTGAAAGCTTCATGATGAAACCTGAGAGTCTGTATTTCCAGCAAGCTCCTGGGAGATAGTAATGCTGCCTGTCTTGCTTGCTCTTTAAGTAGCAAGATTTTTGAGACTCGAGTAAATGGAAGAGGGAACACAAGAAAAGGAAAGGCAAGAACATGTCACTTCCACACCAGAAGGGGCAGCAAGTCTGGGTTGGGCCCACATATCCTAGCAGAGGACTTACCTTGGTTTTCATTGTCATTATCATTAGATTCTTATGCACCTGCAGAAATCTAGGAAATTGGATCCTCAAGACCCAGTATCTCAGTTTATAACTCCTAACTCACATTGAAGTTAAAGGAGCAACGTGAGCTCTTCTTCTTAGGGACACAATTTGTAAGTTGTGATAGAGAACATGGTGGACTGGAAGCCAGGAGACCTATGTTCTCTTGAGAGCTCATTTACACACTTGCAGTATGGCCCTAGTTGAGTCACCAGGCCTTTCTGTGACTTGGTTTCCTCATCTGTAAAACAGACTAATGGCATCTACCCTGTGAACTCCAGGATGGATTTGAACCCCAGGGTGGACTTGAACCCCAGGGTGGACATTAGTAGATGACATAGGATATGAAAAAGCTCGTGGAAAAACCAAAGGAGTATTCCAAGTATGCATTTTCACAACTAAAAATTACAGAGTCCTCAGCAGTAGGTGGGAAAGAGGGGCTGTATCATGGGCTCCTACTCTGGTTTATATCTCTCTGTTTTCTTTGTTTGTTTGTTTTTAAATGACTCTCAGATTATTCTGTATTCACTAGACATGTAGGCCTTCTGGGAGGTTACCTTTGGTTTGAGAACAGGCATCTCAGCCTCTGCTTGATGGATAGAAACCTCCAGACTATCACTGCTTGTCCTTTCCTACCCTGAGCAGTGGATGGAAGGTAATATTTGTTGAGCAATTGATGCGAGTTATTTTATTTAATCCTCACAATGTTTCTCGGAGGAGGGTCTTATTGCAGATTCACAGATGAGACACCTAAAGCTCAGGCGGGCTCATTTGCTTGGGGTTTCATTTTGTTCTTCATATTAAAAGAGAAGCCTTTTCAACTTTGTAGCCCTCAAGATGTGATTACATCACTTTTGCAAGACTATAAAAGTTCTCAAGCTCTGGGATCTGGTTAACAGTTCACCTTGGGCATGTTATTCCAAGGGTCGATATCATGAGTTTAGAGTGAAGCCAAGAATTTTGTGTTAAACACCCAGCAGCCCTATGAAGCTGGCTGTTTTGTTATCCATGTTTTAGAGAAGAAGAAACTGGAGACTTAGAAAATTAAGAAACTTTTGCAAGGCCTTGTGCCTCTCAAGGCAGATCAGCCTGGACTTTAGTCTTGGTTTTTTGGACTCTAACGCTCATACCGCCATATTGAATGGATTAACTTCTCTTTTTGGCCATCCAGGTTTAGAAATGGGGAGTGGCTGTCAATGGACAAAAGCTTCTTGAAACTAATAATAATAATGCCAAGAATAATGCCAACTGCCACCTTGCTATGCTTCTATGGGGTATCCTCTGATGGTCATAATACATCTCGTCACAGGGCATATGAGATCACAGAGCTGAAATAACCCTGAGTGACTGATGTACAGCAGATGGCATGTGACACCTGCCCTTGGATTTCCCAGCATGGTGCTTCAGCCCTGCTTAGTGCTCTCGGAGTACTTAGCATACCAGTGGAGTGCTTGGATCCCTGAAAGGGCTTCCTACAGATGGTGTATCTTCTACTGGGACAAGATTCTAGACACTGAGGAATTTTGAAAGGCACAAATTATTGGATGCACAAAGTCCTGTCCATTTGAAGTAGTCACTTAATCTCTGCAAAGCCCGGTTTTCTCATCTGGTAAATGGGAATAATGATAGCACTTCCCTCAAAGGTATGAGAGCTGATTGAGCCAGTGTGGCCAGATTGTTGATAGGTACACAGTCAGAGAGGATCACTGTAGCTTGACTTCTGGATCGCATCATCTTAGATTTTTCTCTTTCCCTGTCTTCTCATCTATAATCCATCAGCACACTGTCTTGAATCTGTTTTTTGTGCCTAGCTACCACCTTAGTCCTTACTCACCTTAGACATTACTTTGCCAACAAAGGTCTGTCTAGTCAGGCTATGGTTTTTCCAGTAGTCATGTATGGATGTGAGAGTTGGACTGTGAAGAAAGCTGAGTGCCAAACAATTGATGCTTTTGAACTGTGGTGTTGGAGAAGACTCTTGAGAGTCTCTTGGACTGCAGGAGATCCAACCAGTCCATCCTAAAGGAGATCAGTCCTGGTTGTTCTTTGGAAGGAATGATGCTAAAGCTGAAACTCCAATACTTTGGCCACCTCATGAGAAGAGTTGACTCATTGGAAAAGACTCTGATGCTGGGAGGGATTGGGGGCAGGAGGAGAAGGGGATGATAGAGGATGAGATGTCTGGATGGCATCACCAACTCGATGGACATGAGTTTGAGTGAACTCCAGGAGTTGGTGATGGACAGGGAGGCCTGGCGTGCTGCGATTCATGGGGTCGCAAAGAGTCGGACATGACTGAGCAACTGAACTGAACTGAACCACCTTAGTCCAGACTAGCCTCAGCTCTGGTGTAGATTACTATAATACTATACTATTCATACTATAATATAGTACTATAATAGCCACCTACCACCTACCTGGTCCCCTGCTTATACTCCTACTGTGCAGAGCATCCAGAGTGATTTTATTAAAGTATAAATAGGATCATTCATTGCTTTCCTTAAAGCCCTCTGGTGGTTTCCCATTGCATGCTGGAACAATCTATACCCTTTGGCCTACAAGTTGTTACCTGATCTGGTCTCTGCCCACTGCCTTACCTTTACCTCATGGCCCTCATCCCCAGGCTTACTGTGTGCTTCAGTCATGGTGACCTCCTTTCTGTTCCATGGATGTGCCAAGCTCAGTGGCCTGTGGACCTTTGGGCTTGCTCTTTGTTCCTCTGCCTGCATGCTGTTCCTCAAGATCTTTGCATGACTGGAAATGTGATTTAGAGACATCTCCCAATTTCTCAGTAGAAAATCACCAGGTCCACTCCTCCAATTTCTAACATGTTACTCTGTTTTAGTTTTCTTCATGTACTCATCGTAGCCTGAAATTTTCTTGCTCATTTGTTTAATAATTTGCAGTTTATGTCCTTTCACTGGAAGGTCAGTTCCCTCACTTTACTCATGATCACATGTCTAGTTCCTAGAAAGGGTTGGCATATGTGAGGCACTCAGCAAACATTTATTGGTTGAATGAATAAGTGTGATCTTTATTGTAAATTACAAATAAATATAAGAAAAATAAGAGGAAGGCATTCAATATTTGTCTTCAACCTGAAGCTTAGGATCCAGTGATCATGGATAGACCTAATGTGAAATAGTAGTGAGTAGACAGATCAATAGGGAAGGCAATGGCACCCCACTCCAGTACTCTTGCCTGGAGAATCCCATGGATGGAGGAGCCTGGTAGCCTATAGTCCATGGGGTCACTAAGAGTTGGACACGACTGAGTGACTTTACTTTCACTTTTCACTTTCATGCATTGAAGAAGGAAATAGCAACCCACTCCAGTGTTCTTGCCTGGAGAATCCCAGGGACAGAGGAGCCTGGTGGGAGGCTGTCTATGGGGTCGCACAGAGTTGAACACGACTGAAGCAACTTAGCAGCAGCAGCAGACAGATCAGCATCCTCAAAGCATTGCTTGATAAGAGGCCACCTCCTTCAGCCCATTGCTTCCAAACAGTTTTGTTTGTATATTCAGTTATTTAGCAAGAACCTGCTGCCTTCTGGACTCTGTGCTGAACTCTGGGCTTCAAGCAACTAACCACGAGAGACCTAGTCTCCACCTTCACTGAGATTAGAGTTTGCAGACGAGACTGGCATTGAGCACAGGCATTTTCAGATTAAACAGACATTTAACAAGGAGAAGAGAGCAGGGAGCCTGGGAGCATTTTGTAGGAGAGCCTGTCCTAGAGAACTAGGAAGGCCTCCCTAAGGGAGTGATGTTTAAACCAAATAGGAAGGATGCTTCACTTTGTCCATGTTTTCTCTTGAACGTCTTATCATTAGCCCTTGAGGAAGGCACCCAGTTGTGTAGGTCAGGCCAGCAAAGGGGATGCTTCTTTTGGAATCCTTTTATCCCAAAGAGATAAAGGACACCTCTTTATCTCTTTATAAATTAACCTGTGTGTAAATATTAGGAGCAGCCTTATAGGGATGTTGGTATCTTCATTATTGATGAGGAAGCTGAGTCTCAGTGGATAGGGGAATTTGTCCAGTCCATGTCCCTGGTAAATAGTGGATTAAGCACACAGTTGCATGTATTCCAAGCCCTACACTCCTTTAGACAACTTTAGGTTTATCTGCCCCTTTGTGATCATGAGCAGTTTAAGATCTTGTTGGTTTTGTTGCCCCAACCACTTGGCCTATTCTGGATTTTTAAGAGTTAAAAAATTGGCTGATGTCTGTTTCAATACTAACAAAATGTCTCAATATTCACAGCCCTTTGAGATATCTTGACAAGTGAGATACCAAAATGCAAGTAGGCCCCCCCAACTTTTTTTTTTTTTTTGCCAGCCATCCTAATAATTTGGCACACTGAGACTGAATGGTTTTGAACCTTCAGGCTGCCTCTGAGTACCTGCATCCCCACCCTCATGCAAGTCACTGATACTTTCTGTAAAGTGGCCAATACAATCTTATAGAGCTGGTCAGGGAAATGCTCATGAAATTGATCTTGAAGTACTTGGCAATGGCGAGCTTCATAAGAATTCTTGGTAATAATAATTAACTTATTTTGGAGGATGAATTTACTTAGGAAAGCTCCATCTGCAATGAGGGTGGGCCCCTCTTTCCTGTTGCTCCTGGCACGTGCTCTTCTCCAAGTAACATTTGCTGCAGTCTGGGTGGTTTGTCTGCATAGAGACATCCAGAAAAGTTGGTGGGAAAAGCCAACAGGCCATTGGCACACAGAGACTGGGGTTGGCACCAGTCACAGTGAGAGCATTGCTTTTATTAGCAACTTAGTCATTTTATAGCAAGCGAGGCAGAAGTGCCTCATATGCAGACTCAAGATGCAAATGTGGCTCTGCGGGTAAGAGGAACAGATATGGCTGGCATCCCACAGAACTCCCAAAATATGGACAGAATATGCCTTTCACTCTTGTGGTGGGAAGACTTGGTGTAGAGCAGGGGTCCCCAACCTCTGGGATATAACACCTGATTACCTGGTGGAATAATAATAGAAATAAAGTGCACAGTTAATGTGCTTGAATCATTCTGAAACCATCCCCTCTGACTCTGGTCCGTGGAAAAATTGTCTTCCATAAAACCAGTCCCTGGTGCCAAAAAGGTTGGGAATATTGTAGAGGCTTGCTTCTAGAAATACTTGCTGTCAGTCTCTCCTAGATCACATGATGTGGTATTTGCATCCCATTTCTACCTTTCACTATTAATAGCTCTGTGACTTTGTGATTACAAGACTAACCTCTCTGTTCTTATCTGTAAAATTGGGATGCTAATGACATCTATCTAGCTGTTCTATGGAATAAGCAAGTTAATACAGGTAAAGCACTTAAAACAGTATCTGGCACTTGGTGAGTGCTCAGCGATGATTGGCTCTCATTGTTATTAAGCTGAAGTGAAACCTCAATATTGCACTCTCAGCTTCTCAGAGGCCTTTAAGAGATAGATTCCTTGGGACTCCTTGGGAATCTGAGCCGTGTGGCCCTCTACTCTTTACCGCTCTGTAACCTGTGGTGTTGGAGAAGACTCTTGGGAGTCCCTTGGACTGCAAGGAGATCCAACCAGTCCATCCTAAAGGAGATCAGTCCTGGGTGTTCATTGGAAGGACTGATGCTGAAGCTGAAACTCAAATACTTTGGCCACCTATGCGAAGAGTTGACTCACTGGAAAAGACCCTGATGCTAGGAGGGATTGGGGGCAGGAGGAGAAGGGGACTACAGAGGATGAGATGGCTGGATGGCATCACTGACTCGATGGACGTGAGTCTGAGTGAACTCCGGGAGTTGGCAATGGACAGGGAGGCCTGGCGTGCTGTGATTCATGGGGTCGCAAAGAGTCAGACATGACTGAGCGACTGAACTCAACTGAACTGAACAATGAAAGGACCCAGTGTACCCCCAGATCAGTCCTGGTGAAAGACCAAAGCTCATAAAAATCAGAGGGAAGGGTTTGGAAATTTCACACAGCTGGGCATCCCAGATGAAAAGGATACGTTTTTAAAGACCCATTACTATTTATGCAGGCAAACACAAATAGGCCAGTTGACACTTCCTGCCTCAAGGATGCAGGGTTGTGACCTGACCCTTTCCAGTCTTCTAACCCCTCCTATGTTTTCTCTCTCTTCCTCTTTCTTATTTAATATAATTTTTACTTCCTACATCTGTCAGTAAGGACTGAATATTGGGCATCTATCATGTAAATTGCTGTAATAAGAAAGTCACGGTTCCTAACCTGGGGAAGCTTTGAAATGTCAAAACATATGGTTTTACATGTGAGCACATTTATCCTGACCAGATTCCGTTCGTTCCTTAAAGCCTGTCTTAAATATCACTTCCGCTAGGAAGCCTTCCCAGAATTCTCCTTGTACTGTTAGCTATTTTCTTTCTTCTTCTCTTTTTTGTTGGCCTCCATAACAGAGGTTAAAGCGTCTGCCTGCAGTGCCAGAGACCTGGGTTCTATCCCTGGGTTGGGAAGATCCCCTGGAGAAGGAAATGGCAACCCACTCCAGTACTCTTCCCTGGAAAATCTCATGGACAGAGAAGCCTGGTGGGCTACAGTCCACAGGGTCGCAAAGAGTCGGACACAACTGAGCGATTTCACTTTCACTTTTCACAAAACTTTGACTTTAATCTTATTAAGATTGTGTCTGCTTGTTTGACTTGGGTATTAGACTAGAAGCCATCCAGAGGGATGTTGTGTAATCCTTATCTATCTCTGTATTCTCCAGTACTTAGGCATGCAGCATATGTTTGCTGAATGAGATGGTCATCTTGTCACTCAGTCGTGTCCGACTCTTTGTGATCCCATGGTCTGCCAGGCTGCTCTGTCCATGGAAGATTCTTCAGGCAAGAATCCTAGAGTGGGGTGCCAGTTCCTTCTCCAGAGGATCTTCCCAACTCAGGAATCGAACCCAGGTCTACCATACCACAGGCAGATTCTTTACCATCTGAGCCATCAGAGAAGCATGCAGTATATGTTTGTTGCATGAGATGGTAAACAAATGTAAATGGTAAATAAGAAAATAAAAGCCAACACTTACTGCTTGTGTTTTGAAAAGCAATTCTTAGTTCTCCTCTACTGTAATGGTAGCTTACATTTACTGAGGACTTCCTTTAGTTTTTTGTACTTTTCCTACAGAAACTTATTTGATCATCCTGCCTGCCTTAAGAGGAAGTATAATTAGCATTGCCATTTTATAGGTGAAGAGACAGAGGCACATAGCTGTTTGGAAACTCATGCTGGAATTCATACCCAACAGTCTGACCCAGAACCTGGCCTCTTAACAGCTACACTAGACTGCCTTGAAAGACTTCAGAGAGAGTTTAGAAGTTTTTATGGGTCTTCCTCTCTCTCACTCTAAAGGCAGGGATTCTGGCTTATTGGATTCTGTTGCCAACTGAACCAGTTCAACTTATCCATTCAACAGAGGTCAGGTTCTTTTTGGTTAGTTTGGGAACTGTATCTCCTCCCCAGTAACCTATGCTACAATGAAAGCAAGTCATAGACTAAATCTTCCACACGTATTAGCATTTTTTAGCCAGTCAGCATAAAAATCCTCATAAGTCTCTTTCCTTTAAGGCTCCATGAAGTCCCTTCTCTCTGCCCTGGAGGTCCACCAACCATTCTTGCATAAAAAGTTCAGGCTGAGACCAGCGCTATAATATTCTAATGTCAGAGTTGGCTAGTCTTCTAGCCATGTCGGGAGGTAGACTCCCTGTGTTGAGCACACAGAGCTTATAGAATTCTTAATCCTTGAGTTACTCCTAAGTCTTTTTGCTGGAATAGAGATAACCTTACTATGTTGTAAGCCAATCACATTTCTTGAGTGTTGCTTACTTTACCAATGTAAATTTTTTCTAGTACCCCTTAGTAATTAATGTTCATCGATGACTGATGGCTCAGATGGTAAAGAATCTGCCTGCAGTGCAGAAGACCTAGGTTCAATCCCTGAGTCGGTAAGATCCCCTGGAGAAAGGAAGGGCTATCCACTCCAGTATTCTTGCCTGGAGAATTTTATGGACAGAGGAGTCTGGTGGGCTACGACTAGTCCACGGCGTTGCAAAGAGTCAAACACAACTAAGTGATTAATACTATGCTGTACCTGCGCGGTTAGTTGTGTCTAACTCTTTGTGACCCTTTGGACTGTACCCAGCCAGGCTCCTCTGTCCGTGGGATTTTCTAGGCAAGAATACTGGAATGGGTTGCCATTTCCTTCTCCAAGTGATCTTCCCAATCCAGGGATCAAACCTGCATCTCCTGTGTCTCCTGCATTGCAGGCGGATTCTTTACCCACTGAGCCATCAGGGAAGCCCTGATTAACCTATAACACTAAGCGGACTTAGACAATATTTGAAGTGATTACAGTTGCATCCTTTACATTCTAACTAATTACATCTCAGTGTGAATTCCTAGTTAGGGCACTTGAAATGTTAATAAAAGCTCCCCCTAGAATAAAGACCTTTGTTTAAGTGATATAAATGTTAACCCTTCATCCCTCAGAGGAAGACAAAAGTTAACTTAGAAGCAAATATGTCCATCTCATCATCAGTATTGCAGGGCTTTCAAGTAAGTCACTGATAAGGTGACAGCCTCACACAGAAGTTGTTTCGAATAGTGGGAAGAGGTGGGCTTAGAAGTCAGACAGGATTTGAACGCTATGGCTCTTGATGTGGAAGGGCTGCTGTAAGTGGGTGTTTCCCAGCTGCCTCAGGGAAATCTGGTCATCTGCTGGGTATTTATTCCACCAATTTTTCCCTGAAGCTTGAAGATTGGACCTGAGGGTTGGAGGAATAGGTTGTGGGACCAGAAAGAACTGGTGGAGTGGGCAGCAGTTCTGAGTCTTCTGTGCCTACCTGTCCTGAAACCCTTTATCTCTGCATCTCTACAGTAATCACCAGGAGTTCTCAAAGATGCCCTTTGCCTGCCTAGTAGCAAGACCAGGGATCATGCCAGACTTAATTGATTCTGTGTTGAAAGTTACAAGAACTTCTCTTCCCTTTAATTTTCTCTAAATTAAGCACTGTGGAAGGACAAGATGACAGTCCTGAGAAAGGGTTCACTGTACTGATGACTTGTGCTGCCTCTTATAGCTGTGGGACCATGGTCAAGCTTCTGGGCCTTTCAGAGTGAACCTCATTTTTTTAATGTGTAAAACAGAGTTAATAACATTGACCTCAAATGGTTGTGAGGGTCAGTGAAATTCTCCGTTTAAGTGCCTACTTCTAGGCAGGAACTTAATTGATATTCCTTAACATGCCCAGAAATGAGCCTTGATAGCCTAGTGTGGTTTTAAATCCTCATTCACGTATCTGGCACATCATAGGTGCTCAGTAAATATTGGTTGAATGATGAATATGGTTGCTTTGCTCTCTTTCCAGGCTTTTAGCTAGATAACAGAAGGGTTAGGAAGTCATTAAAAGATGTTACCTTTTAAGGGCAAAGATAGTAACATTTATTAAACACCAGCTACAACCAAGTGCTTTCAGTGTTATTTAATTACAACAGTCTTGAAAAGCTTTATTATGCATATTTTTATGTGAAGAAATTAGGACTCTGAGAAGTTCAGTGAGAAAGCCAAAATCACGGACCTCCATGGAGGGGCTGGAATCGTATCCATAGCTGGCCACAGATCACCCACCCACCAAGCTCATGAGCGTGTTGAGCCTACATATCTCATGTGAGACATGCCATCTGCTTGAACTGAACACACAAGATGCAGAACAAGTTCCAGATCTTAACATCTGGGCATGGGATAGTTATGGCTTCTGTACAATGAGCTGCTATGAATGAAGAAGTAGAGAGAAGCAGGATGAGGACTGATTGGTGCCCAAAGTGCTCGGGAGCCGGGCCTTATCTCAGCTCCATCCTCTGTTCTGTCTCTGGCTTGGGAAACACAGGATTCAGTGTGGGCTCAGACTGTTAGTGAGGAGTAATAAGTTGGCAATTTGATCTCTGGTTCCTATGTTTTAGAAAAGGCAGAGGAACCAGAGATCAAATTGCTAACATCCTCTGGATCATTGAAAAAGCAAGAGAGTTCCAGAAAAACATCTATTTCTGCTTTATGGACTATGCCAAAGCCTTTGACTGTGGGGATCACAATAAACTGTGGAAAATTCGGAAAGAGATGGGAATATCAGACCACCTGACCGGCCTCTTGAGAAACCTGTTTGCAGGTCAGGAAACAATAGTTAGAACTGGACTTGGAACAACAGACTGGTTCCAAATAGGAAAAGGAGTACGTCAAGGCTGTATATTGTCACCCTGCTTATTTAACTTATATGCAGAGTACATCATGAGAAACGCTGGGCTGGAAGAAGCACAAGCTGGAATCAAGATTTCTGGGAGAAATATCAATAACCTCAGATATGCAGCTGACACCACCCTTATGGCAGAAAGCAAAGAAGAACTAAAGAGCCTCTTGATGAAAGTGAAAGAGGAGAATGAAAAAGTTGGCTTAAAGCTCAATATTCAGAAAACTAAAATCATGGCATCTTGTCCCATCACTTCATGGGAAATAGATGGGGAAATAGTGACTGACTTTAATTTTTTGGGCTCCAAAATCACTGCAGATGGTGATTGCAGCCATGAAATTAAAAGACACTTACTCCTTGGAAGAAAAGTTATGAGCAACCTAGACAGCATATTAAAAAGCAGAGACATTACTTTGTCAACAAAGGTCTGTCTACTCAAGGCTATGGTTTTTCCAGTAGTCACCAATGGGTGTGAGAGTTGGACTATAAAGAAAGCTGAGCACCAAAGAATTGATGCTTTTGAATTGTGGTGTTAAAGAAGACTCTTGAGAGTCCCTTGGACTGCAAGGAGATCCAACCAGTCCATCCTAAAGGAGATCAGTCCTGGATGTTCATTGGAGGGACTGATGTTGAAGCTGAAACTCCGACACTTTGGCCACTTGATGTGAAGAGCTGACTCATTTGAAAAGACCCTGATCCTGGGAAAGATTGAGGGTAGGAGGAGAAGGGGACAACAGAGGATGAGATGGCTGGATGGCATCACCGACTCAATGGACATGAGTTTGAGTGAACTCCGGGAGTTGGTGATGGACAGGGAGGCCTGGTGTGCTGTGGTTCATGGGGTTGCAAAGAGTCAAGCATGACTGACTGAACTGAACTGAATGTCACAGAGACAATGAGGCAGTGATGGCAAGTATAAGGGATTCAATGATAAGGACAAATTTAAGAGCCCATGGGTGACTTACAGTGATATGGACCAGGTGGCTGCCATGGAGCTGGGGGCCCTGGGACTTTGCACTGAAGATCCTAACTCTGAGCTCCACCCTCCTGATCTGAATCTAACCCTAATGCTCACTGTTTGACCTTAATCAAAGCCCAGTCTGCTCATCTGTATAATGGGCATGATGCTGATTATACCAACCTCGTTGCCTTGTCATATAGCGTTGACAATTTTCAGCACAGTATCTGGCTCTAGTAAGCATATAAAGAAATGTTAAGTGTGATCATTGTTGAAAGGCCACATTCTACCCTGAACTTTACTTATTTCCTGGATAGAACTCGTGGGGTGATTTTGAAGAATAAAGCTGTTTACTGAATTCTTAGCCTCTGACCTAAATTTAGAACTGCTGGGCAGAATCCAATTTAACAGATATTCAAATTTCACAGAAAGAAAACATGTGAGTCGACCTTGGCAGGGTTTCCTTTTCTAAAAAGTTTATTTAAAAATTTTTATTTTTGCGACGTCAGGGTCTTGAATGATAGACAGCCTGTGTCTAATGTCTGGGGCTGAGAAAATGTAGTAGGACTCAGGCCCGTGGGGTCAAACTGGCCTTTCAGACAGAGCCTGTCATAGATTTTCTGAGGGTTTAGATGATGTAAAGGGGAGTTAACCCATCCCACATTGTAAATTATTTTTTCAAAGGAAAAACAAGGGAGCCAAGGAGCAATTTGTCATGATCCTTTTACATTTTAACTGGGTCAGAATTTAGCAATCTGCCATCCTTCTCCAGCTCTGTGTGATTTGGGGAGAATTTCTGTAAACCAAATGGTTAAGAGTAACTTGTTTGTTTTTTTCACTGAAATGTAAAATAAAAATTTCAGTAATCCACCCGACTTCCCGCACCCTCCCACTACAAAAACTATTGTCCATGTGTTAGCTAGACTGCAGGAGGGAAGAGATCTGGTTATACCAATGTGTTCTTTGAAAGAAACTAACCATTGAATGGCAGAAAGTTCCAAACCTGGGATGTTTTGAAAACGTTACAGTGCATTCCACTCAACAAGCTACCCCAGTGCAAACAACCAACCAAGTACCCACTGGCTTGCAGGTTTTTGGCTACCCAGAGTAAGTGTCACCTCATTATAATAATCATGCCTACCCTCTCATGAATATGCATGTCTCCTAGGCGTGAACTTTCTTGGTCCAGCAGTTTGAGAAGACTGGGCTTGGAGAACTATCTCTTTGTCTCCTTACTTGTCATGAGTAATAAATGTTCCCTGTCTCCTTATTTGTCATAGGTAATAAATGCTTCTGCTTCGATTGAAAGAACTTTGGTGTGTTCACTGGCCATGCACCTCAAGCAGTGGACCAACTGAGTCCAGTCATACATGTTTTTTGACAGCAGAAGTTAATTTTCAGCCATTGGTTAGGGAAACAGAATGGAGGGAAGCTTCATGCTTATAACTTAGCTTTACCAGTCCAGGAGATCATTTGCTGGCATCAGGTGGACTAAGATTCTGCCACTTCTGAAGTCCAGGCTCTGTTGTCTACTGGTAAAATGATCTTTGTCTTCAAAGCTCAGCACAGATAGTTGAGTATCTATATTCTCACAGTTCTAGGGGATAAAAGTAGAATGGTGAATAGGTGACATAGTTCTTGTTGGGGTCTTAGAACTTAATAATATTGATGATGATTATAGAGGAAGAGGAGAAGTTGCAGTAGCAGCAGCTGCCATTCACACAACATCTGTGCCTGTCACTTTCTGCATCTCTTCTCGTTTAACCATCTCAGAACAGCAAATGCCTGCTTGAAGGAGGCTATTTTAAACCTCATTTAACAAATACAGTAAGGAAAGTTCCCTGATATTAAGCAACTTGATCAAGTCTCCAAAGAGAACAAGTAGATCAGCTTGCATTCAGCCCTGCATCTGCCTTCTCAAAGACTATGCTTGAAACCAGGATACTGCACTCTGCAGGGATTAAAGCAGATGTGTATGAAGATCACTAGAGTATGCTGTAGTGTGTGTGTTGAAGCAGCAGTGTCCCAGGTGCTTTGGGAACATGGATGAGAGAGACTCTGGTTTGCCTAGAATGCTGGGCGTGGTCTCTTAGAGGAAGTTCTGGAGCTGAGTCTGCTGCTGCTGCTGCTAAGTCACTTCAGTCGTGTCCGACTCTGTGCAACCCCAGAGACAGCAGCCCACCAGGCTCCCCTGTCCCTGGGATTCTTCAGGCAAGAACACTGGAGTGGGTTGCCATTTCCTTCTCCAATGCATGAAAGTGAAAAGTGAAAGTGAAGTCGCTCAGTCATCTCCGACCCTCGCGACCCCATGGACTGCAGCCTTCCAGGCTCCTCCATCCATGGGATTTTCCAGGCAAGAGTACTGGAGTGGGGTGCCATTGCCTTCGCCGGGAGCTGAGACTGGGGGTGGGTAAATAGAAGTTCCCTACTGCTGAGGAAGGGCAGTGAAGGCTTTGCCAGTAGAAGACACAGCTAATGGTAAGTTGTCATAGTTAAGGGAAACTTGTGGCACACTAGGGTGGGGTGGGGGACACAGGGAAGCAGATTCATTGTTGTTATTGTTTAGTCACTAAGTCATGACTCTCTGTGACCCCCATGGACTGTAGTCTGTCAGGCTCCTCTTTCCATGGGATTCTCCAGGCAGCAACACTAGAGTGGGTTTCCATTTCCTCCTCTAGGGGATCTTCCTGACCCATGGATCAAACCAAATCTCCTGCATCAGCAAGCAAAGTCTTTACCACTGAGCCACTATTGTAGAGGAAGGCACAATCAGGCCTAGGTATATTGGACTAGAGAAAAATTAAGTTTCTCCAACTAAAACTTCCAAAGTGGTTAAAAACCTAATCATTTACCATGTGGGTTTTTTTTTTTTTTTTTCCATTCTATGATTTGGTTATTGAGAAGGCTTCTTCTCAGGATTATATATTATATAATGTCCACACACTTGATTCCTGAGAAAGGAAGCCAAGACCATATTTAATCACAAACTGTACAGTGTCAGTAAAGGTCCTGGTACCCTGTCTTGTCACTGCCCTGAGTGGCAGTAATTTACAGCCTGAATCAGCAAGTGGAGCAGGAGGCAGCCTTGAAAGCAGTCAGATTTGTTGGTTAACTGTGGTTAACCCAGAGGTCAGAAGCAGTTTCTGTCTAGCACATGAGATAACTTTTGAAACATTTGACAAGTTGCAGGGAGCATTACAGGAACATCTACACTTGTGATAAAAGGAATTATTTATGAGGTAGCTAAGGTTTCAAATGTAAGAGGAAAAAAAAAAAAGTCCTGTAAATTATGAAGACTTTGGTAACAAACCCCAGTTGAATCTTGCTGAGATTTCTGAGAGGGTGAAAGGGAGATTAGCCAGGAGTAAAATGGGAAAGTCCATTTAAGTTCTCAGTGGAATTCCATTGGCATTACCTCCTGATTGAAAGTGACAGTCCAAAGAAATGTAAGTGACCATCATGGAGAAAGGATTAATGCCTTGAGCCTTCCGATTGGATGTCTTTTGTGTCATGAGTTACTATGGAAAACTCTACTGGTGTTTTCCAGCTGATCTAGTATTGTCTAGAAATAAGTGAGAAAAATCAATTGGTTCCAAGGACATCATCACAAAGCATTTATAATCTATTAGGTTCCTGCTTTGACTTATCAAAGCTGAAAAGAAAGAGGGTGCTCTAAAGTTAAAAAAAAAAAAAAAGTAGACACCTCAGATTCAGCTGCTTTCTGAAGTCTTTCTTTTTTTTCCTACAGAGTGTTCATTGTTGTATTTAGCAATAGAGTACATGCTTTGGGGGGAATAATGATTCTGTATTTTAAATACCCTTGCCTCAAATGCTGCAATTTTAGCTTTTTGGAGGTTACATGACTAAGTCAAGAATTGTTTTTCTACACATGTAGGAGTGCTGGAAAAACAGAAATTAATTACAAAGAAAAAATATACCTAGCTCTATTCAGTACAAAATACTTCTTCTTTCCTTTCTTGTCTGCTGGTGTATATGCAAGCCACACAGAAGGGGAGATAATGACCTGAGAACTGGCCTTGGAATAGCACATCCTGCCAATGTCACTTCCAGCTAGATATCTGGGGAAAGTGCTATAGCCCTTCTGAGCCCCAGAGACTGATAAACACCTACTCTAAGTCCTCACTAATGTTCTTATCAGGATCAATGTAATTCTCATTACGTGTTCTCTGCCTACTTGTAATGTACCAAACAGATGTACTGTGATGAAAGTAAACTCTCTGAGGGCAGGGATTGTTTCTAATTTAGGCCCCTTTATATCCCCTTTACCAAGCGCAGGGCCCTTTGATGAATAAACGAGGCAATCAGTCACTGGGTTATCTCATCAGTGGCCCAGTTTTTATTACATGCCCTGTGTGTTTCATGTCTGAACCTTCAGTTGGCACTTTTAGCTAGGAGCAAAGGATGTAGTCTCTAAATTAGGAGATGCCTCAGAATTGGCCAAGGAAATGGGTGAGGATGTTATTAATTTTCAGCTCCCTTCACTTGACTATGGGCTTCTGGAGAGTGAGGGACAGGTGTCATTTGTCTTTCTAGCTCTCAGCCAGTGAGGCCTAACACAATGTTTTGCATTTGTCAGTGAGCAAGAAATGTTTACTGGATGGAATTTCTGTTGGCTCTGGGCCATCCATTGTTGCCGTCTCAGCCTTGTTCCCACTACCTGCTCTGGATTGAGATTTGAAGCTAGTACAGAACCTTGGCAGGCTTGTGGGTTTCAGCTTCTCCCAGTCCAGGAATATCGTTATCATGTGTCAACACTGTTCTAGATAGACCTTCCACATTCTGCACCCTGGTTGTTCAGTTCAGTTGCTCAGTTGTGTCTAACTCTTTGCAATCCCATGGACTGCAGCACGCCAGGCTTCCCTGTCCATCACCAACTCCCAGAGCCTGCTCAAACTTTTGTCCATTGAGTCAGTGATGCCATCCAACCATTTCATCCTCTGTCATCCCCTTCTCCTCCCGCCTTCAATCTTTCCCAGTATCAGGGTCTTTTCCAAAGAATCAGTTCTTTGCATCAGGTGGTCAAAGTTGGAGTTTCAGCTTCAGCATCAATCCTTCCAATGAATATTCAGGACTGATTTCTTTTAGGATGGACTGGTTGGATCTCCTTACAGTCCAAGGGACTCTCAAGAGTCTTCTCCAACACCACAGTTCAAAAGCATCAATTCTTCGGCGCTCAGCTTTCTTTATAGTCCAACTCTCACATCAGTACATGACTACTGGAAAAACCATAGCTTTGACTAGACAGACCTTTGTTGGCAAAGTAATGTCTCTCTTTTTTAATATGCTTGTGTTACATAATCACTAATTGCTCATTCAAGAGCCCAGACACTTTCTAACTTCAGATGTTATCAAAGTTTTTTTTTTTTTTTTAATTCACCTATGCACGTGCAGTGACACTTCTCACCCTCTAACTCAGGCTACCTCAGATGGACATCTTAGGCATCTTACTGAGAGAAGCGAGTAATCCTACTCCTGACTGGGGAGGGGGAGAGGCCCCATTGGAAATACAGTTGTTAAGTCATGGTCCTGTGGTGCCCTTGGAAAGTGAGGGATACCTGATCTTAGAGGAGAGAACTATGACAGAGGAGGCAGCTAGTATTCTTTTGGCCTGTTTTTAATGTTCATATGACACAGATTACAAAAGAACCTGTTTGGGCTGTTTATTTTGACTGGTTGCTTCTTCCAGTGATTAAGTCATTTCTCTTACTTTAGATTCATTTAGACAGGTAGAGTGTGGCTCAGACATCCAAAAGGGTCATAACTGGTTTCCTACAATGCTCTTCTGGGGCTTCCCCAGTCGCTCAGCAGTAAAAAATCCACCTGCAGTGCAGGAGAAGTGGGTTTGATCCCTGGGCCAGGAAGATCCCCTGGAGGGGGGCATGACAACCCACTCCAGTGTACTTACCTGGAGAATCCATGGATAGAGGAGCCTGGCAGACTACAGCCCAGGGGGTCACAAAGACTCCGACATGACTGAAGTGAGTGGGCACACACATACACACACAGTACTCTTGTGCTCAGATACTACCACCAGCTTCTATTCCTCTCTCCTCCCAGGCTTAACTCCTTCTTCTCTTCCCAGGCTAAACTGGGATTTTTACCTCCTCAAAGAAGCCTTCCATGGTGTCCCACGGGGCATATACCTGACTTCATACTCCTCGGGCCCCCCAGCACTCCTCTTGGTGACTTTCTCCAGAGACTCCATTTATGCTGAGTGTGTCCACCTGCTCTCCACTGTATTCCCAGTGCCCTGCTCTGACCTGCTCCATAAAAATGACTTGTTGTTCCATGAATCAATTTTGCCCATAATTTTAATCACTTCTTTCACTAAGCTAGGCTTTAAGGTTTTGTACATTGTTAATTTTCATCTTATTTTTAAAGTTTATAATTCTATGAAGAAATAAGTTTTGGCCTTAATTTCATTTCCTAAAATATCTTGGATCATCATAGTCTGAAGGGAAAGGAGTTGATTTCCAGAATGCCTTGGAGAAGTGATTACCTTTCTTTATTTTCCTTGTGTCTGCCAATGGTTCTCTAACTTTGCAGCATATTAGAATCATCTGGGGATCTTTTAAAATTCCCGATACCCAGCTCAGCTTCAGACTAATTAAAGCAGACACCTGGGGACATGAATGTCAACATTTTTAAAGATCCTAGGAGATCCCAATGTGTCTCGGAGTTAGGATATCCCAGTGTATAGGGGTTTTTTGTTGTTATTTTTATAAAGGTGGTCTAAAGAGGGAAAAGTCCTTTTTTTTTTACCTGAAATCCAGAGAAACAAACATCAAATAAACAATTTGGGGGAATACATTCTGCATTTTATTTTCATGAGAGAGAAAACATCCAGATATAAAGTTATTTATCAGAAATCAGAAATTATTATTTCCCCCCCAAAAACAATGTAGGTTAAAAGTAAAGATACAAATGAAAGGAATGTCTATCAAATGGGCTTTTGTGTTGCATTTCAAAACATATCCTCTGGCATCGGGTGCTCCTGGATTTGAGTTCTGATTTTACAACTCACTAGCTTTGGGATCTTGAAGAGGCAACATTACACTGCTCTGAGCTGCATATACAAAAACAGAGATGAAAATACCTAGCATGGGGGGAAATTACAAATACACTAAGTGTCCTTAGAGGATCTAGGGCCAAACATTGACTCCATTTCTCTTTCCCTTTCCTGTATGTTTTGAGTCAGTGGACTCAGCTCTCTTTCCTAAACCTTTCACTTGTAACACATCTCCAAGAATCCCTGAGATTTAGAAAGATTCACTTACCTAAGTGCTTTCTCAATTACCAAGGACCATTCTGTGGGTTTCTACACCCATCTTATTGTGAAGGGTGAAAGCATGAGTGAGAAGGGAAGCTCTTCGGAGCTAGACTTGTGTGTCCTGCAGAAAGAAATGGATTAGAGGCTCTGTTTTGATAGATCCATTTTTCAGGAAGAGTCTGATGATGATTTTCTGGCTCTGGAGTGATTCATGAGTCCTGCAGGGAAGGCAGATTTTCAATGACTACATACCAGACTAAAATTAGAAGTGGCAGCTTATACTGTCCGCCCCTGCCCCGCCCCCCCTCCCCCCCAACCCCACCACCGCATAAAGAACCAGGGATTCTTGAGAAAAAAAAAAAGAAAAAGGCTGATTCCATTTGCTGGAGCTAGGAAGGTACACAGTGCCAGTAAGTAAGCAAACTAATCGGTGATGTCAAGAAGATACAAGAACCAGTTTGAAGGGGATTTAGCTGGTCCAATCTGGAACAATTAGAGTGATAAAATAAATAAGGACAGTAACAGATTGTAAACCATTGAATAAAATCAATGAGTCAGTTCTGTGATAGGAAGATGGAGGATAAGGACATAAATAGATACCAGCAGAAAAAGAAAGGGCTCTTCCTTATAGTGTAATGCCTACTGATAAAGGTAGGGGAAGTAGTAGAATTGGGAAAGTCACTATTTTGCAACCCCAGAATTGTTTAGGCAAGAATCATTGAAGGATGTCACATGTTATTATTTCTTTGTGGTAGAACATTTAAAATCTTGTCTCTTAGCACCTTCGAAGTATATAATACAGTATTGTTGACTGTCATCACATGCTGTGCATTAGAGCTTCAGAACTTAGCCACCTTTTAATTTCAGGAGTATTCTTATTATTAAAAAATACATCCTCAAGTATGAAGGGGTGAATGGGCGTGATGTATGCAAATACTCTTCAGTAGTTCAGAAACAAATAAGTACACACACGATAGAGCAGCTGTGGTGAGATGCTGAAAATTGACCCATTGGGTTATAAAAGGGTGTGAGGGAGTCGTCTAGGAAAAGTATTTGCAGTAAAGTCAACAAGTGGAGCCCAGCCATCTGCCTCCGCTGACGTGTCTTAGTCCAGGCAAGTCATTTGTCATCTCTGAGCCTCAGTCTCCTTGCCTTTCAAATGGAGATAACATAGTCACAGTGCTTTTTGTGTTGTGTGTGTGAAAGGCCTTCTAATTGCAAAGAGCTGTAGACAAATTTGGGGATATTTTAATCTACATACTTCCTCACTTCCAGGGCTCTGGATTGATCTCAAGTCTTTGGCTCCTTCTGCTCTATGCTGCATGCATGCCTAAGTCGCTTCAGTCGTGCCCAACTCTGTGCGACTCTATGGACTGTAGCCCACCAGGCTCCTCTGTCCATGGGATTCTCCAGAAAAGAATACTGGAGTCGGTTGCCTTGCTCCCTCCCCAGGGGATATTCCCAACCCAGGGATCAAACCCCACCCTCTTATGTCTCCTACATGGCAGGCAGATTCTTTACCACTAGTGCCACCTGGGAAGTCCCATATACCAGCTGCTTGTGTTTAAAACATACCCCCTCCCTCCTTAACATATGAGATAATGGTACGGCGACCACTAATAATACTGCTAATATCTAATGCTTGCGCAGTTCTCTACAGCTTGTCTAGGGCTTTCTGTGTGCCTGGCAGTCTTCCAATTACTTTGCCTGTATTATCTCATGTAATCTTCACCAATACCCTGGTAGGTAGGGAATGTTATCTCCATTTTACAGAGGAGGAAACTGAGGCAAGATGAGGAGCAAAGCTAGGATTTGAACCCAGAGCTGCACCTGACCAAAGAGAGTGTTTTTTCCTATAATTTCCTGAAAGTGTGATAGGGACTGGGAATGGCCTGGGATTCAAACCCAGGCAGTCTATCCTCAGTTTCTGCTCTCAGCTAGGACCCTCTCAGTTCAGTTCAGTTCAGATCTCCTTCAGAATGGACTGATTGGATCTCCTTGCAGTCCAAGGGACTCTCAAGAATCTTCTCCAACACCACAGTTCAAAAGCATCAATTCTTCAGCGCTCAGCCTTCTTCACAGTCCAACTCTCACACCCACACATGACTACTGGAAAAACCATAGCCTTGACTAGACAGACCTTTGTTGGCAAAGTAATATCTCTGCTTTTGAATATGCTGTCTAGGTTGGTCATAACTTTCCTTCCAAGGAGTAAGTGTCCTTTAATTTCATGGCTGCAATCACTATCTGCAGTAATTTTGGAGCCTCCAAAAATAAAGTCTGACACTGTTTCCACTGTTTCCCCATCTATTTGCCATGAAGTGATGGGACCAGATGCCATGATCTTCGTTTTCTGAATGTTGAGCTTTAAGCCAACTGTTTCACTCTCCTCTTTCACTTTCATCAAGAGGCTTTTTAGTTCCTCTCCACTGCTTCTGAAATCTGTATCTCCTGTGCCTAGCATCCTTCCTGACTCAGCGTGGCACAGACCCATATGTGTCTATGGAATAAAGAGTGGGGAGCAGAATGATTTGGAAAGTACAAGGGTTTGGAAATGGAAGGACCTGACTCAGAATCTTAGAATCTTCACTCTCCTTTTACGAGCTACACTCAGCTTTTCTGAGCCTCAGGTCCTGTGTTTGGTAAGAACAGTGTTCACATAGGGGATGATGCACTAAATGGTCACGATTCTCCTCTTCCTTCTTCTCCTTTTTCTCTTTTTCCTCCTTCTCCTTCCTCCTCCCCCTGTTTCGCCTCCTTCTTTCTGAACCTTTCACTGTGAACAGCATCAACATTGCTTTTAATAGGCATTCTTTCTCTCTTGCTTCTATTATGATTTTTGCATACCATTTTTATAGTAATTGTGAGCCTCATTGTGCTATTCACTTTCTGTCTCCAATTAGATTGATTTTCTAAGGGCAAACAGTCATGCTGTTTTCATTTTTGTACCATCATTGTCCAGCCCCGTGCATGGCCCTGAGAGCAGAGCCATTGCCAGCTCCTGTCACACATTTGTGAAATTTAGAAAAGGCCCTCCCTCTGGCCAGGTGCAGGTCTGCAAGCATGAGACTTGGGCAGCTTTCATATGAAGAAAAGACCACCTTTCCTTGGAAGACCACAGTCCCCTGCTGGGAGCACAGCCTGGTGAGTGGAGCTATATTTCACTTTCCACTGTCCCTGCTCCTGGGGCCTTTGTGTGGTCCACAAAATAGTGACTGTCTACAACAGCCATTCCTGAGGGCTACCCAGAAATGCTTGTTGAATAAAGTGAATGAATAGGCAAACAGGTGACGCATCCCCTCCTGGAATCCTTTCCCCTCTCAGCCGTGACTCAACCAGAGAAGTGATTCCATGGCTGCTTTATACCAACCCCAGAGCCCAACCATTATCTTCCTAGTTAGACTTGTCACATGAAATGATGCTGCCAAAGGACTTTGCCCTTCCTTACATTCTTTGGAGTCTAACTGTGAAGATGGTTGCTCCTCTGTCACAGCTTTTGAGCAGAAGAAGCCCAGTGGAGGCCCAAATCCAGGTTGAGGTACTAGTATCCAATCCCAAATTGCCCCTCCCAGGTCACAAGAGATGGTCTCTGCATGGATGTAGCTCAGGGCTGGACCCCTGGCCTTCACAGGCTTTAACATGTGTACAGAGGAACAGGTTTCCCCTGCCACTCCCCAGTGTGGTCCCTAAGTGCAGGATGGGAAAGAACTTCATTTGGCTAATTGCAAGCATTGGCACTGCGAATGCCAGGTAAGAGCTCCACTCAACAGGCTGGAGCCCTGTGGTTAATTGACCTGAGCTGGTGGGTCACATTTGCAGTGAGACCCTTGACCATGTCATTTGATTACAGTTAGGGTCATTTCTCCTTTTTACATGTGATTTATGGTTATTCTTTCTCAGTTAAATAGTTTTGTTTTAAGATAGCAAAGTGCTAAAGTATTTATTTGTTGTTGTTTAGTCCCTATGTCATGTCTGACTCTTTTGCAACCCCATGGACTGTAGCCCACCAGGCTCCTCTGTCCGTGGGATTTCCTGGTAACTCAGTGGTGAAGAATCCACCTAGCAATGCTGGTGGATTGATCCCTGGATCAGGAAGATTCCCCGGAGAAGGAAATGGCAATCCACTCCAGTATTCTTGCCTGGGAAATGTCATGGACAGAGGAGCCTGGCGGGCTGCAGTCTGTTGGGACGCAAAAAAATCAGACATGACTTAGCGACTAAACAACAAAAAAAAAGCATTTTATTACTGACCAGCTCCATGGACAGTGGAGCCTGGTGGGCTGCAGTCCATGGGGTCACAAAGAGTCAGACACGACTGAGCGACTAACACACACATGATAATACAAACAAAAAGAAAAAAAAAAACAAAACTCATAACCCCACTCAGCCATAACCACCGTAAATACCCAGGTTTACTCTTCCAATTCCCCCCTTTCTTTTTCTTTCCCTGCAACACACACACACACACACACAAACAGCATAGCCTCACCTACATTGTATTTTGGAACAGGTTGGAAATTTGGAGATTATACTGATTTGTAAAAGCGATCGAGTGATCTACAAACATAAAGTATTATTAATACGTTAGGAATGGAGGTGAGATTATACCTTAAGTTCCACAGATATAAGTTTCTAGTCCATCATGCCTGAAATAAACTTGCTGGAATGTAAGTCTTTCTTTTATGCCAAGCGTATGCTAACCAAAGAACCTGCTTCCCAGGAGACTGGCTAAACCAAGCACGTTGTGTTCCATCTTTATGATGAAATACAGATTTCCCATTAAAAGGAAATCTCTTCCTTTCAGAAGGTTGAAAAAGATGAGACTTACAAAAAAAGAGGGCAAAAAAAAAAAAAGAATCCCAGCTGGTTAAATTTAGGGCGCTGAAAGAGATCCAATTGGCAGATAATCCCTGGCCACGGGCCCATAACATTTTCATTTGATTGTACATTGGATACATTTTCATTCATTTCTAAGCCCTTGCCTTTCAGTGTTTTGTTCCTTGGAGACAGGCTAACTAGTATCAATAGCTCTCTTGGCCTCTATCAAATGGCTTGATTTACTTAAGTGGTCTATTTCGTTATTCCAGTAAGGAGGGACTTGTATTTGTTGATGCATTTCCGAGAAAGATTGTGCAAAGAAATTCTGAGATTTGAATTGCTTTTGCTTGTCCTCTCATTGGTAGACTAAGAAGATGTTGGGTTAAGCGGTGAGTGTGGGACACAGGGAAGAAGGCATTCTGGACCCTCGGTCAGGAGCCTTGGCTTCTCAGCTCTGACACTGACATATGTATACAGTCTTGGCTAAATCACCTAATGGCCTTGAATTTTAATTTCATCATCCTTCAAGTAGGGATAATTGACTCTTCTCTGCTTTTCTCTCAGGGATGTTGTAAGGGTGAAATGACCTAATCCAGTGGCTCGCAACCTCAGTTGCACGTCAGAATGACCTGGGGAGGTTGTGACAAATATACTTTGCTAGTCCCACCCAACTGGTTAAATCAGACAATGCTGGGTGTAGATCCTGGGCATTGTTAATTTTTTATATCCCAAGAGATTCTACTGTGGAATCAGGGTTGAAAACCATTGAAATCAAGGAGAAAACATTGGAAGGCCTGAGACTATAAGGCAAAAGAAAATATTAAAACCATCCACTTTAGTGTGGTGCTAGGCAGTGTTCCTTTAGGATTGATTGGTTTGATCTCTTTGTAGTCCAAGGGACTCTCAAGAGTCTTCTCCAACACCACAGTTCAAAAGCATCAATTGTTAGGTGCTCAGCTTTCTTTATAGTCCAACTCTCATATCCATACATGACTACTGGAAAAACCAAAGCTTTGACTAGATGGACCTTTGTTGGCAAAGTCATGTCTCTGCTTTTTAATATGCTGTCTAGGTTTGTCATAGCTTTTCTTCCAAGGAGCAAGCGTCTTTTAAACTTCATCTACTAATTTTAAAACATCTACTTCCGCTTTATTGACTATGCCAAAGCCTTTGATTGTGTAGATCACAACAAACTGTGGAAAATTCTTAGAGATGGGAATACCAGACCACCTTACCTGCCTCTTGAGAAACCTGTATGCCGGTCAAGAGCAACAGTTAGAACTGGACATGGAACAACAGACTGGTTCCAAATTGGGAAAGGAGTACGTCAAGGCTGTATATTGTCACCCTGCTTATTTAACTTCTATGCAGAGTACATCATGAGAAATGCTGGGCTGGATGAAGCACAAGCTGGAATCAAGTTTGCCAGGAGAAATATCAATAACTGCAGATATGCAGATGACACCACCCTTATGGCAGAAAGTGAAGAGGAACTAAAAAGCCTCTCAATGAAAGTGAAAGAGGAGAGTGAAAAGTTGGCCTAAAACTCAACATTGAGAAAACTAAGATCATGGCATCCAGTCCCATCACTTCATGGCAAGTAGATGGGGAAACAATGGAAACAGAGACTTTATATTTGGACTCCAAAATCTCTGCAGATGGTGACTGGATCCATGAAATGAAAAGCCGCTTGCTCCTTGGAAGAAAAGCTATGACAAACCTAGACACCATATTAAAAAGCACAGGTAGTACTTTGCCAACAAAGGTGCGTCTAGTCAGAGCTATGGTTTTTCCAGTAGTCATGTATGGTTGTGAGAGTTGGACTATAAAGGAAGTTGAGAGCTGAGGAATTGATGCTTTTGAGCTGTGGTATTGGAGAAGACTCTTAAGAGTCCCTTGGACTGCAAGGAGATCCAACCAGTGCGTCCTAAAGGAAATCAATCCTGAATATTCATTGGAAAGACTGATGCTGAAGTGGAAACTCCAATACTTTGAACACCTGATGCAAAGAACTGACTTCTTGGAAAAGACCCTGAT
Source organism: Bos mutus (assembly GCF_027580195.1). NCBI lineage: Eukaryota > Metazoa > Chordata > Mammalia > Artiodactyla > Bovidae > Bos > Bos mutus. The sequence goes on along the minus strand of NC_091619.1, from coordinate 79,442,791 downwards.
GCTGGGAAAGATTGAAGGCAGGAAGAGAAGGGGATGACAGAGGATGAGATGGTTGGATGGCATCACTAACTTGATGGACATGAGTTTGAGCAAGCTCCAGGAGTTGGCGATGGACAGGGAAGCCTGGTGTTCTGCAGTTCATGGTGTTGCAAAGAGTTGGACAGGATTGAGTGACTAAACTGGGGCAGTGTTCAAGTGGTGTCACCTGGAGACCACTTAAGGGCTTGTAAATCAGTGAATTTCAAACTTTTTGAACCATAACTTTAAAAAAATCAAGCCCCAGTAAAAATAGCAAACTAATACATAAATATACTCAGTTGCATATAAACACAATTTTCAGGGGACAGTGCTTTCCTTTCCTATGTGTGATTCAATCTAATATTTGTTTTTCTTCTTTTCTGTTCCATTGAAGTGTACACTACTGTTTTATTTTTTTCTTTTTATGCTGGTGGAAAGCCACAGAATTGATTTAATGATCTGCTCATGAGTGCGGACTTGTAGTTTGACAAGCAGCAATAAAGAGAGGGAGTGTTTCTGGTAAGCAGGCTCATCTGCTCTTTGATGCTTAGTCCCTCTAGTTCCAGGCTGACACTGGTGCTCAGATCCACTTCCCTGCTCTCCCTCCCATCTCCATCTTTACTTGTTACTTCAAGCATACCCGCTAGGACTGTCCCGGTTCTAAACATATTTAGCCCTGAATTGTGTGACTTGGAGCTTTGCTTTCTCTTTCCACATTCTAATCCCTGAAATGGTAGACCTTCTGCATTAAAAATTACTTTGTACTTCACCTAAAATTTGAGAAACAAATCCAACCCACATTGTCAATTGAATTTTTTATGTAGTTTGATAAAGAGCTTCCTTAGCATAAATACAAGAAGTTACAGTTAATAGGTAGCTCTAGCTACAATGTGGTGCTGATGATAATTCCAGTTTCTCTAGGGAACTGGGAAGCACCCTAGGTCACCTGGAGTGAACAAAACTATCTCCCTCTTGTTCTGCCCAGACCCTGTTTTCCTCAGGCTTCCTTCTCCTCCTCTGTGTGTCCTGCTGTTCTAAGTAGGTTTGCTTCAGCTACAGAAAATTCTCAGCTTCTTCCTCTGTGCTCTTTAGCAGTGTGTCTGTCACAGTGTGGAGTCAGCCTCTATCACCTGTCATTAGCTCAGGCTTCTGATGGCATTTCTACCGGTGTGCAGTGTGGGCAGGCACTTGAAGTTCAGGTTCTCTCCCAGAACATACTAGCTAATGAATTTGAGCAAACTCCAGGAGATAGTTGAGGACAGGGGAGCCTGGCATGCCTGCAGTCCATGGGGTCTCAGAGTTGGACATGACTTAGCAACTAAACAACAATAGCAATCAGTTGCCTACTGATTCGTTCTCTCTGCTTTATCACCATGGGGTCTGGAAGGGAGATTTGGGCAGGAAGAGACCTCTTCCAGGTATAACTATTTCTAAAATTTTCTCCCAGTTCTTTTTCCCAGTGTCTGTTTACCTTTTTGGGGAGTGGCTGGGGGTGCTCTGCTTAATTTGTGTTATATTGCCTCAGACTTTGTTTGACAATAGCACGAAATCAAATGCATTCAAACTTTTCAACATATAATCGAGCATATTAACGTGTGTTATTCTCACTTAATGTCTAAAGCAGTCGGTGACAAAAGATGTTATAGTTTCCACTGTGTATAGGGGCTAACTGGAGAAGGAAATGGCAGCCCATGCCAGTAATCTTCCCTGGGAAATCCCCTGAACAGAGGCACTTGGTGAGCTATGGTCCATGGTGTCACAAAGAGTTAGACATGACTGAGCAACTAAGCACGCCAAGGGGCTAACAGGCTCAGGCTCAGAGCATTGCAGTGACTTATATGGCTATTAAGTGTCAAGAGGTGGGATTCGAACCCAGGTCTAGAGCCTAAGTCATGACCCCTGTCTTCCACATGAGGGTTCTGTGTATCTATCACAGGCAGTCCTTGCTCCCTCAAGACATGTGTGACCCAAGACATAAAGACTGGTAGAAGGGGTACCCTGATGCCAGGCATGATCTTGGCATGAGTTGAGGTGATAAGTCCCACTATATGCCTGGTTCCCAGAGTTGGTAGTTGGCCTTCAACAGACCTGTCACCCTTCTGGAGCTTCCCTGTTGGCTTGGACAGTAAAGAATCTGCCTGTAATGCAGGAGACCCAGGTTTGATCTCTGGGTCAGAAAGATCCCCTGGAGAAGAGAAGGGCAACCTACTCCAGTATTCTTGCCTAGAGAATTCCATGGACAGAGGAGCCTGGCAGGCTATCGTCCATGGGATCACAAAGAGTCAGACATGACTGAGCAAGAAGATTTACTTTTGGGGATCAGGCTTGCCTGAGGCTACCACTATTGACCAGTGTACCAAATCTTTCCTGGCAATGGATGCCGAGTTAGGCTGGGAATGAAATCCAGTGAAAAAATAGATCCATCTCGCCCCACCCTTGCCCTGCAGGGGATGCAGGCAGCCTTCTCTCAGACGGCTGTCTCGGTTCCACGGTGATAGGCGTCCTGAGTAAATACTCTGATAGACTAAACACACATTGCCTGCGTTGGCCCGAGGAGCAGCCATCCCGGGAGCACTCCCAGTCCAGTCCCCTGTGTGGCAGCCCGACCTGTTAATCATTGCACTGGCAGGCTGGCCAGGATGGAGATATTTAGCTTGGGCCTTGAACGTTACCCTGTATGCTAATGTGAGCGTTCTTAGAAATGTAATTTCCGTTCTGACCTCCATGGACAGTCCTTATAGAGAACACAGACATAAAACAATTTGTGAAATGTCAGGAAGAAATTGCATCTAATGGGGGGTACTTCTGCCAAGGAAAACATATTTCAGTTTTAAAGCATTCCCATCCATACAGGGATATTTGAAAATGACTCTTGGATCTGCAATGGGGCCTGAGCACTTTTCCATGTCCTTTAATAAGCTGTAATGTTTGTACCAGCCAGCTCCAGTGCAGGCTCCCCACGGACTGAGGCAGCCTGTGGAGGAGATGCGGTAGTGGGCTGAAGGTGACAGGTGAGACCTGTGTGAACTGGCATCAGCCAGAAATCCTTCCTGGGGGTCAAACCAAGAAGATTTACAGTGGGAATAAATACTGTGTACCATAATGATCTGCCTGCATCTGTTACAATGAAGAATCTGATCCCAGTTAGGTCTTGAACCCTTGGCCCTTCTGACACTTGATACAATGGCTGAGAAGCGTGTCCTTCACCCTTTACAGTCTTGTGTTAGGAGACACACTGTCTTGCAAAATTGTGCTTATGAACAGAGACCACTTAGAAATAATAATAATGTACTGATAACACTTGCTATTATTATGAGTGTTTATAATATGCCAGGAATAAGTCTCTTAACTAAATAATCTCATTTTAACCCTTTCAGTAGCATGACAAGATAGATATTGCTCTCACTCCAAATTTTACTTTTCAATTTTCAGGGAAAACTGAAGCACAGAAATTGTCCAAGTTCACACAGGTAGTCAGTGACTGACCTGGAATTTGAAAATCATTTCCTAGACTTGTGCAAGATGGTTGACTGGGATAACAAAAGGAAAAAACAAACCATGAAAAAGAAGTATTAAAATTTATATTTATACTTACATTTTAGCTCAGCTCATCCTTTACTCTTTTCTGTTTTTTGTATATGTTTTATTTGTTGTTGCTGTTTTAGTCGCTAAGTCATGTCTGGCTCTTTTGCGACCCCATGGACAGTAGACCACCAGACTCCTCTGTCCATTGCATTTCTCAAGCAAGAATACTGGAGAGGGTTGCCATTTCCTTCCCCAGGGGATCTTCCTGACCCAGGGATCGAACCCATGCCTTTTGCATTGGGTTAGAAAGATTTCTTGGAGTAGGAAATAGCAACCCACTCCTGTATCTTTCCCTGGGAAATCCCATGAACAGAGAAGTCTGGTGGGCTATAGTCCATAGGGTCGTAAAGAGTTGGATGTGACTGAGCAACTGAGCATGCACAGATTATCTGAGCACAGATAGCACGAACAGAGGACTAACCTCTGAGTCCAGCTGAGGGGAAGATTTATTTTCCTGATAAGTAACTGATAGTGATAACATCATGGGAAAACTGATACTTTCAGAGGACGCAAGCTCCTTAAAGGTAGACATTTTTGTCTGATTTGTTCACTGCCATACGGTCAGTACTAGACCTAATGCCTGGTAGACATTCAAGGTAAAAGGTGCCCATGAAGTCTGGGAATACAGATGAAAACACAGGATGAAGAAATTATTACTGTTGCACTGTAACACATGACATGTTCTGTGACATCACATGGTGTGTGAAGGAATTATCCTTCACTAAATGCAGAACTCAGTGTTTGATGCAGAATTGCAGGGAAATATGATTCCATCAACCCTTGCACAGATATGAACCTTTCCACATGACGAAGGCAGGAGTGGGGAATTTAGTAGAGAAAGGGCTTATGATGAGTCAAGAGCATGAAGGAGGGGAAAGCCAAAATAAGTAAAATCAAATCCAGATTCAGTTTCATGCAGTGACTTTCACTGATCAACAATTGCTCTTTACCTGCCCCCTGAGGAACTGCTTTCCTTGTGCCCACAATGTCCCCACAGAGAAAAGAAGTTTTTTTGTGTGAGCTGAGGTAAATGGGGGAGGTTCCAGCAAGGAGGTAAAATTTGAGCCTGGCTTTGGATTGGTGAGGAGAAGAAACAGATACATTTGAATAGTGTCTAGTGTACAAACCTGAACTTATTTTATTCTGTGAGATAGCCTGGTTTTACGCCCATTTTATACAGGAAGAAAAAATGAAGCTTGGAATGGTGAAACAGCTTGCCCACATTAACACAGCAGGAATTCTGACTGCAGTGCTATTCTCTTTTGTTGCACTCTACCATGGCCTAGACAGCCTTCCCAGGACCTGTCTGGAATCTTTGCTACTGCTAGAATTCTTCTAGGGGTTAAGGGCTTAGTGGTTCACTCCTTCAGTGGTCTGTTCCATTCTCTTAAAAATGGAAAGACTTCATATCATTTCTAGAAGTGCTTAAGTTTCTTAAAGGGGATAACCTGGGAATTTGAGGACCCTAGCAATATTCTCCTCCTTCAGTACCCCAGTCCAACCAGTGCTGAACTTGTATAGACCAAGGGAAATTGTGTGTGTGTGTGTGTGTGTGTATGGGCAGTGGTGATGGACATTTTTGATTTTCATTAGACAACATTCATAAGTGTTGTCACACTTATGAAATTCATTTTTCACAAAAACATTCATTTTTCCTGAGTTGATCCAGTTGTTTTGACCTTTGTCCTGTGACTATCTCGAAGATGCCTTCATCTAGCTTAATCTCTTAATATGTGCATGGCGGTTTCCAAACTTGGCTATCCATCAGATTCATCTGGCCTACTTGTTAAACACACAGAATGCTTTGCCAGCCTCTGGAGATTCTGGTTAAATAAGTCTAAGCCAAGCCTCTCAAATGTAATTGCAAGCATCAGAGGTGAACTTGAGGATAGACTGAAATTAGTGAGCTATCCCCTACACTTTCCAAGGAATTAATGAGGGATCCCTATAGGGGTTAAACTATTCCTAAGTCAGACTGAAGGAAGCAGAAAATGGCACTGAGATTTCATCAAAGCCTTACACTTAGTTGTGGGGAATCACTGTTCATCATGGATGATGAAAATTCAGCCAAAAGCCTTCATCAAGCAAACAGTAAATGTCATTTAAAAGATAGTATATGAAATAAAGTCCCAAACTTTGCATCCTTTCTAAGCAAGAAGTTCTCTCTGAGTATTCTGCTGAACTTTTAAAGGTTAGAAATAGGAGGGACCTAGTGAGAGGCACCGGAGAAGGCAATGGCACCCCACTCCAGTACTCTTGCCTGGAAAATCCCATGGACGGAGGGGCCTGGTAGGCTGCAGTCCATGGGGTTGCTAAGAGTCGGACACGACTGAGCGACTTCACTTTCACTTTTCACTTTCATGCATTGGAGAAGGAAATGGCAACCCAGTCCAGTGTTCTTGCCTGGAGAATCCCAGGGGCAGGAGAGCCTGGTGGGCTGACGTCTATGGGGTCACACAGAGTCGGACATGACTGAAGCGACTTAGCAGCAGCAGCAGCAGCAGTGAGAGGCACTAAGTGATTTGTTGTCTTTGTCATTAGCCGTAGAATGGTCATGACCCATCTTCTGAGAGGTCACAAGAAGCCATGGAAAAGGGGACAGTTAACCACCTGGTTTCCTTGCCCTGATCCTATTTATCATTTGGGTGTTTAAAGAATGTAGTTGGATTTTGGGTCCATTTTATTGTGCAGGAAATCTTTTTAGAGCGTGCCTGTGTGGCAAACCTTGTTCCAGGCCCCATGCACTGTTGAGCTAGACAGAGTCTCTAATGTGCTGACATTCTTGTGGGAAAGACAGGCAAGAAATGAATAGAAGAAATATTAATAAAGATCATGTGAAAATAAAGATCACATCAGTGAATGAGGAGGAACATGAGGAAGACGTAGCAGGTGATGGTGGGGACTGAAGAGAACACTTCCCTAAAGGGAGTATCCAGGCCAGTGCCATCTGAAGATTGGAGAGAGTGATGCAGGTTAAGGGACTGTGTGGAGAAGGATCTCTGGAAGTAATGCAGATGATGCTCTTGGCTCTGTCCTAGGGCTTTATTCCACAGACTGTCTTTAGAGATGCTAGGACTTTCCAGTATATTTAACGATGTTCATTGTTTGTTTGATGAAGGCTCTTTACTATATTTTTATCATCCTTTTCCATGATGAGTGGTGATCTCCTCTAACTAAGTTCACAGATTTGATGATATTTTTGCCTGTTTTTCTTTTTAAGACACATACCACATACCTACCCACCCCTGTTTATATAAGCTTCAGGCTCCATGAAGCCTAGATCTGTTCCTGGCAACATAGAGTACAAATGTGGTGTAGTACAGAGGAACTCAGAAGAACCTAAAGGAAAAATGAAAATTGGTATGAAAACCTAGGCTCAAGGGGAGTGTGGTGCTAGATTCATTCATTCATGCATTGGTTCATTCATTCAATATTAATTCATTGAGTAACGTGCACTAACAACCAAAAAAGAAATTGAGTCCCTGTCCCAGTACAGCTTCCATTCCAGTGGAAAAGAACAGAAAATGAAGAAATATATATATAATGTGTCAGGTGGTGAAAAGTAATCAGCCAAGGGGGACACAGAGTGTATGTGTGTGGGGTGGGGGTGGCAGGAGGTGGGAGCATTTGCTGTTTTATCAGGGGTGAGGAAGGAAGGCCTCTCTCACATTTTCCATTTGAATTGACATGTAGAGGAGGTAAGAGAGTGGGCCATATAGGAGAGGAATATTCCAGGTAGTGAAACAGCAAATACAAAGACCCCAAAGCAGAAACATGCCTGGTCTTCCTGAGAGAGGTGCTAGAGATGGAGGAGAGCAGGACTAGGTAATGGAGGCCCTTGGTAAGGAATCTGCATTTCATTCTAAGAGCAGTGGGTAGTCTTTGGATGGACAGTGCTTTAGGAGTCTAGGGAAGGAGAGAATATTGGATATGAGAGGCTCACACTGACTTCGGATTGGGTCTGTAGGGTTCCAGTAGGTTAGGCGGAGCTTAGCATTAAGAGAAGACCTAGAAGGAGCCCCAGCAGAAGCCCAGGTGAGGAGCTTGAAAGCAGACTCTTTTGAGGGCCAGGTGACAGGTGAGCACTGACATGAGTTAGAGTTCTACTCTGGGAGAGTGCTGGGGCTGATTTGCCTGAATCATGGGAGTGCTTTGCAACCAGGCCAGTGAATTTAATATTCAGTATGTAAATTCCAGGATGCCACAAATAGAACAGTGATGACTCCAAAGTTTCTGTCCAGGAATGTTCTGGGTATGGCTCCCTGGTTGGAGATAAGAATGATGGAGGGGACAGAAGATGTGTCTTAGCACTGGCAAGTAAGAGTTTGTACTTAGATTGTGCATTGACTTGAGGGTGGCTTTGGGGAGGGTGGTGGTCAAGCTTTGAAATCTTGCGCTAAAGCTACAATGCATAGCAACCACCCTGTTCTTTCTTGCATGGTGTTTAGAGTTATTAAGGGGTGGGAGCAACGAAAATTATGGGTATTCAACCCTGAATCTTCACTGGAAGGACTGATGCTGAAGCTGAAGCTCCAGTATTTTGGTCATCTGGTGTGCACAGACAACTCATTGAAAAAGTCCCTGATGCTGGGAAAGATCAAGGTCAGAGGAGAAAAGGGCATCAGAGGATGAGATGGTTGGATGGCATGCACTTGGGCAAACTCCGGGAGATGGTGAGGGACAGGGAAGCCTGGCGTGCTGCAATCTATGGGGTCACAAAGAGTCAGACACGACTGGGCAACTGAACACCAAAACAACAAATCCTTAGCTCTGTATTGGGAGAATGAAAATTAAATGATGAAATCTGTGACTTAGGAAGTTTGACAAGAGTGAGTCTGAGGAGGCATTCATTCATCCATCTATTCAGTGATTAATTTTTGAATGCTCCAATGTGCCAAGCGGCAAAATGAAACTTGGATATCCCTGAGTTCAGATCCTATCATACCACTTACTAGCTGTGTGACCTTGGACAGGTTTTATTTAATGTCTTAGAACCTCAGTTTCCTGATCTATAAAATATCAATAACAATATGTACCTTAGCAGTTGCTGTAATTAGAGATAACAGGTACACACTGCCCAACCCAGTGCTTGGCACCTAGTATTAGGTGCTCAATAAATGATAACTCGTGCTGAGTTGCAGTAGATGGGAGACACTGGAGGCAGGGAGTGGTTACTGTGGCAGCAGAGATTTGCCTCAAGGGCCTTCCTTAGGGTGAGGGTGGGGTTTTGTAGAGCAGAGGGTAGCTTTGAAGACCACCTTAAATAGAAATAGGGACCAGAAGGAGAGAGTGCATTCAAAGATAACCTGAAGGTTTTCAGAACAGAAAATAGGGAAATATTCTGCCCCTCCCTCCCTCAAAAAAAGAACTGGGAAGAAAGTGGACTGGATAAGAAATCATAGATAAGAAGTGACTTCATTGAATCTGTGGTAATAGTCGAGTAGAGAGAGTCTCTAAACTGGGGAAGATACAGTGGATCCCAGGAGTGAGATTGAACTAAACACTTGAGTTTAGTATAACTATCATTGTGACAGAGTACTAGTCATGATGGGGTTGCTATAGCAAAGACCCCAAGTAATAGTGGCTTATGTAAGAGAAGTCAGAGCAGAAGCCATTTGGGGCTTTCCAGTCTCTTATGTTGTTTCTCCACCTTTACTAATTTGTAGTCTTCATTCTCGTGGTCCAGGATGGTTTATCTGCATGCTTGCATCCCATTCAGAGGGAAGGGGAGATGGGGATAAAAGTGGGCATACCCACTTCTTACATTCTGTTGGCCAAACTTGGTCATAGAGTCACAGATAAGTTACAAGGGAGACTGGGAAATGTAGCTTTCTTCTGAGAAGCCAGATTCCTAGGTACAGTTCTATTATTTTGGATGAAGTGTTCAGGCCAGCTATCAGTCTCTGCCGAGGTAGTATTAAATAAAGTCCTGAGGATGGGTGAGATCGTGGAGAAGTTTAAGACGGGACTTCGGAGTTGGACTTTCATACTTTAGTAAACCTCTCTGTTATGGCAACGGGGGGATTTAAGAAGTCAAGGAAAAAACATGGAAGTTAGACCAGCAGATCTAAGATAATCAGTCAGCCCTAAAGGAAATCAACCCTGAATATTCCCTGGAAGGACTGATGCTGGAGCTGAAACTCTGATACTTGATACGAAGAGCTGACTCATTGGAAAAGACTGCAATGCTGGGAAAGATTGAGGGCAGGAGGAGGAGGGGACAGCAGAGCCTGAGGTGGTTAGATGACATCACTGCTTCAATGGACATGAATCTGAGCAAACTCTGGGGGATGGTGAAAGACAGAAAAGCCTGGTATGCTGCAGTCCATGGGGCCGCAAAGAGCTGGACATGACTTAGCGACTGAACACACACATAGAGCAACAGGCAAACGGGGCTGATATAGGTTGAGGGATGGGACAGTAGACAGCTGTGTCAGGTCCTGACGGTCCAAGGGGAATGGATTGGTGATTCATTATCATGGCGAAGGCTCTCAGTGGTGAGGGATGGGAGTGAGCAGAAGCTGGTCTGCAGAGGGTGAGGCTGGGACAAGCGAGGACAGTGAGTGTGGGTCACCCTGGAGAGGTTTGGCAGGCAGTTAGAAGGACCTCGGAAGAGATTGGAACCTCAGGGGCCAGTCAGGTTAAGTGAAATGAAGTTCACATGTCTGAAAGCATTTACAGATATTAATTTTACCTTTTTTTTTTTTTTAAATTAAGAAGAGGCCTTTTAAAGAAAGGAAAAAATCCTCTTAACTGAAAAGAACTAATCCTTTTAGGGAGTTTGCTAATGTATGCATAAATTTTTTTCTTTGGCAGCTTTTTTTCCCCTCCCATCTCCCTCAGATAATCTTATCTCAATTTTGAATCAGAAATCTTATTTATAGCTTTTCTAAAGAGAATTATTTCAATGAGGGCAGATTCTTTACCCTTTGGACTTATTTTCTTTTTAAAAATAGATAAGTTATCCCTCCTTTTTCTCAAGAGAGACAGTTAAATTATTAATTGAAAAACAATGATTGTGAGCTAAAAAGGGGGGGGGGTAAATCAAAGGAGGAGGAATAGATTCAGCTGGCTTCCTGTTTTTCTGTTTCTTTTTCTTTTTTTGGAGGGAAACGAAAAATGCCAAAATTCCATCTTTCCCTCAGGACCGGAAGAAAGCTTCGTGTATGTTACATCCTTAACAGACCTGGAATAAAGTGGGGAATGTGGTCTTCTCACGCTCTTTCCTCCACCCTCTCCGTCCCTCCCCTCTGCTGGATCTGATCTAGAGGAGCAGCTTAGCATTCGTGGCTCTGAGACAAGCGGGTCATACATACTTATAACAGCTACAGTAATTGTACTTCCTTCTGCCTGCACGCTCCTATATACGCTACAGTGTGTATCACTGTGTGCATTACAGGCTTACATATCAACACTTTCTCATGACAGCCTCACTTCCTGCTGTTGTCCCAAGTTCAGTGATAAAGGAACTGTGACTTAGGGACCTCTCAGCTAGAAAAGCAGCCAAGCCTGGTTTTGAAGGACATCAGTAGTCATGTATGGCTGTGAGAGTTGGACCATAAAGAAAGCTGAGCGCTGAAGAATTGATGCTTTTGAATGGTGGTGTTGGCGAAGACTCTTGAGAGTCCCTTGGACTGCAAGGAGATCCAACTAGTCCATCCTAAAGGAGATCAGTCCTGGGTGTTCATTGGAAGCACTGATGTTGAAACTGAAACTCCAGTACTTTGGCCACCTCATGATAAGAGCTGACTCATTTGAAAAAGCCCTAATGCTGGGAAAGATTGAGGGCAGGAGGAGAAGGGGACAACAGAGGATGAGATGGTTGGATGGCATCACCGACTCAATGGACATGAATTTGGGTAGACTCTGGGAGTTGATGATGGACAGGGAGGCCTGGCATGCTATGATTCATGGGGTTGCAAAGAGTCCGACATGACTGAGCGACTGAACTGAACCGAACTGAGTCCTAGGATGGTATACTTTGGTCATTGAGTACTTGTATCGTGAGAGAAGGCAGAAGGGCAGGTCCAGCTGTCCTTGCATCCCTGTGACATGCTCTGCTGTCCTGGCTCTGTGGGCACCCTGGCTCCTGACGGTGGTTTTAATACTGGTGATGCCAGCCATCCTAGGGCATGTTCAGTCTGGAGCTTGGATGAGATGATTACTGAAGGAAAAGGAACTTTCACCAATATTCTGAAGGCATGAAGAGGGCATCTAAACCCAGGCCCAGCATGAATTCATCTCTAGATAAGTTCTTTCTGCATCATTCTAGTGGGAGACCTGGTCCTCATCAACCTGATCACTGCCAACATCAGAAAGGCAAAATTTATTCCTAAGGAAGGAAGAGTATCACTGATCAACAGACCATGACCCTCAGGAAGCTGAAAGGGACCCAAGAACAAATACTCCCAGATCTGTACCCAGAGTCCCTGAATCTAGTTTGTTAGGTAGTTGAGAAAGTAGACAAATTAATATAGGCGAAATGTTTAATGTGGCACCTAGGACATTAGTAAGGATTCAGTAACATTGACTGTTGTTTATTATCAGACAGGCTCAAGTCAGTGGCCCGAAGAATTCCACCCCAATTCTCTTAACTCCCACTAATTCAGTGTATCTGAGGGGTCCTGTATCACTGTCCTGTATTTACTTTATGAATTGCTTGTCAACATTTTGGTACTTTGTGGAAAAAGCTTGTGGAACCAACTCCACAGAGAAATACAGTTTTAAAACTCATTTTCAAACATTTAAAAATTAATAGAAGGCAGTGGTAAAAGAATTCAAATCTCTGAAACATATAAATCTAAGAAAGAAGGCTCCTCCCACTCAGCCCCTGATTCCCCAGTCCCATTTCTTACAGGTCACATGGGTACCATTTTCTTGGCCATCCTTCCAGAACTTTCAAGAATGCATATGCAAATGTAATGGAGTTGAAAACACTGCACTCTGGTGTGCTAAGAAAGTGTAATCTCTTTTTTTTTTTATTAATTAGCTCGTCTTGCTCAGCCTTGCCTCTTTCCTGGAGGGGGAAATAGACTTGGATTCAAGCCCTGGCTTCGCCACATCCTCTGCTTTGGGTTTGGCTGGTCCAGTCGTGGGCTGCTGTTTATTGAAGAAGTCTGTGATTGGTGAACTTGTAAACAGTTCTCTTGGTGGAAATGTTACTTAGTTTAAAAATCATAACACACATACTATCACCTGTCTACTGCCTATTGCTGCCTCCTGCAACATCTTCCTGAGAGTCACTGACAGCTTGGAACGCCCTCCTGCAGCTTAGAGGTGCCAGTGTTACTGGGCTGTTGCAATTTCATGTCATGACAGGGCCTCTGGGTGTGGATGTCCCCCTGCCTTCCAAGAGTTCCTAGCGAGAAGTGTAATACCTTCTCTGAGCGGCTTTTACTTTTCCCTAAAGTGCCTAACTCTGTCCTCCTTCACCTTTGTGGAATTCCAGCCCCATTGCTGGGGGTGAAGGTCCATGATGCCAACAAGCCTCTTTTTTCTCCCCATACTTCCCCAAGGCAGCAGTGTGGGGGCTTCCCTTACATCCTCTTCTACCCTACTCCCCTGTCTCCTGCGGTCATAGTCATGAGACAGCTGCTGAGAAGGAAATAAAGAGCATATTTTCAAAACACTGTATCTGCTGCATGAGTCAGTTTATCTGTCAGTCATTCTAACCACTCATTCATTCATTTCACTTTTCTCTAGGATTGTTTTGAACTTGATTTTTCACTGATCAATATCCCTTGATGATCTTTCCCATGCAGCACTTAAAAGAGAACCGACCTCATCCCTCTAACAGCTGTTCAGAATTCTGTCATATTGCTCCATCAAGGTTTATTTACTCCTTTTCTTGTTGATTGGCATAGAATTGTTTATGATTATGCAACTACATCTGAAAGACATTTTATGCTCTCTGCTCTGATTTTTTTCCCTTTCCTTTGCAAATTCCTTTACTTGTCACCTAGTACACAAGCAACAGTACACCCTGCAAGAGCTTCTCTTTCCTTGTGAGGCCCTCTGCTGTGAAGTGCTGCCCATTCTTCCTTTATACTTTTTAGCCTTTGCTTGACACTTTCGACAACAGAAGCATGTGACTGTGGTTTCAGGGGAGGAGCAGCAGCAATGGCAAATGGGTGTTCCAATCCCCAGGTGCACACTTTTTCAGTAAGTGCATATTCCTAGTCCCAAGTAAGAGAAGTACATTTTCAGAAAGGATCAGCATTTCTTCTTTGCCCAGAGAAAAGAAAAGAGAGTAGAATTACATAGCTGATCAGTTAGGATAAACCTGAGTATAGTAACTTTTACGATCTGAAGTTGTATTCTCTTACCTAGGAGAAGTCTGAAAGTAGGTGGCGATCTGTGGTTCATATGGAGGCTCCATGACATTTTCAGGACTTTCTGCTCCATCTGTATCTGCTGTATCCACAACACGTGGTTTCCATCCTCAGGTTCACAAGGTGGCTGCTGGAGTTTCCTTCATTACATCATGTTTCAGGCAGGGAAGAGTAGAAGGAAAAGGACAAATGAGGCACATGTCAGTTGTCTCCTTTCATAGGAGTTTCAGTACCTCCCACGTAACACTTGCATTTGTATCTTATTGGCCGGAAATTGTCATATGGCTGTATCGAGCTGCACTGGAGTTCTGTTAGTGGAATAAGGGAAGAGTTGATTCCAGATAGGCAGCCCACTCTCTCTGTCTCATGTGGTTTGATCCATGGCTTGGATCTCTCATTTCACCAAATGCTGACACATATGGAGTAGTAGTTGCTGCTCAGAGCAGAGATGTGAAGTAGCTTAAATTTATTTCTTTGCTCTCTCCCATCATCTGGGTTTCTGCCTCCTTCCTCCTGAGGATCTCATCACAAACTGTTCCTTCCTGAATGATCAGAGAACTCTTGGTGTAGTTCTTGGTCATAATGTAGAAGCATATCACACATTCTGAGTTCCTTTTCCCCACACTCCCCGTCAGAGCTTACATGTTCTGTCTTCTCTTTGCTGGGCACAGCTAGGCAGTATGTTTACTAATTGAAGCAATGGGACTCGGAATCAGTGGTTTACCACTCCAGTGCCAGTTGCCAATGCCTTCCTTACGTTCCCCACTGCTTACCTTCCAACAGCACTGAGTCCCCTTCCTTGGATTCATTGTATCCCTTAATGAGTCCAGACACTTGCACTGGCAGCCCCTTCTGCCTGAAGTGTCCTCCCCATCTGCATATGTCTTCTCTAGCCCCATCTCTAGCATACAGTGCCCATTTTAAATGACCCAGTTCAAGCATTACTCCTGCAAGAAGCCTGTTCTAGTTCTTTGCCTTTAGTGTCTCCCATCTAAGCTCACAGTCCCTCAAGTGCCTTGCTGTCAGTTTATCAGACCGAGTCATCAGTGCTAATGCTGACTGCCTTCCCCCACCAGATGCTGAGCTTCTTGACAGCAGGGCAGGGATTTTACCACCTGAGTCTTATGTCAAGGAGGATCTTTGTTGCTGTTTGTTGAATGAATAAATAGCAACATTCAGCACTTTGATCCAGAGAGAAAGTGTGAATTTCCTTCATGGAGAGATCTTTTGTTGATGGGAGATCTTCACACAGCCACATCATGATGAAGGTATCTTCCTGTTTCATCAAAGCAAAAGGTGTGCCTGGAATGGCTGCTCTATTAAACTTCTTAGTAGTGGCCCTATGGTCAAGAGCATCAAGGGAGAAGGTCATAGTTTGTGCAGCTGAAGGGATTCATGAAACTCCATCGGCCACTTGAATAAAATACTGGGCTTTCTATGATGGTTTATTTTTGAGTAGGAACAGGTCTGTGGCACTAATCCTGTTTGAATCCTGGAACCCTGTTTAGCAGAAAGATGAGCCGGAGACCTCAAGTTACATTTGTTGTTAAAGTTTGACCAGACACTTGGTGTAAGTGTGTGTCATGCATGACTTTGCTTAAGTAATTAACATTCCTGTCTAGGTTCCTTAGAAGGGGCTTGTGTTAGAGAGCCCCTCAAAAGACTGATTTAAACCTTTGAACTTCAGTCTTTCCATTTATTGCCAATTACTGATATGCTTAAGTTTCATTTTTCTAAAAAATGCAAGAAGGATTAGATCTTCTAGGAAACATGTTTATTATTAGGAGAGTCAAGCTTGGAAAGTGGGGCAATTTCAAAATGAAGAGCTAAACGTAAAAGTGGTATTAGAGAAAGTGTTGGGGGACTAACACTTTTTGAAGTTAGGGAAAGAGAAGAATTAAGGTGAAGTTGATAACGGCATTCAAATTTTTTAGGCACTGTCTGGAGGCAAAAGCAATTTGGTGCACTAGAGGGCTGACTTAACATTTAAATACCTCCCTCTTTTCTTTCTTCCTTTTCATCTTTCTTCCTCTCTCCTTTTCCTTTCTTCTTTTCTGCCTCCCTCCCTCCTTTCTTCCCTCAATCCTTCCCTTTCTTCATTCCTTCTTTTCTTGTAACTCCTATTAAGTGCCTTTAAAATTATAAGGTCCATGAGAGTAGGAGATTGATCTAACTTGTCAATAGGGGTCTTCTTAAGGAAGGAAGGAATGGATGCTAAAATGGGCTTCCCAGGTGGCTCAGTGGTAAAGAATCCACCTGTCAAGCAGGAGATGCAGGTTCAATCACTGGGTTGGGAAGATCCCCTGGTGAAGTAAATGGCAACCCACTCTGGTATTCTTGCCTGGGAAATCTCATGGACAGAGGAGCCTGGTGGGCTACAGTCCATGGGTTAGCAAAGAGTCCACATGGTTTGGCGACTGAACAGCAGAGAGTAGGAGATCGATCTGACTTGTTAATAGAGGTCCTCTTGAATGAAGGAAGGAAGGAATGGATGCCAAAATGTGCAAGCACTGGAAATACTAAAAAGACAGAACTGAGAATGGAAAAGTAACACAGATCGGTGCAAGATATATCGGTGGAGATATAAGTATATGGAGATATATACACGGGGGCTGCTAAGGAAGCAGAAAGCTAGGGCCTAGCTATGGATGGAGGAAGGAGATGGGGGCAGCAAGGCCTCCTAGAGTTGATGATCACTTAGCTGTGTCTTGAATAATGATCAGATGATAATCTGATAGGTGCATGAGAGAGTGCATTAGGTGGAACCAAGAAGGATGAAAGATGTAGAGGTGAGAGCATCTTGACACTGGCTGTGCTCCCAAACTATCTCTGTGTTATCTGTGGGCAAGTTCAGGGCAGGGGTGGTGGGTCATAGTGCTTGGAGAGGTCAGTGAGCCACACAATATGTGGCAAGTGAAAGAATTCTATCACTAGAAAGGATTCTATCTAGATGTGATGGGCCACATGATGAATTTAAAGCAGGAAACTTTAAGGATGCCTTTAAGGAGAAAAAGAAAATTCAGAAGTTGTTTACTGGACCAGAATAAGATGGCTCAGTAGAACCAGATGAAGGCTGAAACTTGGATATGGTACAGGATGAAGGGAGGGCATGGATTTGAGAAATATTAGAACTTGCTGCCTAATCAACTTAATAATAGTGCCTTATGTACTAGACAGTGAGTTTCTCAATAATAGATGCCATGTGTTATCTTTATACACTTAATACCTAGATCAGTATCTGGTATCTAGGAAAGTTTAAATTTCAATAATGTTTGTTTAATGAATGATTTAATTAATTAATTATCTAATTATAGTAACCTACCTACCATATATGTCAAAAAGTGCTAGTTGCCTCCCAGGATCTGTTTCTCTTTTAGAAAAAGAACTCTGCCTTTTGGCTTCATACATTGCCTCCCAGCTAAAAGTCTGCATTTCCCAGTTGCCTTTACAGCTAGGTGTGGTCATGTGACTAATTCCTAGCCAATGAGATCTAAAGATAACTGCCACTTGGAACTTCAAGGATGACTTCTAAGAGGAGGAAGCACCCTTGACTCCTTCCTTTCTACTATCTGCTTTTTCCTTTCAGTTATCTAGAATGCAGATTCAGTGCCTGGAGTACCAGTATCCGTCTTTCTAAGGATGGTAGAGCAGTAAAATAGATGGAATCTGGGTCCCTTCTATAAAAACTGACATTACAGTCTGATTCAATTTTTCCTTGAGCCAATTCTTGATCAAATATTTATGAGTCTTATTGGATGTCTAGTGCTGTGCCAGGAACAGGGACATTTTTTAAAAATCACATTTCTTGTCCCATAAGGGACTTATAGTTGATCTTCAAAGGTTCTGAAGGAAACATTCCCTTCCTAATTTTTGAGGTGATACAAACCAACTTGTGGATTTCATCAGTGTGTGTGCAATTAGTTGTGCTAATTCACAGGAAGCTTGCACCCTCAGCAGTGGGGGTACTTTTGACTGTTCACCCAAGCAGTGTTAGTAACACGTGGTAGTCTGAAATCAGCGGTGACTCCTGATTTCTGAATGTGTGCTCATGTACTCCAATCTTCTGTGTCTGAGCATCTGGATGGTGGGCTAGAGGCATGACCTGAAGCTCTTTTTAAAACTGAGGATTATAGGGAGTTTGGGAGGAACATGTACACACTGCTATATTTAAAATGCATAACCAACAAGGATCTACTGTATAACACATGGAACTCTGCTCAACTTTATGTGGCAGCCTGGATGGGAGGGGAATTTGAGGGGGAGAAGGGATACATGTATATGTACGGCTGAGTCCCTTTGCTATTCTCTTGAAACTATCACAACATTGTCAATTGGTTATACCACAAAATATAATAAAAAGTTAATAAAAAATAAACTGAGGATGAGTTTCTTAGCTAGGCATGAAGAGGCTCACAGTTGAAAACCAAAGGAACAGGTTCATTAAATGTACTCTTAGGTGTTAACTTTGTATTTAAATTTCCCCATAGTCTTTATGTCCTAACAGATAACAGGAAATAGAAAATAATCTAGTATTAGTTGCTACTGTTTACTGAACATTTTTTTAATGTGCACTGTAGGTATCATCAATTATTGCATTCTAACAACTGCTTGAAGAAGAATCATTATTTGAATTTTACAGATAAAGAAACTGAGGTTTGGAGACATTAAGAAATCCCATATCTAAGGGGACCAATGTACATATGTGGGCTTCCCTGGTGGCTCAGCAGTAAAGAATCTGCCTGCAATGCAGGACAGCCTGGTTTCATCCCTGGGTGGGGAAGATCCCCTGGAGGAAGGCATGGCAACCCACTCCAGTATTCTTGCCAGGAGAATCCCTTGGACAGAGGAGCCTGGCAGGCTATGGTTAATGGGGTTGGAAAGAGTCAGACATGACTGAAGTGATTGAGCACACATACATGCGTGTATGTGTGGCTGATTCACTTTGCTGTATAGCAGAAACTAACACAGCATTGTAAAGCAACTATATTCTAATTAGAAAAAAGAAATTTCAGGTCTATATGATTCCAAAGCTCCCCAGTGAACTCTGTCCTTCCTCAGTGACTTTAGATGCTACACTTACACTCTTTTCCTGGTGAGGCTGGACAGGAAAGGTTAGACCACCTGGTTTGTCAGCAGTCAGTTATGAAAAGCGTGGCTATTACTGGCTGCTTATTATCATAAATAGTGTTGTCATTGGCAACCAATAACAGTGTTTCTATACTTAATATTTTCCCAGAATTACATTTTTTAACACCCAGCTTGTTAAATGTATCGGAGCAAACTGACCACAACTTGTAATATTTTCTTTAAAAGAAGAAAAACTGAACCCTGAGTTTCCAAAAGCCCATTAGGGCAATGTGAGGACTCCTTCCCCAGGACTTGCACAGTTGAAAGTCATTGCCAATGAGAGTCATAAGGTGCTTAGAGAGATTATTTTGTACTGTTGTGCTGTTGTTGCCTCATTCAATATAATCCAAGGTCTTAGTTTTTTCCGTGGCTATAACAAGATACCATAGACTGGGGGCTTATAAACAACCAAATTTTATTCATCACAGTTCTGGAGACTGAAAGTCCAAGGTCAAGGCACTAACAGTTTCACTGGATGGGGAGGACTTCCTTCCTGGTTCACAGATGGCTGTCTTTTCTCTGTAACTTCCCATTGTGAAAGGGGCTAGCTAGCTCTCTGGGGTCCCCCTTAAAAGGACACTAATTCCAATCATAAAGACCTTCATGACTTAATTATTCCAAAGATCCTGCCCCTTAATACCATCTTATCAGGCATTAGCTTTTAACATATGAATTTTAGGAGGACACAAATAGTGTGTGGCATGTAGAGTTCTGCTTCCTATGTCTGGGGATTAAGTTTTTCTTATGTGCATGTGTGTGCACGTTGCCTGGCTGTGTCTGACTCTGCGATCCCATGGACTGTAGCCCACCAGGCTCCTCTGTCCATGGAATTTTCCAGGCAAGAATACTGGATCAGGTTGCCATTTCCTTCTCCATGGAATCTTCCTGACCCAGTGAGTAAACCAGCCTCTTTTGAGTCTCCTGCATTGGCAGGTGGATTCTTTACCACTGTGCCACCTGGGAAGCCCTAAGTTTTTATTATATCATTTGCATATGAAGAGGATAGTTCCTTTTTGGAGACTTGGGTTTCAGATTAGTTGGCAAAATGATAGATTAAGCTTTCAGTGCTCCTAAACTAAGTATGGGAAGCGGTGATTTTAGAAATGCATACCACAGACAGATCTGGATTCTAATTCCATCTTCATTATTATCCAACTCTGTGACAGGGAAACCTGGCATGCTGCAGTCCACAGAGCTGCAAAGAGTTGGCATGACTAAGTGAAATGAACCGTGATCTTGGGCAAGTCACTAAACCTCACAGCCTTAGTTTATTCCTCTTTAAAGTGGGCACAGGACTATTACTGACAGAATTCTATGTTGGAAGCAGTGTGTGGGTCCAGTGCCTGACACAGGACAAACACTGAATATCTGTCACCCACAATCAGTTATCGTTCTGATCTTCATGCTCTATCATGTAACGTCTCAGATGTGATAAAAACCAGTTAGCTTCTTTGAACGTTGCCAAACAAGAAGATAGTCATAAAGCACGTTGGAGTCGCTTCTCTGTTGGTTCAGTTACCCAGAACTGTCAAAGTGACAGCTGGAATCCCCTTCATTGAATGTCAGCTGTGCATGTCAAGATACGCCCCCTGGGTCTCATGCGTGTAGCTCCCCATGGATGGTGGGACACACCCGAGCTCAGCATGTTGACAAAGTCACTACCTTGGCTTTTCATGAGAACAGTCTGTTCTAGCCTGAAGTCTTTGAGATTTGCACAGGGACAAACAGATGCCTAGGTTTGTAAAATTTCCTGCTAGGTAACCTGGTAGGTATGATCTATCTGAGGGCTTCAAAATTTTACCTAGTCTGAGGTGAGTTTTTAGATGGGAAGAAGCTAAGGAGAGTCTGCGGAGAAGGCAATGGCACCCCACTCCAGTACTCTTGCCTGGAAAATCCCATGGATGGAGGAGCCTGGTAGGCTGCAGTCCATGGGGTCACTAAGAGTCAGACATGACTGAGCGACTTCACTTTCACGCATCGGAAAAGGAAATGGCAACCCACTCCAGTGTTCTTGCCTGGAGAATCCCGGGGATGGGGGAGCCTGATGGGCTGCCGTCTCTGGGGTCGCACAGAGTTGGACACGACTGAAGCGACTTTGCAGCAGCAGCAGCAAGGAGAGTCTGAATGAGTCTCTGTGGGTGTCCTGCCCAAACCCCATACCTCACACTCCTCCATCTGAATGACACTTCCTGCCCATCTCAACCCAGCAGTCCTTATTGAGAGCCTCTTTTTCTCTTTTTTGTAATTAGTTTTGCTTTCTAATTATTTGACTGCCTCTTAAAACCTCCCAGCTTCCCAGCTGACACAGTGGTAAAGAATCTGCATGCTGATGCAGGAGACTCAAAAGATACAGATTTGATCCCTGGGTTGGGAAGATCCCCTGGAGGAGGAAATGGCAACCCACTCCAGTATTCTTGCCAGGAAAATTCCATAGACAAAATTCCTGGTGGGCTGCAGTACATGGAGTCACAAAGAGTCAGACACAACTGAGAGACTGAGCACACACCTATGCAAACACTTCCATATAATTAAAAACTGAAATAGTATTGTTTCAGGTTAGTCAAATTTTAGTTTCCACTTCGACTGAGGGAACTGGCATTACCTATTGTGAGGCTAATCTCCTTAACTGGAACCTGAACACACATTGAACCAGTTGGTCTAAAAGATTCTTACTTCAGATCAATTCCTGGGCCAGTCAATACCACCTTTGCACGTGGCCATGACATCCTGTTTTTCAGTGACCCGTATTTTCCCCACTTACATTCCACTTTGATTCTGTGCTGTGTTATCAGATGGAATTCTCTAAGTTCTATGGAATTTAATTTATTTGGCCTCTTCAGGTTTGGGATTTTCTTAGATGAGTTCCTAAGGGGACTTGCTATGGTTTAGTAGAGGCTCAGCCTAAATGAATTACAGATGACCCTTGAACAATATAGATTTGGGCCATGTAGGTCCACTTTGATGTTGATCTTCATCAGTAATAAATACCACAGAACTACAGGATCCATGGTTGCTTAATCTGAGGATACAGAACCTCAGATACTGAGGAGCCATGAATATAGAGGGCTGACTATAAATTATAAATGTATTTTCAAATGCTTGGAAGGTCAGTGCCCCTACTCGCCATGTAGATCAAGGGTCAACTGTATTGTAATTGAAGGGCTTAGAACAGAGTTTGGCACATAGTAACTACTCAATAAATCATAGCAGTTTTAGAGGTGATTGTTATTAGTCTAATATTTTATAAACCCTGGTACACATAATTATTTATGTCCTGTATCCAATTCTTGAAATGAGTATAAGAAGTTTCTATTCCTTCTTAAGAAATAACATCATTAGGTTACTGAGTAACTTGAGGAAAAACAATTCCTGCATAAAATGGAAGGTGAAACGGTAAAGATACGGTCCTGCAGGGGAAAATAAACACTGTTCCCTGTGATAACTCCTCTCTTCTCTTTCTATCGTCTACCACCATCACTGACCCTGCTGTAGTCATGTCTGTATTTCCACACTTAATACATGCCTGGCATGGGCAAGAAGTTCATAAGCATTGAAGTGACCTAAAGCCACCTGCTCTCATGCTCATTCTTTCATTTGCTATTTTATTTGTGTGACTTTGTCATGAAAGTGGATGATGAAATCAGCCTTTCTCTCTGGGGTTTAGCTTCCTCATTCATACAGTGGAAGAGGGAGTCTGGACTAGAGGATATTTTAGTTCCCTCTGGCCCTGACACCTCACGGTCCTCTGTGGCATTTGGGTTCCTGTGGCCAGTGGTGTGCTAGGACATGTTATGAGTGACTATTCATGTGAAGGTGACGTCGTTTTGCACAAGCGTTTTTTTTTTTAAATCCTGGACAATGAATTAGGTCAAGATCTATTTAAGAAGCTCCTCTTACAACTGATACATAATTCCTCATGATATTTTGTACTCTTTAGGCCTTTAGAGATTGGTAGCGGTATATGTGGAGAAGGAAATGGCAACCCACTCCAGTGTTCTTGCCTGGAGAATCCCAGGGATGGTGGAGCCTGATGGGCTGCTGTCTATAGGGTCGCACAGAGTCGGACATGACTGAAGCGACTTAGCAGCAGCAGCAGCAGCAGCAGTATATGTGTGTATGACTGCATGAGTGTATCTCTAAGTATAATATACTTGTGCATCTGTTAATAATTTACAGGTAAATGGTAAGAAGTTTTTCTGCCAGATCAAGAAAGTTAAATAATAATTACATTATTAATTACCTAGTACTTCACTTTTAGGAATCTGTTCTAGAGAAATGGTATAGAATATAGATAATTTTGGAGAAGGAAATGGCAACCCATTCCAGTATTCTTGCCTGGAGAATTCCATGGACAGAGGAACCTGGCAGGCTACAGTCCAATGGGGTTGCAAAGAGTCGGACATGACTGAGCAACTAACACACACTCATAGATAACTTATGGACAAAGTTATTAATAGCAATTTTTCAGTATTAAAAAAATAGAAAAATGCTCAGCAAGAGGAGAATGATTTTATAAATTTAGTATATACATAAAATAGAATAGAATATTAAGAAATATACTCATATTTTATTCAATCTCAACTATTTAAAAATAGCGTGTAGAAATGGAGTGGGAATAACCCCAAATGATAATAACGATTATTTCTGGATAAAAAGATTATGAAATATTTTTATTCTCCTGTTGACATTTCTCTCTGTTTTTTATAGCAATGACTAATATTTTCTTAAGAGAAATATAAAATATAGAAACCTATGCAAATATCTAAATTTATTGCGGTATTTAAATTTAGATATTTGGAACTTATTTATATATTTAGATAAGCTTTATCTAAATATAGAACCTTACCTAAAATAGATATTAAAGAATACTAAGAATATCAGTGCCAATTTCTTGGATGCATGGGAAATACCATACCAGAAAAGAGTGAGATGAATCAAGCTATGCTACTCTGAAGTTGATTGTACACACCCACTAGGTTCATGCTTGGCAGCAGGCCCTTTTCTAAAAGGTTCTGAGAGTGGCATCCAGTGAACTGCCTGGCTGAGATCCGTGTCCACTGCACTGGCAGAAAAAGAAGGTCCCATGTAGACCCTTCTGCCCGTGACCACAACAGCACAACCATCAAGTCTGCAGGAGTTCACTCAGCACAAGGTGGTGCAGAAGGTGGTACAGACCCAGGAAATAACAAAATGAAAGAATAAGTTTTTATTAAGTGTTCTTAATGATGAGGTGTACTAAGCAAGACCATCCTTGGAATCCTAGAGTTATAGAGCTACTGGGGAACCTTCCTTATCACTTTATCCTGGATTCTTTCAGCCCACAGAGAGTGAAATCCTGTTTGGGGTCATCCCAACTACTGTGGCTGTGCCGCTTTCTGATTGTGTGGACCTAGACAGTTTACTTCATGCAAGAAATATTTACTGAGTTGCTGCTTTCTGCCAGGCTCTGTGCCAGGTGCTGGGAACAAAAATATGGAACGAGATGGAAAACCTGCCCCCATGAAGTTTAATGCCCTCAGGGGTGGAGGGGATCCGGGCAAGCTATTTCAATTTGGGCACTCCTGCTTTTTCCCTTTCCCTCAAGTTCTGCTGCTGTTTGTGGTTTGGTACCACCTTTATACTTCTCTCGTATTCCAGGCTCTCACTTGAAAGTTTCCTTCTCTCCCATCATCCCAACCAGTACCTGCCGAGTGATGGCTTCCCATCCGTTTGTCCATTCTGGGTTGCTCTTCTGACCTCAGACTCAGAGCCAATTGTTAGCTCCCATTGGGTGTCTAAGAACCATCTAAAGCTCAGCTTAACCAAGACTGAGTTTGGTGTCATCTTCTCCTCCCATCCCCACCCAAACCAGTTTTTCTCATGTGTTTTATCTCTCCACACTCCTCTGTCCATCCAGCACCCAAGCCAGAAATTTCTCCTCTTCCATTTCCTTTCCTGCTCTCCAGTCTGCATCTAATGACCCATCAAGTTCTATTGATTCCCATTCTTACGGAACTATTGTTTATTTTGATCCCCTCTTTACTCTAATCCCTGCTTCTTTTCCTCAGGTTTTCTAGCTGCCAGTCATTTCTTTTTAAATAAAAGAACTATTTATTTGGCCACATCGTGTGGCATGTGGAATCCTAGTTCCTTAACAAGGGATCAAACCTGGGCCCTTTGCAGTGAAAGTGCAGAGTCCCAACCACTGGACTGCCAGGGAATTCCCAATCATTCCTTGAGGAATGTGACATTCCAGATAACTAGTCTTTCTTAGTGTAACTCTGATTACATCATTCCTCCGCATAGCACCATCTCTATGTCTTCCCCTGCCCTTAGAATAAAGAATAAAATCTAGTCTGCTTGCTATGGTCATCCTGACTTCTCCAGTCTCATTGCCTATCCCGCTTTTCCTTAAATCTTAAAGCGTCAGCTACCCCTTCCCTCTCTTATCTGGACCACTCCATTTTATTTCTTAGATCTTGAATCAGGTATTACTACCTTCAGGAAATCTTCCCCAAATTCCTAAGTGTAGGTTGGACACTGCTGCTTCCTGTTCCCATAGCACCCCATCCACCCCCCTTTCATCACTGTTAAGACATTGCCTGGTTCCTCTCTCACCAGATCATGGGCTCTGTGAGGGGAGGGGCCATTACCTTTTGGGTTTCTAGAACCTAGTGCAATAATAGGTAATGGTAGATACTTAATCAATTGATTAAAAATAAGTAATTTTTATTTCTTCAGGTCACATTAATCTGGGCATAAAGAGAAGATCAAAATAATAATAATAGAACAATATTTTTGTTCTCTTGGTTCTTCCTTGATTCAAACCCTGGCTGGTAAATCTTTCTTCCATTAGGAGGTGCTCCAGTCTGTCTGGAAAACTGACCCTAGATGGTCCACTTCATGAGCTCATAGGCCCTACATGGATGTGACTAAATCCTAAGGTCAGCACACTTAAAAATGAAATAAACCTAACTATACATGGAGCTGCTTTGTTAGATTCTGATCAGAAAGAGGGGAATGCCAACATTAGAATAATAGCTAACATTGATTGAGAGCTTCTCATATGCCAGTCATCATTCTAATTGCTTGTATGAATAATTTTGATCTTCTCAACAATTCCATGAGGTAAGTAGGATTGATTATTCCCATTGAACAGATGATAAAATTGAGGTCCAGAGAAATTAAGTAGCCTGCCTAAGGACACAAAGCAGAGGCATGGAATCAGCTCAGGCTGTCTGATTCCAGGGCCCTCGCTCTTAGCCACTACACTTACCGCTTTCCTAGCTGAGGTGTAAAGGGCTTTAGCTCTGATTTTCTATGTTTCTCTGGTGTCTGTCAGCAATGAGACATTCTCTGTTTAGGGTCTTCTTCTTCCTCAAACACTGTCCGAGGTTGCTCTTGAACCCAGACAACCCAGATGGAGTCAGTCCTTCTCTTAAAGCCGTCTGTGGCCCTTTCCTTACCTCCTGCATAGATGCTCATATTCTTCAAAACAGAGAGTGGCATTTTGGTTCAAGAGTGGACTCTGGGCTCAAACCTCAGTTCTGTCATCTATTAGGTATATGACCTTGGACAAATTATTTAACCTTGCTTTCCTCGTCAATAAAATGAAGATAATTCTGATCTTGTATAACCCATAGGCTGTTGTGAAGATTAAGGGAGTTAATATATGTAATGCACTTAAAACAGGGCTTGGCACATAATAAGCAATAAGTCTGCATTAGCACTTTCATAATTTAAATAATCTCATTAATATTTACTCCAACTGGTATTAGGATGCTTTGATTGTTAAATACCAGGGTAGCTCTACTACTGTTCGTGATGTAGAAATCTACCAGTTTCTTTCATCTCATTATGGGCTTTAAAAATATATATTACCCAGGAAGATAAAAATAAATCATGTGCAAAACCTCACATGAAAGGTTTTCATAAATCTTGTAAAAGTTGGGCCAAGTTTAAAGTTCGCTGCTTAGCTTGATTTAAAGCCCTTCATTGTGAGCATTCTAATAGTGGTGCTTATAAAGGGAGGATCTGGAGCAGTCTGGCTAGCAGTGTGTGTGTGTGTGTGTGTGTGTGTGTGTGTGTGTCACTGGAATCATGGCCTTTTATCTACTTGATGGGTGTGAGTCTGGCTAGCAGGGTGTGTGTATGTGTGTGGTTACTGGAATCAGGGCCTTTTATATACCTGATTGGTGTGAGTGGGTGTGAGTAAGAAGAGTTAGCTCAGGCTCAAGGAGAGCCTGCAGATGAGAAAACTTTGTCTTCAGTCATGTCACACCCATGATGGTAGGTAGTAGACTGTGTGATGGGGTCCCCAGGTGGTGCTAGTGGTAAAGAATCTGCCTGCCAATTCAAGAGACTTAAGAAATGTGAGTTCGATCCCTGGGTCTGGAAGATCCCCTGGAGGAGGGCATGGCAACCCACTCCAGTATTCTTGCCTGGAGAATCCCATGGACAGAAGGGCTACAGTCCATAGGGTTGCGAAGAGTCGGACATGATTGAAGCGACTTAGCAGGCACACACGCAGACTGTGTGACGCCAAGTTCGTAGTGCTTAACATGGCATTCATGGCCATCCTTGACGTCCTGATCAAACCTACCGTCTACTCTATATTCTTCTGCTCTTAATCTTTCTCCTGCCTAGAATTTTCTCACTCATCTCTCAATAAGACCTGATCCTGTGTGTGTCTCAAGGTCCTGATTAAAACCCATTTTCTTCTTGGAGCATTTTCTGAGGTCCTCAACCTAACGTATACTTTTTCTTCTTTGCCCTACACCCCTTTCTCTGATGTATATTTCAATTCCTAACTTCTGTGTACTTATAGGAAATTTCCCTCTAGCCCTGGCTCTCAAATATTAATACATTCTTTTGTTTAACCATTAAAACAAACTTCTGAGGCCTAATCATGTTTACTTTTTTGTTGAGAAACCCAAAGATCAGAAAGGTTAAGTGATTTGACCAAAGACACAAAGCAAAGTCAGACCAACTCTGACGCTCTTTTTTTCTGCCCCAGACTCTGTCTTTGATATCCTATGCAAGGCTTGCTTACTTTTATATCACCCCCTGAGATGCCTAGCATAGCTTTAGGCTCAATAAATTTCTTTATTCATTCAACTGATGCTTACTGAACCTATGAAGTATTAGTGAGGCCTTGGGCCCTGGCATTTCATAACTACAGAGGTTCAGGGAAGGAAAGAAGATGATGTGATAGGCGCATTTGTATTTCACTTAGTAAAGTGGGTTTCATATGGTTTCCCAACTTCACTGCCAACGGGCAGGTAGGTGACTGGGTGAAGCAGACTGGATGTAATATTTTGAAGAGTGATGTGGACATCACAACTGGATATCAATATTCTATCTAATGGAAATGGTCACTGTAGAACTCTATCAAACTGTTGACACTTTGGATTATAGGCCTAGTGTTATGAGATTTTCCATTTGTTCAGAAAAACTGGAAATCCAGGCTTGTACAATTTCCTTTTTATTCAGTGTTGGCAGTTAATTTAATTTTTTACCAAAGACTGAAGATCTAAACAATACATGGCTGGTGGTTACCACTTTCTGCCTCAAAATGCTGAGTATTGAATTGACTATGCAGTCCACAGTGCCAGCATTCAGAGGCAGGGAGTCAGTGCTGAGGATGAGCTGGGTCCCTCTTCTCTTGGTCTCACTCACCTGCTGGTCCACCTGGCTTTGCCACAATCACTCCACCTCTGTGCCCTCTGCTCCCTTGGCCTCTTCCAGGGTGACGGCTGTCCTGTCATCTCTGCAGAGATCCCTGACACTGGATCTTGCTCTCCCATTTAGCTCCTTGTCTTTAGTGTGATGAATGAGGCTGAGCAGATGACAAGCAGAGATCACTGGGCAGAAGATCAAACGCTCCCCCTGGGCTGCTGAGAGCATATTTATGACTTTGCTCTTTGGAAAGTTCCACCCATGAAAACGCAAGGCCTACAGAGAGTGAACTTCTACCCTCCAGATACCGCTCCTCTGTCCCAGTGGGAAAAGAGAGATTTGCACAGAGGCTGCCAAAGGAGGACCTCTGAAAACAAAGTTGATAACAACCTGTTGGAGATTTTCTACGGCTGGAGCACTTTATAGAAATAGGGTCTACATTAAGAGACCTATGGAGATACTTCAGGTTTCTGATCTGATGACTCCGAAGTAACATCAGTGTTTGTTTAAAGTGTTGATGAAGGAAGTTATGCTAAGGGACTCCTGGTTTGGTAAATCATATAGTCTCCAGTATCATGGCACAAGATTTTCCAACATATGACTTAAGTGTCGGCAACAGACATTCCGGATGTTTGTTTAAAATGTCAGTCCCTGGCCTTCATCCCAGATCCAGGAACAGGGTCTGGGAATATGCATTAAAAAATATATATATCTCTCAGGAGGGTCTTGTGGTTGCAAAGATTAAGAAGCTTTGACTAATGGTGAAAATGAAACAATGACCACAGAGCCCTAAGTGTTCTAAGTGCTGTATGTCTATTCCTTATAACTTGCCTATGAGGTACCTGTTTCTCAAAGTGTGGAGTAGTTTGCAGTTGAAATTTCAGATGACATATAAACTTTTTCAAAAAATTTAAGTTTTATGCTTAACTTATATAACTCATGTATTTAACCAACTAAACTCATAATTTCATATGTATTGTATCTTGCTGCCGCTGCTAAGTCACTTCAGTCATGTCCGACTCTGTGCAACCCCATAGACGGCAGCCCATCAGGCTCCACCATCCCTGGGATTCTCCAGGCAAGAACACTGGAGTGGGTTGCCATTTCCTTCTCCAATGCATGAAAGTGAAAAGTGAAAGTGAAGTTGCTCAGTCCTGTCTGACTCTTCACGACCCCATGGACTTCAGCCTACCAGGCTCCTCTGTCCATGGGATTTTCCAGGCAAGAGTACTGGAGTCCGTTGCCATTGCCTTCTCCGATTGTATCTTAAATGAAGGCTAAATTTATTTGAGTAAAAACAGTGTATCAACTAAGGAAATAGTATGTCAGTAATAGCTCTGGTTGGTCTTCCCTGATGGCTCAGTGATAAATCTGCCTTTCAGTGAAGGAGACATGGGTTTGATCCCTGGGTCAGGAAGATCCCCTGGAGAAGGAAGTGACAACCCACTCCAGTATTTCGCCTTGAAAATCCCATGGACAGAGGAGCCTGGTGAGGTACAGTCGACAGGGTTGCTAAAGAGTTAAACATGACTTGGCAACTAAACAGCAACAAGTAGCTCTGGTAACAAAATACTGGGGAAGTAGAATGTTACAACTTGAAGTTTGTGAAGCACTGAAATGTGTAAGAAAGCTCTGTACTGAGCCAGAGAACTTGGATTTAAAATCTAGAATTAAATCCTTACTATCTGTGTGCCCTTGAGCAAGTCTTTATGCCTCTCTGAGCCTTAGTTTCATTTTCAGCAAAATGGAAACCAACTTTACTAGGCTGTGCTGAAGAGTAAATGAGAAAACATAAATGAAAGAGTACATAATAGATGGTGAAGAAATATTGTCAAACATCATCAATATTACTTGAATTTTCGTAAAGCGTTAATTGAATATGTCTTCCATGTGGACGTTACTTGAATCTTCCTGAGAATGTGTTAGATATATAAACTTTTATTTTTTCGTGTCTTTTTTCCCAGCCTATGTCTTTACCACACTTACTAAAACATTTAAAGGGAAAGCACTGAATTGAGTTTTAAGATTTGAGTTCTCATCCTAGCCCTGCCTCTGGCTACTTACGTGACCTCCAGCAAAGCATTTTGCCCCACTGAACCTCAGTCTTATAATCTACAAAATGGATTTGCGATGGCTTCCAAGGTTTCTCCCAATCCCGGCATTCTATTTGCATCAAAGCTACTTCTTTATTATCTGGAACAAATGGAGAACAGTCAGAGCACAGATCAAATATCATTTTAGCCCAGTAGGTGATTTGCTAAAACTGCTCTCCAGAAGCCTGATTTCCTAGTTTTTTGTTTTTCACATTCCTTTGGGGGTGCTAGTGAACATTAAAACCAAATAGCTGGCAGAAGGAAGAGGAAAAAAGATGATGCTGGAGCAAAGACTCTAGATTCTTCACAAGCTAGAAATATCTTCCAAATGAATAAAAGTTGATTATATGTTTATAGTGTAGTTTGACAATACTGTAGCTTGTCAATGAATCATGCTAGCATTAGACTTGAGAGTATCCCATCATTCAGCTGTGCCTCTCTGTGTCTTCCTGCCTTAGAAATAGCAATAATCTGGATTTTTAAAGTGGAAGATCAGTTTTTTAAAAAGTGAGTTAATAACGAAGATAGCATAATTAGCTGCCGGAGTGATTTCTCTGAAACCAACTATTTTGGGCTCAGCTATCTCCTGGGAAATCCCATGGACAGAGGGGTCTGGTGGGCTACAGTCCATGGGGTTGCAAAGAGTCAGACACAACTTAGCCGCTAAAACAACAACAACAAATCTACCAGTTAAGCAGTTATGCAGAATTCTGTGCCTGGAAGTGTGAAATAGAAAAATCATGGGATGCTGAAACTGCTGAACACACACGAAGTGGTGCCACAGTGCCCCCACCCTGTGCCAAAGCACATTTCTGGGCATTATATAATTTCTCTCTGGCTTTGAGATCACACAAAGTTGATGCTGTGTAATTTGCTGAGATAGTATTCCACCAGACATTTCCTTGGTGGTGATATCTTATCTGTATTAGGGACCTGTGAATGGAATCAGAGAAGAGGCCACCATTATTTCAGCCCACATGCAGTGTCTTGCCATCTTCCAAAATTTATGCTGACAGTTGCTAAACTGGATAGTATTTAATTGGCTGAACATAAATCATGGCTTGGAAATGACATTTCTCCACTTGGAAATTATTTTTGATCATCCACTGGGCTAATAGTGCTGTGGAATTTGAAAAAAAAGAAACGTGTATTTTATATGGTTTCAACAGCAAAATATATGGTAGAGGTTTTGCCCTCAAGGAGTGCTCAGTCACTCAGTTGTGTCTGACTCTTTGTGACCCCATGGACTGTAGCCTACCAGGCCCCTCTGTCCATAGGGTTTTCCAGGCAAGAACACTGGAGTGGGTTGCCATTTCCCAGCAAGTGTGCTTAAGTTCAATCTCCTAAGAAACTGACATTTTTCTTGCTGATGATTTCCCTGAATAGATTTTCATACCAGTTTGTGTTGGGAGTACCTTAGAGATCATCAACCATTGCCCTCCCTTTTTGTTGATGTTGCAGAAGCTTTTTTGTCCATCTGTGGTGGGTGTACACTGGGGGTTATGATCAGTCCAGCTAAGATTATAATTGGAGGATCTTGACTTTAATCCCAAACCACCTCTTTTATTTTTGCATTCAGGGAGGGAAAGAGGAAGTACAAGACATGCTTTATAGTGGTAGTTGATGTTGGCTTCCTGAAAGAACCACCCTAATGACCTGTTGAAAGGCCGAAGCTGCATTTATTATTGTGATAAGGGAGTACACTACCTTGAAAGAGAAGAAAAGGAAAAGCTGTGATATTTATGATGTTTGGGGATTTGAGTTAAGACCGTTCTTTGAATGCAGAGACTTGATTGAATTGTGTAAGGATCAAGATGTAATAGTTTAGAATTAGTGAACACCACTCTCAGTGAGAATGATAAACAGTCATTTCATGCTATCTATGGAAAAGTTGATCAGTTTGATGTTTATTAAATGGAGTTTTCAGGAAGTTATTTGCAACCCTTATCTTCCTGGCCAAGAATTTCCTGGAATAGTAAAATCAAGCTGATGAAGATTAATGGAACAGTAAAGTCATGTTAATGTGGACAATAAACTGTGCGGTATAGATAATTTTGGTCTCAATGATAATTACACACTTCTTAGGCAAAAACAGTGTGCCAGATCACTTATATACTTTTTTGTTGAAAGTTCAGTAGGGACAAGGATTATTTTGCAGATTATTCTGTCTCTAGTTCACACACATAGTGTCTGGCGCATGGTAAACACTCTGTAAATAATTGTAAAATGTTTTAGTTTTGTTATAGTATTATACTTCAAAACACTACACAGTTGATACATTCCATGACCCAGAAATTTTACCTCTGGGTATACAAACCAAAGAAATTCTCATACACTCCTATAAGGGAACATGTAAAGAATCTTCATCACAGCATTGTTGATGGTAGCGGGAAATTGGAGACAATATAGGTGCACATCTTTATAAGTCAGCGTTCTCCAGAGGAACAGAACCGATCAACTATATAATCATAGCTGTATTTTAAGAAATTGACTCACAGACTCCTGGAAGCTGAGCAGTCTCAGGTCTGCAGAGTGAGCCAGAAGGCTAGAACTATGCAGTTCAAGGTAGAAGAGGTCAGCCTCAGGGGTCTAGAGCTACAGAAAGAATGATCGAATGGCTCAGAAAGAGCCAAGGACAAACGACCAGCTTAAATAGGATGCAGCTGTTAGAAGTAATGATGTAGATATGCTGATAATGACATAGATGAATTTGAAAGTACTATGCTAGGTAAAAATGATAAGTAACAGAAAGAGATCTAAAACTCAACTCCAGGTACAAAAATTAAAACTACATACACACAGAATGACAATGCTCATTTGCAAGAATGTTTGGGAACTGGTAGATTACACATCAAACACTGGGGTGGCTGCGTGGGCTAGGGGAGGAGACTATGGATTAAAGGGAATCAACAGAAAAATAAATAAGAGAGGGATTTTTCCTGGACCGGTGTTGATAATGAACAAGGAATAAGGAAAGGGATTAACTCAACCCTTTGCATCAAGGGTCCAACATTTTTACTAAAAGAAAAAATAGATTTGGTATTAATTTCTCTGATATAAGAATGATATAAGATATAAGAATGTTATAAGAATGAAGCAGCTAGGACCTGAGGAATGTGAAGAAACAGCCCAAGGTTGTGAAGGTGGTGGGAGATCCCTCCCAGAAATGAAAGGCCAGGAGAATCCTTGATGCAGACTGTTCTCTTAAGTCACACTGCCATGGCCCTACCTCCCTGGGACAGTCAATCCACATAATACAATGAGTCAGCACCGGTGTGACCTCGTATCACTGCTGTTCCTTTTTTGTGCTCCTTCCTGCTGACCAGTGAGGAATTTCTCCAAATACTAAGGTCCCACTTTTGTTTGAGAATTTACTTTAGAAAAGTACCACCATTGGCCTTACACCTATGATTAGCCAAAGCTTCTATAAATGGTATCATTTTGGGGGCAAGGTAATTGTCAGGTTGGGCCTGGGCAGACACAGACCTCAGCTGTTATCTACAAGGTCACTTTCAATCTCTTGCCCTTTACCATCTGTCAACAGACGTCTCACTTGGTTTATGTTAAGCTTAGAAAATGGGGTTTGGGTTTAGGCGGAAGGCATGGTTGGCTTCAGCTGCCTGGCTCTGGGAGGGAGGGAAGTGGGAATGGCCTTAGCTACTCTGGGGCTCTGTGTAAGGGGGCCAAGGAACACTTGCCCCTCCAAAGGATGCTTGTCTCAGGGGCCAGAGTGCTGTCTGCCCACAAACAAAATCCTCTCCACTGAATAGCTTGCCAGGGTGGGTTATCAGGAGAGGTCAATTACAGAAACGGGCCCAGGAAGCTGTCGTGATCACATTAGCAGATTGTGAAAGGAGGATAGATGAGGCTTTTGATTTTGGGATTTAGTAGAAGAAAAAATACACGCTTGTCTGGATCACTCATGTTGCCAGATCAGATAAATCTGAATCACTTTGGTATAATTAATAACAATAATAGCAGTGACAATAAATATAAAATTGGCCACCATCATTTATTTTTTCATCTAGTCTATAGGAGGCATCTACTCTGTAGGACTTCCCTGGTGGCTCAGACGGTAAAGTGTCTGCCTACAATGCGGGAGACCTGGATTCAATCCTTGGGTCAGGAAGATCCCCTGGAGAAGGAAATGGCATCCCACTCCAGTACTCTTGCCTGGAAAATCCCATAGACGGAGGATCCTGGTAGGCTACAGTCCATGGGGTCGCAAAGAGTCAGACTCGACTGAACGACTTCACTTCACTTCATAGGAGGCATAGGAAGCCTGGTGTGCTGTAGTTCATGGGATTGCAAAGGGTTGGACATGACTTAATTATTGAACAATAGGGGGCATGGTGCTTAGGGCTGACATCTATGGTCTCATTTCATTCTCGTGATTTTTTTTTTTTTTTTTTTTACTTATGGAGACTCTGAGGTCCAACATACTACACAGCCTGCTGAGCCCAGAATGGAGCCAGAAGAGGAATCAGGTCGCACAAGCTCCCCTGTCTCTGCTCCTGCCTCATAGACATTTGGCCCCAACCTTAGGAGTCTAGTCTGTCCTGGGACAGGATAGGGTGGGGTGGGGCTGGAAGCCCAGAGAAGTTAGAAGCATCCCAAGTGGGGCTAAGTGAGACCTCCCAGAAGCTAGGATTGATGTTGTCTTCAAGGCAGAGTTTGCTGGTTGACACTATGCTTTCGTTTCCTCTCCGCACCTGGAGAGAGTTCCTTTGTTATCTTCTGAAAGGCAACTCTGATAAGAAGGGAGTTCATCCAATGACTCAATCAGGATGCAGATCCTGATGTAGACTGGGCTGATGCATGACTCCTTCATGGTGTCTTGAGAGTCTGGGGTCCTGGATTTCTCTGGCTGGGAGTCTCCACCTGGTCCTGGCCACTGAGAAGATGGATGGAAGGCAGGGGAGGGTGGGCATGGCCCAGGGTTTCAGGTTTGCTCTGAGAAAGCGAAGGTGCCTTGCCCAGAAGTGGGTGCAGTCCATTCATTTCCCTTCCTCTGGATCTCTTCATGGCTTACTCACATGGAGTCACACCCTCCCTTCCTTGGCAACCAATGGCCTGAAAGGGTATAAAAGCCCACTTTGCCCAATTCATTTTTAGGACTTTGCTCTCACTGCCTCCTTTTTGGTTTTCTCTTGTTAATGATGCTTTGTCCAGTAACAAATAATACTAAAAATAATTAATAATAATGATAGTAAAATAATTAGTGATAGGCACTGTTCATGCTAAGAAAGATTGAAGGCAGAAGGAGAAGGGGACAGCAGAGGATGAGATGATTGGATGGCATCACTGACTTAATGGACATAAGTTTGTGCAAGCCCCGGGAGATGGTGA
The DNA here is from genome assembly GCF_027580195.1 of Bos mutus. Lineage (NCBI taxonomy): Eukaryota > Metazoa > Chordata > Mammalia > Artiodactyla > Bovidae > Bos > Bos mutus. The sequence goes on along the minus strand of NC_091619.1, from coordinate 79,406,631 downwards.
AGGACAGGGAGGCCTGGCATGGTGCAGTCCATGGGGGTCATAAAGAGTCAGACACGACTGAGCAACTGAACGACAACTGTTCTAATTGCTTTACATTGATGACCTCATTTGATCCTCTGTGTGACCTTGTAAATTATTCTGCCCAATTGGCAGATGAAGAGACTAAAGCTTGGAGAGTTTGGGAAACTAGTTCAAGATCACACAGCTAGAATATTGAGGAGCAGGGAACACAACCCTATTCTGTTTTCCTTCAAAACCTGGGGTACTCTCTGCTTGACCACACTGCCTATAAAATGAGGCTGGTAATAACAGTGGCCCTGCTTGCTTTGCAAGCCTGCGGTGAGGATCAAATGAGACAGTAATTGGGAAAGCACTTTGAAAATTGCAAAGCACTGTATAAATATATGGTATTATTCTAATGTATCACTGGCGTACAAAAACATTACTCCAACATTTCATTTAGGAGAAGACACACCAGACCATTATTCAATAAGATAACACCACATGTGATCCTTTTATCATTCTCAGAATGTTTACGAAGTCCACGAAACCAAAGCCATTAAGAAGATCTTGTTTTCTGGGGAGACTCAGTAAACTTGGAGCAAGCTCAAGACATCTTTAAATAGCCAGGAAGTTAAACTGAAGAGACTGCATTAAGTATCAGAGAATTGAATGTCCTTTCAAACTCTGAGAGTTTAAAATATACGATTTTGATGAATTACAGTATTCCTAGGAACTGCTTTCAAGGAGTTAAATGAGAATTCCCTTGGGACCAGTGGGAGCTATGATAATTATACAAGATAATAGTAAAAGTAATTACAACAAGTGGAGCAGTGGGACATCCAATCAGACTCCCCAGTTAACTTGATAATGCGTGTGTGTGTGTGTGTGTGTGTGTGTGTGTGTGTCAGTTGTGTCCCACTCTTTGTGACCCCATGGACTGTAGCCTGCCAAGCTCCGCTGCCCATGGGATTTCCCAGGCAAGAGTACTAGAGTGGGTTGCCATTTCTTTCTCCAGGGGATCTTCCTGACCCAGGGATTGAACCTGTATCACTTGTGTCTCCTGCATTGGAGGAGGATCTCTATGGGTGCCTTGGTGTTCTTACTGGTAAAATGGGAATAATAGTAGTGCCTACCTTTTAATGGTATTGTAATGATTAAATAAAAAATTGAAACAGTGCCTGGCACATACTAAGCACTCAGTAAATATTACCTTGAGCTGTTATTGTGACTTACTAAGCTCACAAAATATTTATGAACAACACAAGAAGAGAATGTTAAAGGCACTATTATATATTCAGCTGTAATGATTAAGAGCTTATAATGTGCCAGGTATTATGATCTATCTATACTTTATATGCAGAGAAGGCAATGGCACCCCACTCCAGTACTCTTGCCTGGAAAATCCCATGGATGGAGGATCCTGGTAGGCTGCAGTCCATGGGGTCGCTAAGAGTCAGACATGACTGAGCGACTTCCCTTTCACTTTTCACTTTAATGCACTGGAGAAGGAAATGGCAACCCACTCTAGTATTCTTGCCTGGAGAATCCCAGGGATGGGGGAGCCTGGTGGGCTGCCATCTATGGGGTCGCACAGAGTCGGACATGACTGAAACGACTTAGCAGCAGCAGCAGCAGCATACTTTATATGTATCATCTCTTTGATTATTATGACAACATCAGAAAGAAATTTTATCACCTTCTTACATTTTGCAGATTTGGAAACTAAGGCCCAGAGAATACTGTGTGATAGTCTGAATTGCTCTCTCAAATTTCTTTATTCTTTACCACTTCCCCAGACTATCAACACCTGGCAGCTGGTAGCAAGTCCTCTGCTTGGTATTGATGATATTGGTTGATACTGAGATTGGAGAAAAAGATTGTGCAGTGTCCTAACCTCTCTTCTCACACTGCTGAGAAATGGGCAACAAGAAGGAAGACCCTTCTGGAAGCAATGGCTAAGAAAGTTAAAGTGGCCTTTCCATACCTTTTCAGGGTTTTGCAGTTCTGATTACATTCCCCAAATAGAACTATCCTTGAAGCTGCTTTGAACCTGATTTTAAGGCTTTAGAAATACTCAGTAAGACAGGTGTATGGGGCTGGTACCTTGTAGTCCCTCAGGATTTCCAACTGGGTTGATTTAGAGTATTATCACATCAGTTGTTGCTTAGTCGCTAAGTCATGTCTGACTCTTCTGTGACCCTATGGTCACAGGGTCATCAGGGCCCTCTATCCATGGAATTTCCCAGGCAAGAATAGTGGAGTGGGTTGCCATTTCCAGGGGATCTTCCCGACCCAGGGGGTGAACCTGCGTGTCCTGCATTAGCAGGCGGATTCTTTACCACTGAGCCACCCCGGAAGCCCCTTTCACACCAGACCACAGCATTAAAATTCCTTTAGCTCCCCATTGTCCAAAGGGATTCACAAGGCAAGAATACTGAAATGGTTTGCCATTCCCTTCTCCAGTGGACCATGTTTTGTCAGAACTCTCCACCATGGCCCATTCATCTTAGGTGGCCCTACACGACATGGCTCATAGTTTCTTCAAGTTAGACAAGTCCTTGAGCACACCATGAACAGGATGAAAAGGCAAAAAGATATGACAATGAAAGATGAACTTTCTGGGTCGGTAGTGCCCACTATGCTACTGGGGAAGAGTGGAAAAATAACTCCAGAAAGGATAAAGAGATGGAGCCAAAGTGAAAACAGCACCCTGTTGTGGATGTGGCTGGTGATGGAAGTAAAATCCGATGCTGTAAAGAACAATATTGCATAGGAACCTGATATGTTAAGTCCATGAATCAAGGTAAATTGGAAGTGGTCAAACAGGAGATGGCAAGAGTGAACATCGACATTTTAGGAATCAGTGAACTAAATGGGCTGCAATGGGCAAATTTAATATGCCAACAAGTTTGGAAAACTCAGCAGTGACCACAGGACTGGAAAAGGTCAGTTTTCATTCCAATCCCAAAGAAAGGGAATGTCATAGAATGTTCAAACTACTGCACAATTGCACTCTTCTCACATGCTAACAAAGTAATGCTCAAAATTCTCCAAGTGAGGCTTGAACAGTACGCGAATCAAGAACTTCCAGATGTTCAAGCTGGATTTAGGAAAGGCAGAGGAACCAGAGATCAAACTGCCAACATCCATCAGATCATAGAAAAAACAAGAGAGTTCCAAAAATACAGCTACTTCTGCTTTATTGACTATGCCAAAGCCTTTGACTGTGTGGATCACAACAAACCGTAGAAAATTCTTAAAGAGATGGGAATACCAGACCACCTTACCAATTTGGGGAAGGAGTACGTCAAGGCTGTATATTGTCTCCCTGCTTATTTAACTTCTCTGCAGAGTACATTATGAGAAACGCTGAACTGGATGAAGCACAAGCTGGAATCAAGATTGCCAGGAGAAATATCAATAATCTCAGATATGCAGATGACAACATCCTTATGGCAGAAAGTGAAGGGGAACTGGAGAGCCTCTTGATGAAAGTGAAAGAGGAGAGTGAAAAAGCTGGCTTAAAACTCAACATTCAGAAATCTAAGATCATGACATCTGGTCCCATCACTTCATGGCAAATAGATGGGGAAACAATGGAAACAGTGACAGACTATTTTCTTGGGCTCCAAAATCACTGCAGATGATGACTGAAGCCCTGTAATTAAAAGATGCTTGTTCCTTGGAAGAAGAACTATGACAAACCTTAACAATATGTTAAAAAGCAGAGACGTTACTTTGCCAACAAAGGTCTGTCTAGTCAAGGCTATGGTTTTTACAGTAGTCATATATGGATGTGAGAATTGGACTAAAAAGAAAGCTGAGCACTGAAGAATTGATGCTTTTGAACAGTGGTATTAGAGAAGACTCTTGAGAGTCCCTTAAACTGCAAGGAGATCCAATCAGTCCATCCTAAAGGAAATCAGTACCTGAATATTGGTAGTCCTGAATACCAATATTCATTGGTAGGACTGATGCTGAAGCTGAAACTCCAGTACTTTGGCCACCTGATGCAAAGATCTGACCTATTGGAAAAGACCCTGATGCTGGGAAAGATGGAAGGCAGGAGGAGAAGGGGACGCAGAGCATGTGATGGTTGGATGGCATCACTGACTCCATTGACATGAGTTTGAGCAAACTCTGGGAGTTGGTGATGTACAAAGAAGTCTAGCATGCTGCAGTACATGGGGTCACAAAGAGTTGGACATGGCTGAGCAACTGAACTGTCCAAAGGGAAAATGTTTTGATTCTTTAATAAGCATGGTAGAGTGAAGTATGTTATACCTTCAAGATCCAACAGACCCAAGTCTGAATTCTGGCTCTAGCTAGAATCATCAACTAGCTGCAGGATTTTGAGCTGAGAATAATTTCTCAGAGCCAGTTTCCTCATTTACTATATAATACTTCCTTGCCAAGTTATTGTAAAGATTAAACAAGAAACAATGGGAGGCAAAGTACCCCACTCCATGTGGCTCACAGTAGTTGATTACTGAATAGTAGTTCCTGTTCTTTCTTTTAGCAAAGCACATGTAAGCTTTTCTAAACAGACCTCAGTCTATGTATTAATGTACTCTTACTATGTGCCCTATAGTTCATAAAGACCAAGTTGAAACATGTCATTTTCAAATTTGTTACAGAAATGAGGTCATTTATGTGAAACTGCCTTGCTTAATTGCCTGGGCAAGAATGGTCTAATTAACGTGGAGTGAATGAGGGTGGCTGAATAGGAGGAGACAGGGATATTGAGAATATTTCCTTTCAAGGGGTCCCAGATTGAACCTCAGACTCAGGGAAGCCTCTAGAGGGGAGAGGGAAATGGAAAGAGGGGAATGGTCAATGAAAGAACAGAGTTATGGAACCTGTATACTGCTGCCACCTCCCTCACCCACCAAAGTATTTGCCCCTCTCTCTCCCTGAAGCCAGACCACAGCCTGTTACATTTAAAGTTTGCTATTTGTTCAGCCTTGAAAGGGCGGTTCATGGCATAGGGTTAAAATCAGTGCATAGTGATTGCTTTGTGGCTCAGAGAATTATCCCTGGCTCGTTCTGCACTGGATGCTAATCCTGTAAATGTCATTTGTGTGTTGCAGCTAGCTGTTGACTTCATGTTGACTTTCTTTGTATCAAACATAAGCTCCTAAAAGAGTTTCTGTGCAGAGGGCCATTTAAGGCTGTGTAGTTGGTTTGGGATTGACTGGGAATATAGCCTCTCCTGGAATTGCATTTAGGATCTTGACTCAATGTGGTATTTTCATGCTGATGTTTCTCTTGGTCCTTTTTTTGTGTGTGTTGGGTAGCTGGAAATGGACAGATGCACAACATGAAGCCTCTTGGGTTTCTATAGTAGCACATTTCATATCTGGCATTGTCAGCTCATTAGCTGTTCTGCCTAAGTGAATTTTCCAACTGATAAAAGCATTCCCTGTTGAATGCCAAATGGTTTGCTGTTTGATGGAAATCTTCCTTAAGGGATTGCCCACACACCTCTGTCGTTGTAAAGAGGGCTACCTTTTCACAATAATGCATAGTCATCATTGTGAGTTATTGCACAGTGCTGCCACAGCATGCAGACCCACTGTCTGTTGAACTCTAGACTCATTGCCCCAAATTGTTAGGCTTTTTGAGTCCTTGGGTCCCCTTTCTTTCTCCTCAGAGTACTTTCTAGTTTATCTGCCTCCATCTCCTTCCCTGCTCTCCATTTGTTGTGTCTAGTCAACTCTAGGCTGAGAAATCTGATAACTAAGTTTATGAAAAGTGTGTATAAACAGCTTCTGAGTGAAGACATTTAGAATTTTCTAAGGAGGATGAGCTTCAGTGCTTAAATCTAGGTTGGCTCACAAAAACAGAAAGAGCCCTTACTTGGACCATATTTTGTCAGATGTTTATTTACCCGATCTGCCCAACTTGAATCCCAGGACCCAATCCAAATGTTAACTGAGACCTCCAAGTTACTACTAGCTGAAGGAGTTCCTTTAAGTGGGATTTATAAGAACTTCAAAAGGATTCATTCAATCATTTCTTGTTTACTGCTAGGCACTCAGCTAAGCATTGGCTATCTAGAAAAACACAGTCCTTGCCTTTAGGATGGTATAGCTGAGAGTATAGATGGGGAAGAAACACAGCAATAGAGGAAATTGGAGAACAGTATAAAGGGGTGTCTGACTAGGTTCTTGTACAGCTCTGAGGAGGGCATGATGTCTGCTTGGAAGACTGAAAGATAAGAGAAAATTTGCTCCTCTGTACCTCCCTCCTTCATTTCATTTATGTCTTTCTTTAACTCCCTCATTCTTACATTCAATAAACATTCACTTAGCACCAACTCTATTCCTTGCACTGAAATTACAGTAGTAAATGATGATTCCTGTTCTAATGTGAATATTGGAGAAAGAATTGAGGGAGGGCAGAGGGATAGAAATGACATCCCAGCAGAGATAACCAAGGCATGAAAGGTGAAGTGTCTTTGGAATGGTGAGCTGTAATTTAACATAGCTGGAATAATGGGAAACTAGATTATAGAGGACTTTGCATACTCTGCTGAGGGCTTTAAACTTTATCTCATGCACAGTCGATGCCCAGTGAAGGTTCTAACCAAGGGATTCTTAGAAAAGTGTAACCATATGGTGTGTGGATTATGGCATGGAAGACAGACAGTAGCAGAAGAGAACCAAACCCATACCATCTAATGAATCATGTATAATTTTGAACTTCACCTTAAATTCTGGGTTTTCTTCCTCAGTTCCCTAAAATCCATGAATGGCTTTTCTGTTGTTCCTGCCTGTACTGTTTTTACCCCTTGATGCTTTTGCACGGACCCAAGCAGTCAGAAGCTGGAGGAGGTCTGAGAGCCTGCCTGACTCTGGGAATGGCTCATAGATGAGTCACCCTTGGTTTTGCTGTGGAATGATTTCAGCAGAAAATGTATTATATAAATAAATATTATACTGGTTTTTAATCTACATCATGAGGACTAAATGAGATAATGAGTGTGAAATTCTCATGCCTGACCCATAAACACTAAATAAACAACAGTTGTTTTCAACTGAGCTTGTTCTACTTTGTCATGCATCTGGCAATGTTACACACTTTGAGCTTTTCCCCACTATTCTGTCAGTTCTTCAGCCATGGGGGCTGAGGGTGTTAATCTTTGTATCATACTGACTTTTAATTTAGGTTGTTTAACATGTCATACCCTCATTCAGTCACGCAGAGACACACGCCTACTTTCAGAGAGCCGTGGATATTCAGTTTTAATTTATCATGGCATTTAAACTGGAAGAAAACCTCAGGGTAGTGTTCCTGGAGGTTTTAATGAGAACAACATTCTCTTTGCATTATCAATGTTCCTCAGTCTCCACTTGGCTGGAGCCACTACCTCTGGCTTCAGTTAGCTATTTACATTCCTCTATTTTTATATAAATTGTGCTATATTAGCATATATTTCACACTGTGACCTAGTGTTTCCCAGATCCTTTAAGCCAGGCTATTTGTACATTAGTCAACGTCAACGGAAGTAAAATCGAAAATTGAGTACAGACTATAGCCCTGCTACATCGCACAGTCTGTCATGCTGAAATGAATCCCTTGTTCTAAGAAGATTTGCTGTGAAATACAGTCTATTTACATTAAGGAGACCTCTGTATATTTAAGGCGTAATTGTTTCAGGGCCTTCATTAATTCTTGAACTGCAAGACCTAGACTTTCTTTTCTTGTATCTTTTCTGTAACAATGGGAGTCGGGGGTTTTCAAAAAAATCACAAATTGGTCCTCATTAAAATGGAGCTGGAAATGCTTTGCTGGTAACATGCTTTACAAAAATGAGAGAATCTCATTGTAAATCAATTCCAGGGCCCAGCTGTCCCAGAGTTCAGGCTGGGAAGCTCCAGGATAAAAGGCAGTCTGTATTCGGGGGGAAAACTAAAACAATTTATTACTTCTGTAATGGATGAAGTGCTTATCTTGTCAGAGAATTTTAGAGTTGTAAGGAATCTCAGAGTTCACTTAACCCAGTCCCTTCCTGGAATAGTAATCCCTTCCCCAGCATCCCTGACATATGGACATCTTGTCTCCACTTGAACACTTCCATCTCACTCCTTTTAAAAAATATCGTGGTTAGATATACATAACATAAAATTAGCCATTTTAACCATCCTTATGTGTACATTTCAGTGGCGTTCAGTTCAGTTGTTTGGTGACTGTCATCACTCTCCATCTGCAGAGCTTCTTTGATTTTTCCAAATTGAAACTCTGTACCCATTAGATGAGAATGCTCCATTCCTTCCTCCTCCTCAACCTCTGGCAACCACCACTCTACTTTCTATGTCCATGAATTTGATGACTCTAGATACTTCACATGATTGGAACCATAGTATTTGTCCTTTTGTGACTTGCTCATTTTACTTGGCATAATGTCTTCAGAGTTTAGCCATGTGTCAGAATTTCCTTCCATTGTACATATATACCACATTTTATTTATCCATTCATCTGAACATGGGCACTTGGCTTGCATCCACTTTTGACTATTATGAATAATGCTGCTTTGATTGTGTGTGAACAAATATATGGTTAAGTTCCTGTTTTCAGTTATTTTGGGTATATACCCAGAAATAGAATTGCTGAATCATATGGTGATTCTATGTTTAATTTTTTTAGGAAATACTACACCATTTTCCACAACAATTGGACCATTTTACATTCCCACTAACAATGCACAAGAGTTCCAATTTCTCTACATTCTCACCAATACTTGTTATTTTCTGTTGTTTAAACTCCTTTTAAAACAATGTAATATAATTGTAATATCTTGTGCTCTGGCTTTGAAACTTGGCTCAATCACATATTTGCTGTGCGAGTGTAGACTATTTAATCACTCTCATTTTTTTTATTCAGTTTGTATTTTTTGTAAAATATGATTAGTAGAGGAGATGTTGATAATAATAACCTTATTAAATTATGAGGAGGAATGAGACAATTCATTTAAAACACATTTTGATATCTAAAAATTATAGGCTATCAGTGGATATTGGCTTCTGGGTTTTTGGTGGCAATTGATTAGATCATTCTATTTGCAGGGGTGGGGGAAGGAATCTTATTGTTAAATTATCTTCTTTATTTTCAATTAAAATCTGCTTTGGTGTAACTTCTGTAACTTGTGTAATGGTTACCTTCAATCCATCAGTCCTATTTCTGCTCTTTACAGCCTCACAGAATAAACCATATCTTCCTTCTGTGTATCATTTGTCTGATATTTGAAAACAGCCGTCAGTCATTCACTGGTCTTCTGCTTTGGCCAAGCATTCTGGGTTTCTTCTACTGTTTCTTAAGTAATGTGGTTTCTAGATCTCTCATCATGTGCCTCAACCAGTTCTGTACCATAGTTTGTCTGGTAGAATAAAAGAATAAAGTGACTGGAAATTTCACACCCCACCCCCTCAACATTCTTTTGAGTTTATTCCCTAACAGTGATGTCCATAAGGAAGAATGGATCTGTGGATGTTGATGAATCAGTTCAATAGACTAAGCTTCCCTTCATTCCTTCCCAACATTTCTTTTTCATTGCTCAGAATGCCCGAGGACTGTAGCACTTGCTTTTATTCAGTTTAGGATCAGTCTTGCATCATTTCACATATTCTCCATTTGGTTTTTTTCTCTGAAAAATACCAGTGCTGTTTCTGAAAGTTCCTGAGTAGTCGAATGTATCCTGCATTTTTCTGATTTATACGCCTGATTTATCTAAATATTTTTTCATTATAAGCTCTGACATGCAAGAAGACTTTTCAGTTTTATTATGAACCTTTTACTCTTAAGGACAAAAATCTTAAATCTCTTTTCAAGAGAGGGGAAGTTGTATTTTTATGTAGGATAAAATAATTGAATGGTATTCTCTTTTGGCAACTCAGCTGTGTGTTTGAAAACCTAGTTCCTCAGGTATCATCCTCCAAATCACATGTCATATGCTTATATTTTTAAAAAGGTAAAAGCCAGAGTTTTTTCCTTTCTATAAAAACAAAAGTGGTGAAGGGGAAGGGATAACAACTCACTTTCTTGGCATTTTAATAGAGTACTCAGAGTACTCCCAACATAAGGCACTATTCTAGTTGAAAGGTATGTTAAAACTATGTGTAAACTCAAACCCTGGCTTTAGGGAAGGACTAGCAGTTTCACTTACAATTGATGTACATGAGCTTTATGGCATGGGTTTTATAACTTCTTTAGCCACTTGGAACATTAAAAAAAATATCCAAAGTTGTAGCCATTTTTCAAATATTTACAGCTGCCAGATTGCTGACATCCAGCTAAATAAGGCCTTATTTTGCAAAATCAAATCCATGTGGTCACTTCTTAATTAGCCTGTTTGCCATAAATGCCTTTGGGGTGATGTCATCCATGCCTGGTGATGAGCATCCCAGCAGAGGCATTCCACACCTGGCAGTGTAGCAAACCAGCCAGCCACCAGTGAAGAGTAGGGAGCGTCAGCTCTTCTTCATCATTTTGATCACTCTTGTCCCCCACTGCACAGTGGTAAAGAATCCACCTGCCAATGCAGGCTATACAAGAGATGTGGGTTCGATCCCTGGATTGGGAAGATCCCTTGGCTAAGGAAATGGCAACCCACTCCAGTATTCTTGCCTGGGGAACCCCACGGACAGAGAAGCCTGACGGGCTATAGTCCATGGGGTTGCAAAGAGTCGGACAGGACTGAGCACGCCAAGTTGGTATATCCAGTGCAGCACAGTGTCACTTTGGTTACTTTGTGATTTAGTTGGTATATCCATTAAAATCTGCTACCTTGAAGTTTGCAGACATTGGCAGTTAGTGCTTTTGAGTTTATTTAAGGTAAAGAATTGAAGACTTAGAAATATCTGTGCAAAGAAGGGATACCCAATTGGTAGCTGTTAACCTCTAAGCATATTAGAGAAGCCAGTCTACCATCACCAACATGGTTGCCATGGAATGTGATGACCCTTCTCTCCTCTGGATCACCTTTCTTGCTTGACTGACTGCCTCTCTCGGTTCCCATTTCAGTGTGGAGCACATGACATGGCAATAGGAGAGGAAAATGTAAAAGATGATGTAAAAGATTGGGTCTCCCAGTGTGACCCAAATTCCCTGACGTTTTATTTTAACATTATAACTTTGGGGCAGAATTTCCTTTGTCATATTGTTTTATTTTGTGAACTTAAAAAAAACCTCACAACCCTTGTAAATTTCAAACAGAATTTATAATGTAAGTAGTAGATACAAAGTGAAGTCGCTCAGTCGTGTCAGACTCTTTGCGACCCCATGGACTGTAGCCTATCAGGCTCCTCAGTCCATGGAATTTTCCAGGCAAGAGTGCTGGAGTGGATTGCCATTTCCTTCTCCAGGGGATCTTCCCGACCCAGGAATCGAACCCGGGTCTCCTGCATTGCAGGCAGACGCTTTACCGTCTGAGCCACCAGGGAAGCCCTGTAAGTAGTAAATGGTGCATTAAATGCCAGAGAATGGACAATAGGTTAATATATATAATAGGCTAATTATGTCATATAGACTTCAGCTCAGGATATTTGTGTTGAAAGAGATGGACTACTTCATACATTCTAGTAAAAAGAATTAATTAGTGGTGGTGTAAACAGAGGCCACTGTAAAGTAAGAGACAGAACCAAGGGTTCAGGTCTTAACTGGCCCCTTTTCAGCAGTGACTTTTGGCACTTCACCCTCTCATCCTTGGTTTTTGTGGGATAGCAACACTACCCCACAGAAGGGGATGGTAACACTTCAGTAAATGTTTATGAAAGCATGTATGCATGTTCTTTTCAAACTGCCGTTGATGCGTGGATTGTTCTGGTCGGGTGGTTCTGCTGGTTAGTGTTGCGTGTGCTGTAGTCCTCGCCCCACTCCACTCTTCCTCTCCTGCTCATTGCTGTGACAGCTACCCCTTATCAGTGTGAGGACACTGGGGAAGGTCCTGCCTCTATTGACCCATGTTCTCTTTACCTGCCAGTCAGTGAGATTCAGCAAATATTAGGTCCTTAGTAAGTGCCTGGCACCAGAGGATGTGAAGATGAGTGCTCAAAACAAAACAAAAAGAACATGCAGCAATATATAATGAATTATGTGTAGTTCCCCAAATTTCCTCATCTCCCAGGGACAGAAGAGCCTTTGGTTTGCCCAGCTAATGTCTACTTGTCCTTGAAGGTTTCAGAGTCAGTGTCCCTTGGTAACTTGTGGTGGTCATTTCTATTCCTTGCCCACTGGCTCTGATCAGGTGCTCCTCCTCTGGGGTCCCATAACATGCTGGCATACCCCAAGGGAAACACTTATCTGAAGGAGGAATCATTTTGAGTGTGTGTTTTAAAAAACTCCCCCATTTTGCACATGGTATAAAAAACTTTAAGTACAGAAGGATATATGGTAAGAGTGAGTTCTTCTTACCCCTGACTTGTAGCACCTCAGGTCCCCTTCTCAGATGTAGACATTTCTCAATTTTTGTGTATCCATTTTATAGCTACTATATATATATAAAAGAATATACAGTATATATATGCACAAACATTATATATATTGCTAAAATTATATATATATAGCCACAAATATAAAAGTACAGGCATTTATTCCTTTTTATACAAATGATATTTTTCTATATACATGATCAGTACTTTGCTCTTTTTAGAAAATGTAACTTAAGGATATATTTTGGTGATTTTTTCCTAATGAATACATACAGAGCTTCTTTATTCTTTTTAACAGGTACATTGTGTTCCACTGCAAATATTGGATAGGCCATAATTTATTTAACCAGTAACCATGTAGCTGGATGAGTAGGTTGTTTCTAATCTTTTTCTGTTATAAACAATACTACTTTGAGAATATTGTATAAATATAATTTCATACATATTTCAGAGCATCTGTAAGATAAATTCCTAAAAGTAGAATTGCTATTGACAAGGTATTTGCATTTAAAATTTTCATAGATGTTGCCAAGTTGTACCAATTTATGCTCCTACCTATCAATATAAGGGTCCCTATTTCCTTATATCCCTCCCAGTACAGAGAAATATCAAGCATTTCTTAAATTCCTAATCTGATTGGGGGAAAATCACATCACGTTGACATTTTAATTTACATTTCTTACATTATCAAGTGATCTTAGTATGGTTTCATGTGTGTGAAAACCACATGTTTTCTTATTTGTAAGTTGTCTATTCATTCCATTTGGCCTCTTATCTATTTCATTCTTGGTTTTTTTATCCTTGCTTATCTGTAAGAGGTTTTGTTTACTATTATGACTGCTGGCCTTTGCCTTTTGAGTTGTAATAACTTTTTCTTCCTAGTTTCTTCTTTTTTCCTTATTGAATATTTTAAATGCAATCCGATGTATCATCTTTCTTTTTATAGCTTTTAGATTTGTGTCAAACTTTGAAAAGCCCTTTTCACTCCAAGTTTGCTAAGTAAAATAATCCTGTGTGCTAAGGATACGCTTGCTTGATGGGGACCTTGAGGCAGCAGGTCAGGAAAAATGAGGGCAGCAGAGAAGGCTTGTAGGGGAGGCCTGAGAAGAGGGAGGACTCTGGGGCTGATGACAGCTATAGGACCTCCACCGTGACCTCGGGGGGAGGCAGTGTAACAGGACCCATCAGCTCACTTCCTTCTCCCATGCAGTTCCACCAGCTGCAACAAATCCCCCCAAATACCTTGGACTTCCCTGACTGAAAATGTATGCCCACATTCCATTCCATGGGGAAGGTATACACCTTGCCTGAGCAAAGCAGGTATTGAGAACATTGTCTTATCAGCAGGCAATCAAGTAGCCCATCATGGTAGGTGACACACATGAGCGAACAGGCCAGCCCATCCATCACATCCACAGTAGCGCTGGTCGTTCCTGGTCACTGCCAGTGACCAGGAAGGCCTCCTGAAATGCTGCTGTTTGACAGCTCTGGGAGGAGGGAGAGCCCTCCCTTTTCATATAAGAGGGGCTCTTTGGCAAATCCAAAGCATGCTCTTGCACTGTTGTGGAAAGTTCCCATGCCTGCAGCCACAAATACCCAGCTGCTTAAAGGCTGCAGGTAGAACTACATTTCAGATACAGATATCAACACCTCGGAACCAATTCCAACTATTTCCATCAGGTTTGAAAACCGAAACAGACATGGCAGATTGATGGTGGAAGAGAAGAGTCACAAAATTAACTACATGCAAAGTTATTTTTCTTTCTAATAAAAGAATGAAGGAAAGAATATTGCACCAGGGGAATGACCAAGTGACCAAGTCAGTGTTCTTTGAATCGCAATTGCTCTGAGTCTGTGTTTACAAATGGGTGAATATCATTCCTTGTAGATCGTTGTGTAAAAGGATCCTGTACTTTTGCATCTCTTTAGTCTAATCAAATGAGCTGTCCACACACAACCCTATCTGACGAGGGAGGTTTACCCTGGTGGGTGGCGCTCCATCCTGCTTCACAGCAAGGAAAGGAGGCTCCTGCCCCATTTGTCTCTTGCCTTTAGTTTCTCAAACTGGTTTCTGATGCACGAGAATATTTCAAATTTGGTCAGTTTATTTAGTGGAAAGACTGTGGGCTTTGGAATCAGAAAGACTGGATCCAAATCCTGACTTTTTCACTCTATGACTTTAGTCTAGTTCTTAACCTCATTGAGCCTTAGTGTTCTCATCTGTAAATGGGTATCTATAACTAACCCACAAGTAATGCACATGACAAAGTGAAAGTGAAAGTGAAGTCCCTCAGTCGTGTCCGACTCTTTGCGACCCCATAGACTGCAGCCTGCCAGGCTCCTCTATCCATGGGATTTTCCAGGCAACAATACTGGAGTGGGCTGCCATTTCCTTCTCCAGGGGATCTTCCCAACCCAGGGACCAAACCCAGGTCTCCCGCATTGTAGGCAGATGCTTTTACCATCTGAGCCACCAGGGAAGTCAAACCATCCCACAATTTAGTGACCAGAAGCAACAAGCATATATTTATCTCATGAGTCAGTGTGTTGGCTGGATGGTTTTCTGGTCTGAACTGGGCCAGGCTGGTCTCAACACCTTCTTGTAAGCCAAAGCAAGTCACCAAGTTCAGCTCAGATTCAAGCGGGGGAAGTAGGCTGCATCTCTTCATGGGAAAAACTGCAGAAAGGTGTAGGTACAGGGAGGAATGAATTGTGGCCATTTCCATCTACGCACTACTTCATACATATAAATGTGATAACATATGGGGAGTGCAGCTATTATATCACTTACACATTCAGAAGACATTTGTTGAGTGCCTGCTATTGTGTACAAGTCAACAGCTCCTGCTGTGCATGATGTAGAGTTAAGTCAGACCTCGTCTCCAGCCTCTATAAGCCTTCAATCTTAGTAAAGAACACTGAAGCAATTGTAGGTCACCTTACAAAGTGTAAAGTGTCTTAAGAGAGGAATTGATAAAACAATATGTTATCTAAGAAGAGGGAGAGATTAAGAGGCACTGGGAAGAGATTCTGGCCCCAATTTATGCTCTGCTTAATGTTTCCCTCTATTTAATTTTAATTATTGATCTCCCCAGGCTATCAATAATGACATGGTGCAGGAAACCCAGTGCAGACGGGCAAAGCATTTTAAACTGGAGCAATTTGAGACAAATTAAGTATTTGAAAATTGCCAGCCATTTAGATCCAACACGCCCAGGCTAATGTGGCTGGAGCAAAAGCATCTTACTATCTTGTAGGATAATAGTAATCCTCCTAAATTTACCTCTGATTAAAATAATTTCCACTAATCCAGGCACCCCTCAATCCCATTAACTTAAACAGTTGGTTTCCAGGGACAGGCAGAAAATACAAATTATACGTTCAGTAGATTTTTTCTGAAAATATTTTTTAAAAAATGTTTATTCCCCACTCTTTGGAACTTTGAAATGACTGAATTAACAGTGTGCTAGAGGGGATTAGAGAAAACCCAAACCTTAATACTGGAGATGAGATTTCAGCAGCAGGGTAACCACTTGTGTGGAGCCAGGTTTGGGTGAGGAAGATGGTGCTTACATTCTCTTGGCGCTTGATGACACACCAGGGGACATTAGGCAAGTTCTCTGGCCGAGTCTGGGTTTCTTCAGCTCCAACCAGGGTATGATTATCTCGGGCCTTGATCCTTCACATGTGGAGTCATGAGCTAATGTCTGTTCTGTGTACAGGCTTTCTTGAAAGGAAAAGTGCTACCTAAATACAAGGTACTTGTATTACTGTGAGGTCCTTGAAATTTTAATAGCTTTTTCAACTGTGTCCAAAGTGGCCTTCTCTTTGTAAATGCTTTAAGTGGATGAGAATCAAAGCTGAAAAGGGTTTTGTTCCTCCCACGTTGTATGCCTAGAGTCAGAGGACTGCTCATTTTTAGAGTGTGTCCAGTTTCCTATTTGGTGAAGAGCTTCACAAACATAAAAATCCCAGCCATTGAGATCCATGTAATGGAGATACTGGTGGAGATAAAACTGCCCTGCTCTTCACAGGATGATAATTTTCCTCCCGAGAGTCCAGTTGGCCAAATTGTTGGTCAACCAATTAAGAGGACCTTCTAGTTAAACATAAATATTTTGCTTTGAAAGACTTTCAAGTGGTACCAATTTTGTCCTTGGTTAATATTCACTGGGCTCTCTCAGTATTGATGAGATTTCTGACTACTTTGAGATTTTTATGACAAAAAAAGAAGTTTAAATCAGCCAACTCCCTTTACCTTAGATTCTTAAATTACATTAAACTTCTCAGTTTAGTTAAACTTTTTTGTGTTGTTTGGATTTTTTGGCAGGCATATCATTATATGAGTTTCCCCACACTGGTGGGCTGTAGAGAACTGATGCTAGACTGGTTATATAAGACCCACTTTGGGAGATTTAATAGTTTAGGGATAGGAGGTCCAAGAATCTATGTTTGTCTAATGTGCTCCCCACCTGGGTTTGGTAATTGCTGCATTAAATACCCCTCAAGTTGTATCTATGGTAAATAAAATAGTCTTTACCAATCAGTGATAGCTGCTACTCTGCTGGGCACTGAACTCATCTTCGAATATTTTCCTAGTTAATCCTCATCGCAGTCCTGCAAGCTCACTACTAGTATGCCTATTTTATGTATGAGGGACTGAGGTTTAGAAGTATGAAGTAATTTGCCTGAGGTCATAAGTTAGTGTGTGACAGACTCAGTATTTGAACATGTCTGATTCTGAAGTCAATATAACCCTTTCATTCGTTCCTCTGCCATGGTGCTTCTCATCTAGCACATTACATGATCATGTCAGAACCAGGTAGGACACAAAGGAAGCATGAGACATGATCTTTGCCCCCAAGATGTTTACCAGGTAATCAGAGTGAAAGGAAGAACACTTACTGATGACTGAAGGACACATGGATCGTAGAATTGAGGGCAAGCTGCAAAGTAGAAAATTAGAAGAAAACTGCAGTCTTTGTCTTCAATAGAAAGCTGAATATCACTGAGTTAGCAGATTTATTATATTTTCCTATTAAACTGCATGTTGTTTTGCTGTGATTTAAACATAGCTTAAGGTAGGAAACAGAGGTATCTTATTTGAACTTCAAACACGAGAAAGATTTTATTGATGTCAGCACTACACTGTTTCAAGGAGATGAAATTTGTGCATCAAGTATTCTGTTTTATATATTTCATTTTTTATTGGTCTGGCTAAAGCAGAAGTTATTTAGCTTGTGTGTAGTATTATGTTGAATGGACAATTATTTTCTCTCTTTCTAGAGCCAAGTATAAATCAGAAAGGTAAAAGGAACTAGAAATTTGGAAACTCTTAGGTTACACTAGCCCTCCATTGCTAGCAGATACTTATGTTGCTAAGGAGATAAAGACACAAAAGACCCACTCCTGGTTGAAAAATCGATTTAGGAAGTACACAGGGCTGGAGCTAAATCACTAAAGCTGGAAGAGACATTCCCTGTTTCTAATAGGAGACTCGTGTTAGTAGCCAAGTTCTGCAGGCAAGGGCAGTTACGTGACTATAGCAAGTGAAGACATGCAGAGGTCTCAATCTTTGTTCACTTTTTGCAGAAGTCAATCCTGTTCGATTAAAAGGAGGAAATTAGATTATTCAGGCTCCT
Organism: Bos mutus; assembly: GCF_027580195.1. Classification (NCBI taxonomy): domain Eukaryota; kingdom Metazoa; phylum Chordata; class Mammalia; order Artiodactyla; family Bovidae; genus Bos; species Bos mutus. The sequence continues at coordinate 79,388,558 of NC_091619.1, read as the reverse complement.
TGTGTCCATTAAGCATCTGGCTCTCCATGAACCACATCCATAAATTGCATCACCAAAATCTTTGGTCAGGACAGGGTCTTCTGAGACTGTGCTAAGCCCCTTTACCTCCCCTACCCTCATTAACCCCCTTCCCCACTGCCAATCTCCATCCCATACATAGTGTTTATCATATGGTGTTTTAATTCTTTATTTACTTCTTTGTGTCCCTACCACACAGTGATTTCCATGAAGAAAACAAGTCGATTTTGTTCACTAGTATGTTCCAGCACCTAGATAGGACTTGACTGGTCAGGTACAGAGTAGGTACTCCGTAAATATTTGTCAAGTGAAAGAATGGATGGATGAATTAATGAACAAGTGAATATGATCACATTAAACTCAAGGTGAAAGTAAGGAGTTTTTAAAGAAATCCTTTGCAGCCATCTAGTTTTCTAAATTGTATGCTAATGTTCATATGCTGATGCTCAAGCTGGTTTTAGAAAAGGCAGAGGAACCAGAGATCAAATTGCCAACATCTGCTGGATCATGGAAAAAGCAAGAGAGTTCCAGAAAAACATCTATTTCTGCTTTATTGACTATGCCAAAGCCTTTGACTGTGTGGATCACAATAAACTGTGGAAAACTCTGAAAGAGATGGGAATACCAGACCACCTGATGTGCCTCTTGAGAAATTTGTATGCAGGTCAGGAAACAACAGTTAGAACTGGACATGGAACAACAGACTGGTTCCAAATAGGAAAAGGAGTATGTTAAGGCTGTATATTGTCACCCTGCTTATTTAACTTCTATGCAGAGTACATTATGAGAAATGCTGAACTGGAAGAAACACAAGCTGGAATCAAGATTGCCAGGAGAAATATTAATAACCTCAGATATGCAGATAACACCACCCTTATGGCAGAAAGTGAAGAGGAACTAAAAAGCCTCTTGATGAAAGTGAAAGTGGAGAGTGAAAAAGTTGGCTTAAAGCTCAATATTCAGAAAACGAAGATCATGGCATCTGGTCCCATCACTTCATGGGAAATAGATGGGGAAACAATGTCAGACTTTATTTTGGGGGGCTCCAAAATCACTGCAGATGGTGACTGCAGCCATGAAATTAAAAGACGCTTACTCCTTGGAAGGAAAGTTATGACCAACCTAGATAGCATATTCAAAAGCAGAGACATTACTTTGCCAGCAAAGGTCTGTCTAGTCAAGGCTATGGTTTTTCCTGTGGTCATGTATGGATGTGAGAGTTGGACTGTGAAGAAGGCTGAGTGCCGAAGAATTGATGCTTTTGAAGTGTGGTGTTGGAGAAGACTCTTGAGAGTCCCTTGGACTGCAAGGAGATCCAACCAGTCCATTCTGAAGGAGATCAGCCCTGGGATTTCTTTGGAAGGAATGATGCTAAAGCTGAAACTCCAGTACTTTGGCCACCTCATGTGAAGAGTTGACTCATTGGAAAAGACTCTGATGCTGGGAGGGATTGGGGGCAGGAGGAGAAGGGGACGACAGAGGATGAGATGGGTGGATGGCATCACTGACTCGATGGCCGTGAGTCTGAGTGAACTCCGGGAGTTGGTGATGGACAGGGAGGCTTGGCATGCTGCGATTAATGGGGTCACAAAGAGTCGGACACGACTGAGCGACTGAACTGACTGACACTATGGCTTTAGGGAACACCCGGTGCAACTTAATTTTCTTCCCATTGCACATGGGACTTAACCAAGACTTCCTTTGTTTTGCAAAAAAAAAATATGAAACTCTCAGGCTGTCATGGAATAGCAGCTAGGAAAGCATCTTCCTTGGATCCCTTGTTTCTTTTGAGATGTGGGTGACTGAATTGACCAGGGACAATTATAGAGTAATAGACTTCTATTACAGAAAGGATGATAGAATATGAAATGAAAGTGTGTGTGGGCCATACAAAGGGGGAAAATAAATGGCAAACCCCAAAAGACAAAGACGGATGACACAGCAGGATGATAAGGAAAAACTGCCAGGAGGTGCTTTTGAGGGAAAAAGCCTATAAGGAAGAGCAGTCAAGTAGAAACAAGAAGAAAAGAGTGAGGTTTGTTGATGTCATTCGAAATCTGAGGTGTTTGCAGCACACGAAAGGAAATGAAATAAAACCTCTCTAGGAAGATAAGACCAATTTCTAAGCTAAACATTTTTCAACATGCTTCCTTCTTTTTTTTTAACTGTCTTTGCCAGCTTGTTCTGAAGCCAGAAATAAAGTAGCTCTTTTGTTGCACTAAGCATCCATGAAGTCTAGTGGCACCATGGGTGGATGAGGGAGTGCTAACTTTGGGTCTGTACATTTGAACTCCTCATTGGGGAAGATTAAGGTTTGAGCCATCTGGAAGTTTCTCTTATAACTTTGTACTAGCCCCAGGAAGAACCTGCCTTCCTAGTGATTAGTTGAGATGTTTCCCTTTTTCTTTACAGAAAACAAACAAACAAACAAACCTAGAAGCCCTTGGATTTTGACATCACTATTTGTTTCCTTCTTGAAGAATGCTGCTTCTTTACAACTGAGAGTGAACATTGTTGATTTATGTGCAGGTCCCTTAGTGTACTGTAATATTTCTAATACGCAGGCCTCCTCTCAGACTGTAACAGTCTTTCACTAATTCTGACCTTTTCAGGTTTCTGTCCCCAACCTGGAGGTTGTACTATTCCTCACTGCTGCCTTGGAACCCTCTGATGACCTCTATTGTACCTCTCATCACAGATTTATGTTTAGAGCTAAGTCAAACTTATTTAACACATTTTCTAACGTGTTTGCTTATTATTGCCTCTTGCATGCAACCCCTTTGTTCTAGATCCAATTTTCCTCTTCAGTTCAGTTCAGTTCAGTCGTGTCCGATGCTTTGTGACCCCATGAACTGCAGCATGCCAGGCCTCGCTGTCCATCACCAACTCCCAGAGTTCACTCAAACTCACATCCATCCAGTTGGTGATGCCATCCAGCCATCTCATCCTCTGTCATCCCCTTCTCCTCCTGCCCCCAATCCCTCCCAGCATCAGAGTCTTTTCCAATGAGTCAACTCTTCACATGAGGTGGCCAAAGTACTGGAGTTTCAGCTTTAGCATCATTCCTTCCAAAGAACACCCAAGACCAATCTCCTTCAGAATGGACTGGTTGGATCTCCTTGCAGTCCAAGGCACTCTCAAGAGTCTTCTCCAACACCATAGTTCAAAAGCATCAATTCTTTGGTGCTCAGCTTACTTCACAGTCCAACTCTCATATCCATACATGACTACTGGAAAAACCATAGCTTTGACTAGATGGACCTTTGTTGGCAAAGTAATGTCTCTGCTTTTGAATATGCTATCTAGGTTGGTCATAACTTTCCTTCCAAGGAGCAAGCGTCTTTTAATTTCATGGCTGCAGTCACTATCTGCAGTGATTTTGGAGCCCCCCAAAATAAAGTCTGACATTGTTTCCCCATCTATTTCCCATGAAGTGATGGGACCAGATGCCATGATCTTCGTTTTCTGAATGTTGAGCTTTAAGCCAACTTTTTCACTCTCCACTTTCACTTTCATCAAGAGGCTTTTTAGTTCCTCTTCACTTTCTGCCATAAGGGTGGTGTTATCTGCGTATCTGAGGTTATTGATATTTCTCCTGGCTCTTACTAAAATACAAAAAAATCAGCACAAAAGGCTACAAGTGTGTTTGAAACAGTTTTATTTTTAACAGGAAGAAAATGGCAGCAACTAAATGTCCAAGGTGAATGGTTACAGTGTGGGAGTATATCTGAGCAGTGGAATACTACTCAGCAGTATAAAAAGAATATTCCATTGATACACACAAGAAATTGGGTGGCTCTCAAGGCCTTGTGTGAGTCTGTTTATATCACATTCTTGAAATAAAGGAATTATAGAGATGAGGACCAGATTAGTGGTTGCCAGGGATTAGAAATGGTTAGGAGTGAGGGATGAGGGTGGCTCTTAAAGGGGTAGCATGAGGGAGATCTTTGCAGTAACGACATAGCTCTGCATCTTGATTGCAGTGATAGTTATACAAGTCTATAGTTGTAATGAAATTACAGAGTACTGTACACATACATTGTAACAATGTGAAATTCCAGGTTTTTAAATTTATTTTTTAAATGTTTAATTATTTTTCTTATTTGGCCATGCTGGGTCTTAGTTGTGTCACACAGGATCTTTGATCTTCCTTGCAGCATGCATGACCTTTTGAGTTATGCATGTAGAGTCTTTTTTTTCCAGTTGCATCATCTGTGATCTAGTTCGCTTACTACGGATTGAACCCAGGCCCTGTGAAGAGTCTTAACCACTGGATCACCAGGGAAGTTCCAAATTCTAAGTTTTGGAAATGTGAATACATAAAACGTGGTCCACTGGAGAAGGGAACGGCAAACCACTTCAGTATTCTTGCCTTCAGAACCCGTGAACAGTATGAAAAGGCGAAAAGATAGGACACTGAAAGATGAACTCCCCAGATTGGTAGGTGCCCAATATGCTATGGGAGATCAATGGAGAAATAACACCAGAAAGAATGAAGAGAAGAAGCCAAAGCAAAAACAACACGCAATTGTGAATGTAACTGGTGATGGAAGCAAAGTCCAATGCTGTAGAGAGCAATATTGCATAGGAACCTGGAATGTTAGATCCATGAATCAAGGCAAATTGGAAGTGGTCAAACAGGAGATGGCAAGAGTGAATGTCAACATTTTAGGAATCAGCAAACTAAAATGGACTGGAATGGGTGAATTTAACTCACAGGACCATTATATCTACTACTGTGGGCAGGAATCCCTTAGGAGAAATGGAGTAGCCATCATAGTCAACCAAAGAGTCTGAAATGCAGTACTTGGATGCAGTCTCAAAAATGAGAATGATCTCTGTTCGTTTCGAAGGCAAACCATTCATATCACAGTAATCCAAGTTTATGACGCTACCCAGTAATGCTGAAGAAGCTGAAGTTGAATGGTTCTAAGAAGACCTACAGGACCTTCTAGAACTAACACCCAAAAGAGATGTCCTTTTTATTATAGGGGACTGGAATGCAAAAGTAGGAAGTCGAGATACATGGAGTAACAGGCAAATTTGGCCTTGGAGTACAAAATGAAGCAGGGCAAAGGCTAACAGAGTTTTGCCAAGAGAACACATTGGTCATGGCAAACACCCTCTTCCAACAACACAAGAGAAGACTCTACACATGGACATCACCAGATGGTCAATACAGAAATCAGATTGATTATATTCTTTGCAGCCAAAGATGGAAAAGCTCTATACAGTCAGCAAAAACAAGACCAGGAGCTGACTGTGGCTCAGATCATGAACTCCTTATTGCCAAATTCAGACTGAAATTGAAGAAAATAGGGAAAACCACTAGACCATTCAGGTACAACCTAAATCAAATCCCTTACGATTATACAGTAGGAATGACAAATATATTCAAGGGATTACATCTGATAGAGTGCCTGAAGAACTATGAACAGAGGTTTGTGACATTGTACAGGAGGCAGCAATCAAGACCATCCCCAAGAAAAAGAAATGAAGAGAGACAAAATGGTTGTCCGAGGAGGCCTTACAAATAGCTGAGAAGAGAAAAGATGTGAAAAGCAAAGGAGAAAAGGAAAGATATAAGCATCTGAATGCAGAGTTCCAAAGAATAGCAAGGAGAGATAAGAAAGCCTTCCTCAGTGATCAATGCAAAGAAATGGAGGAAAACAATAGAATGGAAAAGACTAGCAATCTCTTCAAGAAAATTAGAGATACCAAGGGAACATTTCATCCAAAGATGTGCACAATAAAGGGCAGAAATGGTATGGACCAAACAAAAGCAGAAGATATTAAGAAGAGGTGGCAAGAATACACAGAAGAACTATACAAAAAAGAGCTTCATGACCCATATAACCATGATGGTGTGATCACTCACCTAGAGCCAGATATTCAGGAATGCAAAGTCAAGTGGGCCTTAGGAAGCATCACTGCAGTCAAAGCTTGTGGAGGTGATGGAATTCCAGTTGAGCTATTTCAAATCCTAAAAGATGATGCTGTGAAAGTGCTACACTCAGTATGCCAGCAAATGTGGAAAACTCAGCAGTGGCCACAAGACTGCAAAAGGTCAGTTTTCATTCCAATCCCAAAGAAAGGCAATGCCAAAGAATGTTCTAACTACCACACAATTGCACTCATCTCACACGCTAGTAAAGTAATGCTCAAAATTCTCCAAGCCAGGCTTCAACAGTATGTGGACCATGAACTTCCAGATGTTCAAACTGGATTTAGAAAAGGCAGAGGAACCAGAGATCAAATTGCCAACATCCATTGAATCATCAAAAAAGAAGAGAGTTCCAGAGAAACACCTACTTCTGCTTTATTGACTATGCCAAAGCCTTTGACTGTGTGGATCACAACAAACTGTGGAAAACTCTTCAAGAGATGGGAATACCAGACCACTTTACCTGCCTCCTGAGAAATCTGTATTCAGCTCAAGAAGCAACAATTAGGACTGGACATGGAACAACAGACTGGTTCCAAATAGGGAAAGCAGTATGTCAAGGCTGTATATTGTCACCCTGATTATTTAACTTATATGCAGAGTACATAATGAGAAATGCTAGACTGGATGAAGCCCAAGCTGGAAGTAAGATTGCCAGGAGAAATATCAATAACCTCAGATATGCAGATAACATCACCCTTATGGCAGAAAGTGAAGAAGAACTAAAGAGCCTCTTTATGAAATTGAAAGGGGAGAATGAAAAAGTTGGCTTAAAACTCAACATTCAGAAAACTAAGATCATGGCATCTGGTCCCATCACTTCATGGTAAATGGATGGGGAAACAATGGAAACAGTGACAGACTTTATCTTTTGGGCTCCAAAATCACTGAGGATGGTGACTGCAGCCATGAAATTAAAAGACGCTTACTCCTTGGAAGAAAAGTTATGACCAACCTAGACAGCATATTAAAAAGCATAGATATTACTTTGCCAACAAAGGTCCATCTAGTCAAGGCTTTGGTTTCCCCAGTAGTCATATATGGATGTGAGAGTTGGACTATCAAAAAGCTGAGCACCAAAGAATTTATGCTGTTGAATTGTGCTGTTGGAGAAGACTCTTGAGAGTCCCTTAGACTGCAAGGAGATCCAACCAGTCCATCCTAAAGGAAATCAGTTCTTAATATTCACTGGAAGGACTGATGCTGAAACTGAAACTCCAATCCTCTGGCCACCTGATGTGAAGATCTGGCTCACTGGAAAAGACCCTGATGCTGGGAAAGATTGAAGGCAGGAGGAGAGGGTTACGACAGAGGATGAGATGATTGGATGGTATCACTGACTCAATGGACATGTGTTTGAGTAAGCTCCGGGAGTTGGTGATGGACAGGGAAGCCTGGCATGCTGCATCCATGGGGTCACAGAGTTAGACATGACTGAGCAACTAAATAAAAACTGAACTGAACAGAATACATACGTTTAATTGGAGAAAAACTAGGTGAAAAGTACATGTGACCTCTTTGGTCTTTACACACCCTTTTGATTTCTTGTAGGGACATTTTTCCCTATCCTAGCCAAGTCCTAGGTGGACTCAAGCACCCTAGCAACTTCTCTGGCTATTGGTGGAAGTATTTCAAGCCCCTCCCTCAGAGTGGGGAGATCTCCCAGGCTCTCATAAAGGCTTTAGGCAAGAACGCAGATCTCCCTCTGGCCACAGGTTGGCCAATGAGTATTGCTAATGCAACCCCTAGCCTGAGGGACCTGTGTTTATAGGTATCTTCTCCGTCAGCTTCTACTGAACTGTTTTCTTCTTTTTTGACACCTGAGAATGTCCTTTCCTTTCAGTTATCAGCTATACATTATATTTTTTCTTGTGGATTTTTACTCAGTACTCTTGATGTTTTTTGCCTAGTTGTGGTGGGGGTGTGGGTAATGACTTGTGGGAAGAGGAGTCCCTATCTGTCCATTTCTGTGGTAAAGAACATGCCTGCCAGTTCAGGAGATGTAACAGGTGCAGGTTCGATCCCTGGGTTGGGAGGATGCCCAGAGAAGGAAATGGCCACCCACTCCCGTATTCTTGCCTGGAGAATCCCATAGACAGATGAGCCTGGTGGGCTACAGTCCATGTGGTTGTGAAGAGTCGGACATGACTGAAATGACTTAGCACACTGCCCTCCCCTCCCAAGAGACTGGAAGTTTTTGAAAAATGTTATGGACCAGGTCAAGCTTTTATCCCGGTTCTTATGCCTAGAAAATGTTACTTGTATTGAATGAATGGATGAATGAGTGAGAGAATCTCTAAAGTCCCATGGAAGAGACCCCAACTATGGTAGTTTTTAAGTAAGGTAATTTTCAAAAATATGTGTATTCATTTTGAAGAAGATGTGTGTCATTATGGTGCTTTGTGTAACATAATTCCTTTAAATACAAGAACTACATATGATCCATAGTATTAATTCAACAGATTTAAAGAAGGAAATAATATTTCCAAAGGAAAAAAGGCATTTAAGTGTGATTCAGAAAGTATCTTCTCTCTTCCCTCTGTGTCTCTCACCACGTTGGGGGGTTTTAGAATTAGGCAGCCAAGCATTGATGGGGAGGAGTGTGGCCTCTGGTACTACTTGTCAAACTAAGTTCTGATGAACTTGGAGTTCACAGGGGTCCTCTGGAGCAGAAGAGGGCTTAAGCTAGAGAGCAAGCGGTTATGTCTTTTGGCATTACCCGCCCCCTGTTTTGGCATAATTGGAGATGCTAACTCTGCTGTCAGACTGCCTGGGTTTGACCACAATTCCCACCCCTCCCCAGCACCCTGAGTAGACAGGTGCCCTGATTTTCTACCTCAGGCTTTCCAATCTTGGAATGAAGTTAATAACGGTACCTACCTTATGGAATTGTTGAGAAGATCTCTTGAATGTCAGCTTCTCAGACACTGAGAGGACAGTGGACAACTGTCCTGGACAACTTTTTTTTGTTTTTGAAATTCTCTATGTATAAGAATATGAATAATACTACAGAATTTGGTATATTTTAAATTTCTCTTCAACAGATTAATGACTGCCACATGAGCCATAATTGTGCCATTTACGAGGTCTTTATAGATTTTATTAAAAATGTGTAGATGATATCGATGGGTATTGGAACAGTTTAAGGCTGCAGGATTGTGCCTTCTTTCTTTGTGACTGTACTGGTAAATTGTTTTGAAGATTGCATTAGACATCCAAATTTAAGGTCACTGAGGATTAGGTCATTGTAGACACTGAGCATAGTAACTCTCCACCCCTGCATATCTCACACTGGGTGAGGGAGACTCTGACTTTCCTCTCCCAGAGTGGAGGGGCCCCTCGTGCAGGACCCTAGATGTGGGATGATTGTGAACTGAGGGCTGGAGTAATGCTCGGGCTGACTAACCCCAGAGCTGTTGGGAGATGTGGCCTGCCTGCCCGTCTAAGGAGAGCAGAGTGTGACTTTGCTTTGGTGGAGCTGACACACCTGGCTGTGGGCTTCTCCACTGAGGTGCTGGTGGGAGGAAGGAATCAAGGCCAAGAATGTTGTGTGTAAACTGACACTTCATACCGGAGATTTTGAAGTCTCCTTCCCACCTTCTTCCCCCAAATGATCACAGACAGAAGCCTTCTTTTCCCACAGAAGACAGTGTGCCCCTTTTGTGTGACCGACACTGGCTGTCTGGAAATTCCTTGTGCATCTCTCTCAACTCAGTTTCTAAGGAGACGTATCATTCTTACGGGCACAGTCAAGGGAAGATGGAGAGCAATGAGAAGGCAGTATGCATTTATTTCTGTTTTTAAAATTTATTTTGTTGAAGCATGCATTTATTCCCAAGCCATTTCTAAGGCTGTATCTATCTTGAACTGTGATTTTGGCCAAGTCTCTAGACTGCTATGGGCCTAATTTGCTTCATCTGTCAGATGAGGAAGTTGTATCAGATAAGAGGATTAAAAAATCTTTTGTTTAAATCACTGGTGCCTTTTCCATACACCTGAGTATGTAATGCAGAGAAATGTGGAATTGTTCCTGTTGAAGATGGAGCTATTGCCTGGGTCTCTTGTCTTTGTAACTGCAAATCCTCCAAGGTTCCCTGTAAGGATCCTTCCAGAAATCCTTAGGCTTGAGTCATGACCTAGTTGAACTTGTAAGAAATGAGAATACTGAAAATAACACTACATGACACTTCAGTTTTATATCTAAGGAGAGAAGGACCCACATATGGATTGTCACATTAAAATGTGTACCCCTTTCAAAAAGTTATAAATTTGTGAACTCTGGGCAGGGGGAAGCCCCAGAGTGGTTGGTTATTAAACTGTGACACACAAGCAGCAAAAAAACCTGCAAAAAACAAAACACATAGCTTGCTAAATAAGTCTTTGGCCTCTAAGGCCACCCAGCTATCACACTGTGAACTCAGTGTCACTGGCCAGAAAAGGCCCTCGGATAGCCACTTGTTCCCTCACACTTGGCCTTTGTGACACTGGGCTGGCCACTAGTCTCGTGAGAATGCTGGTTCGTGCCTGTGTAACCTCAACTTGTCACTGGATCAGGATACAGGATGTGGCGTGGCTGGGGGCTTCTTGGAAGAGCTTGTGCATCCTGTGAACATGGGGTCGCTCCCTGCCAACTGCTGAGATGAACCAGTAATCCTTGTGGAGAGCACAGGCTTTTATCAATGAGAAGGATTCAAGGCTTATTATTTTTTTTCCTTTGCTCCAAATAACACTCCCACTGTTCAGGCTTAAATACCAAAACCTTATGGTTTGCAGAATCGGTGCCAAAAAGTCACTCATCAGTGAAACTGCAAAGATAATAGCTCCTATTGATCAACTCCGGAGAAGAATGGCTTGCCCTCCTGCAGAGGTCAGGAAAGATAAGGGATGGAGTTTTCTCAAACATACTGGATTTGCCTAAATTGGATAAAACCACATAAAAACACTGATGTTCTAAAAGAACTGGTGACTGATTCAGGAAAACCTCACAAAATGAAAAGATCATCTTGGATTAGTAAGGCATGCAAAATAGAGTCTTTCTTAAAGTACAGCAAATGTGTTATTTCAAACTGAGACAGTGACACAGCCACTAAACTGGAGTATATCCATGCAGAGTATGTTCATCCGCCTTTCTAGACAGAGGGAAAGGCATGAAAGATCTTAAATATCCACTCTATGCTGGGCACCCTCTTGGGTGCAGGACCCCTTTGGTTGATAATCTGCTCTAGTCCTTACCACATTTCCTATGAGATGGCTTGTATTGTCCCCATTTTTCAGATGAGAAAATAGTGGTCAAAAGACGTTAAGTAACTTGGTCCTGATCACAACATTACTAATAGTGGCAGAAATTAGTATTTTAATGTAGGTGTGTATTTTCATTAAAAATTCTACTGTCTCCTAGTTGGCATGTACGAATTTGCTATTATCACGGTGATGTTACGCAAAGAGAGGCTGCTAGTCTGGTATTAAATATCTCATCCTTTTGCCACAGTAAAGAGAGTGAGAGAGGAACTGAATCCATCACTGGAGGTCCCGTAGGGTCAAGACTGGTGGTCACATCTCTCTAAGGCTGCTGCTGACCTTGGAATCAAGGCTGCTTAAATCAAGATGTGCTCAATTTTTCTCACTTAAGAGTCAGTCTTCTTTTCAGGAGGTGAGGGGGAAGCTTATTAAACATCATTTTTGTGAGGGACAATTACTAACATTAAACTTTTCACATTAAATAATCCAGCCTTACTTAAAAAAAAAAAGTAGCCTAAGAAGATAATATTTGTCAGGGAGAATATTCATATTTAAAACTATTTTATCTGTTTTTATTATCATTTTATCTGAAGAGCTGAACATGTGGTTATCTCAAGGAATAGATCTTGAAGCTGAGAACAAAATTCCTCAGAATCATCACAATCAATTAATGAGGTTATGAATTGAAATTATCTTTTCTGTAGCGCAAGAACTGAGTGGTAATTAGTGTCCAGGGACACGTGGGGGAACAGTTTTACTGTTAGCAGTGCCAAGAATCTATTCATTTGTCATCAGTCTCAAATTATATTCAATCAGCAATTCAAATTCAGGCTAGAAAAACCAAATGACATATAGCTTACTTTCTATAAAATTAATACTGTAAAATGAAACCTATGTTTCTGGCAATTTAGCTGTGAGCAGCAGTAAGATGAAGCTATGAAAATATTGAATGTAAATGCTGTCAAGATCTGTCTTAATCCCACCACTTCCCCACCCTTTGCTTCTTTGCCTGAGTGGCCGCTGTGGCTGCCATGCTTCTATTCCCAAGCTCCCTGAAGTCTGGGTACTGGAGTGCTTGATGAGCCTTTTTATAAGAGGAACCACAATGGTCCAAAATACTGCAAACAAGGGGCCTTTATTCAAAGAGCCAAAGTGGGTGGCAGCAGCAGGGGGGTCAGAGTGGAGTTGTGGTTGGAGTCACACGTGGAGGCCTCTAGAATGTAGACAATTAGCACTTCCTGGTAAAATCACCTTCATGAAACACCCATTTCTAGGACAAGTGGTTGATAACAGGAGCACTGCCTTCTCCAGTGGTTTTCTATTAAGCAGTTTTCTTACTTGGGCAAATTTTCCTTTTTGGCTTCATATTTTGGAATTCTGTTTGCTGTAAGATCCCAGCCTTACTGCCCATCTGACTTCGGTTCCCCTGAAAAGAATGCATGCTGTTGTTGGCTCAGGATGTGGGAGGTGACCGGGGCCTTTTGGGGTGGGTAGGTTTTGTGTGGCTTGTCTACTTTCTTTCCCACCTGTTTTCTTTCCCACCTGGATAGGGGAAGAAGAAAGCCAAGAAGGTCTGCACAAACCAAACAACCCCTTTGTCTCTGCTGTGCATGGCAGGTTGATTAGAGACTCAGTAGACAAGCTAGAAGTGGCCTCTGCAAGGTCTCCGTGGGTAAACATCCTGTCCTTGGCAAAGCTCACTGATGACGGCATGCGGCTTCTATGGCCATGTGGCAGATGGCCTCCATCAGTAAATAAGGAAATGTAGAAGAGTGTGCTTATCTTGGTGAAAGGGTAAAGCCAGAGAGAAGTAAGGTGAAAAACAAGTCAGGTTTCAGGCTTAACAACTGGGCAGCATGGGCTGGCAGGAGGTGTGTGGGTGGTAGAGTCAGACAGACCTAGGTTTAAATACTAGTTCTTCCTCTGCCTTGCATTCTAACACAGATCCGTTTTCAGTGGCTACCTAAAAGAACCGTGTTGAAAGGCTGTAAGGCAGATCCCAGGTTTATAGGCAAAAGGATCCATAATTGATCAATGATATCTGAAGAAAGCGGATGTGATAGCATGGGTGCCATAGATCTAATGACCCAGTCTCTGGGCTCTCTGAGATCCTACCTAGCACAAAAGCTCTGTAATAGATGTGTGTGTGTGTGTGTGTGTGTGTACATGGCCTAAAGGGAGATTAATGCAATCCTATTAAAATGTGCTAGTAGGATGTGTCATGGGTTTTAATAAAAGCATTGTTTGTATACTACAGTATATCATAAAGAGTTTGAAAATTTTCATAGTGTATCATGTCCTTAATATTTTGGATTTGCATGTTTGCTTTAATTTATGGTGGTTTTTAAAGTTATCTTTGAATTTTGGTTTCCACAAATTACTCTCCATATTAAAATCCTTAGCTTCCATTTGTCTTGACTGAAGGTTTCAATATAAAGAAACCAATTTGTCTATTAAGAGAAATGCTATGAATTCACAAACACAAATGAAACCAGCATCAGGAGCAATGTTGATCTCATGTTTCATGGAAAGACTATTGACTTTATTAACGTAAGACTGGTCTTTCAACAAGAAAAGGAAGAGTTTGTATTTGATCATGTTTGGTCATTTCTGCAGGTTTGGTTTTTTGTCAATGAAATATTTGTATTTAATTTTCAAGCCTGTGTTTTAAAGGAAAAAATCCTCAAATCTGGCCTCCAGTATGTTTGTCTGGATAGCCTCTATAATACAGGCGCCTCTGCCTGGCAGGCTGAGCAGACATTTAAGTTTAATAAGCTATGGGACTGCGTAGTCTCTCTCGGAAGGCAGGGCCTTTGGAAATCTCCTGTAATGCTTCTAACAGTCCATAAGTTACTATATTTAATATTGCCCTTGTCTTTCTCCCCTCCCTTCTCTTTATTTTCAGAAACAGAGTTGTCAGTCACTGCTGAGTTAGTGCCTACCTCATCATGGAACATTTCAAGTGAGCTCGACAAAGGTACACAGTGGGGACACGCAGGGCGGAAGTGGAGGAGGGGAGGCGTGAAACGCCAGGTTTACTCCTGGCATGGCTGTCCTTGAAATCAACTGCTTTTTAGATCACCAGAAGGAGGCAGGGGCCAAAATAAATCCCCTGTTAACTTTGTGATCAGTTAACATTTAATTACTTGGAATTCTATTATTTCTGGAGAGGTTTTTTTTTTTTTTTTTCCTCTCTCTTTCCTTTCCCTTCTGCTTCTAAAGAGTTCCACATGGTAAAAATGCTTCAAGATGTGAAAAAGGGTAGTTTCTGACCTTCCTGACACTGCATCCAGTGGATCTTATTTAGAGGATTTGATTCTGCCTGAGCCAGGATTGATCAGAGATGTTTGTTGGGTGACCTTTTACGGTGAGTATTTGATGTGCTTGCAGGGTTCAGGGCAGAGTATCTGGAAGGTTTGTAATTGCCTGCGTGTACAGATGGCCACTTCCTGTGTGCAGCTGGAGAACAGGCTCCTGCTATGCGGCTGTTGTAGCATTAATTAAGACCCACCATATGCTAAGCACTGGCTACTCTATAGAGATCCTATGTCCTGGAAGATAAATCAGGCCATGTTCAAACCCCCTGCAATTGGCTCATCCTACCTTTCCAGCTTATTTCTCTTTAGACTGCTCTTTTATGTGTCTCCAGCCAACTTTCTGTTTCATTGTCTATATCCTGTGCTTTTCTGCTTCTGCCTTTTGTCTAAGCTGTTCTTTCCATCTGAGTTGCCCTTCCTTCCTTGCCGGTCCCCACTCTCTCCCTCTACTGGGCTTAGTCGCTCAGTCATGTCCAACTCTTTGTGATCCCATAGACTGTAGCCCACCAGGCTCCTCTGTCCTTAGGGATTCTCCAGGCAAGAATACTGGATAGGGTCACCATGCCCTCCTCCAGGGATCTTCCCAACCCGGGGATCGAACCCAGGTCTCCCACATTGCAGACAGATTCTTTACTGTCTGAGCCACCAGGTAACACATTACTTAAGTTTGAGCATATAGTCTATATTAGCCACAGTCTTATCTAATCCCTCAGCAGGAAGTAGCCTTTCTGTATTTGGAACCCCATGCTGCTGCTGCTGCTAAGTCATGTCAGTCGTGTCCAACTCTGTGCGATCCCATAGACAGCAGCCCACCAGGCTCGCCCGTCCCTGGGATTCTCCAGTCAAGAACACTGGAGTGGGTTGCCATTTCTTTCTCCAATTCGTGAAAGTGAAGTCACTCAGTCGTGTCCGACCCTCAGCAACCCCATGGACTGCAGCCTTCCAGGCTCCTCCATCCATGGGATTTTCCAGGGAAGAGTACTGGAACCCCACAGTCTTTTCTTATGTTCATCTCTTAGCATTTTCTGTGTTATATCATGGTGATTTACATAATTGTCTATCTTGCCCTTACACCTGGAAATTCCTAGTAGGTAGAATATCTATTTTGTTCTTTTTTTTCTTTCTCCTGTCTCTATCAAAAAATCTAGTACATACTCTCATTCATAAGAAATTCTCAATAAATATGTGTGGAATGATGAGTGAGTCTTACTGTATCTAGAGTCATATATATGGATGGGCTATATCCATATATATGTGTAAGAATACTCACATTCAACAGTCTTATCAAGTTTCTAATTTAATTCAGGCATGATTCTAGGTTCTGGAATTATAGTGATGAAAGGAGCTCAAAAGTCACTGTCAAAAATTGCCTTTTATGATCAGTTCTCCTTTGTCTGCTCATGTATTCAATGGGAGTTGGATTTCCTCCCTAAGGAAAGAGACTGTTACTTTATAAAACAATAATAGGCAAATTTAGTTTGCTGGTTATACTTTTTAGGCATTTTAGAGTGGCAGGATGAGGTGAGATGTCTTTTCACCTTAGATCAGAGGACATTTGCAGTAATTTTTATTGTCAAATTTGATGTGGACATTCTTTTTCTTTTAAAAAAATATTTATTTATTTGGCTGTGTCAGGTCTTAGTTATGACACACTGGCTCCTTAGTTGTGATGAACAGGCTTAGTTGCTTCATGGCATGTGGGATTTTAGTTCTCTGACCAGGAATCAAACCTACATCCCCTGCATTGCAAGGCAGATTCTTAACCATAGGATCACCAAGGAAGTCCCTGGACATTCTTTTTCTAAGTAAGAATTAAAACAGAGACGTAAAATATGTTACGCCTCTCCATCTTCAGCACCAAGCATAGTGCTTAGGAGGCAATAGATTTTCAACAAATATTTGTGGATATTTTTAATGGAAAAGAAGAAATAAGTGCACTAAATGTGCCTACTCCGTGCTAAGCACTGTGCCAGGGGCTTTCGAGTATGTGAATTTACTTGGCAAGCTCTTTATGGAACCAACAGAAAGAAGTATATATCTTTACACATTACATGTTGCTGATCAAGTTCCAGTTATGGCTCTAGAAGGACATAATGTGTGTGTGCTCAGTCGTGTCTGACTCTTTGCAACCCCATGGACAGTAGCCTTCCAGGCTCCTTGTCCATGAAAATTTCCAGGCAAGAATATTGGAGTGGGTTGCCATTTCCTGCTCCGGAGGATCTTCCTGACCCAGGAATCGAACCCACGTCTCTTGCATCTTCTGCATTGGCAGGTGGATTCTTTACCACTGAGCCACCTGGGAAGCCCCGAAGGAAATCAGTATGTGCTAAAAAGGCAACAAAGCTACCAGTAAGAACCTAGCCTGCCAGACTATGAATTTCTAGCAGACTAGCACTATAATTCGGAGAAGGCAATGGCACCCCACTCCAGTACTCTTGCCTGGAAAATCCCATGGATGGAGGAGCCTGGTAGGCTGCAGTCCATGAGGACACTAAGAGTCAGACACGACTGAGCGACTTCACTTTCACTTTTCACTTTCATGCATTGGAGAAGAAATGGCAACCCACTCCAGTGTTCTTGCCTGGAGAATCCCAGGGATGGGGGAGCCTAGTGGGCTGCCGTCTATGGGGTCGCACAGAGTCAGACATGACTGAAGCGACTTAGCAGCAGCAGCAGCAGCAGCAGCAGCAGCCCTTCAAGAAAGAAGTACTATCAAGAGTAGAGAACCTACTGGTCAAAGGGTGAAACTAAGGCAGTGGCCAAACTCCTTTGATCGGTTAGCATGGCCTCCCAGAGAGCATGAATGGCTTTCCAGGGCTTCTTGATGTCTTCTTTCTCTAGAAGATATTTAGTGTATGATCTCTACTTCCCATTGAGAGTGTAAGTGAAAGACGATTGATTCGTTTGTTCATTGAATGATGAAATCTTTATTGCTTCCTACTCTGATCTGGGCATAGTCTGAAGAATCAGGATCAAAAGATGAATCAGACCAAGGTTTCTGTCCATCATGAACTCAGAGCTGAGAGAGAAAGACTAGTATCTAAAGGCATAATGAAATCTTTCTAGTCGGATAGAGTTGTCAAGGGACATTCCTTCCGATCACAGAGAGATGTTAGTGTAAATATACAAGGGGGAAAAAATCCATCACCAGGCTGGTGTGCAGAAAGGAGAAATCCCCAGGTGCCTGAAATGAAGAGCAAGCAGTGATCAGTGGGAAGGAATGAAACAAAAGGTCCTGTGAAAACATGGGAAATATGTATGATTCTTAGGGGGCTAGAGTTTCAGAATCCTATGGGGATGAGAGCTGAGGCAATAGGAAACAAACTCCTTACCAAGGCTGTCAATGAAGAATGAAGGGCCTTAGCATGAAATAAGGGAATTTCTGCCGAAGATTGAATAGGGAAGTCTGTCAACTATGCTGGGCCACTGGGATCACCCTCAAAAAAATTAAAACCCCAGCCTACGCTCTACATGGGTATGGGGTTGGGGTACTTCTCTTATAGTGCACAAGCCACAAACCAAGAAGATAATGTAAAAACTGTGTCTGGAATTGATTAAACTATGAGATCCTGAGAGGGGCAGCCTAAAGCCAAGTCATAAAAATGTCTCAACATTTTTATGTTGCATGGGTTTACCACAAAAAACAAAATTTAAAAACTCAAAACCACAAAACAACAAAACTCCTGATGTTAAGTGTACTTTTAAATATTTTAGTGTGTAGAAGAGAGGGAAAAAGCCACCATTAGTGAGAGTCAGACAAAAGACATGGAGAAGTTCCTATCTTAGAAACTACAAGCAATAGATCAATTTGAGAGAGTAAGTATGTTTAACATGTTTTCTGGTAAAAGAGGAAATAGAAACCATAGGGCAAGTACAGGATAAGATGACCGAAAAGTAGACATTTTACATGAACTAAATAGAAATTCTGTAATTTAAAAATAGAGTTATAGAAATTAAAAATTCATCAAATGCGTTAAACAGTAGATGTACTCAGCTGTAGAGAGAAGTGGTGAACTGAAAGATAGATTCAAGATAATACGGTAGTTCAGAGATTAGAACATCACCTTAGCCATTCCCTCACCCGCTTTTCCCCACAGTGCTTAGACAGACACTAAGACAACATTCCAGCCTTGGTGGACTTTGCCTTCTAGAGGGAGAAATAGACAATTATGAGTCCTTTCATTGACCCCATTGACCATGCTATCAATAATACCTCAAAACATTTAATGTGGGTGTGCCATATCGCCCCATATATGTTTTGCTGCAAATCCTTACCAGGCTGTATTGACATCATCAATTCTGGGCCCATCTCTTTTAAAGTCAGGGCTCTCTTATCCTTTGGCAGCTCTTATTGCCCAACACAGTGCCTGGTGTGTAGTGGAAAACATGTGTTAAATTGTATGGGTTCCAACACCATCTGTGCCAATTTATAGTTATTATGTGTGAATTCCTACTAGGGGTGGGGCACTTGCCAAGCATGTGAAGGCATCATTTGAATTCACAGCATCCTGTGCAGTAGCACAGACAGGCATCTGAGGCTCAGGGGGTTAAAGAACTTGGCTGAAGGGCAAAGCTGATGAGTGGTAGTGCCAGGATTCCCACCAAGGCCTCCAGGCTAAGTCCAGGGAGCCATGCCCAACATGGCAGCTGATTACGCTATCTCATTGCATTCATATTCCCTCCTCCAGTGGGACAATTGCCCTTACATGGAGAAGAAGTAAAATAAAAGTCTGTCACTTGGTATTCTCTAATGCCTTTCTGTTCATCGACCTGCTCTATTCCACTTGTAATCCCAGATTGGCTTCTCAGCTCTGTTTCACCCATCAGTCCCACTCTGGTTCCCCAGCTTCATGCTGATCCTGGTTTTCTGTTAAATGAGTCCAGTCAGTGGCATTAAACACTTACCTGTTTATCCTTTCCAACAGGAAATGAAATTTAAAAGAGACAAGGCCACCCGGGAAGAGCCGTTGAAAAGCTACTATTGATGGGGCACAGGGGTAATTTCTGAAACAAATGCTTCAGAACCAAGTGCCTCCTAAAATAAATCGATCTACAGGGGCCTAACCTCAGCTTCCCCATGGGGGTTTTGGGGTGGGGCGTGAGGAGGGCCTCTTTCCCCCTCTTCCATTTTCAGTCACATGAGGTCTCAGAGGTTCTCTATAGAAAGCCAAATGTTTCTTTTGGAGAAAGCACTGGAAATTGCACCCGTAGGTAGCAGAAAGGGAGGGAGCCTCAGCTTAAAAAAAAAATACTGAGGCCTGATTCCAACTGCGAATAGTTCTCTGTGCTGACAGACTAGATTTGGGGGTATTTTGTCCTGCTTTGCTTTTTTAAGAGCTGGCTTTCTCTACCAGCTCGGAGCTTTACACATAGCAGGGAGGCATACAGCAAAGTTCTTATGAGCATGAACTCTGGAGTTACTATGACTCTGAGCTTCCTTTTGCTCACCTGTGGAGCAGAGGCCTTGGTCTTTATCAGCTGAGATTGTTTTCCTGGCCAACTAACACATCTGTGGGTCACTCTTGGGTTGTGCCCTAGGATACCTGCTTGCGTGGTTGCAGTAGACAGATACATGCTGGCCTCAGCCCCTTAGCTCACTGTCAAGGGCTGTGGCCTTGACTCAGGGAATGGTTGCTTCCTCTGGTCCCCGCTCTCTGTTACTAGATTTGTCCTTGGTACATAAAGAGTCTATTTAAATGACATTGGAGTTTGGTTCACAGCTAGACCTCCTGGGGCAATTGAGTCCTTTCTTTGTCTTCTAATTATATGTTTCTGGAACAGGGGCAGTGGGTGAAGGGGCCAGAGATGGATGAACTGGATCAGGAGTCTTGGTACTTGGCAAGCTAAAGTATAGTCTTCCTAGGACTAGTAGCTTGTCAAAGGAATTTCTGGGGATATCCGTGTGGTATTCTAAACCACCCAAGTTCAACAGGCTTTAATCTTATGCATTGTCTTCTAAATATTGATAGCACTGTTTGCTTTGAAAGACTGATATCATCCTGCCACTACAAAAGCACTTGGAGGCTATATAACCCTTATATAGAAAATGGGAGAAGTAGTCTCACTCCAAAGGGTTACATAGAGTCTAAAGCCCCACCCAGGTGGCTCAAATGGTAAAGAATCTGCTTGCAATGCAGGAGACTCGGGTTCAATCCCTGGAAAAGGGAATGGCAACCCACTCCAGTATTCTTGCCTGGAGAACTCCATGGACAGAGGAGCCTAGCAGGCTGTGGTCCATGGGGTCACACAGAGTCAGACATGACTGAAGTGACTGAGCATGCACGCATGCACCCACTCCAGTATTATTGCCTGGAGAATCCCATGGACAGGGGAGCCTGGCAGGCTACAGTCCATTGGATCACGAAGAGTTGGACAGGCCTGAGCAACTAAGCATGCACACATGCACAGTCCCACCGTAGTCTCTAGAACAAATAGCTACTCATTGCAGGTAATGCTATTGCCCCCACCCCTTCTTATTCCCAAGGGGAGGGTAGTATGATCCATTGAATGAACACTTGACAAAAAACTTAGAATCTACTCACAGCTCAAATCCACAACCAGTTCAGTGCCTTGTCAATTAAGCTTTAGGCGTCAATGTTCACACCTATAAAAAGAGAGTTATCAATCCTTCTTCTATAAGGCTTCAATGCTACAGGGTCCAGTATGATAGCCACTAGCCACCTGTAGCTGTTGAGTACTTAAAATATGGCCAGTCCAGAATGAGATTAGTGTGACTATAAAACCTAAACCAGATTTCAATGGCTTATCTCATTGGAAAAAGACTTAAAATACCTTATTAATAACTTTTTAATTGACTATATAAATCAATCACTTAAACAGTTATAGAAATCCAATCATTAAAACTATCATTTCTCATATATCAAATTTAGTGAAATACTCAGGGAAACTCAGCCTGGTGCTCTGTGATGACCTAGCGATGTGGGATAGTGGGGTGGAAGGGAGGTTCAAGAGGGAGGGGATATATGTATGCTTATGACTGATTCACATTGTTGTATGGCAGAAAACAGCACAACATTATAAAGCAATTATTCTCCAAATAAAAATAAATTTAAAAAAGAAGAAGCAGCAACTATATATGTATATATATATTATTAAAATTAATTTCACCTGATCTTTTTTAATGTGGCTACTAAACAATTAAAAATTACACATATCACTTGCATTATAATTCTGTTCAAAGCTGCTGTTCTAGTGAACCAACAGCTAGAACCTCAGATGAATCTCCTAACCTATGTTTTCTCCTTGCAACATGAGGAAATGTTTTTATATCTATACAAGATTTAATGTTCTAGGAACTGGTTTTTATTAAAAGAAATTTTTTGAAAACTGATTTTGTGTGTTTGTGTGTGTATGTGTGTGTGCTTCAGTTGCTTCAGTCATGTCTGACTCCTTGCGACCCCATGGACTATAGCCTGCCAGGCTCCTCTGTCCATGGATTTCTCCAAGAATACTGGAATGGGTTGCCATTTCCTCTTCCAGACCTAGGGATTGAATCTGCATCTCCTACATCTCCTGTTTGGCAGATGTGTTCTTTACTATTAGTGCCACTTGCTGCTGCTGCTGCTAAGTCACTTCAGTCGTGTCCGACTCTGTTTGACCCCATAGACGGCAGCCCACCAGGCTCCCCCGTCCCTGGGATTCTAGGCAAGAACACTGGAGTGGGTTGCCATTTCCTTCTCCAATGCATGAAAGTGAAAAGTGAAAGTGAAGTCGCTCAGTCGTGTCCGACTCTTCTCGACCCCATGGACTGCAGCCTACCAGGCTCCTCCGTCCAAGGACTTGCCAGGCAAGAGTACCATAGTGGGGTGCCATTGCCTTCTCCAGTGCCACCTGGGAAGCCCCAATTTTGTGTGTGTATAATGCTTAAAAATATGTCAAGTACTTTATGTGTAATGGATAAGCATTATTGATTATAATCTGATCATTAACGCTCAAGAAAGGCTATATTTTAAATAATCTCCCTCCTGTGGAGAAAAACTTTATAGGTTAGAAGTCCAAAGTGTAATGGTTACATGAAGGATAGCAATGGGACCCCAGAACAAGTGAGGAAACCCCAGGTCAGGCAGATGTTGGGTATATTCGAACAGTGCTCTGATGATCCAGCATTGCCTCTGACTCTCAGACTTCACTCTGCACTGTTCTGTCTTGCTGTCTCTGCTCCACTGGCTTCCTTTAGTTTCCTCTAACAAAGCGCTTTCCTCACCAACGGCACTGTCCAGAATCCCCTTTCTCTTGCTTTCTCCCTCCTTTGTGTCTTGAACTAATTCTCATCTCCTCAGATAAGCTTTTCCTGGTCATCCATAGTTTCCTTTTCCTTTATAATGATTTTAAAAAGTAGGGGAAAATCTGGTCTAGGTTTGGGAGCAGTGAGACGAACCCCTTCTTGATAAGGAAGCAAGGGAGCTTCTTGCTAACTCTACTGCGTCTGGTTTACCCCTCATTGACTCAATACAAGCTTTCAGTCCCTTTGCCTGGAACCCAGCATGGAAGCATGTGACATGGGAATCATTTCCTCTTCAACCAAGCTCCTCTCTCCAGGACTCTTGTTAATCCTCTTTACTTGACAAGTCCTTTCACTTTAGGGAAGGGAACCTCCAAGATGAGAACTGTGGGATTTTGTCATAAAATAGACAAAATCTATTTTGTGGATAATCTTGATCCTTCAAAGCCTGCTCCAAGGAGAGAAGTTGGCCACTGAACACCACCCCTGGGGCAGAAGGAGTCAGCCTCCCATTCAGTACTCTGTCCAGCTGTCATTCCAGCTCTAGCACCAGTTCTCAGCACCACTCCCTTCCATCAGCCTTCTCTCCCTTCCCCGGTGTGCTGCTGTCAGTGGGGCTTTCAGCAGAGAGGCCTGGGGTCCTCGGGTGTTCTGCAAATGGCCAGCATGGCTGTGTGAGGGGCACAGAGCTCCCCCAGCAACTACAGCCCAGTTGAGACAGAGTGGCAATTGAACAAGTCTGGAGATGTTTATGCTCCTGTGCTTACCATTTAGAATCAGGATAGAGATTAATCTACCTCCTACCATGGGTCTCAGATTCCTTACTCACTTGGTACTATTTTCAGTGTGTACGTGCGTGTATGCTCAGTCGTTTCAGTCATGTCTGATTCTTTGTGACCCTATGGACTGCAGCCCATGAGGCTCCTCTGTCTATGGGATTCTCCAGGCAAGAATACTGCAGTGGTTGCCATGCCCTCCTCCAGGGGATCTTCCCAACCCAGGGGTTGAACCTGCATCTCTTACATCTCCTGTATTGGCAGGCGGGTTCGTTACCACTAGTGCCACCTGGGAAGCCCATTCCTCACAAAGACAAATCACAGTCTTGCATTGATAAATAATCAGGAAGCAGCAGAGAGAACGTTTCTTGATACTCCCAGGCAAGCTTTGTCTTGCTGATGTCTTCGACTAGATTTAAACCTGCCTACGTAGAGACCTTCCTGAGCACCCACTTCAGAAATGGCTTTGGAATTTGGCCTCAAGCTGCTTCTAGAAACTTGTGGACTAGAGTCCTACTCACAGGGATTATAGGAGGCCTTTGTAGTGGCACCCCACTCCAGTACTCTTGCCTGGAAAATCCCATGGATGGAGGAGCCTGGTAGGCTGAAGTCCATGGGGTTGCGAAGAGTCAGACACAACTGAGTGACTTCACTTTCACTTTTCACTTTCATGCATTGGAGAGGGAAATGGCAACCCACTCCAGTGTTCTTGCCTGGAGAATCCCAGGGACAGGGGAGCCTCGTGGGCTGCCGTCTATGGGGTCGCACAGAGTCGGACATGACTGAAGCAACTTAGTAGCAGTAGCAGTTGTAGTTCTGGGCCTACAGGACTGGTCAACCTTTGTTTGAGGACTCGAAAGGACATTTGGACTTAGAGGCCTCTTGCTTGACAAGGGAGGGAGAAGAGACTCTACAAAATGCCATGAGGCTCCTGCCCCAACATCCATCTCTCCACCCCCTCCACTCCTTCTTGCTGTGTTCTGGAACCAGTCACTCATGGTTCCCCATCCTATTTCAAGCCACTGTGAAAATTCTGCTATTCGCTATGGTAAGAGTACCCTCCCACCCATTTGCCACCCTTAAATACCCTGTACAAATTCATCACTTGGAATAAATCTTTCCTGACCCCACCATCCCCCACAGAAAATCACGTCTTACTCTGTAGGGGAAGTGGTCATGCCCCATTGCACTGCTGGGGAATGCTGATTCCACGTATATATTTTCATTTTCTTTCTCCTTCCTCTCTCGTGCAAGGAATATGCATTAAGCATCTTTTCCATGTCAAAGAAAGCCCTCATGGCCCAGCCATTCTAGTAGGAGGGTCAGTCAGGAAGGGCACTATGGAAAGTGCTTTCAGAGCCACAAGAGTAGCTTGCCAGGCTGTGAACCCCTTGACATCAGAAGTTAGGTGTTATTTCTGCGTCCCTGTAGCTCTAACTCTAGTCAGTTCAGTTCAGGCGCTCAGTCGTGTCCAACTCTGCGACCCCGTGGACTGCAGCACACCAGGCTTCTGTGTTCATCACCAACTCCCGGAGCTTGCTGAAACTCATCCATCGAATTGGTACAGATATTTGAATAGATAAATAAATGAGTGGTGAAAATCAGAACATCAGAATTGAAAGGTACTTTAGAGTCATTGTCCTCTAACACTGCTAGTCTCAGAATCACCTGGAGAGACCCAGGCTCACTGAAGCAGACTAGACCCTAAGTCTCTATAATTAAATCAGCTTCCCAGGTGATTCTGATTCTCTTCAAAGTTTGAGGTCCACTGATAGAGCTGTAGGTCTTAACCCCCGCTGTGATTGGGATGATTTAAACAGTTGTTAATACCTAGGTCTGGGCTTCCATGGTGGCTTAGATGGTAAAGAATCTGCCTGTAATGCAGGAGACCCATGTTCGATTCCTGGGTCAGGAAGGTCTCCTGGAGAGGGAATGGCTACCCATTCCAGTATCCTTGTCTGGAGAATTCCATGAACAGAGGAGCCTGGTGGGCTACAGTCCATGGGGTCTCAAAGACCGAGTGACTAACATTCAATGCCTAGGTCTGTTCCCCACCCTCATTCTCATTTCACTTTTCTCATACACAGTCTGATTTGAGGGGTTTAAAAGCTCTCTGGGTGATTCTAATGTGCAGCGAAGCTGGAGAACCACTGGTATAGAGTTCTAGGCTAACCTACAGATCTTACCATAGTGTTCTAACAAGTGATTTAGTCAGGTACAGATGCTTGGAACTTTCTCCATTTCTGTGCTTAATTTTCTGAGGTAATACAGAGAAGAACTGGGCTTGGAGTGAGAAGTCCTTGGTTTATATTTGAGCTCTGTGGCTAACTCAATTTCTTGAAAATTGTGCTTTACTTTTGAGGTTTTTTTTTTTTGCCCTTTTTATCTGTAAAGTGGGAGAGAACACCAGACTGCCAGGGTTGTCTTGAGTACAAATGTGATGACAGAGGTAAGAGGGCTGAGCTAGGTCCCAGACCTGCCTATTAATAAATAAACATAGAGATAGATTGACACTGATATTGACTTAACATACTTTTGAAGATGTCTGAATAAGTTGGCATAACTCCATCACTTATTTAATGTGGCCATAGGGAATAATATTTTCCTGCCTTATAAAGTAACACCACAGTTACCATATACTGAGAGTTTTTTATGTACTGTAAACACATAAAGTGATTTACATGTATTATTGCATCTAATCCTCATGATAATTCTAAGAGATATTATGTCCATTTTATGGATAAACAAACTGAGCCATGGACAAATGTAATTCACTGAATGCTGCTGCTGCTGCTAAGTCGCTTCAGTCGTGTCCGACTCTGTTTGACCCCATAGACGGTAGCCCACCAGGCTCCCCGTCCCTGGGATTCTCCAGGCAAGAAGACTGGAGTGGGTTGCCATTTCCTTCTCCAATGCATGAAAGTGAAAAGTGAAAGTGAAGTCGTTCAGTCGTATCCGACTCCTAGCGACCCCATGGACTGCAGCCTACCAGGTCCCTCCATCCATGGGATTTTCCAGGCAAGAGTACTGGAGTGGGGTGCCATTGCCTTCTCCGAATTCACTGAATAGTGCCCCCCAAAAAACATATGTCCACATCCTAATCCCCAGATCCTATTAAATTTTTATTATTTATAAAAACAGTGTTGGTAATGTAATTAAATTAAGGAAAGGACCTTGAGAGGAGATCATCCTGCATGTCAAGATGGGCCCTAACTGTCTACAGGTGTCATTATATAAGCTAGTGGCAGAGGGAGATTTCCTACAGACCCACAGGGGAGGCTGCAGAGATTGGAGTGGTGGAGCCACAACCCAGCAATGCCCCAGAAAATGAAAAGAGGCAAGAATGAATATGGTCCCCAAAGGGAGCAGGGTTCTGCCTGATTTTGGACTTGCAGCCTCCAGAATTGTGACAGAATAAATTTCTGCTGTTTTAAGCCACCAGGTTTGTAGTAATTTGTTACAGCAAAATCAGAAAACTAATAAAAGCAATTTCAACAATTTGCCTAATATCACAAGCTGTGAAACTAGAATTCAAACCCATGTCTTTACCCCAATATAGTCTAATGCCTCCAAACTGAATTGGAATTTGTACTAGAATATCTTAGATTCATTTGCTCGACAAATGTATATTGCATGCCTACCATGGACAAAGCCTTTTCTAGGGTCTAAAGATGCAATAATGAACAAAACAGAAATGGTCTTGCCTTCAGAAACTCTTAAAGGGCTTCCCAGGTGGCTCAATGGTAAAGAATCCGCCTGCATTCAGGAGATGCAGGAGACATGGTTCGATCCCTGGGTCAGGAAGATCCCCTGGAGAAGGAAATGTCAACCCACTCCAGTATTCTTGCCTAGAGAATTCCATGATCAGAGGAGCCTGGCGAGCTACAGTCCATGGGGTTGCAAAGAGTTGGACAGGACTGAGGGACTAAGCACACATACACTAAATTCAAGAGACATTTTAATAATTAATTTACACATGTGCTATACTAAAAATAATTTAATTGAAGCCATGATAGATGATTTAAAGGAGGATTATGAAAGCATAGTTGTATAAAAACAGACTGTAACCCTGGAACAAAGGGTACATCCTCCTTGGCTAGGCCCAGCTAATAGCCACCTGAGGTCAGGGTTGCTCTGCAGCTCTTCTGGCCTGTTTCCTGAGAGGTAACACGTCTACAACTTCATTTTAGTCCTCCTGCACTTCAGGAAAAGCAGTCCAGATACAAGGCAAGTCTTTTGCTTGGGATAAGGCACACAATAGGAGGAAGGCAGTAAGGCCTTCAGCAGGCAGTGAGCTCTGCAACCCATTACAGACATCATTCTGAGGCAGTGGAGTGTGGGGAACTGTTTTTAGACAAGGTTGGAAATTTTTGCATTCCTGTGCCAGGCAAGATTTCCTGTAGAGCCCTGAGAAGCTCACTAATCATCTCTTTAGTTCCAAGTGATATTACTTCAGGGCAGTTCCTGTCAAGGCCCCATGCTTTAATATCTCTTTGCTTGGGTTTATTCCATCAAATGCTTCATTTGCTTTGAAAAAATGCCCCGAGCCTCAGCTGGCCCAGCAGCTTAGGAAGTTCAACTCGCCGCGTGCCTCAGAGGGCTCCTAGCTCTGACCCTGATTGCTGCAACTAAGACTAACTTATTTTCTGACCATTTTCTGCAAATGATTTCATTTTGGGGGCCCTACGTCAACCCTGATCCACTCCAGGCTTTGCAGTACAGTTGTGTAGAATACCAGTTGATTTGCGAGAATTCTGTATCCATGGCCTTTACTTATCCTCTGAAATCAGAAAGCTGTGTTTTCCTGGAGATCCTTCGCAGGTCTCTCATTTCAATCCTTTCCCCCAACTCTTATATTCCCTTATTCCTTCAGCAGGTTTTTATAAAGTGCTAGCTGTGTGCCAGGCATTGTAGTAAAACAGAGTAGTGAAAACACAAAATTTCTCACATGAGCTTCACTTCCTGGTGGTATTAGCAAACTCCTGTGTGGAAAGTTCTGTTCCAGCTAATACTTCTTGAGTTCCCTCTCTGTCCCCGGCACTGTATTAGACATTTTACTCACAATACCATCCCATTTAATGTGCTATCAAAACCCTGTGAGGTAGGTAGTATTATGTCCACTTTTCTAGGCAGGAAAATAAGCTTAGAGAAGTAGAGTGACTCAGCTCATAAATGGCAGAGCCAAGAGTCAAATCCAGATTTTTCTGACCTCAAAGTCCATACTCTCCATGACTACCTAGTTCTAAAGTAATAATCCATGTTCATTGGAAGGTAAAAAATAATGGCATTATAAGCTTATGAAAATCCTTTCTGGAAGAGGGTATTCTTAATTACCCTTAGGTGATTTTTCTAATATGTGTTTTTGCTCTAATTTCCGCATTTTCTTCAATAAATATCCTGTACTCTTGTAGTCAGATAAAATATAAGTAGAATACATAAGAAAATAAAAAACAAGTACTCAAATACATGGACTTGCACATTCATAGTAACACTGTTAATGATAGCCAGAAGATAGAAACAGTCTCGATGTCCATTCAGTTCAGTTCAGTCGCTCAGTCGATGTCTATTAGTGGGTGACTACACTGACAAGTTGTGGTATGCACACAACAGAATATTATTCAGCCATAAAAATGAGTGGAATACTGATACAGATTCAGAGTGGATGGACCTCAAAAATGTTACACTAAGTGAAAGAAGTCAGATGCAAAAAGTTCCATGTTCCATTCATGTAAAAAAAATATCCAGAATACTGCAATGCCTAGAGATTGAAAATGATTAGGTTGTTGCCAGGGGCTGGGATGAGGGAGAATAAGAACTGCTTAACAAGTCTGGGGTTTCTTTTTCAGATGAGGGGCATATTTTGGAAGTAGATAGAAGTGGTGGTAATGTAACACTACAAATATACTAAATGACACTGAATTTTGTAATTCACTTTAAAATGGTTCCTTTCACATTATTTGAATTTTGCCTAAATAAAAATCAGAAAATTCAAAATAAGTAAAAGAGACATTGATACGCTTTTATCCTACTATTCTTTACTGCTGGTACTGTGTGCTATAAAAATGAATTTGAAATCTCCATGCCAGGGCTGTTTTTATTTAGAGTTGCAGCCCCTAATCCAAGTAAGAGTCTTGGCCTGCCCACTAACTAAAGTAACTTGGGCCAGTCACTTAACCTCTTGGAACTTTAGTGCTCTCAGCGGTCACACAGAATAATGTCCACTGGGATCATTATCAGATCCTAATAAGATAATGTTGTGCTCTGCAAACTGTAAAGTGACTTACATTAATTCCCCCAGGCTTTGTTTTTACATCAAGAACCACTAAGTAGGGACTTCCCTGGCAGTCCTGTGGTTAAGATTCCATATTTTCATTGTAGGGGCATGGGTTTGATCCCTGTTTAGGGGATTAAGATCCCACATGCCATGTGGTGTGGCCAAAAAAAAAAAAAAAAAAAGAATGACTAAGTTATTAGAAATCATCTCCAACTGCTTATCAAGTATGTGTGTTAAAAGAATCATGAAAACAAAAGTAAGTGGTGAAATCTTGGTAACATGTGTATATTGAAGTGTGTGTGTTAGTCACTTCAGTTACATCTGACTCTTTGTGACCCCATGGACTGTAGTGCACCAGGCTCCTCTGTCCATGGAATTTCCCAGGCAAGAATACTGGAGTGGGTTTCCATCTCCTTTTCCAGGGGATCTTCCCAACCCAGGGATTGAACCTGGGTCTCCTGCATCACAGGCAGATTCTAATGCTTTTTGTTGTTATTGACAATGTTGTTTTTTATTTGTGGGTGTTTTGTTCTTGCCTTTGTGATAAAGTCTATTCAGGTAAAGACAAATATTTTGGCTGGGGATGGGGAGAAGGCGAGGTTTAGAGAACAGGATACATGTACCCCAATGTTCATTGCAACATTAGTTGCAATACAAGACATGAAAGCAATCTAAATGTCCATTACAGATGAATGAATAAAGATGTGGTGTGTGTGTGTGTATATATACACACACATACATATGGATATATGTGCATATATGTATGTATATCCAGTATATATGTGTGTGTGTGTATACATAACACACTGTAATGTTACTCAGCTATAAAAAAAGGATGAAATAATGCCATTTGTAGCAACATAGATGAACCTAGAAATTATCATACTAAGTGAAGTAAGTCAAAGACAAATATCATATGATATTGCTTATATGTGGAATCTAAAAAAAAAAAAAAACAATGATACAGGTGAAATTATATACAAAATAGAAACAGACTCACAAACATTTAAAAAAAAAAAAAATTATGGTTACCAAAGAAGAAAGGGGAAGGAGAGAGATAAATTAGGAATTTGGGATTAACATATGCAAACTACTATATATAAAATAACCAATGACCTACTGTATAGCATAGGAAACTATTCTCAGTATTTTCTATGCTTCCCAGGTGGCTCAGTGGTAAAGAATCTGCCTGCCAATGCAGGAGACACAGGAGACGTGAGTTTGATCACTGGGTTAGGAAATTCCCCTAGAGGAAATGGCAACCCACTCCAGTGTTCTTGCCTGGAAAAATCCCATGGACAGGCTGCAGAATCGGACAGGACTGAGCAACTGAGCAGCAGACACACATAAGGAAAAAGAATCTGAAAAAGAATTTATATATAGATGTGTGTATATTTGTGTGTGTGTGTAGCTGAATCACTTTGCTATATACCTGAAACTAACACAACATTGTAAATCAACTATATTTCAATTTTTTAAAATCTATGTGCATATTTACAGTCCCTAGCAACAGTGTCGGAGAAGGCAATGGCACCCCACTCCAGTACTCTTGCCTGGAAAATCCCATGGACGGAGGAGCCTGGTGGGCTGCAGTCCATGGGGTCGTTAAGAGTCAGACAAGACTCACGACTTCACTTTCACTTTTCACTTTCATGCATTGGAGAAGGAAATGGCAACCCACTCCAGTGTTCTTGCCTGGAGAATCCCAGGGACAGGGGAGCCTGGTGGGCTTCTGTCTATGAGGTCGCACAAAGTCGGACACGACTGAAGCAACTTAGCAGCAGCAACAGTGTAGGAGAATGCACCATTCTACTTATTTTCACTTGAGCTAAGTATTGTCATTTTTTTAGTCACTATCAATTTTAAAAGCAAAAATGGAATGTCATTGTTATTTTGACTTTCATTTCTTTGATAACTAAGGTTGAATTTTTTTCTCCATTCAGTGGCATTTTTTCCTCAATGAATATCCATTCCTTTTTCTCACTTTATTAATGTATTTATCTTTTTTACTGCTTTGAAATCTGCATCTTTAAAACTAGCTTTTAATTTTGCTATGTTATGTGTTCCTTTTTCATACAGATAACTTTTAACTTTACAAAAGCAAATCTAGCAATCCTTTCCTTCATGATTTTTTACTTTGATGTCATGGTTAGGAAGGCCTTTCCTTCCCCAGGGTTATAGAAGGATTTATATTTTCTTGAAGATATAAGTAAACACTTCCTTTTCAAAATCTGGATCAAGTTGAATAATATTCCCAGCCCTAGAAAGAGCAACAAATTAATCTAGTGCCAGAGTCAACTGTATCTCCACAGCTTGGTCACACAGTATCTCCCAGATAAACTGCCCCATAGATGCACAACAAGCTGTGGGAAATTCTTAAAAAGATGGGAGTATCAGACCAGCTTACCTGTCTCCTGAGAAACCTGAATATGGGTCAAGAAGTAACAGTTAGAACCGGACATGGGAGGAGGAGCTAAGATGGCGGAGGAGTAGGATGGGGAGAACACTTTCTCCCCCACAAATTCATCAAAAGAACATTTAAACGCCGAGTAAATTCCATAAAACAACTACTGAATGCCGGCAGAGGACATCAGGCACCCAGAAAAGCAACCCAAGTCTTTGAAAGGAGGTAGGAAAAAATATAAAAGACAAAAAAAAGAGACAAAAGAGGGAGGGACGGAGTTCCCTCCCTGGAAGGGAGTCTTAAAAAGAGAGAAGTTTCCAAACACCAGGAAACCTTCTCACTGCCGAATCTGTGCGGAGCCTTGGAAGCACAGAGGGCAACATAACAGGGAGGAAAAATAAATAAACAATTAAAACCCGCACACTGTGAGCCCTACAGTAACTCCCCCAGCGGAGAAGCAGCACAGATGCCTGCACACGCCACTAGCAAGCGGGGGCTGGGCAGGGAGGCGCGGCGCGGGCTGCAACACTTAGAGTAAAGATCTGGCCTGAATACCCTGAGCGCTATCTGAGCGAAATAATTTGCTCTAGCAAACCAGACTGTGGGATATCTACCACGCAAAAAGCCAGCCCTAACCTAAGACACCACCAGGCCCGTGCACTGAACAAAGGACTGAACAGAGATAGCGGGTGGCAGACCATCCCCCTCCAGTGACAGGCAGCCAGAGACGGAACGGGACAATCGCAGCCCCAGAGAGACATTATCTATAAAACTGTAAGCAGGCTTCTTTGCTAACTAAAACTTCTTGGGGGTCTGGACGGTCAACATCTGCCTGAGAAGGTGTGCCGGTTGCACACCTAGATAACCGAGCGGTGGAGAGGCGATAAGTCACAGCAATCGCGGCGCCAAACACCTCATCACCTGAGCTGCTCGGATCTGGGAAGGGCATGAAACGCAGGCCCAACCGAGTCTGCTCCTCTGAGGACTACCCGAGTGCCTGAACCTGAGCGGCTTGGACCTGGGAGGTGCAGGCAGCCCAGGGCCAGCCACGGATGGTTCCTGGCGGAGCAACCTAGAGCCTGAGCAGTGTAGGCAGGGAGGCTACACGTGCCATGAGCGGGGGCAGAGCCAGTGTGGCTGAGGCACTGAGAGCACACGCCAGTGTTATTTGTTTGCAGCATCCCTCCCTACCTCCCCACAGCGTGACTGAACAAGTGAGCCTAAAAAAAAAAAAGTGTCCTCCACCGTCCCCTTTGTGTCAGGGCAGAAACCAGACACTGAAGAGACCAGCAAACAGAAGAAGCTATAACAGAGGGAACCGCCTTGGAAGCTACAGGCAATAGATTAAAACCCTGAGGTTAGTACCAACTACGTAGGAAGGGGCCTATAGATCTTGAGAAATATAAGTCGGACCAAGGAACTAGTCAAAAATGAACTGAACCCACAATACTTACAACAAAACCAGAGAAAGTCCTAGATATATTTTTACTATTTTTACGATCATTCTTTCTTTCTTTCTTTTTTAATTAAAAAAAAAATTTTAAGTCCTCTATTATTCCTTTAATTTTCACTTTTATAACTGATTACTTCCAAAAAAAAAAAGACCCTATTTTTTTAAAGCAAACTTCATATATATATATATTTTTTTTTTATAATTTTTTTTTACCTTTTTTTTTTTCTGTTCTTTTTCTTTAACATTGTATTTTTTGAAATTCCAAACTCTACTATAGATTTTTAATTTTAGCTTTTTGGTATTTGTTATCAATTTTGTACCTATAGTTTTTTTTTTATAATTTCTGTGACCCTATTTTTTTTTCTTTTCTCTGTTTCTTTCTCTTCTTTTTAAAAAACATTACATATCTGAAATTTCAAACTCTAGATTTTTAATTTATGCTTTTTGGTATTTGTAATCAATTTTGTACCTGTAGTTTCTTTATAATTCATGCAACTTTGTTTTTGTTTGTTTGCTTTTTCTCTCTCTTTCTTTTTCTTCTTTTTTTAACATTCTATTTTTGAAATTCCAAACTCTACTCTAGACTTTTAACTTTTGCTTTTTGGTATTAGTTATCAATTTTGTACCTATATTTTCTTTATAATTTTCGTGACCTTGTTTGTTTTTGTTTGTTCGTTTTCTCTGTCTTTCTTTTCCTTCTTTTCTTTAACATCGTATTTAAGAAATTCCAAACTCTACTCTAGATTTTTAATTTTCGCTTTTATGTATTTGTTACCAATTTTGTACCTTAAGAACCCAATCTTCAGTGCCCATTTTTCACTAGGGAGCGAGATTACTGGCTTGACTGCTCTCTCTCCCTTTGGACTATCCCCTTTCTCCACCAGGTCGCCTGTGTCTCCTCCCTAACCCCTCTCTACTCTACCCAACCCTGTGAATTTCTGTGTGTTCCAGACAGTGGAGAACATTTAGGGAACTGATTACTGGCTGGATCTGTCTCCCTCCTTTTCATTCCCCACTTTTATCCTCCTGGCCACCTCTGTCACCTTCCTCCTTCTTCTCTTCTCTGTATAACTCTGTGAACAACTCTGAGCGGTCCAGTTATGGAGTGCACATAAGGAAGAGATTACTGGCTAGCCCACTCTCTCCTCTATTGATTCCACCTCATCTCATTCGGGTCACCTCTAACTCCCTCCTCCCTCTTCTCTTCTCCATGTAACGCTGTGAACCTCTCTGGGTGACCCTCATGGTAGAGAAACTTTTCATCTTTAACGTAGATGTTTTATTAATGGTGCTGTATAGAAGGAGAAGCTTTGAAACTACTGTAAAAGTAAGACCAATAACTGGAAGCAGGAGGCTTAAGTCCAAACCCTGACTCCAGGGAACTCCTGACTCCAAGGAACATTAATTGACAGGAGCTCATCAAATGCCTCCATACCTACACTGAAACCAAGCACCACACAAGGGCCAACAAGTTCCAGGGCAAGACATACCAAGCAAATTCTCCAGCAACAAAGGAACACAGCCCTGAGCTCCAAGATACAGGCAGCCCAAAGTCACCCCAAAACCACAGACATCTCATAACTCATTACTGGACACTTCATTGCACTCCAGAGAGAAGAAATACAGCTCCACCCACCAGAACACCGACACAAGCTTCCCTAACCAAGAAACCTTGACAAGCCACCTGTACAAACCCACACAGAGTGAGGAAACGCCACAATAAAGAGAACTCCACAAACTGCCAGAATACAGAAAGGACACCCCAAACTCAGCAATTTAAACAAGATGAAGAGACAGAGGAATACCCAGCAGATAAAGGAACAGGATAAATGCCCACCAAACCAAACAAAAGAGGAAGAGATAGGGAATCTACCTGATAAAGAATTCCAAATAATGATAGTGAAATTGATCCAAAATCTTGAAATCAAAATGGAATCACAGATAAATAGCCTGGAGACAAGGATTGAGAAGTTGCAAGAAAGGTTTAACAAGGACCTAGAAGAAATAAAAGAGAGTCAATATATAATGAAAAATGCAGTAAATGAAATTAAAAACACTCTGGAGGCAACAAATAGTAGAATAACAGAGGCAGAAGATAGGATTAGTGAATTAGAAGATAGAATGGTAGAAATAAACGAATCAGAGAGGATAAAAGAAAAACGAATTAAAAGAAATGAGGACAATCTCAGAGACCTCCAGGACAATATTAAATGCTACAACATTCGAATCATAGGGGTCTCAGAAGAAGAAGACAAAAAGAAAGACCATGAGAAAATACTTGAAGAGATAATAGTTGAAAACTTCCCTAAAATGGGGAAGGAAATAATCACCCAAGTCCAAGAAACCCAGAGAGTCCCAAACAGGATAAACCCAAGGCGAAACACCCCAAGACACATATTAATCAAATTAACAAAGATCAAACACAAAGAACAAATATTAAAAGCAGCAAGGGAAAAACAACAAATAACACACAAGGGAATTCCCATAAGGATAACAGCTGATCTTTCAATAGAAACACTTCAAGCCAGGAGGGAATGGCAAGACATACTTAAAATGATGAAAGAAAATAACCTACAGCCCAGATTATTGTACCCAGCAAGGATCTCATTCAAATATGAAGGAGAAATCAAAAGCTTTTCAGACAAGCAAAAGCTGAGAGAATTCAGCACCACCAAACCAGCTCTCCAACAAATACTAAAGGATATTCTCTAGACAGGAAACACAAAAACGGTGTATAAATTCGAACCCAAAACAATAAAGTAAATGGCAACGGGATCATACTTATCAGTAATTACCTTAAATGTAAATGGGTTGAATGCCCCAACCAAAAGACAAAGACTGGCTAAATGGATACAAAAACAAGACCCCTACATATGTTGTCTACAGGAGACCCACCTCAAGACAGGGGACACATACAGACTGAAAGTGAAGGGCTGGATAAAGATTTTCCATGCATATAGGGACCAAAAGAAAGCAGGAGTAGCAATACTTATATCAGATAAAATAGACTTTAAAACAAAGGCTGTGAAAAGAGACAAAGATGGTCACTACATAATGATCAAAGGATCAATCCAAGAAGAAGATATAACAATTATAAATATATATGCACCCAACATGGGAGCGCCACAATATGTAAGACAAATGCTAACAAGTATGAAAGGAGAAATTAACAATAACACAATAATAGTGGGAGACTTTAATACCCCACTCACACCTATGGATAGATCAACTAAACAGAAAATTAACAAGGAAACACAAACTTTAAACGATACAATAGACCAGTTAGACCTAATTGATATCTATAGGACATTTCATCCCAAAACAATGAATTTCACCTTTTTCTCAAGCACACATGGAACCTTCTCCAGGACAGATCACATTCTGGGCCATAAATCTAGCCTTGGTAAATTCAAAAAAATAGAAATCATTCCAAGCATCTTTTCTGACCACAATGCAGTAAGATTAGATCTCAATTACAGGAGAAAAACTATTAAAAATTCCAACATATGGAGGCTGAACAACACGCTGCTGAATAACCAACAAATCACAGAAGAAATCAAAAAAGAAATCAAAATTTGCATAGAAACTAATGAAAATGAAAACACAACAACCCAAAACCTATGGGACACTGTAAAAGCAGTCCTAAGGGGAAAGTTCATAGCAATACAGGCATACCTCAAGAAACAAGAAAAAAGACAAATAAATAACCTAACCCTACACCTAAAGCAACTAGAAAAGGAAGAAATGAAGAACCCCAGGGTTACTAGAAGGAAAGAAATCTTAAAAATTAGGGCAGAAATAAATGCAAAAGAAACAAAAGAGACCGTAGCAAAAATCAACAAAGCCAAAAGCTGGTTCTTTGAAAGGATAACCATTCAGAACAAATTTGAATGGTCTGACCTTGGTTTATTATTAAAACTAACTTATAGCCAAGTTGTTTGTGTTTTTAATAGACTTACTTATTTTTAGGACTGCTACCATTTTATTTATGCCAAACTGCTTGCAAAAGCATGGGCTTCTAATTAAGACCTATCATCTTTTTTTGTTAAAACATTTGGTGCATGCTGGTTCATTTTCCT
This sequence comes from Bos mutus, assembly GCF_027580195.1. Classification (NCBI taxonomy): domain Eukaryota; kingdom Metazoa; phylum Chordata; class Mammalia; order Artiodactyla; family Bovidae; genus Bos; species Bos mutus. Next base: position 79,350,813 of record NC_091619.1, on the reverse strand, counting down.
GCACAGTAATCTCATACTGGACAGAGTTTCTTAAAATGCAGTATCTGTACTGTGATAGAGACAGAAAACCAGAATAGTAAATGGGCTTTGCATCCTTTTGACAAGACCATTTCTGCAACCTGGGGTGACTGACAAAATATTTCCTTCCCAGAAGTTCTTGGTCTCTGGCCTTCCTCCAGTCTCCTCATTTTCTTCTTTAGGTGATTCAATTCAGCCACATACACTTCACTATTTCTGGTAATTCAAATAACTTGTACCATTAGGGGATGCCTAGTGTGTTTGCCCAGGATTTTCCTACCAAACAAAAAAAATAAAAAATAAAAAAATAAAATCGACAAACCATTAGCCAGACTCATCAAGAAACAAAGGGAGAAAAATCAAATCAATAAAATTAGAAATGAAAATGGAGAGATCACAACAGACAACACAGAAATACAAAGGATCATAAGAGACTACTATCAACAATTATATGCCAATAAAATGGACAACGTGGAAGAAATGGACAAATTCTTAGAAAAGTACAACTTTCCAAAACTGGACCAGGAAGAAATAGAAAATCTTAACAGACCCATCACAAGCACGGAAATGGAAACTGTAATCAAAAATCTTCCAGCAAACAAAAGCCCAGGTCCAGACGGCTTCACAGCTGAATTCTACCAAAAACTTAGAGAAGAGCTAACACCTATCCTGCTCAAACTCTTCCAGAAAATTGCAGAGGAAGGTAAACTTCCAAACTCATTCTATGAGGCCACCATCACCCTAATACCAAAACCTGACAAAGATCCCACAAAAAAAGAAAACTACAGGCCAATATCACTGATGAACATAGATGCAAAATCCTTAACAAAATTCTAGCAATCAGAATCCAACAACACATTAAAAAGATCATACACCATGACCAAGTGGACTTTATCCCAGGGATGCAATGATTCAGTATCTGCAAGTCAATCAATGTAATACACCACATTAACAAATTGAAAAATAAAAACCATATGATTATCTCAATAGATGCAGAGAAAGCCTGTGACAAAATTCAACATCCATTTATGATAAAAACTCTCCAGAAAGCAGGAATAGAAGGAACATACCTCAACATAATAAAAGCTATATATGACAAGCGCACAGCAAACATTATCCTCAATGGTGAAAAATTGAAAGCATTTCCTCTAAAGTCAGGAACAAAACAAGGGTGCCCACTTTCACCATTACTATTCAACATAGTTTTGGAAGTTTTGGCCACAGCAATCAGAGCAGAAAAAGAAATAAAAGGAATCCAATTGGAAAAGAAGAAGTAAAACTCTCACTATTTGCAGATGACATGATCCTCTACATAGAAAACCCTAAAGACTCCACCAGAAAATTACTAGAACTAATCAATGATTATAGTAAAGTTGCAGGATATAAAATCAACACACAGAAATCCCTTGCATTCCTATACACTAATAATGAGAAAACAGAAAGAGAAATTAAGGAAACAATTCCATTCACCATTGCAACGGAAAGAATAAAATACTTAGGAATATATCTACCTAAAGAAACTGAAGACCTATATATAGAAAACTATAAAACACTGGTGAAAGAAATCAAAGAGGACACTAACAGATGGAGAAATATACCATGTTGATGGATTGGAAGAATCAATATAGTGAAAATGAGTATACTACCCAAAGCAATTTATAGATTCAATGCAATCCCTATCAAGCTACCAACGATATTCTTCACAGAGCTAGAACAAATAATTTCACAATTTGTATGGAAATACAAAAAACCTCGAATAGCCAAAGCTATCTTGAGAAAGAAGAATGGAACTGGAGGAATCAACCTACCTGACTTCAGGCTCTACTACAAAGCCACAGTCATCAAGACAGTATGGTACTGGCACAAAGACAGAAATATAGATCAATGGAACAAAATAGAAAGCCCAGAGATAAATCCACGCACATATGGACACCTTATTTTTGACAAAGGAGGCAAGAATATACAATGGATTAAAGACAATCTCTTTAACAAATGGTGCTGGGAAAACTGGTTAACCACTTATAAAAGAATGAAACTAGAACACTTTCTAACACCATACACAAAAATAAACTCAAAATGGATTGAAGGTCTAAACATAAGACCAGAAACTATAAAACTCCTAGAGGAGAACATAGGCAAAACACTCTCCGACATACATTACAGCAGGATCCTCTATGACCCACCTCCCAGAATATTGGAAATAAAAGCAAAAATAAACAAATGGGACCTAATTAACCTTAAAAGCTTCTGCACAACAAAGGAAACTATTAGCAAGGTGAAAAGGCAGCCTTCAGAATGGGAGAAAATAATAGCAAATAAAGCAACTGACAAACAACTAATCTCAAAAATATACAAGCAACTCCTACAGCTCAACTCCAGAAAAATAAATGACCCAATCAAAAAATGGGCCAAAGAACTAAATAGACATTTCTCCAAAGAAGACATACAGATGGCTAACAAACACATGAGAAGATGCTCAACATCACTCATTATCAGAGAAATGCTAATCAAAACCACTATGAGGTACCATTTCACACCAGTCAGAATGGCTGTGATCCAAAAGTCTACAAGCAATAAATGCTGGAGAGGGTGTGGAGAAAAGGGAACCCTCTTACACTGTTGGTGGGAATGCAAACTAGTACAGCCACTATGGAGAACAGTGTGGAGATTCCTTAAAAAACTGGAAATAGAACTGCCTTATGATCCAGCAATCCCACTGCTGGGCATACACACTGAGGAAACCAGAAGGGAAAGAGACACGTGTACCCCAATGTTCATCGCAGCACTGTTTATAATAGCCAGGACATGGAAGCCACCTAGATGTCCATCAGCAGATGAATGGATAAGAAAGCTGTGGTACATATACACAATGGAGTATTACTCAGCCATTAAAAAGAATACATTTGAATCAGTTCTAATGAGGTGGATGAAACTGGAGCCTATTATACAGAGTGAAGTAAGCCAGAAAGAAACACACCAATACAGTATACTAACGCATATATATGGAATTTAGAAAGATGGTAACAATAACCCTGTGTACGAGACAGCAAAAGAGACACTGATGTATAGATCAGTCTTATGGACTCTGTGGGAGAGGGAGAGGGGTGGGGAGATTTGGGAGAATGGGATTGAAACATGTATAATATGTATGAAACGAGTCACCAGTCCAGGTTCGATGCACGATACTGGATGCTTGGGGCTGGTGCACTGGGACGACTGAGAGGGAGGGTATGGGGAGGGAGGAGGGAAGAGGGTTCAGGATGGGGAACACAGGTATACCTGTGGCGGATTCATTTCGATTTTGGCAAAACTAATACAATATTGTAAAGTTTAAAAAAAAAAAAAAGAACCAGACATGGAAAAATTGACTGGTTCAAAATTGGGAAAGGAGTACGTCAAGGCTGTTACCCTGCTTACTTAATTTATATGCAGAGTACATCATGCAAAATACTGGGCTGGATGAATCACAGGCTGGAATCAAGACTGCCAGAGAAATATCAACAGCCTCAGATATGCAGATAATACCACTTTAATGGCAAAAAGCAAAGAGGTACTAAAGAGCCTCTTGATGAGGGTGAAAGAGGAGAGTGAAAAAGCTGGCTTAAAACTCAACATTCAAAAAACTAACATCATTGCATCTGGTCCCATTACTTCATGGCAAATAGAAGGGGAAAAGTGGAAGCAGTGACAAATTTTTATTTTCTTGAGTTCCAAAATCACTGTAGACAGTGACTGCAACCATGAAATTAAAAGACGCTTCCTCCTTGAAGGAAAACAGTGACAAGCCTATCCAGCACATTAAAAAACAGAGACAACACCTTGCTGAGCAAGGTCCATATAGGCAAAGCTACAGAATGTTTCCAGTAGTCCTGTATGGGTGTGAGAGTTGAACTATAAAGAAGGCTGAGCGCCAAAGAACTAATGCTTTTGAATTGTGCTAGAGAAGACTCTTGTGAGTCCTTTGGACTGCAAGGAGATTCAAACTGTCACTCTTAAAGGAAATCAACCCTGAATATTCATTGGAAGGACTGATGCTGAAGCTGAAGTTCCAATAATTTGGCAACCTGATGTGAAGAACTGACTCATTGGAAAAGACCCTGATGCTGGGAAAGATTGAAAGCAAAAGGAGAAGTGGGCAGCAGAAGATGAGGTGGTTAGATAGGATCACAGACTCAATGGACATGAGTTTGAGCAAACTCCAGGACACAGTGTAGGACAGAGGAGCCTGGTGCTCTGCTGTTCATCGGGTTGCAAAGTGTCAGACAGGACTTAGTGACTGAACAACAAGTCATATAATCCGATCTTCTAGTTGATTCCTAACTCTCTTCTAAAAGCCTCATACATGATTCCACACTGACCTTCTATATGAACACTTTCTGATTAGAAAGCTTTTACATGAACACTTTCTTTAGTGACATTATAGAAGCCTAGTCTACTCTTCCTTTTGAGAAGTTCTAAGGTTAGGATGGTCTTTCTTATGCTGAACCAACTGGCCTTCATTTTCATACTTCCTACCATGTCTACACCTTGTCAGAAAGTGTATGAAAACTGCTCTTCATAGTCATATTGGCCTTGTTTCCACTCGGGTGCTCAATAGCTGTATGGTCTTCAGTAAATTACTTAACCTCTTGGAGCCTAATTTTTTATCATCTATAAAACAAGAATTTAAAAATTCCTATTATTATACATTCTAACTGTGAGCACTTAACATGCTGAGCAGTTGTGGGTTGTCATTTATGACCTAATTATGTCTCAAGATTTCTTTAGTTCTAAGGTTCTAAGATGGGTGTGTACTGTTTGAAACAGTGTTTTATAACCTATGATTAATAAAGAAAGGCATAGTACATCTCCTGATAAGTTTGTAAGTATACTGAAGAGAAGCAAGGGTCAAAATCAATGCCATTAAATAATAATTTCAGTAATCTGTTATGAAACTTATTGTTACATAGATGTCTTCATTAGTTTCAGTATTGCTTTGAACTTTGGAATAAAATGACAGATAAGTCTCTGGGGGTCTTTTCTGCTCTTAGGTAGAGGATCTGGCATATGGACACCTAGACGTCTTGAGATGACCTTAAGGATTAGGGGAGAACATACATGACTGTGGTAGTGCATTATCGTTATCACGTTATTGCCCACAGAATCTTCTCTTTCTCAGGCTAAACAGTTACTGTTCTTTTCATTATTTTTCCTCCTAACTTGTTTTCTAGATCCTTCCCCCAAAAGAGGTAGCCTCCTGGAGTGAGCACACAGTATTCCTGGTAGACCTGGACCACATAAGATGCAGCAGCACCATCTCCTCCTTTTGCATTTTTATTCTTTCAGCCAAAATTCTAAGCCTTTGAGTAGCATCATCTTATTATTGATTGAACTGACTGACCCAGTATTCATATTTTATTTCAATATACTTCATTTATCATGTCATTTGATGTTATCATTTAGCATACTTAAAACCTTCCAACTTTGTATCTTATTCATTTGGTCCTTGTCTAAGACATTGATATGACTGTTGGCTGGGAAAGGATTTAGACAGAACCCCCAACCTGATTATATCTTTTCTTATTGCAAGTATGGAGAGCTATCTCTCTTACACTTGTATGTAATTGAGGATCATGTTTTTGAGCTTCTTTCTGTTTCTCTGAACTTTTTAAACTCAGCATTCCTATTTGTCCCATTAATGCATTTGAAAAGTGTTTGCTGAACTTTATGTACCAGAAACTGTGGTAATATGTGCCTGTCTACAAGAGGCTCACAGTCTCGTGGGAGAAACAGACTAAAAGGAAAGGGTAAAAATAGAAAATATGAGTGAGTTGTGGATAAGGCTTTATGGAGGTCGTGGCATTTGAACTGGGTGTTACAGAACGCATGGAAGTTTGCATAGCAGAAAGCATATCAAGGACACATCCTGCCATGCCCCAGATTTATTTCCTTAAACCACATGAATGCCAAAATTGCATGTTCATTTTCTCCCATAGTTCCTACTGTTCTTCAAACAACGATTCCTTGTTCAGAACTAGATTCTATTACTGGCATTCTAGGAGATGTGACCCCCATTCAGGATCATTAAGAATAGAGAATATGCATCGTCTTTTAGCTAGTAGATACTTTTAAGGTGTATTTAGATCACTGAACATCTCCTATCTCTCTAATGTCTTACCTCAGTGCCAGTTTTATGGTAACAGTAATTACAATACTATAATAATTTTTAGCATTTATAAAGTACCTTCCATATGCCAGGTAGTAGTACTTACATATATTACCAAGAATAATATATATCATAAGTAGTGCTTACATATATTATATATTATCTTTCTACCATTAACAAAGAAGAGGCATAAGTTCAAAGAGGTTGAGAAACTAGCATAAGGTCAATTAATAAAGCAGCAAAACCAAGATTTGAGCATTAGGCTCTCTGTCTCTGAAGCCTGGCCATTTATAGTTCCTCTTGCCAATTGGTCAGTATACCCATCCACTCTTCTCTTAGGTCTTTACTCGTTGATTCGCCTCAGTAGTTGCCCTTTGTATTAGTCTGTGGGGGCTGCTGTAATAAATATCATGGACTGTGTGGCTTGAACAGTGGAAATTTATCCTCTCACAGTTCTAGAGACTGGAAAGCCTGAAACTGAGGTCCATGAGGGATCTGTTTCTGGTGATGATGTTCTTCCTAATTTGCAAAGGTTGCCTTTTCACTGTGCCAAGAAATAGCAGAGAGAGAGAGGAAAAGGAGAAGGGAGACAGAGATTCTGCTCCGTATAAGGCCACCAGTCTTATCTGATGAGGTCCTCACTCAAGACCTCATTTAACCTTGCTTATATCCTGAAAGCCCTATCACCAAATACAGTCTCATTGGAAGTAAAGGCTTCAACATATGAATTTTAGGAGGATACAATTCAGTCCATAGCAGCCTTCTTTAAACATCTCTTACATTTTCACTTCTCCATGCTTTTGCTTATGTTATTCCCCCAGCATAAGCTTTCTGCCTTCCCAAATCCTTTCAGTTCTTGAGTATCCAACTCAAGTGTCACTTCCCATGAAGGCTTCTTTGATTTTCTCATGAAATTTAGTTGTTCCTTTTCTTATACAATAATAACACTTTGATTTAGTCCCTCTTTTACCCGGACTACATTATATATTCAGGCCTCTTGAAAGCAGAGACTCTGCCTTAATATTCTCTCAACTGACCTACCCCTAATTCTATTGGTACTCCCTAAGGATGTGACTTGAGTTATTCATTAGTTCTAAGGAATTAGGTAGGTTTAGGCTGAAGAAGAGAAGACTACAGGAAGCCTCATGACTCTTCAAATGTTGGAAGTGGTGCCTTACAGAGGGGAGAGAGAAAATGGTTCTGTGTTCCCTGACAGTTTTGAATTGAGACTACCAGATTAAAGTTACAAAGAAGTAAATTTCAGTGCAGTATATGAAAGACCTTTTTAATTTTTAAAAAAATGGAAAAGGGAAGAAAATTGATGTTCATTGATAACCAAGAGCTTAAGAGTTGTTCTTCACACATTGTTTCTCCTCTCACATAGCCTTATAAAATAGTTCTCTTCTTTTATAGATGATAAAACTAAAGTTCCAAAAGTCTAAAGACCTAGTATAATCTCATGAGTTAGTCTCCTTCACTTATTCCTTCATGAAGAATTGATCTCCCTCCCCCTAAATGTATTTAAGCAGACTATATGAACATTTTTTAGAAATGCTATATCAGGAATGCTTTGGGGGAGGGGGCAGCCCTAAGATGGTGGAGGAATAGGACAGGGAGACCACTTTCTCCCCCACAAATTCATCAAAAGGTCATTTGAATGCTGAGCAACTTCCACAAAACAACTTCTGAACACTGGCAGAGGACACCAGGCACCCAGAAAGGCAGCCCATTCTCTTTGAAAGGAAGTAGGACAAAATATAAAAGAGGTAAAAAGAGACAAAAGAGTTAGGGACAGAGACCCATCCCGGGGAGGGAGTCATGAAGGAATGCTTTGGGGAAATTGATATAATTAAGTCTTTTCTATTTCTAAAATGCTATAACTCAGGGATTCTCAATCCCTGACATTGATTTAATGGGAATAGACCTATAAAACCTATCTTCTGTCATTCTTTTTCAGAAAAGATACATTATAAAACTGTTATTAAAATTATTGCAAATTATCATTAAAGTATTTCATGTGTTAGTGGTTCCATTAGTTCATATTTATGAAGCTGTCTGGTGGAAACAGCTTTGGAAATACCCATGCTAACAAAATTTCTTGGGCTCCAAAATCACTGCAGATGGTGACTGCAGTCATGAAATTAAAAGATGCTTGTTTCTTGGAAGAAAAGCTATGACCGACCTAGACAGCATATTAAAAAGCAGAGACATTACTTTGCCAACGAAGGTCTGTCAATCAAAGCTATAGTTTTTCCAGTAGTCATGTATGGGTGTGAGTTGGACCTTAAAGCTGAGCGCTGAAGAATTGATGCTTTTAAACTGTGGTGTTGGAGAAGACTCTTGAGAGTCCCTTGGACTGCAAGGAGATCAACTAGTCAATCCTAAAGGAAATCAGTCCTGAATAATCATTGGAAGGACTGATGCTGAAGCTGAAACTCCAATATTTTGGCCACCTGATGCGACGAACTGAGTCATTGGAAAAGACTCTGATGCTGGGAAAGATTGAAGGCAGGAGGAGAAGGGAACAACAGAGGATGAGATGGTTAGACGGCATCACCAACTCAATGGACATGAGTTTGAGCAAGCTCCGGGAGTTGGTGATGGACAGGGAAGCCTGGCATGCTGCATTCCATGGGGTCACAAAGAGTTGGACACGACTGAACAACTGAACTGAACTGAGGCTAGATGGTGGCAACAGTTTTCTAGCCTGGCCTAGATAATGGCAACAGTTTTAAAACAAGGGCTATTTCATCTGGGGGAAAAAAAAGGACAAAATATATAAGAAGTCAGATGGATAAGGTACTTAGTTTTGCTATCCTGATTACATTCCATGCTGAAAGTGGGGGCCCATACACTGAGCCCCTTCACTGCCAGCTTCTGCTGCACACAGCCAGTATTCTGAAGCAGCCACCATTTTTCAGGGTGATTCATGTGTGAACATGTCTCCTCCATAAGAATTTGGGTCTTGTTCTTCTTCTAGAGTCAGGCTCTTATCAGACCAGAAATGTCTCCTCATACAAAAGCATCCAAGTTTGGGAAGTTTATGAATGATAAGGATAGTTGTTCACTCCAAATATGCAGCTGTTTTGGTCTGTGATATCTTATATTTGGCTACCCTGCTTTCTGTATTCAACAATATTAGACCTTAGAATCCTGTTAGTCTAAGTTTAGAAATAATTTTTAAATGATTGTATATCTCTATCTTCTCAATTCAGATAGTTTAACTCAATGTTCTCTTTCCTGTATGAAGTCATAGTCTTGAATTTGAGCAAGGCCTTCACTTGTGTGGGGGTGTATGTATATGTATATGCATGTTTTTTTTTTTTTAACATTTTGGCATGTGCTAGGAAGAATCCTGTCTATTCTGTCTTTTGCCCCACCACACCCCCACTTCACCCTGGTCAGGGGAGAGATGACAACATTGAATGAAAGTGCCAGGAACATCTAAAAGAAGTTCAATTTTTTATTGTTGCTGTTTTTTTTTTTTTTTTTTTTGCTTCTGATTTATTTTCCCGGGGAAAATATCACAGAAATCCTCCTCTTATTCCATTTGTTTTATACAAAACACGAGTTCCTTGATGGAGGTGGAGAGAGAGAATGATATTTTTTAGTAAATTCCAAGGCAAGAATCACACCAGTCAGTCTGACTGCAAGGAGATCAAACCAGTCAATCCTAAAGGAAATCAGTCCTGAATATTCACTGGAAGGACTGATGCTGAAGCTGAAACTCCAACACTTTGGCCACCTGATGCAAAGAACTGACTCATTGGAAAAAACCCTGATGCTGAGAAAGATTGAAAGCAGGAAGAGAAGGGGATGACAGAGGATACGATGGTTGGATGGCATCACTGACTCAATGGATATGAGTTTGAGCAAGCTCTGGGAGTTGGTGATGGACAGGGAAGCCTAGCGTGCTGCATTCTATGGGGTTGCAAAGAGTCGGACATGACTAAGCAACTAAACTGAACTGAACTGAAGGGAAGAATGTCATCAAAACATTTGACTATGAAGTTGACACTACTTTGGGATCATTTAACCTAGTCAGCCTCAAGTTTAACAGACATGACTCAGAGAGGAGAAAGATTAATCAAACAGTACTTGTGTGGTGGAGGTGGGACCAGATCCATTCCCTTGCCCTCATTGCATAGCCTCTGAGAAGTCTTCCAAACTTGTGTTTGAGACCAGACTGAGTCATTGGCCACATCATGCTATCAGGGCAGTGTGTCTTTACTCCTAAATCACAGTTTGGTTGAAAATCTCAAGAATTTGAACCCACAAAATGAAATCTGCAATTAACTGACATTGTATTCTGCACTCAACCTTTAAAGACAAAGATGGGAAAAGTAAGAAAATAAATACGGGATTTATTGAAAAAGCAATATCTTGTATTTTTCCACTTATATGAGATACCTGCATTGCAGGTATATTCTTTACCAGCTGAGCTACCAGGGAAGCCCTCATATGAGACACCTAGAGTAGTCAAATTGATAGAGAAAGTAGAACGATGGTTTCCAGGGGTGGGGAAGCAGGAAGAATGGGAATCATTGTTTAATGGGAACTAAGTCTTAGTTGGGGAATATGAAAAACGTTCTTTGGGTGGATGGTGATGATGGTTGCACTAATATTAATGTACTTAATGCCACTGAATTGTACACTTGCTGCTGCTACTGATAAATTGCTTCAGTCGTGTCCAACTCTGTGGGACCCCATAGACGGCAGCCCACCAGGCTCCCCCGTCCCTGGGATTCTCCAGGTAAGAACACTGGAGTGGGTTGCCATTTCCTTCTCCAGAATTATACACTTAAAAATGGTTAAAATGGTAAATTTTATGTTACATATATTTTACCACAGTTAAACAACAACATCCTTGGTCCAATCTAGAATCTTTACACCCTTATGTGTATGCATCCCTAGATGTCCTAAACAGGCTGTCCTAAAGAGCAGTAATAACAGATTTTGTAGTCATCAAAACTATCAAGGGAAAGCATGACAGATATCCTCATCCTCACGTACAGATGAATGAACTGAGGCCTAAACTTACACAGCTGACAGACATAAGAGTTGGTACTGGAATCCAGAGTTTCTGATGTATGTTCCTGGAGTCATGCAAGATCCAGTGTAAAAAGTTTTAAATGGATACTTAACCTATTATATTTACTAACCCTGGAAAGTAGACTAATATATTTCAAAAAGATTTTCAACAACTTGGAACACTGAAGAGGAGGTTTTTAAGATGAAAATAAATTAACTTTGTCACCCCATTATCTAAACATGCTGATTCACTGAGGTTTTATTGTATAGTAATAAATATTGGCACTTACCTATATAAATACTTTATTATGTATCAGGTACTATTCTAAGCTCTTTCACTATAATAACTCATTTAACAAAGGGTAGTAGTTATAATTTATAACAGAATTTATTGAAACTAACATGTGCTGAACACTCTCCCAAGAGCTTTATATACTTTGTATCATTTAATCCACATAACAAAGTGAGGCAGCAGGTATTAATAGAGCTGGGAGGTACATTTGCCCAGGGACATTTGACAGCAAGCGACACAGTCAGAACTGAAACCCAGGGCTGCCTATCTCTTTACAGCTACTCAGGCCCATGGTGTGGTGTGCATCTTCCCAATCACTGTCATCTCCACATATTAATTAGATCATTCAGGCATGCTGGGGCAGTGTCCGAGTGTGGGTGCTGCTTGGCTTATAGTTTGCTTCTTGAGGGACTTCTAAATTTCAGTCTGAAATTCTGGCTGGAAATTTGATTCAGTTGCTGAAAGTAGAAGAAATACAGCTTTCATGTTCATGCACAATTTGCTTTTTCATTTTCTTTTATTATCTTGAGACTTACTGTAAATCATACTTTCCCATCAGTCCTGGAGGTTCTGATTATGTTCATGGGGTCCAGCTAAGAGCAAGGGCAGTAAATTACTGCCACTTTGTTTGAAAATTTTTTTAGCTACAGTACATTAGCTGCTTTTGTTTGCTTTTCCACTGGTGGTATGCACGTTTTTATTTCAGAACTGGTGTTTCTTGAATATCTCATTTGTGAATAGCATAGCTTACAAAAATGGAAGGATTGGAGAAAAACTATGCAAGAGGGTGTCCTGTTGGCATCTGTAAGATTTTAAAGCATTTATAGCTAAAGTGAGTTATTGAGTTCTCTTTTTCTCTCTTTTGCACACAGCCACGTACACATGGACATATACTCTTGCACACTCATTCTCTGCCTTCTCCTGTTCTCTCTGTTCTACATTTCCCCCAAAGCAATTGCAAGGTAATGATCAATACAGCAACTAACATCAGGTAACTCCCAAGAAATGCCTTCTTCCAGGCTTCTCTAAGTATTTTTGTTTATATAAAAGATTGATAGATCAGAGGGTCAGGGGACATGTTTCATTGTAAGTTTCTGTTCTAAATTTCCTGATATTTTCAGTAAGGAAGGAAAAAAAAAAAAAAAAGAAAACCTTTTAAAGGCAAAAATGGGACTAATAAGAACCAGATCTGAAAGTGATTGTCAAAATGTCAAAAAATAACTGCTTTTCCTTTTTTCAAAAGCATTAATCTTGAGGCAGCTACCTTTCTGTAGAATCTCCCTAATGGTTTGACTTAATTCTCTTGCTGGACTGTCCACAAACAGAGTGGCTTCTAAAGTGACACCCAAACCCCTCAATAGCTTGTAGTAATTGGTACGGAGTTCAGAGGAGGCATTTGTTTATGTTTTTCAAGTCACTTCATTTGATAAAGTGGCAAGAAAGGAGGCCCTGGCAACCCTGAGTTTGAAGGTCTCCTTGTGAGCTGGCATTGCTTTAGTGTTTACAGGGTTCATCCTAAATGTGCTAGAAAACTGATAATTATACAGGGTCTGGGTGAGAGTGGAAAGTAACTGTTTTTCCATGAAATTGGTCAGTTTCTGAAGTGGTTTTGGAAAGAATTTCAGTGCACATGAAGAAGGAACTTAAGTTAGAGAATTTTCATCCTTATTGATAATCTACACAATAGTCCTTTCATTTTCTTGAATTTTGTAATAGACAGCTCTGAAGGAGCCTGCCTACTTTACAGTAACTGCCCCATTATCTGTTAACTGCTCCCTGGATCCACTGAGATGGGTCTTCAACAGTCATGCTTATGTTATATAACCCTACCTCTCTGGGGAGAGTTGATTGGATTAGGAAGGAGATGCCCTAACCACACTGAGCCAGCCAGAGTCTCTTTCCTGAGAATTTGGAATTGGAATTCAGAGACAAACAGTCAGTGTTTTTGAGTTGCTGTTAGTGCCCTGAGATGAACGTGGGGGCCATGCAATGGATCTGTGTTGTGTGTTGAAAAGCCAAGAAAGCTGGTTTGCAAAAGAGAGATTTAAGTAGTAGACTCATAGAGAAAATCAGAGATCAGGGGTGGGAGGGAGAGTCTTGACCTGATTCCCAGCAGCTTTCCAGTCCTGGTTCCTATTCCTCTGGATGCTTTGCCATAATGCCATGAAAACCCTTGCAGCCTATGTTAAATTCCCCATCCACATCATCAGTCCCTCCTCACCCTCTTAGATTAGCTTGAGCTAGCTTACTACATGCAGAGTCTTAACAGACATAGGTTGATTCTCTCAAGCATGTGTGTGTGTTTGATTACAGAGATGACATAGTGAACAAATAGGTAAATGTTTGTACTTCCTCTTTTGTGCCTGCTGGAAGTTTTGAATTGGGAACAAACCTCAGAGATCTCTTAGTCTTATCCTCTCATTAGACAGATGGGGAAACTGAAAACTATAGATGTGAAGTGATTTGCCCAAGGTCACACAGCCAGTACTTGATCCCTGGACCTCTAGTTCTTAAACCAGACAGTACTCTTTCTAGGCTGGCTCCCTAATGCCTTCCATCCATTCTAGCTGGCCCCCTAGTACTGTCCATATATATCCAGCCAACAAATACATATTTCAAAAGCTCCTGTTCTATGGCAAGTCATGGAGTCATTCTTTCTATGTTCAATAACTTAACTGTGTGGTAGAATTAAAATTCTTATGCTTATTTTCACTTCATTCCATGGGGTTTCCCATCTGAAGGACACCTGGCTACCTTTGCTAGTCCATCATTGAGCAAATTCATCCAGAATTCTCTCAGAGTATACTGTTCTCTGTGCCTCTCTTGTTGCTCTCTTCTTAAATATCGCTAATCATCTATGTCCATCTCTTATCTCCCTTGGAAGCCCCTTGAAAGCAGGAGCTGTGGATGAATCATTACCTGTTCTTCCTAACCCAGACTCTATCGCAAGGCATGTCTTCCATCAATATCTGCTATTCTGGAGAATTTATTTCACTCCTTAGAATTTCAAGTGAGACTATTTATCAGTCATCTATTGCTGGGTAACAAACCAATCCAAACTTAATGGCTTCAAATAATCATCACTTAATACTACAACATTGTTATTATCTTCCCTTGTAATTATTTGTGCCAACCTATACAAATTTCCCTCTTAAAATACTACCTTAGAAATCAGCCCTCATTGCTAAATTCATCTAAATCCCCACTGCTTTTCTAAAGGGTTATTCATTACACTCCCATTCACTCTAATTCAGGAACTATGTTTCATATAATTTTATTTTGTGTATATGTGTGCTTATACAAATCAAGAAGTTTTGCTCCTTTCTAATAGAAAATGATTATGGTGCTCAAGCCAGTGACTGGACCTCACAATTTCACCATGAATCAGAAACTTGCTGTCAGTTCCTAAAGCCATGATTAGTTTTTTTTCCAAGATATTATTAAGTTTAGTATACCACAATTCTATATTCTTCCTGAAATTTCAGCCTGCTCAAATTCAAATATATATATATATATATATGGACTTCCCTGATGGCTCAGTTGCTAAAGAATCTGCCTGTAATGCGAGAGACCTGGGTTTGATCCTGGGTTGGGAAGATCCCCTTTAGGAAGGCATGGCAACACACTCCAGTATTCTTGCCTGCCTGGAGAAACCCCATGGACAGAGGAGCCTGGTGGGCTACAGCCCTGGGGTCTAGTTGGACACGACGGAGTGACTACACACATATACATATATTTTTAATATATATGAATAAATATACTGTTATTTAATATCTCTTGCTCGGGGCAAAACCTGAGGATAGTTACATGACTGACTCTTAAAAAAAAAAAAAAAAAACATCACTTATTAATAATGATTCTGTAAGTCAACTGGACTCTATCTCTGGTTCTTGCTCAGGGTCTCATGTGGTTGAAGTCACATGTAGCTGGGGTTGGGGTTATCTTGAAGGCTTTGTCATTCACATATCTAGTGTCTGGTGTGAGAGGATTCAGACAGCTGGTGGTTGAAACAGCTGGGGCTCTAAAAGCGACTCCTTCTCTCTCTCCATGGACTCTCCACATGATGGCCTCAGAGAAACTGGACTTCTTACATGGTGCTTGAAAGCTCGAAGAGGAACTGTGCCAAAAGAGACTAGCAGAGGCTATGTAGCCTTTTCTAATCTAGCCTCAGAAGTCGCTCACATGTGACACTTCTGCAACATCGTGTTCATCAGAACAATCACAGAGGCCCCCCTAGGAACAAGGAATGGAGACACAGACACTGCCTTTTTTTTTTTTTAATTTTTTTTTAATTTTATTTTTCAACTTTACAATATTGTATTAGTTTTGCCAAACATCGAAATGAATCCGCCACAGGTATACCTGTGCTCCCCATCCTAAACCCTCCTCCCTCCTCCCTCCCCATACCCTCCCTCTGGGTCGTCTCAGTGCACCAGCCCCAAGCATCCAGTATCGTGCATTGAACCTGGACTGGCGACTCTTTTCATACATGATATTATACATGTTTCAATGCCATTCTCCCAAATCTCCCCACCCTCTCCCTCTCCCACAGAGTCCAGAAGACTGATCTATACATCAATGTCTCTTTTGCTGTCTCGTACACAGGGTCATTGTTACCATCTTTCTAAATTCCATATATATGCGTTAGTATACTGTATTGGTGTTTTTCTTTCTGGTTTACTTCACTCTGTATAATGAGAAGAGTGTCAGTGGATTTGCAGACATTTCTGTATCTCTGCCTTCTACTTCTTCACATATAGGAGAGGTGAAAGGAAATCAGTCATTTATCCCTGGCCTCAAGGAGCTTGCGTTTGAGTTGGGAGCCATGGTTGCCTGGCAACCTCTGGCTTCTGCCCCCCTGACAGTTACATCCTTTCCATCTGCTTTGCCACTCCTAGTCACAGTCACTCACTGCTACTGCTACTGCTACTGCTGCTAAGTCACTTCAGCCGTGTCCGACTCTGTGTGACCCCATAGACAGCAGCCCACCAGGCTTCCCCATCCCTGGGACTCTCCAGGCAAGAACACTGGAGTGGTGTCTATTTATGGAGGAAGAAATAGGGATACAAAATTGGAACCCCAGGAAACCACCCCCTCCCCATCCCAGCTCCTCACTGACTTATGTTCCCTGCCCTGCTGGGTCAGCTCATACTTCAGGAAGCCCAGCTCTGAACACAGATTTTCCCTTTAAGCTGAGCTGTAGGAGTATCAGGGGAGGAGGGACTTGGAGAGGTATCTGTTAACATGATAGTTATGAAGTTCATGATGTAAAGATGTTTCAAGCACTCTCAGTGTGGTTGGATATGTGGGTGCTGTTTTCGTTGTCCTGATGATTCGGGGATGCAGCTGACATTTACTGGGCAAGGGCCTATGTTGGTGAACACCGTGTCACGTGCAGGGCAATCCTGCAGAAGGAGGAACTTCCTGCCTCCGTGATGACCCCACTAAGGAACACAGGAAGTGAGGAAGCAGAAGGAACTACACTGTAGCAGCAGATGCGTGTGGGACATGCTGGGGTTGGGGGGGGCATCAATGCTGATGTCTTGCGTGTCCCCAGCAGCTGTATGGCTCCTGCCCACTGCCCTCGCTCCCTCCCTCTCTCCGCAGCCTTGCTTTCTCTGGCTTCCAGCCTCTGCTCTCCATCAAGGCCCAGCTCGAGTGTGACTCCCTCCTCTCTCAAGCCTTCCCTGACTTATATTAGATGTGCTCACCCCTTCCAAAGCAGAAACATTTTTTCTTGCATCTTCCCCTTTTGATTATTTTTATCAGTTTCTTTTCCATCAGTACTCTGTGAAGTCCAGAAAAGATGGGACAAGTACCGCCCCAGTGCCTACACAGATGTTTAATAAGTGTTTGCTTATTTTTCTTCTGTTTTCTCCTTCTCTGGACTCCTTCCCTCCTCTAAATGCCTGCACATTCCCAGCAAGAGGACAGGAAATCTGGGGTTTCTCTCCCATCCACTCTGCTCTGGCTCTTGTACATTCTGCCTGACAAAAGGCAGGGGGCTGTGGGGCCCCTCTGCCATTGCCACACAGCCCCCCAGCCAGCCCATATTAATCTCACCTCCCCTCTCTCCTGATGCCTTCAACACTCACTCTCTTGACCACATGCTTAACTTTTATGCTCACTCTGACTTGTACTTTCAAGTGAGATCCCTTTTCTTTCCTTCAGGATCTTAAGAGGCTCCAGAAGGACAGAAGACATATCTCTTCCTTTCTAAAAAAATCTTACCTGCTACTCAATGTCATCTCCTTAGGAAGCCCTTCTGTGACTCCTCTGGCCCAGAAAGCAGGTTAAGTTCCCCGCTTCTGGGGTCCTCTGTCACCATGAACATACTCAGATCACGATTGTTTCTTTCTATTTGATTCTATAGCCAGCAGGAGAGATCTTGGAACACAGGTACCTAAGTCCCTTGGTTCATTTAGTCATCAAGCATTTTCTGCATCTATTTAGAGCAAACCTGTGCTAGATTTAAGTTGCTTGTAACACTGAAAAGAGCCTGGTTCAACCCCCAATGTTCAATCTTGTATGTTTGATTGTTGCTGCTTGCAGTTAATATTAAGAAAATATTACCCACTGCAGTTTTCATTCTGGATGGCTTAGTACTTTTCTGGTTTCTTGAAAAAGCAGTGGAGCCAATAATCTCTAATTGTTGAGGAATTTGGTTCCGACTTTAAGGGCAAAACCATCCCATTCAGGACAGAGAATATTTGGGTGAAAAGAACTTCCCTTATGCATTGCCCTGCTAACAGGAGACCTGAGATGTGGTCAGGTCAAAAGATGCCTTCAAAATTTGAAGTGCAAATCCTGGACAGTGAATAGAGATGGGAGAAGAATGTTTTGTGTGCCCTTTCATGTTCCCTGAAGTTTATTTTCTGGGATAGCTTGAGATGGGGGTTTTGGCCTTCATGGAGTGGAGCTAGAAGACTGGGATTGACACAGAAAGGGATTCGAGTCCTGCTCAGTCAAGATGTGGCTTTAGGAGACTGAGAGGGTATAGCTGTGTGGTCCCTATAGGAAGAGAAATTCCTTGGCCAGAATGGCAAACTTTTATTTGGAAAACCACTCAGGCTCCACTTAGAACCATTGAATGCTTGAGAATTTCTCTTGACTGGCCAAACTGCTTGTTACAGAATTAGGCCTGTGCAGTGAACATACACAAGGACTTGATCTCAGAAGGTGCTTAACATGGCTTGGTTCTTCCTCACACAGAGTTCCCTAGCAGGGCTGAATGCACAGCCGTTGCTTGTGCCTGATGTAGAAGCATCTACAGGCTTCCATAGCAAGCATCACACATCCTGCTGATGCTGAGGCGTCTCTTAGCCACGGTATTGAAATCGCAGAGATGACTTATGATGTGTTCTGTTTGTGTTGGCCACAGTCCAAACCAGAAACGTATCTCGGGCCTGGCCTTCTAGATACTATCTCCAGTCATTTTAAAGTTCATTATGTGGACCCTCTCATCCTGTGCTGCTCTAGCAAAGGTCCGTCAGCATTTTACAAAGGTTCATAGTTCAACCATAAAGGGAGATAAGGCAGTTTTCAGGTTTCAGTGTGGCATGCAGGGCCCGAGTCCAGGAGTCAAAAGCTTTGCTTTTTGTTGTTTCTAAGTTAGAGCCTTGGGCTTCCCTCAGCAGTAAAGAATCTGCCTGCCAATGCAAGGGACATGGGTTTGATCCCTGGGTGGAGAAGATCCCCTGGAGGAGGAAATGGCAACCCACTCCAATATTCTTGCCTGGGAAATCCCTTGGACAAAGGGGCCTGGTGTATCATCCATGGGGTCACAAAGAGTCGGACACAACTGAGCAACTAAACAATAAGAGCAATGTTATAATGAAACAAGATACAGCTCATGGTTTTGCTGGTATTACTTGGTTTGATTTTGTAGGATTGGGGACAAGCTGCTAGTAATGTCTTTGAATGTAGATCTACCCTATACCTGAAGAATTCTTTGGCCCATGAATTTATTTATCATCCTAGCATTCAGCTGAAAACAGGGGTGGGGTTGGGGTGGGAGCAGAGTAGTTAAATTTTTTTGGACCATTTCAAAGTTGGGATGGATAGAGACCTAGGGAGTCAGGAACAAGATTAGGAATATTTCTCTAAGAAGCAGAGACCATTCCCCAAGCCAGAAACCTTGTGTCCTGGTGAATTTCAGTTCAAAGAGATTGATCATGTCAAAAATAAAGTCATTGTCCTGATGGTTAAGTGTGTTTCTGTTCATCATTTCAAAGTGTTCTTATTATTTCTAAATGTGAAAAAATATGCACACAGGATCAATGTGAAGTAAAAACGATACCCTCAAGTGATAAAATGACAGACATTGTGGTAAAATAGAACGGGTGGTCCAATAAATCACCGAAATCCACAGAAGTCTACAACTAGGAAAAAAGTCACTAGAGTAACCCTGTTAGCAGTGGCCAGTGATCTCAGCAGATAACCTGCTCCAGGAGTAACAGTAAGGGCAGGTGAAGACCACAGCATCTTTGCCAGACAAGGGGGTACCATCCAGATGGATTCAAGTGAGGTGTTAATGGAAGAAGTTCTTGGTGACACTAGGGTGTATGTGTGTGTGTGTTGCTCTTTGTGACCCCGTGGACTGTAGCTTGTCAGTCTCCTCTGTCTATGAAATTCTCCAGGCAAGATTACTGGAGCAGGTAGCCATTTCCTTCTCCAGGGGATCTTCCCTACCCAGGGATCGAACCTGGATTTCCTGCATTGCAGGCAGATTCTTTACCGTATTAGCCACCAGGGAAGCCCAGTGACACTAGGGTATAAAACAGTAAGTTGAGATGGGGCAGGTTGGGAGTAGGGGCAGAAGGAAGTCAGGATACAACAGAGTCCAGTCACAGACAGCCTTGACCTAGTTATGCTAAAACCTCTG
Organism: Bos mutus; assembly: GCF_027580195.1. Taxonomy (NCBI): domain Eukaryota; kingdom Metazoa; phylum Chordata; class Mammalia; order Artiodactyla; family Bovidae; genus Bos; species Bos mutus. The sequence continues at coordinate 79,330,443 of NC_091619.1, read as the reverse complement.
TAAGCCGTGGGTGTCTTCCTTAGGATGAGGCTAGAAAAACCTGTAGAAATGACAGGGGTCTGGAAAGGATAAAATACAGTAATGTATGTAAAGGCCTGATAGAATCAGTGTTCAACATATGTTTATTCCCCTCTCCTCCTACCTTTTTTAATTATAGCCGGAACACAGTCATCTCAAGGCTGGAGGCCAGCCATTCATTCTCTGTAGATCTTAACTACTTCAGAGGAAAAAGTAGTTTTCCTGAGTTTTTAAGAGTCCATTTACATACAATTGGCCTACTTGTAAAAAAAAGACCTATTCTTTAAAACAAACCTCTTGGTGGTGGCAAAGTTTTTTTAAACTTTCTTGAACTGCTAGGTGCTCTTTCTGTGCTTCCTAAGGAAGGACTTATAAAGACGGCATCTTTTCCCTAGTCCAGATTTATAGGAGGTTTGCTCTAAGTGCACATTTGCAGAACCATTTCTGATGTCTGTGAGTTTCCTCCCCCTTCATTGACTGCTTGTTATCTTTGGTGCTATGGATACTCCTTTTGTTTATTATAAGTTTAACTTATTTCACTTAGACTCCTCTTTTTTATTCTGAGATAATGCCCCCACCTACTGCTTTTGCTTTTTAAAGGTACCTGGTTAACTGTAGCTACAGACACTCTTTAAACCCCCTCAGAGGTCACAAGCCTGAGCTCAGCCTGAAGCATTAGTACTTTAACTTTTAAGAAAAATTGAGTGTTAGGCCAGAGTGTTGGGTTTGTGGGGACTTTTTTTGTTTTTGTTTTTGTTTAGCCATCATGTCCCATGGTCTTCAGCAGCCTGGTTCAGCCAGAAAATGTTTATCTTCATTGAGTCATCTCTGTACTTGACTGGAGACAGGTTTGAAGACTGGCCAGTTCAAGACAGATGCCTTGTTTGGAGCTGTGGTTTCACTCTTGATCAATAACATGACCTTAGGCAGCATGTTTAGTGGCTCAGGGCTGCTTTCTTTGGAACAATGAGGGATGTATCGATAGTAGAGAATCTTTCTGGAGATCTTTTGATCCGTAAAAACAGGGCTTAGCAGGGAGCCCAGCAAGGATCAGTAGTCAGATAGCTGTAACTACTCTAGCCAAGTGTTCTACGTTCACTGCTGAGGAGAATCATTTGAGTAGCATATAAAAAATGCATAAATGTGGACTCCACCCAGGATCAACTAAATGTGAATTGCTAGGGCTGAGACCCAGGTGCCATGGAATTTCTTTTATTATTATTCCTCAGGCGATAGTGATGTTCTGGAGAGTTGAGAATCTTTGGCTTTAGCCCCCTATAATGAAAGCTTTTCATGTTCCAAAGAAGGATGATCTCATTTAAATCCCACAACACTTTAGGGTAACAAAAGTTATTAGCCCCATTTTACAGTTGAGGAAACTGAGACTCAGAGAGGTTAAACAACAGCAGGTGAGAGGAAGTACTCAGACATGGGGACGTGCAGTCCACCTTCAGAGTCACGTTCTTTATTACCATGCCGCAGTTCATTATCATGAATAGCACCTCCAAAGAGGCTCTTCAGTGGAAACTAAGATCCAGCAAGTGGGGTCATCCAGTGGTCTCGGGCTCTCTCCATAGCTTCAGCTTACCGACCTCCTGCTTCCCTTGTGTGGGGAACTTCCCAGCAGCCCCTCGTCAGATAACGAACTGTGGTTATTCAGAAGTCCCTTGCTATTTCCACTGATTTTTATTAAATGCAGCTTGTGGCTCCGACTCAAGAATGTGCAAGCCGATTTAGATTATGTTTTGCATTGAGTTTATTAAGATAAAAAATATTTCCTGAGATAGTGAGTCAGAAATATTTATGGTGAAGTGTGCTGAAAGTGAGTGCAGGTTGATAGCATGAACAGAATGTTCTCTCAAAGTCGAATGTGATGACCTAACTGTGTTTGGCAGCCTTCCTTTATGTTTAGCTAAGCATTTTATTTCATGTTGGGAACCTCCTTCCTCTTCTGAAAAGTATCGGTCCTGTAGGGAGCTAGGATTTGGCATGTGCCTCTTTGGTACTGAGACCCAGGCCCTAAGCCTAATTGTCACTGGCTCCCTGGCTGGCTGACTGGGTTGCCATGGCAAAGGGCTGTTAAACTTTCTGTATCTGGGTTTCTCTCACCTGTCAAAATGGCAATATAACTCTTGGCCCTGCCTCCCTCCCTAGGGAGAATGGGAGGGCACTTTGAAAATTAAGTAATAAATGTTGGGAGGGATTTGTGGATGTGACGTATTGTCAAGCGGGTAAGTAATAAATGGGGTGTCTCCAAAGCTCATTTGCCTGAAATACACTTGAGCTTTCCATTTACTTAATCAACCAGCATTTATTAAATGCCTATGAAGTTCACCATATAACACATGGAGTGCTGGGGGGAATACAAAAAGGAGGAAATAAGAGTTTCAGTTCCCAGAGAGCTCATAAACTAACTTCTTTTTTCTCATAGTTCGCTTTTTAAGTTGATTAAGCATCAAGATGAACGGTGCCTGTGGTTTATTTAAAAAGCTCCTTCTCCATGATAACTTCTAGTTACGTCATAAGTAACTAGTAGTGATTAGTTGTTCTCAGTACTAGTGGATATTTTCTCGTTCTGGATGGACTCATAAAAAGGGCAACAGTTTTCCACAGTCCTGATCAGGGGTGATACGAGACAATGAAAGACTACAGTCTGGCATTATTGGGAAGTGGGACATCGGCTAATAGTATGGTCTCTTGTGTCCAAAGGTCTGGGTTTGGGTCCTGGCTCTGCCACTTTCTAGCTGCAAGACTCTTGGTAATTACTGAGCCTTTCTGTATCTTGTTTCCTTATCGCTGAAGAAAAAAAAAAAGTAAGAATAGGGTCTACCTCAGGACTGTTTTCAAGATTAAGTAAGTTAATATGTACAAGGTGCTGAGAATGGTACCTGGCACCTTGTAAATGCTCAGAAAAATGTTAGCTGTGATCATCACCTTCTGTGGGTAATGGAGGAAATGATGGCACTGAAAGAATACTGTCATTTTCTTTGCTTATATTATAAAAAATATAAATATCCTTTTTAAATTCAGATTCCCCAACTTTTGCCCAGATCTACCAAAATCACTTAGTGTGTGTGTCTGTGTGTTAGTCAATCAGTTGTGTCCAACTCTCTGCGACCCTATGGACTGCAGCCCTCCAGGTTCCTCTGTCTATGGAATTCTCCAGGCAAGAATACTAGAGTGGGTAGTCATTCCCTTCTCCAGGGGATCTTCCCAACCCAGGGATCAAACCCAGGTCTTCTGTATTGAAGGTGGATTCTTTACCTTCTGAGCCACCAGGGAAGCCCAAAATCACTTAGGGTTGCCCCCAAATCCCAAGCTGCTTATTCAGAAATAGAAAGCAGACCATACAAGCCTAGCTTATAGCATTAGGGAACTAAACTAAACTATTTTATTCTGAGAGCCTCACACTGGTTCAAGACCCAGAAAAGCGGCAGAGGGTAGCTGTGAAGTGGACTGGAAAGAACACCAAGCTTAGAGTCTAAACTCTGGCTTTACCTTTTATTACCTGGGATAGGTCTAGGATATGTCTTTAAGTTTACTGAACTGCAGCTTACCCATCCTGATTGTGTAAAAATCACAGTAGGTAAAATTTCTGGGGGCTTAGCATGAATTGAAACAGTGGTAATACACTGTACAAAATTGTACTAGAAGGTACTGTATTCTCTCCCACCGTACATGTGTAGTTTTTTTTTTTTTAAAGAAAAGCAAAAATTGTGAATCACTGTATTGTATACCTGCAACTTACATAATATTGTACATCATCTGTACTTCAATTTAAAAAAAGAAAGCCAATCATACTTAAGAATATCTTTGATGAAACAGCAAAAGTTATTAATTCTTGACCCATGAAGTATATATCTTTTTTAATATTCTGTATGGTGAAATGGGAAGTAATCATTAGCACTCGTGCTGACTGGTGAAGTACTGTGGTTGTCATAGAGAAAAGCATTTTATTACTTGAAAGAATGATTGATAATGAAACTAATAACTATTAGTTATTCTTGACAATAAACAAAACAAGTCTAACACTTGAAGGAAACAGAAGATAGTATTCAGTTCAGTTCAGCCACTCAGTCGTGTTTGACTCTTTGTGACCCCATGGACTGCAGCACGCCAGGCTTCCCTGTCCATCATCAACTCCCAGAGCTTGCTCAAACTCATGTCCATCGAATTGATGATGCTATCCAACTATCTCATCCTCTGTCATCCCTTTTTCCTCCTGCCTTCAGTCTTTCCCAGCATCAGGGTCTTTTCTAATGAGTCAGTTCTTCACATCAGGTGGCCAAAGTATTGGAGCTTCAGCTTCAGCATCAGTCCTTCCAATGAATAGTCAGGACTGTTTTCCTTTAGGATGGACTGACTTGATCTCCATACAGTCCAAGAAACTCTCAAGAGTCTTCTCCAACACCACATTTCAAAAATAACAATTCTTCAATGCTCAGCTTTCTTTCTGGTCCAACTCTCACATCCATACATGACTACTTGAAGATAGTATTGGTTGCCAATAATAAAATTTGAGCTTTCCAGCAAAAATTTAAAATTAGGAAAAATTTTAGCCACTACATTGAGCTTGGCAATTTTTACTAATGAGATAGATGGTGATATTAATAGATGTGATGTTTCTATATTACTTGATAAATGTGTTCATATCTGGAAGATCTATATAACTCAGAGGACCAATGTTTTCTAAATGAACAATGCATGGTGTTGCAAAATCATGAGTGAATAAAATATCTATTAAATTTGCAAGATAAATCAATCCACTCTAATATAACAGATTATGAAAAGTTCATTGGTATGGTTTTAGATTTCACATTACAACTAATCTTTAAGAAACTCCAATTTGTCTGCTGGAGAGGATGTAGAGAAAAGGGAACCCTTCTACACTGTTGGCGGGAAAGTATGCCATAGTGCAGCCACTATGGAAAACAGTATGAAGGTTCCTTAATAAACTAGAGTTACCATGTAATCCAGCAGTTCCACTCCTGGGCCTATATTCAAACAAAATGAACACTCTGATTCAGAAAGACACATGTACCTCAATATTCATAGCAGTGCTATTTACAGTAGCCAAGACATGGAAACTATTTAGATGTCCACTGACAGGTGAATGGATAAAGATGTAGTATATACATACAATGGAATATTACTTATCCATAAAAAGGAAAGAAATAATGCCATTTGCAGCAACATGGATGAATCTAGAGATTATCATACTGAAGTAAGACAAAGAAAGAAAGACAAATATCATATGATATCACTTGTATGTGGAACCTAAAATAAAAAAGAACTTATTTATGAAACAAATAGACTCACAGACATAGAAAACAAACTGCTGCTGCTGCTAAGTCACTTCAGTCGTGTCCGAATCTGTGCGACCCCATAGACGGCAGCCCACCAGGTTCCCCTGTCCCTGGGATTCTCCAGGCAAGAACACTGGAGTGGGTTGCCATTTCCTTCTCCAATGCATGAAAGTGAAAAGTGAAAGTGAAGTCGCTCAGTCGTGTCCCACTCTTCATGACCCCATGGACTGCAGCCTACCAGGCTCCTCCATCCATGGGATTTTCCAGGCCAGAGTACTGGAGTGGGGTGCCATTGCCTTCTCCCTGAAAACAAACTAATAGTTACCAAAAGGAAGGAGGGATAAATTAGAAGTTTAGTATTAACATATACACATTACTATACATAAAATAGATAAACAACACAGACTTACTACAAGCACAACACACTATATTCAATATTTTGTAATAACCTAAATGGAAAAAACTGAAAACGAATATATATAACTGAATCTCTTTGCTATATACCTGAACCATTGTAACTCAACTATACTTCAATTAAAAACATGTCAAAAAAAAAAAAAGCTACCATGTGTCAAATTTTGGTACAATACTAAAAAATAAATCAAACCCCCTATGACTTTACAGTGGAAGTGAGAAATAGATTTAAGGGACTAGATCTGATAGACAGAGTGCCTGATGAACTATAGACAGAGGTTCATGACATTGTACAGGAGACAGGAATCAAGGCCATCCCCAAGAAAAAGAAATGCAAAAAAAGCAAAATGGCTGTCTGAGGAGGCCTTACAAATAGCTGTGAAAAGAAGGGAAGTGAAAAGCAAAGGAGAAAAGGAAAGCTATACCCATTTGAATGCAGAGTTCCAAAGAAAAGCAAAGAGAGATAAGAAAACCTTCCTCGGTGATCAATGTAAAGAAATAGAGGAAAACAATAGAATGGGAAAGACTAGAGATGTCTTCAAGAAAATTAGAGATACCTAGGGAACATTTCGGAGAAGGCAATGGCACCCCACTCCAGTACTCTTGCTTGGAAAATCCCATGGACAGAAGAGCCTGGTGGGCTGCAGACCATGGGGTCATGAAGAGTCAGACACGACTGAGTGACTTCACTTTCACTTTTCACTTTCATGCATTGGAGAAGGAAATGGCAACCCACTCCAGTATTCTTGCCTGGAGAATCCCAGGGACGGGGGAACCTGGTGGGCTGCTGTCTATGGGGTCGCACAGAGTTGGACACGACTGAAGCGACTTAGCAGCAGCAGCAGCAGCAGCAGGGAACATTTCATGCAAAGATGGGCTCAATAAAGGACAGAAATGGGATGGACCTAACAGAAGCAGAAGATATTAAGAAGAGGTGGCAAGAATACACAGAAGAACTGTACAAAAAAGATCTTCATGATCCAGATAATCACGATGGTGTGATCACTCACCTAGAGCCAGACATCCTGGAATGTGAAGTCAAATGGGCCTTAGAAAGCATCACTAAGAACAAAGCTAGTGGAGGGGATAAGATTCCAGCTGAGCTATTTCAAATCCTAAAAGATGATGCTGTGAAAGTGCTGCACTCAATATGCCAGCACATTTGGAAAACTCAGCAGTGGCCACAGGACTGGAAAAGGTCAGTTTCCATTCCAATCCCAAAGAAAGGCAATGTGAATGCTCAAACTACCACATGATTGCACTCATCTCACACATTAGTAACGTGATGCTTAAAATTCTCCAAGCCAGGCTTCAGCAATACGTGAACCGTGAACTTCCTGATGTTCAAGCTGGATTTAGAAAAGGCAGAGGAACCAGAGATCAAATTACCAGCATCTGCTGGATCATCTAAAAAGCAAGAGAATTCCAGAAAAACATCTATTTCTGCTTTACTGACCATGCCAAAGCCTTTGACTGTGTGGATCACAATAAACTGTGAAAAATTCTGAAAGAGATGGGAATACCAGACCACCTGACCTGCCTCTTGAGAAACCTGTATGCAGGTCAAGAAGCAACAGTTAGAACTGGACATGGAACAACAGACTGGTTCCAAATAGGAAAAGGAGTCCATCAAGGCTGTATATTGTCACCCTGCTTATTTAACTTATATGCAGAGTACATCATGAGAAACACTGGGCTGGAAGAAGCACAAGCTGGAATCAAGATTGCAGGGGGAAATATCAATAACCTCAGATATGCAGATGACACCACGCTTATGATAGAAAGTGAAGATGAACTAAAGAGCCTCTTGATGAAAGTGAAAGAGGAGAGTGAAAAAGTTGGCTTAAAGCTCAACATTCAGAAAAGGAAGATCATGGCATGTGGTCCCATCACTTCATGGGAAATAGATGGGGAAACAGTGGAAATAGTGGCTGACTTTATTTTGGGGGGCTCCAAAATCACTGCAGATGGTGATTGCAGCCATGAAATTAAAAGACGCTTACTCCCTGGAAGGAAAGTTATGACCAACCTATACAGCATATTAAAAAACAGAGACATTACTTTGCCAACAAAGGTCCATCTAGTCAAGGTTATGGTTTTTCCAGTAATCATGTATGGATGTGAGAGTTGGACTATAAAGAAAGCTGAGCACCGAAGAATTGATGCTTTTGAACTGTGGTGTTGGAGAGAACTCTTGAGAGTCCCTTGGACTGCAAGAAGATCCAACCAGTCCATTCTAAAGGAGATCAGTCCTGGGTGTTCATTGGAAGGACTTATGCTGAAGCTGAAACTCCAGTACTTTGGCCACCTGATGCGAAGAGCTGACTCATTTGAAAAGACCCTGATCTAGGAAAGATTGAGGGCAGGAGGGAAGGGGACGACAGAGGATGAGATGGCTGGATGGCATCACCGACTCAATGGACATGGGTTTGGGTGGACTCTGGGAGTTGGTGATGACAGGGAGGCCTGGCATGTTGCAATTCATGGGGTCACAAAGAGTCAGACATGATTGAGCGACTGAACTGAAGTGAACTGAAATTATTTGAGAAGTTGTAAAAGTACCTCCCTTCTCCAACTGTATGAAGCCAGCTTTTCCTCATATATTTCAACCAGAACAATGTATTACAACAGATTGAATGCAGCAAGGGGAGAATCCAGCTGTCTGCTCTTAAGCCACATAGTAGATCAACAACAATAGAATTAGGGACAAACTCAGGTGGCTCATTGATAAAGAATCTGCCTGCCAATGCAGGAGATGCAAGAAACTTGAGTTTGATCCCTGGGCTGGGAAGGTCCCCTGGAGAAAGAAATGGCAACCCATTCCAGTGTTCTTGCTGGGAAAATCCCATAGACAGAGGAGGTACTTGGCGGGCTACAGTCAGTGGGGTCACAAAGAGTCAGACAGACATACAAAGGGTGTACAGTGATATCTTCTTGTTTTAATTTGGATTTCCCTGAAGATATATTATGTGGAACATTTTTTCATATGCTTTTTTGCATTTTTTCTTCTTTGGTGAGGTGTCTTTTAAAGTCTTGGTGGTGGTTGTAGTTGAGCCGCTAAGTCATGTCCAACTCTTGCAACCCCATGGACAATAGCCCTCCAGGCTACTATGTCCTCTGTCCATGGGATTTCCCAGGCAAGAACACTGGAGTGGGTTGCCATTTCATTCTCCAGGATATGTTCCCAATCTAGAGATTGAACCTGGGTCTTGTGCATTGCAGGTGGATTCTTTAACCGATTGAACCACCAGAGACGCCCCTTAAAAATCTTGGTCCATGTTTTATTGGGGTTGCTTTCTTACCACTCATTTTAAGAGTTCTTTGTATATTTTGGATAATAGTATTTTATCAGATGTGCCTTTTGCAAATGTTTTCTTCATCTGTGGCTTGTCTTCTCATTCTGTTGATATTGTCTTTTGCAGAACAGACATTTTTAATTTTAATAAAGTCTCATGTATAAATTATTTATTTCACAAATCATGTCCTTTTTGTCATATCTAAAAAGTCATTTCCAAAAATAAATAAATAAATAAAAAGTCATTTCCATACTCAAGATCAGATCATCTGGGTTTTCTTGTATGTTATCTTCCAGGAATGTTGTAATTTTGCTTTTTATGTTTGGATCCATGATCCATTTTGAGTTAATTTTTGTGAATGGTGTAAGATCTGTGTCTAGATTCATTTTTTGCTTGTGAATGTCCAGTTGTTTCAGCACTATTTGTTGAAAAAACTATCCTTGCTCCTTTGTAGTGACTTTGCTTCTTTGTCAAAGATCAGTTAACTACACATAGGAGTCAACTGGGCTCTATTTCTGGTCTCTATTTTCTTTCATGGGTGTATAATGTCTATTCTTTCACTGATACCACAGTGACTTGATTACTGTAGCCTTACAGCAAGTCTTGAAGTTGGGTAATGTCAGTCCCCCAACTTTGTTCTTCTCCTACAGTATTATGTTGGCTATTCTGGGTCTTTTGCTTCTAATATAAACTTTAGAATCAGTATGTCAATATCCACAAAATAACTTGCCAAGATTTAGGTTGGGATTGCACTGAATCGATATTTATTTTAAATCTTACTTCTTGCTTTGTCACTGTGGATGGCTTTTTTTTTTTTTACCATCCCCATGCCTTAGATATCTTATGTGTAAGATGAGAACAATAACAATGATTTGTAACAATGCCTGCCATGGTAATAAGTACCCTTCAGATGTTAGCTATTATCATCATTATTATTGTATCAGTGTCACCATGGTCATTATTACTAGTACCACATTGGGAGACATAGTTCATTCAGAGGCACAGAGCTAGAGGTGGAGTCAGCAGAATTGGAATTTTTTCTCTCTCAAACCAGATTATGCCCTATCTCCCACTCACCACTCTGCCGTTTCAGCCTTTGTCATCTACAAAAGAAGGGAAAGAAGGATGAGAAAGCTTCTATAGTTCAAACACATACCATCACAGATATTGAATCAAGCCACTAAAAAAAATATTTGTTAGAAAACAAAATTGAAATGGACACATTTTTAAAATCTTATTGGCTTTATTCAACAGTTCATAAATTGGCAGCATCCCATCTAGCAGACAGAAAGGAGTTTTGAAGAACTGTGCAAAATGCAAGACTTTTACAGGTAGGGGCAGGACAAGGTTGTTCCTAGCAGAGTAGATTGTTTATTGCAAAGTCACTTTCCTTTCAGTTCAGTTCAGTCACTCAGTTGTGTCCGACTCTTTGCGACCCCATGAACCGCAGCACGCCAGGCCTCCCTGTCCATCACCAACTCCCGGAGTTCACTCAGACTCACGTCCATCGAGTCAGTGATGCCATCCAGCCATCCCATCCTCTGTCGTCCCCTTCTCCTCCTGCCCCCAATCCCTCCCAGCATCAGAGTCTTTTTCAATGAGTCAACTCTTTGCATGAGGTGGCCAAAGTACTGGAGTTTCAGCTTCGGCATCATTCCTTCCAAAGAAATCCCAGAGTTGATCTCCTTCAGAATGGACTGGTTGGATCTCCTTGCAGTCCAAGGGACTCTCAAGAGTCTTCTCCAACACCACAGTTCAAAAGCATCCATTCTTTGGTGGTCAGCTTTCTTCACAGTCCAACTCTCACATCCATACATGACCACTGGAAAAACCATAGTCTTGACTAGACGAACCTTTGTTGGCAAAGTAGTGTCTCTGCTTTTCAATATGCTATCTAGGTTGCTTTCCTTTAGGGGACAGCAAAGGTCTATCAGGCACATTACCTCACTAGTGCTGACCAGCTAATTCCAGACTGACTGGTTTAAGAATCCACTCCTGTTGATGGTTGCTCTAGATTGCTTCCATGTCTTGGCAATTTAAATAGTGCTTCATTGAACACTGGGGTGTATGTATCTTTTTGAATTAAGATTTTCCTCAGATATATGCCCAAGAATGAAAGACTAAAAAAAATGTACAACCTAAAAGTTCTATTTTCATTTTTTTAAAGAAATCTCCATATTGTTCTCCATAGTGGCTACTCCAATTTATATTCTCACCCACAGTGTACGGGGAGCTTCCCTTTTCTCCATACCGTCTCCAATACTTATTGTTTCTAGATTTTTTTTGGTGATGGCCATTCTGATACCAAGAAGATGTGGTACATATATACAATGGAATATTCTCAGCCATAAAAATAACAAAATAATGCCATTTTTCAGCAACATGGATGGACCTAGAGACCTAGAGACTGAAGCAAGTCAGACAGAGAAAGATAAATGTCATATGATATTGCTTATACATGGAATCTAAAAAAGAATGGTGCAAATGAACTTATACAAAAGAGAAAGAGTCACAGATGTAGAAAGCAAACATGATTACCAGAGCAGGTAAGAGGAATGGATAAACTGGGAGATTGGGATTGACATATACACATACTATAAATAAAATAGATAACTAATTAAGATCTACTGTATAGCATCAGGAACTCTACTCAATACTCTGTAATGGCCTATATGAGAAAGGAATCTAAAAAAGAGTGGATATATATATGTATAGCTGATTCACTTTGCTGTACAGCTGGAACTAACACATTTTAAATCAACCCTACTCCAATAAAATTTTTAAAAATAAAAATAAAAAAAGTCTACTCCTGGAAAAGGTTAAAACTGTAATTAAGTTAGGTGTTAAGTCTCGGTTTGGTGACATGGACTCACTTCAAGTGACTCCATTTTGGACCTATTTTCTCTTTTTTAACAGTATTAATAGCCAGGTTTAAATGTAGAAGCCAAATTTCTTTGTCTGGCATTCAAATTCAGTCAGTATCAGCTGTCTGCTGTCAACTGAAAAAAATGAACACCCTAAAAATTGAGAATTATATTTTATTTGGTTGACTTACTGAGGACTTAAGCCTGGGATACAGCCTCTTAGATAGCTCTGGGGACAGTTCTGAAGAGATATGGGAGGGGCCAGGATATATAGGAGCTTTACCAAGAAAAGCCCGTGGGACTACCCTGGTGGTCCAGTGATTAAGACCGTGTGCTTCCAAAACAGGATGCAAGTTTAATCCCCTGTTGATGAACTAAGGTCCCACATGCCACATGGCACAACAAAACAATAAATAAAATCCAATTACTTATTTTTAAAAAGTCCCCCAAAACCAAATGAACAAAAAAGACCAGGTAGTAAGAGAACATCGAAAGATTACTGCTAATTAAAGAAAGATTAGATATATAAAGTTAATGAACTTAGTGCTTTTCTGTATATGAGAAGGTGTAAGAGTCTGGGCTTAATGAAGGTATTCCTTTGGTACGCGCCTTAACTATTAGGGCCAGTATTTTGTTTTTATCTCCATCCTGAATCTCCTTAGAGTGTGCTGTTGGTGGCTGCAGTGGCTGTTGGCTTGATGGCCACACATCTTTTGTTTACTGTTATGGCCGGTGACATTCTTAGTCCACACTGCCATCGAATGCTTCTGTAGCTGCCCTTATGGAAGCAGACACTATTCCAGGAGGTACAGACCTTGCAAGCCCATGTGGTAGATCATGACATCAAAGCCAGGGAGGTGAGGGACTGCCTGACAGCTAGCTAGCAGCAGAAGTGATACCAGGCCCAATTTACAGATTTCCTCTGCCCTGAGCTGCTTTCACTGGGAGGCTCAAGTGTTCTCTGAAAGAAATGAATAGTCTAAAACCTGCAGTAGCCACAAGTGCTGAGTGTAGACCAGAGAGTTGGGTTCCTTTGCGTGGCCCATGAGCTTGCTCCAGGAGGATCCAGCTAGTTCTGGGAAGATAATGGATTACAGCCAGGGGCTTGTTAACAACACGGGTGATAGTAATGATTTAGACATGGGTTTTTACTTTATTTTATTCCGGTCACAAAATGCTTTTGTGTTGTTTCAGCCAAATGTTGCTCTGATGCTTCCAGTCTTTGCCAAACTGAGGACCAGACCATTTGCTTGTTTTACTTACTAAGTGAGCAGCTACAGATGGCAAATAAACCGAACATTATTCTTTATTAGTAAAAAGTTAAAACGAAATTCCCTGTGTTTATGACAAGGCTCCTTTGTCAAGTGAACACAAAGATTTGTTTACATTTCCTTTGTTCTTCCTGGAAACATGCTGCTTGAACCAGCTACTACACTGATTTCAAGATGTCTTATAACCCTTGTTTTTGTTTTTAGGTAAATATGATTTAGAGCTGCACAGACAAATTAACTATTCTTGCCAGCAATGTGCTAGTTATGTGACTTCAGGCAGGTGGCCTCACCTCTCAGATCTCCTGTTCTGTAAATTCAGGACTGAACTCAGCCAGGAAACTAATCAATTTGATGGATAATCATCCCTCATTTTTAAGTACAAGTTATTCGTGAGAAAATGAAAAAAAAAAAACCTGACAATAACAGAAACGTTCATATGCTGCTTGCTGTGTGCCAGACCCTGTTCAAAACACTGTGTATAATTAATTTAATCCTCACAATAACCCTATGAGGATGATAAAAGTATTGTCCTAATTTCACAGATAACAAAACTTGAAGCACAGAGAGGTTAAATAACTTGCCCAAAGTCACACAGCTGATAAGCATCAGAACCAGGATGTAAATGTAGGCATTCCAGTTTCAGAGCCTGTGAGGGTTGATTTATCTGGTGGATCAGTTCAGTTCAGTCGCTCAGTCGTGTCTGACTCTTTGTGACCCAATGACTGCAGCACGCCAGGCCTTCCTATCCATCACCAACTCCCGGAGTTCACTCAGACTCACGTCCATCGAGTCAGTGATGCCATCCAGCCATCCCATCCTCTGTCGACCCCTTCTCCTCCTGCCCCCAATCCCTCCCAGCATCAGAGTCTTTTCCAGTGAGTTAACTCTTCGCATGAGGTGGCCAAAGTATTGGAGTTTCAGCTTTAGCATCATTCTTTCCAAAGAAATCCCAGGGCTGATCTCCTTCAGAATGGACTGGTTGGATCTCCTTGCAGTCCAAGGCACTCTCAAGAGTCTTCTCCAACACCACAGTTCAAAAGCACCAATTCTTTGGTGGTCAGCTTTCTTCACAGTCCAAATCTCACATCCATACATGACCACTGGAAAAACCATAGCCTTGACTAGACGGACCTTTGTTGGCAAAGTAGTGTCTCTGCTTTTGAATATGCTATCTAGGTTGGTCATAACTTTGCTTCCAAGGAGTAAGCGTCTTTTAATTTCATGGCTGCAGTCACCATCTGCAGTGATTTTGGAGCCCAGAAAATAAAGTCTGACACTGTTTCCACTGTTTCCCCATCTATTTCCCATGAAGTGATGGGACCAGATGCCATGATCTTCGTTTTCTGAATGTTGAGCTTTAAGTCAACTTTTTCACTCTTCTCTTTCACTTTCATCAAGAGGCTTTTTAGTTCCTCTTCACTTTCTGCCATAAGGGTGGTGTCATCTGAGGTTATTGATATTTCTCCTGGCAATCTTGATTCCAGCTTGTGCTTCGTCCAGTCCAGCATTTCTCATGATGTCCTCTGCATATAAGTTAAATAAGCAGGGTGACAATATACAGCCTTGACGTACTCCTTTTCCTATTTGGAACCAGTCTGTTGTTCCATGTCCAGTTCTAACTGTTGCTTCCTGACCTGCAAACAGGTTTCTCAAGAGGCAGGTCAGGTGGTCTGGTATTCCCATCTCTTTCAGAATTTTCCACAGTTTATTGTGATCCACACAGTCAAAGGCTTTGGCATAGTCAATAAAGCAGAAATAGATATTTTTCTGGAACTGTCTAGCTTTTTCAATGATCCAGCGGATGTTGGCAATTTGATCTCTGGTTCCTCTGCCTTTTCTAAAACCAGCTTGAGCATCTGGAAGTTGGATCAGCCCATACTAAATTGTTTTCAATAAATTTGAGTACAGCTTCAGAGGATACTGGCTTCCCTGATGGTTCAGGCTGATTATACTATAGGAGACCCGTTTGATTCCTGGGTCAGGATGGGTTTGCTTGGAGAATCCCATGGACAGAGGAGCTTAATGGGCAGAAAGAGTCGGACACAACTGAGTGATCAGCACTTTCACTTTTCAGAGAATGGTTGAAGTACTCTACCCAGCGACAGTACTCTCTGTCTCTGGGCTGATCTGTGTTCCTAGAAGAAAAAAATTGAAGAACCGTGTGTCTGTGACTGTATCATGCGAAGTAACTGGGCTTTGGGAGCAAGAGAAGTTGTTATGTTCCTGTTCACCCTTTTACATTTTATGCTATGGGGGCCAAGAAGCTTGCTGGGAGTTTAGGCAACTGCCTCTGGGTGGGTGGGGGGCGGGGAGAGGGGGAGGCGGGGACAAAGAAATAAAGTAGAAATGGCTTTTTTCTTGACTAAAACTCAGCAGTCATGAGATGCCTCAGTGATGATATCTCACCACTGAGATGCTTGGCACCCAAAAATTGTTGTTCTGGCCTCTGGGGAGTGAGGTTGATATTGGCTGGCTTTGATATTTAAAGTAGGTAGAAATCTGGTAGGGAGAGCCAAGCTGTGGGAGTACTTGGGAGCTGGTACACCTCTTGCCACTGAAGACACCCCTCCAACTCAAAGCTGGAGGCGTGCTCCTGAAAAGACAGGAAACAGGATGTAGCCTCAAAGAGAAGGGCCTGCAGGGCATATCAGGTCAAGTGAGGTACTTGGCTTTGGGAGGGAAACCATAACACCAGTCAGAACACGTGCCAAAATCTTAGACCCATTCACTGGATAATCCTGGCTGGAGGTAGGGGAAAATCACAACCCTGGCTGTATATGGAAATGTGTAAACGCTAGCTCTTCTTTAAGGAAGAAATTTGAATTCTACCCCCACTCCTCAGTGGAGCTCAAGCTACCAAAGCCATCTGATGGAGTGGAAAGTGCTAGGTTTTGGAACCAGGGAAAACTGAACCAGACCTTGACAAGTCACTTAGCCTCTGTGGTCCTGTGTCTCCTCATTGTCGAGCGGCTATAACAGCTCCTCATTTCCAGGGTTATTGGACAGGTAAATATTAAGGTAAAGCCCCTGGCATATGGCAGGACTTAGAGTGTGTTTGTTCTTACTACTGAACTAACCAGCTGGCACAGTTGGACTTTGTCTAGCTGCTTGGCTGAGCCTGAGGACCCAAAGCTGTTAGTGTTGGAAGCTTGGGGTATAATGTACAACTTACTGTGTGACCACAGGGCCAACCAGCTAATCTCCGAGACATCTCCTTATCTGCAGCCAGGCATTGTGATTTCTGTGCATTTCCTACTTTGCGGGATTGTTAGAGGCTAACAGGAGACAAGGTAAAAGCATTATACAGAAGTTATTATAAAAATAGCAGAGGGACTTCCCTGGCAGTCCAGTGGCTAAATCTTTGTCTTCCACTGCAGGGGGTGCAGGTTCCATCCCTGCTTGTGGAGCTGCATTCTCACACGCCTTGTGGCCAAAAAAACAAAACAAAAGAGAAGCAATACTGTAACAAATTCAATAAAGACTGTAAAAGTGGTCCACATTAAAAAAAATCTTAAAAGTAATTTAAGAAAAATAAAAATAATAGACCATTGGTTAACATTTTTGAGTGCTTACCTTTTGCCATGGGGCTTCCCTGGTGGCTCAGACGGTAAAGAATCTGCCTGAAATGTGGGAGACTGGGGTTCAGTCCCTGGGTCAGAAAGATCCCCTGGAGAAGGGAATGGCAACCTGCTCCAGTATTCTTGCCTCAAGAAGTTCATGGACAGAGGAGCCTGGCAGGCTACAGTCCATGATGAGTCGGACGTGACTGAGTGACTAACACTTTCACTTTCGTCTTTGCCATAGCTAGTTTAAATATCTTCCAAGTCTCTCCCGATTTAATTTTAATCCTCTCACAGTTTTGTCAGGTAGAGTCTTCTTTATTATTTCTGTTTTTTAGTTGGTTAAACTGAGGTATAGAAAAAGTTAAGTAACTTGCCCAAAGTCACCCAGGGGACAGACACTGGATTCCAACACAATTAAATTCCAGAATCTGCCCAATGAAGTATTAATAGCTATGCTTATATTGGCATTGTTGTGTGACGGCTACTTCTGGGTTTCTTTTCTACAGAGAGTGCATAGTTATCCACTCTTTAGGTTCCCAATAGAACTGCAAAGCCATTCCAGTAGCTCCAGAAAACCACCTGTAAACTAGTTTCTACTCTCTGACCACACCTCACACATTAGGAACACATGATAAATGCCATTCACATGCATGACTCATTCCTGTGGAGCTGCCCAGACTTTGACAACCTCTCTACCCAATTGTTTGTGGAAAATTAAAGCAAATAGTGAATGATTTATTGTTGGCCTTTATGAAAGCATTTACAGTCATCTGAGTGGTTAAATTAGCCAGTTGTTGTTGTTCAGTCACTAATTCTTGTCCAACTCTTTGCAATGCCATGAACTGCAGCATGCCAGGCCTCCCTGTCCATCACCATATCCCAGAGCTTGCTCAAAGTCATGCCTATTGAGTCAATGATGCCATCCAACCATCTCACCCTCTGTCGCCCTCTTCTCCTCTTGCCCTCAATCATTCCCAGCATCAGGGTCTTTTCTAATGAGTCAGCTCTTCACATCAAGTGGCCAAAGAGTTAGAGCTTCAGCTTTAACATCAGTCCTTCCAATGAATATTCAGGGTTGATTTCCTTTAGGATTGGCTGATTTGATCTCCTTGCAGTCCATGGGACTCTCAAGAGTCTTCTCCAGCACCACAGTTTGAAAGCTTCAGTTCTTCAATGCTCAGCCTTCTTTATGGTTCAACTCTCATATCCATACATGACTACTGGAAAAACAATAGCTTTGACTATACGGACCTTTGTCAACAAAGTGATGTCTCTGCTTTTTATTAATACACTGTCTAGTTTTGTCATAATTTTTTAATTTCATGATTGTAGTCACCATCTGCAGTGATTTTGGAGCCCAAGAAAACAAAATCTGACACTGTTTCCACATTTTCCCCATCTATTTGCCATGAAGAGATAGGACCAGATGCCATGATCTTCGGTTTTTGAATGTTGAATTCTAAGCCAGCTTTTTCACTCTCCTCTTTCACCTTCAAGAAGAGACTCTTTAGATCCTCTTCACTTTCTGCCGTTAAAGTGTTATTATCTGCATATCTGAGGTTGTTGATATTTCTCCCAGACAGTCTTGATTCCAGCTTGTGTTTCATCCAGCTGGGCATTTCGCAGGCTGTACTCTATATATATGTTATATAAGCAGGGTGACAATATGCAGCCTTGACGTACTTCTTTCCCAGTTGTGAACCAGTCCATTGTTCCATGTCGAGTTGTAACTATTGCTTCTTGTCCTGCATACAGGTCTCTCAGGAGGCAGGTAATGTGGTCTGGTATTCCCATCTCATTAAGAATATTCCACAGTTCATTGTGATCCACACAGTCAAAGGCTTTAGCATAAATTAGCCAGTTAGATATCTCAAAAACAAGTTGTCAATAAAATTCTATTAAATTCAACAAATTTACTGTGTTCTGCCTGTGCTGCCATACATTTAGGCACTTGTGGCTGTTTAACTTATATTTTAAAATTCAGTTCCTGGTACTTCTGTTGCATTCAAGTGGTTAAGACTTTGCCTTCCATGCAGGGTGTTCAGGTTCGATCCCTGGTCAGGGAGCTAAGATCCCACCTGCCTCATGGTCAAAAAACCAAAATGCAAAAAGCAGAAACAATTTTGTTACAAATTCAATGAAGACTTTAAAAATGGTCCACATTAAAAAAAAAAAAAAAAAGACCTCAGTTCTTTAGTCACTATAGTCATATTTCATCTGCTAAATAGGTCGACTTGTGACTACTAGCTACCAGTTAGACAATGCAGATTACCGAACATGTCCATTATAGCAGAAAGTGCTGTTGGATAATGCTGCCAGATGGTAGGATACTCTGAGGATGCAGTGATGACCAAAACATTCTGCCTGCTCCTAAGGGCTTACTGTCTAGCAGTGAAGACAGCTGCTTAGCAAGCCATCCCAGGTTTTAGTGAGGGAAGGACAGAGGGCAATGGGAGGTATTGAGGCGGGGGATCTACCCAAGGATGAATGGTCAAGAAAAATGAAGTCAAAGAAAACTCCATATATGGTATTGAGTAATTGACCAATTTTTAAACTTTGTTGTACTTAGTTTTTAAAAATTAAATCAATTATTTACTCTGCAACTGGATTCCACAACTATATTTAAAATATTATTGAAGAATAAACTTAAAATTTATTCAATATTAAAATGTTTAATGTAATAAATCTCAGAATAAGCCAAATGCAAAACAGTATGATTCCATTTATGTGAATTCTAGAACAGGCAAATTAATCTCTGATGGTAGAAATCAGAGCTATAGTTGCCTGGCATTGGGGAGGGGTTGTAAGTAGGAGGAGTGATTGACTATTGAGGATCTTGGGGGTACTTTCTGGGATATTGATAATGTTCTGTTGTTCTATACCTTGATAGGGACATTGGTTACAGAGGCACATGCATTTGTTGATACTAGAGGAGCTGTGTAATTAAGACTGATACATTTCATAGAATGTAAATTATATCTCAATTAAAAATTGAATGCATGAAATAATTTTTTATAATGTGTTGCAGTTGACATGGGTAACGTTATGGAAATAGTTTCATTCCTTCATCATTTTGTCTGCTAGCAACCTGGCCTTCATAACCCTTGTTATATCATCACTGGCAGGAAGATCTTCAGCATCCTTCTTGATCTTGGGCCATGTAGACATTATATTGCTCCTACTTTTCCAGTGTTTCATACTTTCTCTTTTATCAAAAGTGGACAAGCTGGTAGGATCTTTGCCAGAATGTTACGAAGGATATATTTTGGGGTGAGGAGATTTGAGGTGAATTTTGCTTCTTTTTCTTCTTCACTATATCATTTGCATTTATAACAAGGAGCATGTAGTTTTTTTTATTACTCTGAAACACAAAAGTTCATTTTGTCTTGGCCTGGAAAGTCCATTTATCCATGGGTACTACACAATCATTTGAAAACCGGGTTTTATTCCACAGTTAGTAACACATTTCCTTCCAAGCAGCAGGATCGGTGGGTGGTTCTTTAGTAGTCGTGGGTCCCGATAAATGGCTAATTTTATGCCTCGTCTGTCTCCACCATGCTGCTCCTGTTAAGTCTCTCTGTGGTCTGGGACACACAAAGTGACTGGGGTCTGTTGGAGGTGGTCTGCCCCTCTCATCTGCCTGCTTCTCCCTGTACGCAGATTCTTACCTGACCCTCGATGAGCCGATGAATAACATCACCACGTCCCTGGGGCAGACAGCTGAACTGCACTGCAAAGTCTCGGGGAATCCGCCTCCCACCATCCGCTGGTTCAAAAATGATGCCCCTGTGGTCCAGGAGCCCCGGAGGATCTCCTTTCGGGCAACCAACTATGGCTCTCGACTGCGGATTAGAAACCTTGACACCACAGACACAGGCTACTTCCAGTGTGTGGCGACAAATGGCAAGAAGGTGGTTTCTACCACCGGAGTCTTGTTTGTCAAGTTCGGTAAGCAGCTTCCTATCGGGGATGACCTTTAACTCTCAGCCTCCATAGGGGTGAGGAGGGATGGAAAAATGAGCATGTACTGGGTGTGCCCAGCAACACAGAAGCTGGAACACTTGTACCCATTTTAGAAATAAATAAACCAGCAGTTAAGTACCACGTTCAAGGTCACCTAGCCAGTAAACAGCAGAGCAAGAGCAGGGTCCAAATCGGTCTAACCTCCGCTGCAATTCTAAATCACCACACCAGTGAATTCTTCTCAACAAGGATGTTTCTTGTCCAGAGAAGTTAGGAAGATTTCCAGCACACGTGCCCCTTTTTGATCCAGCTGGTATCAAAGACCCCTGCCTGTGGTTGCATCAATGTCCTTGTGTTCATTCAGCCTCCCACTGAAACTCCCTGCATCTCATAATAATGCCTACTCTGTTGACTCATTTTTCAACCCTGGTCTTAGCATTTTTCAGGCTCTAAACCGTGGGATAATCTCATTCGTATGTTTTTTCCTAGAGGTGGTTGGGGGAGCTGGAGCAAAATAATAAATTTCAGAAAAATAAATATCACCTTGGGGTGGTTGAGAACCTTACATTGTAATGGTTTGACTGTACTGAAGCTTACCTTCCAATAACCCAGGCTGACTGTTTTCTTTGTTTTTCTTTCATTTCTTCAGGCCCCCCTCCCACCGCAAGTCCAGGATCTTCGTAAGTACTTGCATCTTATTTCGTGTCATGTTCAAGGGTTTCTGCCGAGGTTGCTAGGCCAAAGGCCGTTTTGTCCTCTGCTTGGGTCAAAACACTGTGTTCCCAGATTTCATTCCATTTTGCCCTGCCCTCATTCCGTTTTGCTTTTTCTTTGATATGAAGATTCACAGGAGACCAGCACTGGCAGTAATCTCAATTGTGGTAATGTTGATTCTGAACAATCAAAGCAAAGAATCTACTTACATGTATTATTTTCAAATTAAACTAACATTTAGTTACAATGGATTTGGTAAAATCAAACCAAAAAGCGAAACAGTGCTGGCTTAGGAACCTATACTGTAGCCTTTGCCTCAAAGGGTCTGTACTTCATTCCTGATGCTTTACTTATTGAGCAGGTCATCTGCTAGGTGATCACTTTATTCTTACTCCCTTTAAAGAACTCAGAGGCAGAAGTTTTGACTTGCCGAGGAAAAGAAAGCCCTCTGTCTGGATGAGAGTTATGTTTGTTTCATTTTGAGTCTCAAAATCCAGTTTCTTTCACTGACCCTATTGTTAATGCAGTTTTCCTTTTCTGTTTGAGGGAATCTCTTCTTTCATTCTAGGAGCATTCACTTGGGTCATTTTTCTTTGTGTATATTTTTATTTGGGCAGGGGTTGGGGATGACCTGCTTATTAAAATCCTTGCTCTGCAAGAAAATGTATTTCATATTCTGTGGATTTCTTAAGTAAAACTCACTGGGCTCTGCCATGAGAGCATCCAAATGCCTGACCTAGACTAAACCAATGGCAAATACAACAACCGCTTAATTTGCTCTAATCCCCTCTGTGCCTCTTAATTACAGTGTGGGATATTTTAATATATTTGTGTGTGCCTGGAGGTCCAATGGCCCACAATCCCATTAATAAAACAGGTAATGGGTAAAAATAAACACTGGCTTTCAGCCACACTGTTCTGCTATTTCATCAGCCAGTTAAAGGGGACTGTTAAAAAGTCTTTAAAATTACTCATGTGCTAATTGCATTCTACTTACCCAGGTAGAAAATGTTGATTGATCTTAAAGCAGGTCAGAAGTGTGGTCACTCTGCCTTGCATTTCTTGAAGTTAATCTTTTTTTTAAATGAACTCGCTTATTTGTTGATATATGGAATCCTTTTGAAGTCTTATTTAAACAAAGATGAAAACTTTTGTTACCGGCTGTAAAAATGGTTCCCACTCTGGTACCTTGTTTGTTCCTGTTAATCTGAGTTTCAAATGCAGCTGATAATCTCTGTCCTAGGTTGATTAATGTGGTTCACTAATCTGCCTTTGTTCTTAAACACTGGGCTGTTGATTTTCTACCTGTTGTATTTGTATCAGAGTTCCTTTTTTTAGTATCAAAAGTATTTTTAAACCTTTTTATGTCTTTGCTTCTTGAAGTTTTCTTTCTTTCTTTGCTACTGCCTTTCTGATGAACCCAGTCTATTTTCTCATGGTTTTTAACTTCTTACAAAGATAGGACACCACTTTTGTGAGCTGATATCTATGGAAAGGTTATTGAAGTTCCTTAAAGATTCTCAGTGATAGCTCAAAGTATCCTTTGATGTCAGGCACTCTGTTTTATGTGAGCTGTTCATTTATCTATCATGTTAGTCTGCGGTAACATGAACTGTACAGTTGCCATGTTTGCTTGAAGGGAGCTACAATAAAATACAATCAAAGTTGGAAATCCCACAGGGCCTTCTGCAGCTCAATTTTCATCCCCATTTTGGCATTGCTGGTTGGCATTTTGGTACCCTTTTCTTTCATTCCCTTAGAAACTGGCAGTAGAGCCTGCTTTTTTCTCCTTTCTCAGTTGCCACCACTTACCCTATCTCCAAGAGCTCCTCTCTTCATAAGACTAACTCCCAAATGGAATGCTAGTCCCCTTCCGTATCCTCAACAAGATGCCAAACCTCCCTACAAGGGGACAGGCAGAATGCAACAAAATAATAGCCATGGGGGATATCAACACACAGGAGCACTCTGAAAGCCTTTTGTCAGACCGCACAGTCTTTTCCCAAGGCAGGAGTGAAGTGCGGTTATAAGAGTGTTCTTGTCGCTTGAAGGTGGCACCATAAGAGTTACTGCAAGGAAATCAAATGCAAGTGCATGACACACCCTGATGTTTGGAGCGGTGAGATGTATTAGATGTATGTAACCTGGCGAGGGCTGGGCACCAGTTGAGGCCACAGCACATCCCTAGACGGGGACAGGCTTGTAGGGCCCTTGGGATTATGGCCCAGAAAGACAAAGCATGTGAGGCACTTGCCACTCCCCCTAGGGACTGCATCAGGTCTTCACATGAAGCTTCCAGGATAGCATTTTAGGTTGTAGTAAGAGCAAGTTTGACGTTGGTTTGGCTTCTGTTCATAGCTGCGGGCTAGCTTTCTTCTGTCATTGCTGGGTCCTGGCCCGCCTCTAACAATTATCGGAGCCTGGGGCATAAGCGCAAGTGGAGGCCCACATACCACACGTCTACATATTTAAATGTTGTAAATCAAGCTAGCAAACTGTTCAGTGAAATCTGTTCTGTCCTCCCACGTTGACAAATATACTTTCATAATGACCAAATTTAAAAATACATGCAAAATTTGTATGACTAGAAGCCAGGAACTGTCAAAACTAACCACTTTAATGATTCTTCTTCATGTCTACATGTTCTGTTCATGAGCCAGAGATATTATAAGTAATTCATAGATTGTTATGTATTAGTTTCATTAAAACTTCTTTTATTGCCTTCATTTCAGCAAAATGAATACCTATGTTGTTTTCCATGGGATTTTCAAATAGTGTGTATTCTTTTGACATTCTTTGGCTTGTAGATGCATCACCCCATTTTCCGCTTTGATATTCTCACAGCATTCTCCCTTTGTGTGCGTCACTAAATTTCCTCTTTCATAAAGATACCGGTCATATTGTATTTGGGCCCATCCCAGTGACCCTGTTTTAACTCGGGTACAGGGTAACAACCGACCTCTGTAATCAAGTTACCCTATTTCCAAATATGACCACGTTCTGAGCTACTGGACATTAGGACTTCAACATGTTAATTTCGTGGGGGCAGAAATGATTCAACTTATAATGCTTAATATTAAAAAATTTATCTCAACCATGTGAAACTCTTGCAAATATTACCCTTATTTGTGAGAACTTTTCAGAAGCAATAATTGAAATACATGAAAATGAATGCTTGGTTATATTTGGAATGATAGTTTATTGTATGAGAGTCTATTGTATTCAAACTGAAAAGAAGTTGACAAGTTGATTGATTTGTCTCTTACTGCAGTGCTTTTGCCACTGCAAGCTTTCCTATGCTCCAAGCCATGTCCATCACTCCCCCTGGCAATGACACAAACCTTCACAGGATAGAATCACAGTTGTCTTCTGTTTCAAAGACATAGGATGAGAGATGCAGAGAAGCGATCCCTGGGACCGGAGCAGTGTTAAATCATGGACATGGATGTTTAAGGTTTGGGTCACTGAGCCAGCACTCAGTGGCACAACCGTAGAAGCAGAGAATCCCCTGTGTACTCTACTCTCATTCACTTTATTTTCTGTGTATTTTTGGTACGTGGGCCCAGGACAGGGGCCTTCTTTTTTTACTTTTTTTAATAACAGTTTTACTGAGATATACTTCATATACCATAAAATTCACCTTTGTAAAGTGTTTCTAGTATATTCAGTGTTGTATAACTTTCACTATTACCTTATTTTAAAACATTTTCATCACTTCATAAAGAATCTTCTCCTCTGATAACCTCTCCTCTACTTTCTGTCTCTTTGGATTTACCTGTTTTGGGTATATCATGTAAATAGAATCATACGGTATTTGTCCTTTTGTGTCTGGCTTCTTTCACTTAGTATAATGGTTTCAAGCTTTGTCCACATTATAGCATGTGTGGCTACTTCATCCTTTTTATGGCTGAATAGTATTCCATTGTGTTCCGCATTTTCTTTATCCATTCGTTTATTGGTGGACTTTTGTATTACTGCCATCTTCACTTATTCTGAATAATGCTGCACTGTTGATGTACAAGTTTTTGTGGGGTGTGTGTTTTCTGTTTTCTTGAATGTCTACCTAGGAATGAAATTCCATGGATATATGGTTATTCTGTATTTAACTTTTTGAGGAACTACAAAATTGTTTCCCAAAGGGGCTGTGCCATTTTACACTCCTGTAAGGAATGTACGAGGGTTACAACTTCTCCTATTTTCCTTTCATTTATTTTTAATTATTATGACCATCCTAGTGGATGTGAAGTTGTGATTTTGTTCAATTGTAATTTTAATTTGCATTTTCCTAATGCCTAATGATGTTGAACATCTTTTCATATGGTCATTAGGTACTTGTACATCTTCTTTGGAGAAATGTCTGTTTGAATCCTTTGTCTATTTTTAAATTGGTTTTGTGTGTATGTGTCTTTTTATTCTTTAGTTTTAAGAGTTATTCACATATTTTGGATACTGTACTCTTATCAGATATATGACTTGCAAGTGTTTTCTCCCACTCTGTGGGAGAAAAATATTCATTTTCTTAATAATGTTCTTTGAAACAAAAAGGTTTTTCATTTTGATGAAGTGCAATTTATTGTTATTTTTTGGTTGGCTATTTGTGCCTTTGAGAAACCATTGCCTGAAACAAGGTCACAAAGGTTTACTCCTATCTTTCCTTCTTACTTTTATAATTTTAGTTCTTTTGTTTAGGCTTTTGGTCCATGTTGAGTTAAATTTTGCCTGTGATGTGAGGTAGGAAATCCAGATTCATTCTTTCGCACATGGAAATCCAGTCTTCCTAACACAGTGTGTGGAAAAGACTATTCTTTACCTATTGTCTTGGCACTCTGTGAAGAACCAATTAACTATAAATGTATGTGTTTGTTTCTGGACTCTCAATTCTGCTCCACCCATCTATGTGAGTTTCCTCGGGCCGGGTCCCCACACAGTCTTGATTGCTGTAGTTTGTAGTAAGTTTTGAAATCAGGAAATGTGAGTCTTCACTTTCAGTCAGTGTTCTACTGAAAAAAACAGAGCCAGTAAAATATTATAAGCATGTATAAGTGAAGAGATTTATTTTGAAGAATTGGCTTACATGATTGTGTGGGCTAGCTAGCCAAGTCTGAAATCCACAGGATAGAGTGTCAGGGGGGGCAGGCTAGACACTCCTCACCAGGTACTCATGCTGCTGTCCACAGGTAGAATTTCATCTTCATCAAGAAAACCTTACTTCTGCACTAAAAGCCTTTCAACTGATTGACTCAAACTCACTCATTTATTGAGGATGATTTCCTACAGTTAGCTGACTACAGATGTTAATCACATCTAAAAAGTATTTTCACAGCTGCAACTGGACAAGTGTTTGAAAAACTGGGAACTATACCTTGCCAAGTTGATGCATAAAGCTGATCATTCCATCCTCCAAAATTATTCTTCTTTTTAAAGACTTTTTTTCACCTATTCTGAGTTTCCTTTTATTTCCATATGAATTTTAGGGGCAGCTTGTTAATCTGTGCCAAGAGGCCAGCCAGGTTTTTTATATGAATGGCATTGGCTCTATCGATGAACTTGGAGAGTGTTGCCATCCAAACATTAAATCTTCCAGTGCATGAATATGAGATGTCTTTCTATTTAATTTCTTTCAATTATGTTTCATAGGTTTCAGTGTATAATTTTACTCCTTTATGTTAAATTTATTCCTAAATATTTTACTATTTTTCTTGCTATTGTATATGAAGTTATTTTCTTAATTTTCAGATTATTCACTGCTACTCTATAGAGACACAACTGATTTTTGTATGTCAGTTTTATGTCTTTGCTAAGTCATGTCCAATTCTTTGCGACCCCAAGGACTCTAGTAGCCTATCAGGCTTCTCAGTCCATGTGATTTCCCAGGCAAGAATATTGGAGTGGTTTGCTGTTTCCTTCTCCAATTTAATTTTATCCCCTTGCTAAACTCATTTATTAGCTCTGCATGTATGTGTGTGAATGAAATTCGCTCAGTTGTGTCCAACTCTGTGACCTCATGGACTGTGGCCTGCCAGGCTCCTCTGTGCATGGAATTTTCCAGGCCAGAATACTGCAGTGGGTAGCTGTTCCCTTCTCCAGGGATCCAACCCAGGTCTGCTGCATTGCAGGTGGATTCTTTACCATCTGAGCCACCAGGGAAGCTCAATATATGTATGTATGTGTGTGTGTGTATATATGTAGCTGGTAGTTTAGTTGTTAAGTCATGTTTGACTCCTGTGACCCCATAGACTGTAGCCCGCCAGACTCCTCTGTCCATGGGATTTCCCAAGCAAGCATAATGGAGTGGGTTGCCATTCCTATTCCTTAGTATTTTCTATCATATGATCATGTTATCTACAAATAGAAACCACTTTACTTCTTTCTTTTCAATATATGTGCTTTTTATTTCTGGTCTAGAGCCTTCTGTACAGTGTTAAATAGAAGTAGTGAGAACAGACATTGTCTTTTCCCTGATCTTAAGGGAAAAACTTTATGATGCTAGCAGTTGTTTTTTTGCAGATACCCTTTAGTTCTGTCCCATTCCTACTTTGTTGAATATTTTTTACTATAAAAGGGTGTTGCTTCTGCTGCTGCTAAGTCACTTCAATTGTGTCCAACTCTGTATGACCCCATAGACAGCAGCCCACCAGGCTCCCCCGTCCCTGGGATTCTCCAGGCAAGAACACTGGAGTGGGTTGCCATTTCCTTCTCCAATGCATGAAAGTGAAAAGTGAAAATGAAGTCGCTCAGTCGTGTCCGACTCTTAGCGACCCCATGGACTGCAGCCTCCTAGGCTCCTCTGTCCATGGGATTTTAATTTGTCAAATGTTTTTCTGTGTCTATTGAGATGATCATGATTTTTTGGTCCTTTATTATATGTTAGTGTGGTATACTATGTTGATTAATTTTTAACATTAAACCAAGCTTAAAATTCCTGGGCTCACCTGATAGCTGAGCTGATAAAGAATCTGCCTTCAATGCAGAAGACCTGGGTTCGATTCCTGGGTCGGGAAGATCCGCTGGAGAAGCAATAGGCTACCCGCCTCAGTGTTCTTGGGCTTCCCTTGTGGCTCAGCTGGTAAATAATCCACCTGCAATGTGGGAGACCTGGGTTGGATACCTGGGTTGGGAAGATCCCCTGGAGAAGAGAATGGCTACCTACTCTAGTATTCTAGCCTGGAGAATTCCATGGACTGTATAGTCCATGGAGTCGCAGAGTCAGACATGACTGAGAGGCTTTCACTATATTCCTGAAATAATTTCCACTTGGTCATGATGTATAATGCCTTTTTGGTGGTGGTGGTTTAGTTGCCAAGTTGTGTCCAGCTCTTGCGACCCCATGGACTGTAGCCCACCAGGCTCCTCTGTCCATGGGATTCTCCAGGCAAGAATACTGGAGTAGGTTGCCATTTCCTTCTCCAGGGGATCTTCCTGACCCAGGAATTGAACCCGGGTCTCCTGCATTGCAGGCAGATGATTTACATATGTTGCTGAATTTAGTTCACTAGTGTGTGTTTTTGAGGGGGAGTTTTGCATCTGTGTTTATAAAAGGTATTGCTCTGTAGTTTTCTTTGTGTGTAATGTCTTTGTTTAATTCTGATGTCAGGATAATACTGACCTCTTAAAATGATTTGGGAAGTAGTCTCTTCTATTTTTGAGGAAGGGTTTGTGAAAATTCTTCTTTGATGTTTCAAAATGTTTAAAATTCACCAGTAAAGCTATTTGGGCCTGAACTGTTCTTTGTGGGAAGTTTCAAAATTAGTGATTCAACTTCTTCACTTGTTATAGATCTCTTCAGGCTTTCTGTTTATGAGTCAAGTTTTGTGTCTTTTTAGGAATTTGTCCATTTCGTCTAGATTATCTAAGTTGCTGATGTATAGTTGTTAAGAGTTTACCTTATGATTTTTTAAATGTCTATAATATCAGTTGTGATGTTTCTTCTTTCATATCTGATTTTAGTAACTTGTATTTTTTTTTTCTTGGTAAAACTAGCTAGTCTAACTAAAGATTTGTCAATTTTGTCAGTCTTTTCAAAGACCTTACCATTTTTTGAAAACTGAGCGTTTAAATAATGTATTGTGGTAATGCTAGAAATCAGATCACTTCCTTTCTGATGTTGCTGTGTTTTGTTGTTCCTGTTTGTTTAGTGACTTTTCTGGAATAATTCTAAATAGTCTATATTCCCTATCATATATGCTACTGGAGTCTATGCTCAGCTCAGAGATCAGCTAACAATTGGACAGAAATTACTTTAAACCAGTAAGTCTCCCACCCTTTGCTGAAGGGTTCCATGTATGTTTTGGAGGAATCCCCTTAGCACTCCAGTTTATAATTCTATCTTTGCTTTCATTTCCTGCTTGAGCATGACCTCAAAGTTAGCCAGAAGTGAGAGATTAAGGCTTTCTCGGATCTTTCCTACGTATGCACACAGCCCCTCACATGACCTCATGTGAGTGCATCCTTCCACATCCTCAGAAGTATGTCAGAGGTTTTCAAAGTCCCCTATGACTGTCTCATTCCTTAGATCCTCCCTTTGAGAGCTTTTGAGCTTTTTTTTGGCCAGGCTCCGTTTTTCCCCAGCTGATACTGCTAGCCCAGGCAACTATGAGGTTGTTGTTTTTTTTTTTTAAACAAATGTCCTGGGGCTAAGGCTTTTCCCACCCAGAAGCTCCAAGTCCAATTAAAAAAAAAAATCAAGCCCTGTGAATGGGGCTTTTCCAGAGTCCTGCTCAACAGGTGAAATCATGCCAGTTCTCTGCAGACAGGATTTTGAGGCCCTGCAACCCTCTTTGCCTCCTCCAGTGAGCGCTCTGCTGCTGGCTTTCATAGCTGCCAGTTTTCAAGGTTACTGCCAAACTCAGAAGGGGCAAATGAGAATAGGGCAAGTTGAAATTCCATAGGACTCTGATCTTTTCTTGAATAAATTCTCAGAGTGTTGCAAGACTTTGGCCAATTTCCAGAATTCTGAAAAGGATGATTTTCACATTTTTTCCCCAGTATTGCTGCTTTTATGGATGTACAGATTTTTAGAGGTCCTTTGTCTGTCATTCCATATTCCCCACCTCCACCAGGGCATGTTGTTGATGTCTACAGACACTGCAGGTTTGGTACTATCTTAGGAGGCCTCTGAGGCCCCAGGGTATTGTTCCATATGATGACAGCTTCCCTTTGTTGAATTTCTTCCCCCAAATAAGGCAATGGTTGGGACTTCTCACATATATCACCTCTCTGTTCCAAAACAGCTCTCCAGGGAAGATGTTTTGATCCCTGTATTAGTTAACAGGCTCACAAAAGCTAAATGGCTTTAACTGGACCTAGTTCATATTCAACTTCTTCAGTTTTAATCTTTAGGGATTATTAAATTGATGGATTGGACCCTGTGAGAACTGGGGAGTCCCAATACTACATCACTCACGTTTGCCTAGGTCTCCTGGTATATCTCTTGAGAAATACACCTCCTGGTATATTTCTAACAGGCAAACAGATCCAGTACAGCAAATACTAAGCCTCAGTTCAGTCCAACAAATACTTATCAATCACCTACGAAATGCCAAGCTTTTGGCCAAACTCTGTGGAAACTACAGAGACTAATCTTTGCCCTCCAACTGCTGACCCAGTGTGCTGGGGCCTGAAAGAACAGGCCTTTCACTTCATCAGCAAGTGCTTCTGACCCTCCACCTCCTCTTTTTCATCTCCCCTGTGACCCTCCTCTCTACCACTCTCCGATTTGAAATTCTGTAACCACCTTAGCACTGCTTTACCTTCTTCCACCCTTGTCTCCTATAAGCAATTTCTCATTGCAGAAACCAGAGTGAGCTTTTAAAAATATTTTCTGCCCTCTTAGGCCCCTCACTCCCCTGGACTTCCCATTTGGAATAGATTTCCGATTCTTTGCCCTGATGTGTAAGACTCCCTGCCTCCCTCTGGCCTCCCACCACCATCATTCAACTCCAGCCACGCTGGTGGAGGTTCTGTTCCTTGGACTCTCCAGGCTTGTTTTGCAGGCCATAGGATTCCTGAGCTAGCCGTTCTCTCTGCTTGAAAGGCTTTGTTCTGAGATCTTAGCATGAGTTACTCTTTTCTTGTCATTTAGTGCCCACCTAAAATGTCACCTCCTCAGAAATAATCCCTGAATCTAAAGTAGCCCCAGGCACTTTCTATCCTATAACATGCTTCGTTGATATCAGAGTATGGTCACCACCTAACATTTTATTTTTTATGCCTTTATTTGTCTGCAAAATAAGTTTCATGAGGTCAGAGCATTATCTGCTTCATATATCATTCTATCCCAGTCCTAGAACATAGCCAACATTCAGTAAATATTCATTTAAAAAAAGGAGAATAGGGGGATGGGAGGAAGGGAGGGAGAAAGACAACATCTAACTTCCCTTGTGGCTCAGCTGGAAAAGAATCTGTCTGCAATGTGGGAGACCTAGGTTCAATGCCTGGGTTGGGAAGATGCCCTGGAGGAGGGAACGGCTACCCACTCCAGTATTCTGGCCTGGAGAATTCCATGGACTGTATAGTCCATGGGGTCACAAAGAATTGGACACCACTGAGTGACTTTCACTTGAGATGGCGATAATAGTACCTATCTTATAGAATTGTCATTGGCAGTGATGAGACTATGAATATGGAGTACTTAATACCTCATAGAATTCAGTAAGTATGCCTCCAATGAATGAAACAGTATTTGTTGACTGACTGACTGCACTATTCCACTGTCTTATGATACATGAAAAGTCCTGGCGTGGGGCCTGGTAGATAATTAAAGTTCAGTGATTTTAAGTCATATTTCTTTTCTTTCATCTTATGAGGTCTCCTGAAGAATCAGTCTGAGAAAGACCATGGTTAAGAAAAAGTATCTCATAGGCTTGTTGTAAAGGTAAAATATAAGGTGATGCCTATAATGTGGGTAGCACTGTGCCTGGCGCACATCAGGAGCTTCATAATGTTGACTGATGTCACCATCATAATCATCGCTGTTTTAGCAAAAAGGCTATGCCTTCTTTCCGGCTAGAGTCCTTCTGGACAGCACATCTAGATGTGAACCCCAACCAGAGACCTTGAAGTCTCTATTTCCTTTCCTCTCATTGGCCTTTGGCTTTAGTCCCTTTTCTGCAGAAAGATAAAGTGACCAGCTTTTGATGAATTCTTTCCTTTTCTTATCTGCTTCCAAGTCTCAGCCACAGTGAAGAAGTGTAGCTGGGCGTTAGCCCAGCCCAGGAAGTGATAATGTAATTTTCAATTCAAGATAAACTCAAGGATAACTTTCAACACAGCTACTCAGGCAGTTCAGGGGTGGAGGTGCCCTGTAGAGAGGAGACGGGTAAGTCACTCAGCAGCTGGCCCAGAACACAGGGGGCCACAGCTCCAGTGAACTAGCTGACCTCCATCTCTTCTTCAAACCCCTTGAGACTCAGTTCTCTGCAGAGAAGGGGCAGAGGGAGGGAATGTGGAGAGATTAGATAAGAAGGATTTACCAACCCCACTGGGAGATGGTTCCAAAAGTATAGAAGGTTGAGAAGCCAAGCTCTTACATCCCAATCCACCTCCATCACTCAGCAATTCCCACTGTATGAATAGGGTGTGGAAAGCTTCCAATTAGAACTATACTTGTGAATATTGGCAAAGTGTGTCGTGTGTGCAGAGCACATTTAAAAGGAGAAGAAGGAAGATAAGTCCTTGTTTTCGAGGAGCACGTGTTGTGCTATGAGGTTCTCAGTCTGTGTGTTAGTCATAAAATATCGCCACACCTAACACAGCACCTAGCACATAAGTTGGTGCTCATCGAATGTGTGTTAAATTGAACGTCTGTCCTGAAATCTTTTCTCCACATATAACAAAATTTTATTATTTGCTTAACACATTTTTATCAAGTTCCTTCTGTGTTCCAGGCTTCTGGTTCTTAGAAACTGTTTTTAAGTCATACAGTGAGTGCCAGACGGCAAAGCCAATCCAAAAACCCTCATTCAACATCATTTAAACTTTTCTTTCCAGTATTTATGAGCCCTAATATAAGCTTTCACTGTAAGTTTCAGAGCAAGTACTTTTCAAGAAATGGAGAACATTTCTACTCCAATTCTGGCTTTGAGTGAACAGAAAGCCCAGAGATATGAGAGTGTGATTTTGAGCACTGCTTCTCAATTGTAATTGCATAGAAGTCAGCTGAGCTGTTGCTAAAATGCAGATTCAAAGGTGTAGGTCTGGGGTGGAGCCTGAGGCTCTGCATTTCTAACAGGCTCCCAGCAGGTACAGGCTCTGGTGATGCTCGTCCACATACTTTGAGAAGCAAGGGTCTAGAGAAAAGGCACTTGTCAGGATTCTAGTCCTTTCTGTGCCATTCACTAGCCAGTGATCCTACACAGGATGCTTACCTTCTTTGGGCCTCAGTTTCTTTATTTTCAAACTGAAGAACTTGAGTTCAGTGTGATCTAAGAGTTCTTCTATATCATACTTTTATGACTCAATTTGTTATTTCCTTTAAGATCTTTTCAAGTTCTGAATTTCATGTAATTTACTCTTGGGTTCCCTTTCTCTTCTTTGAGGTGTTAGTTGTTCTCTTTTATCTGTCCTGTGCATCCCTCCTGCCCATTCCAAGCATGGTGGTATGTAGTTAGATCAATCAGTGAGAGTGATTTTGCAGAGAACTACCACATAGCAACCTTCCCCATCACCACTGCCAGGTTCTGCAGTTATGTGGTTTTGTGCCCTTCTGGATGAAGAGGAAATAACCATTCATTCTGCTGGTCAGTAGCAGGTTCTGCTCACCTCATGTTAAATAGAGCAACATTTTCCTTCCATATTTCTTTATGGGGCTCCTGAGCATAGAGTACCTCTGTTTGAAATTAAGCAAAGGGATCACAGCAGGAGGTGGTATTGAAGACAGCCCTCTTTATGTAGATGTTTTTAAAGAACCATCCCCTGGCAGTCCAGTGATTGGGACTCTGTGATTCCACTGCAGGGGACATGGGTTCCATTCCTGGTTGGAGAACTAATTCTGGCCATGTGACCAAAACAAAACAAAAATTTAAAAATAATTTGTTTTGTTGTCTGACTGGCAGGCCCTGAAGGCTTATAGGAAAATAAGGACACTACTTTGCATGTGTGACTTGTGAATAGAGGTTCATTACTGATTTGTGCACTCACACAGTTTTATAAGAGTCTTCCCTGGTGTCTCAGTCAGTAAAGAGAGACCCTGGAGATGCGGGAGACCCGGTTCGATCCCTGGATTGGTAATATCCCCAGGAGAAGGACATGGCAACTCACTCAGTATTCTTGCCTGGGAAATTCCATGGACGGAGGAGTCTGGTGGGCTACAGTCCATGAGGTCACAAGAGTCAGACACAACTTAGTGACTAAACCACCACCACCCACAGCTTTACAAGAGAAACAACCGAATCTTACAACAAACACAAAAAATGAAATGTTATGAATAATCTTGACTATGCTAGAACATGGGAGATGCTACTCAAAGTGCAGTGACAAGTAGAAGCGGCAGCCATGCCTAGACTGGCAGGGCAAAAAGAAGATGTGGTTTTACCAGAACCCAAGTGTAGGGTCATCTGTGGAGGCTGAGATGGTGACAAGCCTGTCCTGTGGGTACTGAGGCCATGAGAAGGTTTTCCCATTGATTACCCAGGGCAGAAAGAAGCGGCGAAATAATTTGGCTTCTGCCCTCCTCCCTACTTCTAAACACCAGCCAGTGCCTCCCATCAGGGGAACTCTACAAGAAGTCAGCTGGCACAGGAAGCCTGTGACTAACAGCCTGCAGGGGCCGCCTCCTTGTGGATGCTGAGCTAAGCAGGGGGAGGGTGAGGAGTGAATTCATGGCCACACAGCACCTGAATTAATACCCCAGATTGATTTCCATGCCACTAGAAAGCTGGGGTAGAGGCCAGGTAGGAGGAAATTATGAATCACAGAGAGCACATTCAAAGCTGCTATTCCTGCCAGGTCTTCAGGTGAAACCATCAGCAGACAGTTTAGATTGTAGAACTGGGACCTGAGACGGAGATCAGGACTGTAGTGGTAGTCACAATAGTCATTTTATCTAAGTCAATGGACAGAGTTTCACAGGGGGTAAAATTCCCAAGAGAGATTGTAGAAAGGAACAAGAATAAGAAGACCTCTTATGTCTGTATGACTGTAATCTTCAGAACATTTTTCTTATGTCTTTTGACCTTACAACTATCCAGTAGCTTTCACAGCATAGCCTGGCACTTTACCTTCCTAACTAGAAAAATAGAAACATTGATGATCATGTCTGTGTTCTTTCTTATCATAATTAGTTCTTTCAAACTGTGTAGAGAGTGCTCAGAGGTGCTCAGAGTCTAGATCTCAATATTTATTAACTCTTGGAGGCTAAAACAAGGACAGAAAGCTGCTAGAAATTTGCTTCTTGGGATTCTATAGACAGAATTTGCTAAACATGGTGAACAGGAACTACGTGCTCTTCTGTGCCAGGCATGGGCCCTGCACGATGAGGACGGGCTCATGAATCCTTCAGGGTAGGCAGCATTAACTCCTCAGGCAGATTAAGTGACGTGTCTTAGTCAGTCCAGGCTGCTATAGCAAAAAACTATAGACTGAGTGCTTTATGAACAACAGAAATTGGTTTCTTACAATTCTGGAGGCTGGAAGTCCAAGATCATGGTTGGGTTCCTGTAAGAACTCTCTTCCAGATTTTAGACTTCTGTTTTCTCATTGTATCTTCATATGGTGGGAAGAGGGAAAGAAAGCTCTCTGGGGTCCCTTTTATAAAGGCGCTAAACCTATTTATGAGGGCTTCACCCTTATGACTTAATTACCTCTCACCTTCTTATACCATCATACTAGGTTTCAAAACATGAACCGACAAAGAATTAATCTCCAAAATATACAAGCAGCTCATGCAGCTCAATACCAGAAAAATAAACAACCTGATCAAAAAATGGGCAAAGAACTAAACAGACATTTCTCCAAAGAAAACATATAGATGGCTAACAAACATATGAAAAGATGCTCAACATCACTCATTATCAAAACCACAATGAGGTACCATCTCATGTCAGTCAGAATGGCTGCCATCAAAAAGTCTACAAACAATAAATGCTGGAGAGGGTGTGGAGGAAAGGGAACCCTCTTACACTGTTGGTGGGAGTGCAAACTAGTACAGCCACTATGGGGAAAGTATGGAGATTCTCTAAAAAATTGGAAATA
Organism: Bos mutus; assembly: GCF_027580195.1. Classification (NCBI taxonomy): domain Eukaryota; kingdom Metazoa; phylum Chordata; class Mammalia; order Artiodactyla; family Bovidae; genus Bos; species Bos mutus. The sequence goes on along the minus strand of NC_091619.1, from coordinate 79,293,845 downwards.
GAACTGCCATACGACCCAGCCATCCCACTGCTGGGCATACACACCGAGGAAACCAGAATTGAAAGAGATACGTGTACCCCAATGTTCATCACAGCACTGTTTGCAAAAGCTTAGGACATGAAAGCACACTAGATCTCCATCAGCAGACGAATGGATAAGAAAGCTGTGGTACATATACACAATGGAATATTACTCAGCTGTAGAAAAGAACACATTTGAGTCAATTCTAATGAGGTGGATGAAACTGGAGCCTATTATACAGAGTGAAGTAAATCAGAAAGAAAAACACAAACACAGTATATTAATGCATATATATGGAATTTAGGGAGATGGTAACCATGACCCTATATGCGAGACAGCAAAAGAGACACAGACTTTTGGACTCTGGAAAACGTGAGGGTGGGATGATTTGAGAGAATAGCATTGAAACATGTATATTACCATATGTGAAATAGATGACCAATCCAAGTTTGATGCATAAAGCAGGGCACTCAAAGCCAGTGCACTGGGACAACCCAGAGGGATGGAAAGGGGGTTCAGGATAGGGGGACACATGTATACCCATGGCTGATTCATTTCAATGTATGGAAAAAACCACCACAATATTGTAAAGTAATTAGCCACCAACTAAAATAATTTTTTTTTTAAAAAAGAGAGAGAGAGAGACTCTATTAGCAAAGGGTGAAGCCTTGACCTGATCCAAGACACACAGACTCCAGGGCTCAGGCTTTAGCTAGTCAGCTACTTGCCTCCTCTGGGGGGAGAAGATCCATTGTTGAACTCTTACATTAGTTACCTAATGTGTTCAACTGCTGAAGGGACTCACAATACTTAGTTTATCCTCATGGAACAGTTTTATTACAGGCAAGGGATACAGTACAGCAACAGTAAGACATGGATATCAATGCAAGGGGTCCAGAGATCTCAGGTGCAAACTTTGTCTTACAGCTGATTGCAGAGAATACCCTTTGTCAGCAGGTCTCAAACCTCCACTGGCCTGCATATGAAACATCTGGGTACCAAGAAGTCCAAAGTCAGCTCATCTTGGAGGCCATTTGTTAGTGAACTGATCACATAGACACATTCCAGCCACAGGACACATCTCAACTGATGAAACCCCAAGACTCCATTGAAACCAGGTGCAAATCATAAATCCAATTATTATTACTAAATGATGCTGACAGGCCAATATATCCTGCCCTAACCAAGTTGAACTCATGGTTACAAAATATTTATCTTTAGTAAATGCATTCCATAGTCACTGCCAGCAATTGGCAACATTAGAAGATTAGTCTGGGGTCAATTCAGGCCATGCTCTTGATTTTGCTTAGTGTGTAAGTCAGGAACCTCCTCCTAGAACTTGGACAATGGTCAAGTAACCTAAATGCAAATGCTTGCCATTGGGATGGGAAATATTCTATAGAGAATGGAAAAACTATCATTTCAGTTATCACAACATATGTTACTTCAACAGATGGTCTAGTATTTCCTTGCATGCATGCATGCTCAGTCACCTCAGTCATGTCTGACTCTTTGTGACGCCATGGACTGTAACCCAGCAGGCTTCTCTGTCCATGGGATTCTCCAGGCAAGAATACCAGAGTGGGTTGCCATTTCTTCCTCCAGGGGATATTCCTGACCCAGGGATCAAACCTGCCTCTCCTGTGTCTCCTACATTACAGGCAGGTTCTTTACCCACTGAACCACCACCAATTTCTAATGTCCCTACACTCTACTAGGTACTCTAAGATTGTACTGGGTAACCATTCTGTATGCTCACATAAAACACACTTTTTCTCAAGGCCCTTAGAATATAATATGATGAGTGCTGTGATATTTACCCGTGTCTCTGGAACAATGTTGCCCACTAGAAACTTAATGAAAGTTATATACGCAATTTTGAACTTAATAGTACCCTAACCCTAACAGAAGCAGAAGATATTAAGAAGAGGTGGCAAGAATACACAGAAAAACTGTATAAAAAAGATCTTCACGACCCAGATAATCACTATGGTATGATAACTCACCTAGAGCCAGACATCATGGAATGTGAAGTCAAATGGGCCATAGGAAGTGTCCCTACAAACAAAGCTAGTGGGGGTGATGGAATTCCAGTTGAGCTATTTCAAATCCTGAAAGATAATGCTGTGAAAGTGCTGCACGCAATATGCCAGCAAATTTGGAAAACTTAGCAATGGCCACAGGACTGGAAAAGGTCAGTTTTCATTCCAATCCCAAAGAAGGGCAATGCCAAAGGATGCTCAAACTATTGCACAATTGCACTCATCTCACATGCTAGTAAAGCAATGCTTAAAATTCTCCAAGCCAGGCTTCAGCAATATGTGAACCGTGAACTTCTAGATATTGAAGCTAGTTTTAGAAAAGGCAGAGGAACCAGAGATCAAATTGCCAACATCTACTGGATCATCGAAAAAGCAAGAGAGTTCCAGAAAAACACCTATTTCTGCTTTACGGACTATGCCAAAGCTTTTGACTGTGTGGATCACAATAAACTATGGAAAATTCTGAAAGAGATGGGAATACCAGACCACCTGACCTGCCTCTTGAGAAACCTGTATGCAGGTCAGGAAGCAATTGGACATGGAACAACAGACTGGTTCCAAATAGGAAAAGGAGTCCATCAAGGCTGTATATTGTCACCCTGCTTATTTAACTTATATGCAGAGTACATCATGAGAAACGCTGAACTGGGTGAAGCACAAGCTGGAATCAAGATTGCTGAGAGAAATATCAATAACCTCAGATATGCAGATGACACCACCCTTATGGCAGAAAGTGAAGAGGAACTAAAGAGCCTCTTGATGAAAGTGAAAGAGGAGAGTGAAAAAGTTGGCTTAAAGCTCAACATTCAGAAAACGAAGATCATGGCATCTGGTCCCATCACTTGATGGCAAATAGATGGGGAAACAGTGGACGCAGTGGCTGACTTTATTTTTCTGGGCTCCAAATTCACTGCAGATGGTGACTGCAGCCATGAAATTAAAAGACGCTTACTCCTTGGAAGGAAAGTTATGACCAACCTAAATAGCATATTCAAAAGCAGAGACGTTACTTTGCCAACAAAGATCCATCTAGTCAAGGCTATGGTTTTTCCAGTAGTCATGTATGGATGTGAGAGTTGGACTGTGAAGAAAGCTGAGCGCCAAAGAATTGATGCTTTTGAACTGTGGTGTTGGAGAAGACTCTTGAGAGTCCCTTGGACTGCAAGGAGATCCAACCAGTCCATTCTAAAGGAGATCAGTCCTGGGTGTTCATTGGAAGTACTGATGCTAAAGCTGAAACTCCAGTACTTTGGCCACCTCATGTGAAGAGTTGACTCATTGGAAAAGACTCTGATGCTGGGAGGGATTGAGGGCAGGAGGAGAAGGGGACAACAGAGGATGCGATGGCTGGATAGCATCACTGACTCGATGGGCATGAGTTTGAGTGAACTCTGGGAGTTGGTGATGGACAGGGAGGCCTGGCGTGCTGCAATTCATGGAGTCACAAAGAGTCAGACACGACTGAGCGACTGAACTGAACTGAACTGAAATTTATAAATACCAAACAAAGCATTCTTCTAATTTTTCTTCTAGTTTTTACAGTAAATTTGTAAAACTCTGTCAATTATAATTAAAATCTTCTGCATATCAATTCATGTTAAATATATAAAAATCATGATTGTTGATTTGTTTTGTGAAGTCTCATTCACAACATGCATTCTCATACCTGACCAGTTAGGTTGCGTGTGTACATGGTCATTCGGTCATGTCCAGCTCTTTGCAACCCCATGGACTCTAGCCTGCCAGGCTTCTCTGTTGTGGTATTTTCTAAGCAAGAATACAGGAGTGGGTTGCCATTTCCTACCCCAGGGGATCTTCCCCAACCAGGGATCGAATCTGCATCTCTTGGACTAGTTAGGTTACGGTACGCTTTTCCTTTCCTTGGAGCTGCAAGTTTAACATGTTCACATCCATTGCAACATCAATGAAAAATATAAATCATTCTGCCATTTTTTCTTTTTGTTTTTCATTATTGAGTATTTGGCAAGCATTCATTCTATTTCAAGGAAATGTGTAGTCAGAGTCAACAGCAAAGTATATCTTTGTTAAACCCTTCCATAATTCTGTCAACAAGCACTGGCAATGAACACAAGATCATGACATTGATTACCTTTGATTTCTTTCACCATTTCTGTAAACTGGCAATGATTCCATTTGCATGTATATATGAAACAATTTTAATAACTGTATGCATGGCGCTTTCATAGTGTCTGCTTAATAAAACTGAACACAAATATTTTCAATATGTATTATACAGAACTAAGCAATAAAGAAACTATCAGTCTTGTTTTAAGATTCCACTGTCTAGATTTTTGACCTAACAGTTGGAATACCATTCATTGTGATAGAAACTAATTTTTTCATACCTAGGTGAAATTATTTGACGAATGTAAAAGATTAAAATCTACTCCAGGAGTTCCATTTTATGCGCTATGAATTGACATTTTCTTTGTGAATTTGGAAGTCATTTAAAGTAAAATACACCCAAAGTATTAATTGGCCAATTTCTTGTGTAACTTTCATCTCATCTAAAACAAAATATAAGTTCCTACAATTTTTCAAATTATGAATCAGTTGGTCTTTGACTTTGTTAAAGAAGTTTTACATTCTACAGTCTATCTATAACTAAAACAATAATTTCTATTACCATCTCTCCATCTCAAAGCAGTTTTACACTAGATCTAAGTAACATTCAGATTTGGTTAAAGTGTTTAAAAAAAAATAAAAAACCTTTATTTGTACAGCATTTAACTCTGATTTCAGATGACCCATTTCATTGATACTTTTTTGACTGTTGATAGGGACAAATTTTTAAATCAAAATCACTGTGTATTTGCTGAAAATGCATCATCAATATTGTCTACTTTATTATCTTTAACTCAGCACAATAAACAAACAACTTTTTGTTTGACTCTGCCCAATTGACATTCATCATGAAATTTGCAGCATAGTTTATTCTAGTCTCATTTTCCTATCACTGTTCTGATCTTAGTACTCTCTTCTAAATTGCTTCTAATTTCTCCATCCGTAGTATGCCATTTTGGAAAAGGAAATGGCAACCCACTCTAGTATTCTTGCCTGTGAATCCCAGGGACAGAGGAGCCTGGTGGGCTGCCGTCTGTGGGGTTGTACAGAGTCGGACATGACTGAAGCGACTTAGCAGCAGCAGCAGCAGCATGCCCTTTGGTCCATCTAGTCAGAGCTATGGTTTTCTAGTAGTCATGTATGGATGTGAGTTGGACCATAAAGAAAGCTGAGCGCCAAGGAATTGATGCTTTTAAACTGTGGTGTTGGAGAAGATTCTTGAGAGTCCCTTGGACTGCAAGTAGATCAAACCAGTCAATCCTAAAGGAAATCAGTCCTGAATATTCATTGGAAGGACTGATGCTGAAGCTGAAGCTCCAAAACTTTGGCCACATGATATGAAGAACTGACTCATTTGAAAAGACCCTGATGGTGGGAAAGTTTGAAGGCAGGAGGAAAAGGGGATGATGGAGGATGAGATGGTTGGATGGCATCACAGACTCTATGGACATGAGTTTGAGCAAGCTCCGGGATATGGTGATGGACAAGGAGGCCTGGCGGGCTGTAGTCCATGAGATCGCAAAGTCAGACATGACTGAGCAACTGAACTGAACTGAGTGTGCCATCATTTTAAATTTCAAAGTTCATCCATAGTTATTTTTAGCTAGAAAAGTTAACTAACTCTGTAATAATGAAAATAATAGTATTTCAATTTAATTACCAAATATGATTTACATAGGTTTCACCATAATTCATGCTGTATGTGTAAAATACTCAAATAAGCACAAAACAATGTTACCTGGTGTACAGAAAAGAATCACTGAATTTAATCAGTGATTTATGATCAGTGATTATATAATCAGTGATTTATAATCAGTGATGTAAATCAGTCTATTTATACCTTACAGATTGGTGATGTGTTAACATGTAAAGTTGGAAGCAATGCACTTGCTTGGTATGTGAAGTATAGTAAAATCTTAGGTGATACAGCAATTAAAGTAAAATGTAGTCCTACCAGAACAATAAAGTTGATTTTAGCAGAAAAGTATTTTATACTACTTCAGTTTTTAATTTAAATTAACTAAAATTGAAAAAAAAAATCATTTTCTCAATGAATTAGCCACCAAATAAATGTTCAGTGGACGTATGTGTTTTGTGGCCACCATATTCGACAGCACAGCTCTAGAATCTATTAGATCATCAACTCAGTGGCGGCAGCAATCTTGCTCACCTGTTCACGCTTTATTCCCAGTGCACAGTAGGGGCTGAGTAATTGTTCCATTAAAATGAAATAATGCATTTAGCACAGTATCTGGCACTTAGTAGGCCTTTATTGAAGTGCTAATTGGATGATGTGCCACCTGCTCATTCATTTGCCAGTGACCTGAACCCAGGCAGCCACGGCCCCTCAGTGAGTCCACTCTGACCCAGAAGGACAATGAACAATCACATCATGGCCTAATGCCAAACACTCCTGAAAGCACCATCTCACTAGTGTTGTCCAGCCTATTTCATTGAATTCAGGAAAAATAAATTAAGTCAAGATTTGTAACCCTGATAAAGCACTCTAATGATTAGAGCACAGGGAGGAGATTTGATACTTGGGGACAAAATGAGAAGCATTCTGTTAAACTTGGAGACTGGACGATGTTCTGGCTTTGGTGTTGGGCAGGTATGTGAGGCATCTTCCAGCACAGTGCTCCACCCCAATCCTCAGTACATCCCCTCTCCATTTTGTTTGAGAGAGACTTTCCTTGGTAAAAAATACTACAGAACTCACTCCTTCTGCAGAATAGTATTTGTTTGAATCGGTTTTCTGTGTTGGGCTAAAAATAGAAATTCAAAAACGGAGCGGCAGTTGGACAGGATTTCAAAGCCACATTCAACAGGCTATGTTTCCTCCTGGAGTTAAAAAAAAAAAAATTATATACGTAAATGACTGTTTGGGTGATCATCCTGATTAAAGAGAGAGGGAAAATTACATAGAGAAACACTGTGAAGTTGCAAAGTAAAATGTTATTCTTTTAGATTAGGGTTAATTGTGAAACAGTCCACGAGGCTGGCAGGCGGATCCTGCAGAGGGTCAGGACAATGGGAGGAGGCAGCTCCCACATCTGCAGCCAGCAAGGGGTGAGGGGACCATGGCTGTGAGTGGGTCCCTGGCTCAGCTTCCAAATGGCTATGGGTACCTGGCTCTTCTGGGGAATCTTCCTTGCTTTTATGATGATGACAACAATGACAATGATAATGATGGCAAAATATATGTAACATAAAATTTACCACTCTAACTATTTTTAGGTGGACAGTTCGGTGGCACTTAGTATAGTCGCTGCTACAATTGTTGTACAGTCATCACTTCTACATAATTGCAAAACATTTTCATCACCCCAAAGGGAAACTCTGTACCCATTAAGCAGTCACTCCCCATCCCCCAAGCCCCGCCCTCAGCCTCTGACAACCGCTAATCTGCTTTCTGTCTCCCTGAGTTTGCCTCTTCTGGACATTTTATATAAATGGAATCATGCAGGATATAGTCTTTTGTGTCTGGCTTCTTTCACTGAAGCATGTTTTCAAGGTTCCTCCATGCTGTAGCCTGCATCTTCCTTGTATTTTGATGGCCTTAGGTGAATACCTGGCATAAAACAAGAGGCCTGGCATAGGAACTGTACAGACCTGGGTTTGGATCCCAGGCTGGTTTCTTAAACTACAAAATTAAAATGTTGGAGGTGTCCACCTCAGAGTCTTTGGGAAGGTTCCCTTGCTAATGTTGCTAATTTAGCAAATATTAATGGGGCAACCACTGCGTGCCAGGCCAAGGCTTTGGGAATGCATTGACAGACAGCACCAGGCAAATTCTTTGCCCTTATGGACCTTGATTCTAGTGGGAATCAAGACACTAAAGAACAAACACAGACAACAAATACAGGTACAAATAGGAAGAATATTGGGTAATGTGTAATTTGGGGGTAGGGGTAGGAAAGGGGCTGCTTTCATAGCTTGGTGAGCAAAAGTTTTTCCCCAAGGAGTTGACATTTGAACTGACATGTGAAGAAGGAAATGAGCCAGCCTTTTGAAGAGCTGGGAGAAGAGAGACTGTTCTAAGCAAAAGAACAACTCGAGCAAAGTTCCTGAAGTGGGAGGGGGTTTGGCACAATCACAGAATGGAAAGTAGGCCAAGGTGGCTGAAACTGGGTGAGCAGGGCTGGAAGGAGCGGCATGAGGTTGGAAAGATAAGCAGGTGTGATGTGGACATCTAAAGCCAAGAGTGGTGGAAGCCGTGGGGAGGCTTTAGCTGAAGGAATGTCCTTTTCTAATGTATAGACAAGAACCGTGGCAGCTGTGTGGAGGCTGCATGAACAGAAGCCAGAAGGCTAGGAAGGAGGCTGTTGTATTAGTCCCAGTGGGGAAAAAACAGGTGGTTTGGTGACTTAGTCTAAGATGGGAGTAGGTAAGTTGCAAAGAATTAAGATCTGAGATGGCCTGGAAAGGAGGCAAGTATAATAGCTTATGTTCAATAAATAGAAGTAAACAGAACATATGAAATCAAATGAGAAAATACATGTAAAATACCAAAAATTGCCTAAGGACAGAGCTGGTATTTAACTCATGCCCCCTCTTCCATCCCACCTTCACAGCCCCTGTGCACGTATTCATAAACCTTGGGCTTTGATAAAGCATATTATTAGTCTCATCCTCACCCAGATTTTTCCATCATCAGGGATGAGTGGGGACTACGGGGAGAGGGACATGGATATGTCTCTGATTTTCGTGGGAAAATCATCTTTGTGTTCTCTACCCTTGGCACTTGATTAATATCTGAACAGTAAATGAATGAGTCATGGACACTCCAATGCAGCCTGGCTCAGAGTATAAAACTTCTGGGGCTGCAGAATAACCTGTGAGGTTTTCTCTTCTGTAAAAATGGTGATCATAACAGCATCTACTCAAAGGATTGTGCGGATTAAGTGTGATAATGTGTGTGACTCATTTCGCACAGCGCCTGGCATGTAACAAGCCCTCAATGGAAGTTTGCTATTATTCCAGTTAATAGGGGTCTGCTTTCTGTGGCTTCTTCTTTAGGGTCGTTAAAGATAGATGGCCCAGGGAGACTCCTTTTGGGGCCCTGGATTAAGTGGGGGAATATGGATACATCTCTAGAGAAGAGGGGCTCCAGTTCAGGAGCCTGACTGCGCCTCTATTTTCAGCATCCCAGGGGACATGAAAGTGGAATTAATAAAGTGCCTTAGGTTTACCGCCTGATTTCCTGCAGATTGTCTACCAGATGAGACAGAAGGGATTGCAAATGCAAATGGAAAGTGGGATATTGCACGCTGGGGCCAATATAAATATATTTTGGGGGGAGGGCAGAACAAAGGCCTGAGGGCCTGATGTTGACAGAAACCATTTTACTGTTAATATATTACTTCATCCTAATAAAAATGATAGTTCCCCCAGGCCTGCCAGAGAATGGGAGGGCTAGAATATCTATACCTACACATGCCAGGAACCTTAAGGGATAGGAGGGGCAACCTGCACGTGACTCTGATCCATCCCCCTGCAGTAACCCTCCTGGCATGTTTGTGGGAGGGTGCTCAGCAAATGGTGTCCACCTTGGAGTCAGAAGTCTGGGTCCCAGCTCTGCCAGGCCCCAGCTTCAGCCAAGAACTCAACTGGGAGCCACAGTTCTCTCTGATTAAATTCAGAAAACAAATGAACCCCCACAGAGTAGTTGTGATGAATAAACAACTACTTATTCATTTGCAGATGAGTAAGGTCCACAGAATTTAAAAGGAGCACTCAATTAAAAAGAGCCTCTGCGCCAAACTCACCTGCTCTGTGTGTCCACCTCCCTCCACCACAGGAAGCGTGCAATTCCTGGCTCCAGCTCCAGCCTCCTCCTCCCTCCCTTCCCCCACTCTGTTTAGTTCACCTCCTCTCTGTAAATCTGTTTTATTTCATTAAGCCCACTGCAAAATGTGTAAAGGTTGCTGGGCTAAGAAAGCGGAAGGCCAGGGCAACCTCTAAGGAAATATTGGCCACTTGGGGTCCTTATACTTGTGCAGCCAACCAGAATATGCCAGCTACTCCTCTGCCTGCCCCTTTATTTTCCCCATTTCCTCCATCATAAATGAAGGCAGGAGGTTTTGATGTCATGAGGGGAACCTCCGTGAGTGGAAATTCTTAGGCAGTAAGTTGAGAATCTCTTCAGTTTTAAGAACACTCAGGCCCCAGAAGTGGACGTGATGAAGCTCCCCAGTTTGCCACGCTGCACCTTTCATTTTCTTCCTCTGAAAGTTTCCACTGGAAATTCCCCAGCTTTGGTTTGAGCGCTTGGCTCTGTAATCTTGGAGACATTCAGCATACACCCCACAATTAAGACTTTGCAACTCCACACAGCCTTTCTTAAGAGAAAGTTAGAGTCAATTAGATCATTTGAAGATGGATTAGCCTGCCGTCTGCACAATATTAAGAAAAATCACGTTGGCAAATGACAGGGCCTCTTTGAAGAGCTCTAAAGGAAAGCCACTAATGAGCTCTACACGGGGTTTCCCCCCTGTTCCCGAAGGGTTAACACAATTTGTGGGAAAGGAAAAAAAATCCCCTGTGGTATTAAAATGCTGTGTCAGAGATTTGTAAGCTCTCCTTTGTAGCTCTGCCCCTAGGCCTGGCTCACTTCAGTTGAGATCAGGTTAATAAGAGCTCTGTCGCTGCCTGGCAGTTCCTAATGGGGTTACAGTCTGGTGCCTGACCAGAGAAGAACCGTTATTATTATTGGTATTAAAGGACTCAGGAATTTGATACAATAAGGTAAGGGACATTTGTTGTTCTTGCTTGCCCAGTATCCATTCATCCTTTCTGACAAGAGCAGCTTGCTATTCCTTTGGGGAATACTGTTTAATGTCCACTCTCAGTCTGGATGGAGCTGGTCCAATTCCCAAGCTAGAATGACCACATGCCCAAGCCAGCTAAGTTGGTGTTTTGGAGAATTCAACCATGCACCAAGCCACAGGACTTGTCAGTTACATGAGCCCATAAACACCTCTTCCCTCTACCCTAACTTTTTTTTGCTTTCAGCTTCTCCAGGTGGAGTTTTCTGTTATTTGCAGCTAAGAATTCTGAGTAATACAAATATTAAAGGAGCTTGTACTATACTAGGCATTCTGAAAGGATAGCAAAGAAGCATATATAAAGTTATCTTACTCTTAGGAACCACCAACTTCAAAGAGTCAAGTCTTAGGTATATCAACTAAAGGATTGAACACTATGCAGCATAATTAAATTACAGAAAATATGTTCTGTGGGAAGTCGAGAGGCAGAAATTGGTGTGGGTATGTGGGCTTCCTGGCAGAGGTTGAACTTGAGCTAGGTCCTAAAGGATAGAGAGGATTAGTTGAGACCCAGAAAATGTGGTGCCCTGCAGGAGGCCCTGGGAGAACTCAGAAGCAAGATCCTTTGCAGGCAAGAAAAGAAAAGTGGATTCTAACATGTAGTGAGGGCAGATACCAGAGGACTTGGAATCGCAGGATGGAAAGTCTGAACTTACCCAGATAGTTCTGTTGTAGGGAAGATCCACACTTGTTTGCTGCTGCTGCTGCTGCATCACTTTAGTTGTGTCTGACTCTCTGCGACCCCATAAACGGCAGCCCACCAGGCTTCCCGTCCCTGGGATTCTCCAGGCAAGAACACTGGAGTGGGTTGCCATTTCCTTCTCCAATGCATGAAAGTGAAAAGTGAAAGTGAAATCGCTCAGTCGTGTCCTACTCTAGCAACCCCATGGACTGCAGCCCACCAGGCTCCTCCATCCATGGGATTTTCTAGGCAAAAGTACTGGAGTGGGGTGCCATTGTTTGGGCTTCCAGTTTAGGCAGGTATATAGTATCATATAAGCAATATATGCATTCCTGCAATAAAGTCATAACTTCCTAATAGGGGTTAAAAGTATCTGCTTCTGACAGTTAACCACAATGCAATCTTAGGCAAGTTACTTTAACTTCTCTCAGCCTGTTTTCTCATCCTATCAAAATGTATCTTGATAGAAGCTTCCTCATAGAAATTTTTGGTAAGGATGAAATGAGATTATTGATGCTTTATTGCACACCTGGCACATAATACACAGTAAATGATATTAATACCTTTGAATCATTTTCCCCATTTATCTTTCACAATTGCAATAGCCATGCAATGGCATGTGATTGCAATAGACATGTATGTACAATTGCTTTCATTTTTTAAACACTTAACATTGTACCTTAAATATTTTCTGAACAGTGACTTGATCTCCCTATCTCTCGTCACTAATGTATATGTTCTCCTGACTAAAATCAGTCATTTCTAAATAATGTTGCACTTCACATCCTTAACACATGTGGCTCTTTGTAAAGGTTTAGGTCTCAATCTACTGATTCACTGTTTCTTTAAGCTCAGACTATGATTCTGTCTACACCTTTTCAGAAAGTGTTAAGTCACACCCAAGTTAGCAAAGACCTTTTATAAATTGTGGATTATGCTGGCTTGATGGGCTGCCACCAGAAGCTATGATTGTCATTATTTTTCCATCAGTGAATTCCCTGTGGTGTGATATTCCATGCCTCATCTTTAAGCAGATTTTATTTTGGGTCTGAGTGTCAGCTCAGTTTCTCTGTCCTTCTTGCTGACAGAGCAAAAGGAATACTGGCATCTTTTAGCTGGGAGTTGTTACCCTGGTCTCTCTGAGTCTTGTTTCTTGGAGGCAGATGGACTCTGTGGCAGAACAATTTGAGTCTGTCTGTCTGTTGCAAATCAAAGCCTTAACCCCTTATTTGGGTCCCAGTAAGAATTTCCTAAAGTACTTTGAAATCAGACCCTTCTACTTACACCTGGAGTCACCAGTCAGCCCTGCCCACAGATCCCTGGGCTGATGGACACACAAAACTAAGGGCAAAGGTGAGCTTTGCATTTCTTCCCCAAGTCCTAAAATTCCTTTGAAATCTTTATGATCTGTACCTTCAGGGATCATGCAAATAGCTTGAGGAAATCCTAAAATTGTGTTTTCTCCAGATAAGCATTTAGGTCAAAGGAAAGACCTTTGCGTGCCTTCACAATGGACAGAATTTTGCCTGAGTTTAGAAAAGTCCACCAAGAAGAAAAATGGCATTCAGCATGTATGCAGTACATTGAGAAACAGTTTTCAAAGGATAAGCAAGAGAGAACAATTCTCTAGAGTAGTGACAGCATCCTGGAAGTCTCAGACCCCACAGACACTTGGGATAAATAGTAAAAGTCTAAGAACTATTTGTGAAATTTCAAAACTCCCATTGATAACTGCATATTATTATTATTATCATTTTATTTTTCAACAGTACAGGATCACTAATACCAGAAATTTGTTTCAAATTGTATCAACTAAATGAAAAAATATTTGCATTCTTATTATGCTAATTAGAGGATTTAATTGACAGTGGTGTTTTAATATATTTACTGAATATGTTATATTTTAATAAGTTTGGTTAATTATTTTTTAAGTTTACAAAGATGCTTATTTTAGTAAAAATAAGGGGAACAATTACTTTTACCTAATTAGCTCCAATACTTTGGCCACCTCATGCAAAGAGTTGCCTCATTGGAAAAGACCCTGATGCCGGGAGGGATTGGGGGCAAGAGGAGAAGGGGACGATAGAGGATGAGATGGCCGGATGGCATCACCCACTCGATGGACGTGAGTTTGAGTGAACTGCGGGAGATGGTGATGGACAGGGAGGCCTGGCGTGCTGTGATTCATGGGGTCGCAAATAGTCGGACACAACTGAGCGACTGACCTGAACTGAACTGAATTAGCTGTTAGTTAATTGAGATTATTTAAAAAGCTGTGTGACTTTGGACAAATTGATTGACTACGAATAAGATCTTTTATAAGGTATGTGGTCCTGAACAAGTTACTTAAACTATCTGAGCCTCATTTTTCTCCTTTATAAAAAAAAGTAATAGACTCTCCGCATAGGGTTGCTATAAGGAATAAAAGACAATACGCAAAGAGTAGTACAGCAACAAAGTACCTGGCACACTGTAAGGGTTCAATATGTAAGTATTTTCCTGTAAAAACTGTAAATATGTATATTTGACAACAATATGTAAAGCTTAGGTCTTAGGGGGAAGGTGGATGTAAAATTTAAGGATTCTTACAGTGGTGAAAAAGTTAGCAAACAGCCTTTTCGCTCTGACTGGGGTTGGCTACTTAAATAAAACAATTAGCAACACCATGATGAGAATGAAATGTCCACTAAAATTCATCTCCACTTGGTAGCTACCAGGCAGCATTCCTTTGAGCGCTTTCACACCTGGCATAACATACCTCTCTCCCTGTGTGTTGGTGGCTGACATTACCCCAGTTCCTGAAGGCAGAGGTGGAGCTGAATGCTGTGTCTGGGAAGAGAGAAGCTGACAGGCAAGTCCTCTGATCCTCGCCCAGGGGCCTGCTCTGAGGGGTGGCATCAGTACTGCTTTTGTTCCACCTTCAGCGGCTGGCTCACAGTTGAACCTAGAGAGGCTGGCTGTTACGGCTAACCTGATCCACCAAGGACAGATGGCAGCGGCCAGGACCGAAAGTTCATTCCGCCTCCAGGATCCGGCATGGTGGTTCTCCCTACTGAGGAACCAGTCTCAGGGAATGCTGACTCTCTTTTTGGCATTCAAACCCATTCCAGATTTCATGGATGTAAACTGGAGGTTTGAAATGTAATATCACTGTTGAAAAGGCCAGAACCATCAGCACAGAACGGGTATACCCTTGTTAATTGTAAAACATAATAATTTCCTTGTACTCATGCAGGTGAATTGTCATTCACTCATTCATCAAATATTAATTGAATTCCTACTAAGTACTAGGCATTATGCTCAGTGTTTGGGACATAGAGGTGAAAAAATTGTGTCCCTGCCCTTATATTTGTGAACTAGTGGAGAAATTGTCACCTGCTTAGACAAACACGAGGTAATGTTCTAGAGATGGTAAGGGACCCCCTGAGAAAAGGAAATGGAGTCTGCCTAAGAGGCTAAGAATAATAATAACTGCAATTTATCAAGCATTTGTCCTGTGTCCGTCACTACACCAACACTTGGTGTATATTATTTTATTTAATTCTTTAAACGCACCTATAAAACTGATTATCTGGTGGTCTGATGATTTTTCTACCTCTTTAGGGAAGGTCATGCAAAGCAGATGACCTCTGAGGGTCTTAAAAAATTGCTGACTGGACAAGGGGAGAGATTGTTCCAGGCACAGAAAACAAATTGGTCCGTCTGGAGACCTTTAGATCCCCGGTATGTGTGGAGCACAGAGAGTATACGGGGAGTATTCAGATGTAAGGGTGTTGATTGTAGTGAAGTAAGAAGTAAATGAGATAAGGCTTCAGATATGGATGGCTCTTAGCAGAACTAAGATGTGGAGGAAGGAGACTCAGTACTGTGGTGCTCTAGTCAGGGAGGAATGGCTGCCTTTGTTGGTTGGATTGAGATGGAGAGTCTACTCCTATAGGTAGGCTGTGAGAAGGGGAGAATGAGAGGGAAAAACTGAAAAACAGAATAGGAAGAATGATGAATGGAAACAGGTCTTCATCCTCCTCAGATTAGAGGAAAGATAAGAAGAGACCTCAAGACATAGCTAAGTTTGTGAGAATAAATCTGGGAGGGAGGACACAGACAGGAGGAGGCAGGAGGAAAAGACATGATCTTGAGAGTTGTATGTGTCTGCTGCCTGCTCTGTCTGTGAGGTTAGAGAGAAGTCTTCTGAGGGGGATGAGGTGTAAAGGAGTATGTTAGGGCCTTGATGACAGGAGTGAGGGTTCAGCGTCATCGTTACATGCAATTACAAGATGCTAATGAGAGCCCTCTGGATCTTGAAGAAGCAATCAGTGTTCAAAGGAGGAAGAAGAGAGTGACTGGTGGGGAGATGGCTGATAGCATGTGAAAAACTCTTGAATGTATTGGGATGGTTGAGTGGAGTGGAGAAGAGATGCTGTAGAAAAGACTTCATAGGTGACTTCAGCATCTACTTTCAGACATCTAAGTGAGGGAGTGGATTTATGCCAAGAAATGGTCATTACTCAGAGGCAGATTGTAGCTCCAACATAAAAACTGATAAGTAGGCAGTGTTCTCCAATGACGGAATAATCTACCTTGTGAAAGGTTCTAATCATCTGTCAAGGATCTTACACAGGAAATATGGTAAGCTTAATTAAACAGCCTCTTAAATCCTTTCAATACTAAGATTTTATGGTTCTGTAACAAGTAAAATATTAAAATAGAGGGTAGCCAGTTTCAACATTCTTGCAGGTTGTCCTGCTTTTTGAGCATGAAAACTTTGATTGTGATGTTCAATAGGGTTTACGGAGTTCAGTCATTGTAGAAACAATCTTGGAATTTTTGTTAACTTCGGTAGGATTTTTGTCAAGACTAGCAGAAACCACGCTCTAGAGAAGACCCTTACCTGGCGTGACTAAAGGAGGACCTGTTTTTATCTGGTTTGAAGTCCTATTCTCAAAAGATGCTTTGTACATCTTCCATGTCAAAGAACTTTCTTTTCATTTGCACTTCCCGCCGCCCCCCGCCCCCATCAGGATCAGCTGCTTTCTTTTTTGGAAACCATTAGTCTATCTCCGTGATTCTTAATAGGGCTGATCTTGACCTTCAGAAGACATGGACATTGTCCGGAGGCAGTTTTGATTGTCGTGCCTGGAGAGGGGTGCCCGTGGCATCTGGTGGGTAGAGTGCAGGAATGCTGCTAAACCACCACAATGCACGGAACAGCCCCCACAATAAAGAATTACCCAGCTCAAAATGTCAGTAGTGCTGAGGCTGAGAAAACCTGGTCTATTTTTAAATCTTCTAAATCACTTGCTTTCATCACATTCTGTAAAAACCCTAGATGCCTGCTTTTATTTTCTAATATAAGAATTGTTGCATGGCTGAATGCTCTGTCTCTGTGAACTGCACACTCCACCCATTCCTTTCTTCATGTTGTAGCCATAAGAGGGACATTTTTAGCTCTCTTTGGCTAGAAAAGTCATTTTTGATGGGGCTCCAAACAATAAACAGATCTCTCCCTGAATAAAGGCAGTGATGCCATAACTTTCGGGTACATGAATTGGATGTCTCCTCACGGCAACAGCTCTGTGCCAAGGGTATGGATGGAGGAAAAGCTACAGATACAGCTGCATGGCACCACTTAACTTTAACTAAGGGCTCATATCCTTTTTAAAAGACTGGGTATTAGAGCTTAGCCATGAAGCACCCCTGCCGATTTTCTAAGCCCAGACAAGACCAGGACATTAATACTGATGCAAATGTGACTTCAGCACAAGTACACACTAAGAATATAATACTTGACTAGGTCACTCCTAATCTTCTAATTATCAGATAGGCCCCATACAACTCGTGCTACCTATACCTACACATCTGAATCCCAAATCACGCCACAGTCTTCAGGGTATTAGATGATAAGTTATCCCTTTGTAGATTCCAGGCCTTCTACCCACTGAAGAATCCTAGGACAGCATCCTTTCATGACCCTACAGGAGTAGCCTGAGCCCAACAGAAACAAATCAGGGCTGATATTTTGGTTTTCACCCCTTACCTTTTACAGGCTGGATGGCCTTGGGGAAATCATTCAGATTCCTAGAAGCTACATTTTCTTATCACTGAAATGAAGATATCTACCTTCCCATTTCTGGAACTCCATTCTGAGAAAATACTCTTTAATTTGGATGAGACTTTACATACAGAGTGATTTATTGCTTTTTTGTTTAACATTAGACATCATCATGATAGATTCATTGCAACACATCTACAGAATGAAACGTGCCAATGAAAAAAATAATATGTGTGAGGAGTTTTATTGACTAAGAAAATGCTTGTGCTCTAATGTCAAGAAGCAGAAACAAGATACAGCATTCACATAAACACACATAGATCTCAACTATATAAAATAAGTAAAGAAAAAAAGTCTGAAAGGAAACCAAGCTAGTACCAAAAGTTTATACTTAGTTTTTTGTTAGTACATATATAACATTTAATAGAATAATGCTAGGGTATGCATTTTTTTTTCTTTCCTTTTGAAAGCAGAATATATAACACTTGAGTATGAGAAACATTGATTTAGTTCTGGACAAAACTGGGGCTGGAGATAAAAATTTTGGAGTCATGGGCATTTCAGTAGAGATTGATCAATGGATAAAATCATCTAGGATGAGCCTGTTGTGTGAGAGGAGACAAAAGTTAAAGACTGAATCCTGGGAAATCACAGCGTTTAAGGAGTGAGTGAGAAAGATAAGCCAGGGAAAAAAATAAGCAACTTTAATCAGTATACAATAATAATTTTTATGGATTAAAATAGTGGCATTGAAAAGAAAGATGGAATGATAGAGCTGAGAACTATTTTAAAAGAAGTATATTCCAAATTGCATGTAAGTGATAAGGGTATTGGAAAAGCCAAAGATAACTTGACATTATCTAGTTTGGAAGATGAAAGAAGGCTGATACCAAAGCAGAGATGAAATCCTTTAAAACGGAAGCATATATTGTGGGAGAGAAGGAAGGAAAAGCTTAGTTTTGCATGGATTATGTCTGAGATTTCCTTTTGAGAGAGAGCCTGCTGTAAGAAAGGCACTTAGCTGACAGCCTCCAGCTGCAGCACCTTGGGGATCAGCCATAGCAGGCAAGCAGGTCACACTCTCCCCAGGCAGCTCAGAATCAACCAGTGACTAATCTCCAAAGGGATAAAAGAGCTGAGCCTTTCTGTCCCACATTGGCCCCTCTGATGGGTAGTCAGTGCCCTGGGGCGCTCCACTGGGCTGGCCCAGGCTCCGCTGCACCTCCATCTGGTTCTCTTCCTTCCCAGTCCTCCTTCCTTCCCCTTCTCGTTTCTCAGATTCTAGGACTATATTTTACTCTTTCCCCACTTTTCATCCACAAACATCACCCCCTAATAAATCTCTTGTTCTTTTAACTCCATCTTAGCATTTGCTTCCCGAAGACTGGAACTGACTCAGGTGGTGGTTGTATATCCACATGCAAATATGTTGAAGGGAAAACAGGACAAGCCTTAAAGACAACCAGGATTGAGAGAGAACTGAATTCCAAGGGCCTTCCCAACATCACAATCAGAGGGAGGAGTGGAGGACCAAGGTTTGAGCCCTAAGTGACGCTCATCATTGGAAGGGGGTAGAGGAGAAAGGAAATTCATTATGGGAGGAGGAAAGTTACTGACGATTTAGAAGGGAAACCAGGTAAGCACAAGATTGTAGAAACCATGGAGGACAGAGAGAGCTTTTGGGGAGTAGGCGATAAACAGTTCAAATTTTTCAAAGGAAAATCTGAATGGGGTCTAAGATCTTACATTTAGAGACTGAAATTATGGTTGACATTGAGAGATTGCTTCAGGGAAAGAATGGTGCCTTATGTACGGTAATCAACAATAAACACCGGGAATGCCTGATGGTCTAGTGGTTAGGATTCTGGGCTTTCACTGCCATGGCCTCGGTTCAGTCCCTGGTGGAGGAACTGGGATCCCCCAAGCTTTGTGTTGTGCTCAAAATAAAAAGAAAGACAAAAGGAAGGAAGGAAAGAAAAAAAAGGAAGATGGAAAGAAGGAAGGAAGAAAGAGAAAGAAAAGCTGCTGGAGGTAATGATTTAAAATGTTTGTGAATGAAAGGAGAGAAATTGGGCTAAGAGAGAAGTAAGATGACCATTTCTGGAAGAGATCTTTGAAGATGCTAAGGAGAAAAAACAACCATTGTGGGGTTAAAATCCTAGAGGTAATGGGAAGAGAAAAGCTACTCAGGCCAGGTGGTTAGATGTCAACAGGGAGAGAGAAACCTCTTCCCTGGAACTTGGAGGGAAGAATAAGAACATGGTTGGAATGACACAGAGAAGAATGAGAATAATGGGTGAGAAAGAGGAACTTCTTACTCATGTTTTCCAGTAACTAAAATGACCAGGAAAGCCTTTGAAATTAAGAGGATGGGTTGAGAAACTATTTAATGATGAGGGGAAGGTCAGGAATAGCTAATGTGCAAACTCAATAATTTATCCCTTAAGAAATGTGATAGGGTGAAGGAAATTGTTTTGTTTTGTTTTGTTTCTTTCTGGCTGTGCCACACTGTCTGTGGGATCTTAGTTCCCCAACTAGAGATCCTAACCACTGGAGCGCCAGGGAATTCCCAGAGGAAATTCATGCCTTAAATACATGAAGTTGGGTGTCTGTAAAAATACTGAACCAAAGGACTGTGACTCTAATTAGCAAGAAAGGACAAATAAATACTGACATTTCTCTTAGAGTTTGAGTGTTCCCAGCTAGGAGGTAATCTGAGTGTTCAGGGAAAGGATCTTAAACTGTGAGATCTACTACTGTAATTATCAACATGCTTAGGAAAAGGAGCTAGTGTGTAGGGATACATTTGCTGTGTTTGGATGGTATTGTATTTATTCATCATTACAATGGATGATAAAGATGATGAGAATAACAGAGAATCACCATGTTCTATGTGAGACCTGATAAGATCAAACAAGAAGTGTTGGTCTCCTGAGCAAAAGCTCTATATCATCAGTCTGGATATACATAGTATTTAAGCTTTATAGCTTTATCCTGGTCCCTGAACTCTTTTGGCTATAAAGGAAACCTTTATTATTGACATTCCTGTTATTGTTGTCCAGTCGCCTAGTCGTGTCCTACTCCTTGCAACCCCATGGACTGCAACACACCAGGCTTCCCTGTCCTTCACTATCTCCGGGAGTTTGCTCAAATTCCGGTCCATTGAGTCGGTGATGCTATCTAACCATCTCATCCCCTGCCACCCTCTTCTTCTGTTGCCTTCAGTCATCCCCACCATAAGGTCTTTTTCTCTTCACATCAGGTGACCAAAGTATTGGAGCTTCAGCATCAGTGTTTCCAATGAATATTCAGGGTTGATTTCCTTTAGGATTGACTGGTTTGATCTCCTTGCAGTCCAAGGGACTCTCAAGAGCCTTCTCCAGTTTGAAAGCATTCATTCTTTAGCACTTAGCCTTCATTATGGTCTAACTCTTACATCTATACATGACTACTGGACTATCAGTTCAGTTCAGTTGCTCAGTCGTGTCTGACTCTTTGCAACCCATGAATTGCAGCACGCCAGGCCTCCCTGTCCATCACCAACTCCTGTTCACCCAAACCCATGTCCATCGAGTCGGTGATGCCATCCAGCCATCTCATCCTCTGTCACAGCTTTGACTATACTGACCTTTGTTGGTAAACTGATGTCTTTGCTTTCTAATATGCTGTCAAGGTTTGTCATAGATTTCCTTCCAAGGAGCAAGCAGGGGGAAAAGTCACTATTATTAAGTATGAAAGTACCTGCATGCATGCTCAGTCACTCAGTTGTGTCCGACTCTGCGACCCCATGGACTGTATGTAGCCCACCAGGCTCCTCTGTCCATGGATTTCCCAGGCAAGAATACTAAAGTGGGTTGCCATTTCCTTCTCCAGGATCTTCCTGGACCAGGGATAGAACATAAATCTCCTGCGTTGGCAGGTGGATTCTTTACCACTGAGCCACCTGAGAAGCCCCAAAATAATTTTCCTATTGAAATAATTGTTTCAATCATCTAACATCTGCAAACTTGTAATATCTTAGAACATGACTGTACATTTAGAGCAGATCCCAGAACAGTAGCCTGAAATCATCTGAATATCAGCATCTGCAGCAACTCTTGTTAGTATGATGAGCCAGATGGGCTCTAAGAGCCAGTCCATGGAGAAGCCTTTACACTGTTCTTATGAAAAGTACTAACTGCAGTACAAAGAAATGAGCCAGGCATGTCAGTTTCTCAAAAGCTGCCAACTGGTGTGTCTGCAAGGATGACTTACGCTTGCTAATTACCCCCCAAAGCCCTGCAACACGACAAAGCTCTTTATTCGCCTGACTCTGAAGCTGCGCTTGGAGACACCTTGAGAAGGTCCAGTGATGGGCCAGCTTTTGCCACGTAGTGGGCTGTGCAGGTGCTGCCTCTTGGCTTCCAAGCCTGTTTCAGTCTCAGCCTGGCGAAGTTTGCAGGAATGTCATGTGAAGAGATTTATAGTACTTTCTGATTCCACCCAACTCCAAATCACTATATGAATAATATTTCTTATAGTATACAAGTCAGTCTGTGAGCTGTCTCAGCCAAAATCAACGGAATGAGCAAGCTTAAGGAAATACTTTCTTTTCCCTTTTAAAGAAATTGTTTTGCTGAAGTTTTACAAACCTCATAAAAATTAAGGGTTCATTTGAATCTGGGAAAAAAGACTTGCTTTATCTAGGCTCCTTTGCCAAAAGTATTTAAATGAGCATATGGTGGATGTTAAAGCGCCAAAGAAATAGTATCGATTATGCATTCCCAACTTCCCTGACTCTTCAGAGCCCTTAAAACACAGCATTTTCGTCCAGGTGTTAATGGGATGCTGCAGCAAGGAAGGCAACTTCAGGTAGTGTTGTAACATGGGGGCTCATGGGCTGGGTGCTCTGGAACCCACTTAGGGCTCCTGACTGCTGTCCTATTCAAAGCTGACAATGGCACCCATTGTTATAAGCAAGCGTCCATCACGAAAGAGCTGCCATTACGGAGTGGAGCCCAGGTTTCCATATTCCCAACATGGCCAGAGGTTTCATTCCTCGAGAATGTGTTTATTCAGCCTAGTAAAAACATTAAAAAGGGGAATAAATCTCTGCCGACCCCAAAATGCTTTTCACCACAGCTGTAAACCATAAAACATTTAGAAAGGTAAGCCGGACCAAAGATAATATAGTTCCCCCAAGCAGTATGGACCTGGAGGTGGCCCTTGCAAAGACAGCTGCAATGCACAGGACTCCCCTGCAAAATCATTAAGAGAAGGACAGGCTCTATAAGGTGTTAAATTATTAGTAGTAGATTTTTTTTTTCTCTTTTTAGAGGGGGAGGGCAATAATAAAAACCATGTGCTCAGCAGCCTGCTTGGCTATATAAAATAGAGAGGCCTGTGACTTTAAGTGTTGTAAAAGGGGTTAATTGTCGATTTCTGAATGTGGCAAGTTTATTGATCTTGTTAACAGCAACGAAGCATGTGCCATTGGTTACCATGGAGGGAAAGAAAAACAGCCTTCCATCCTGTTATTCCATGGACACCCTTCCTGATCTTGGAGCCCAAGTTAAAGGACGTCATGGTAAATGAAGCATTAAAATTGCTTATTTTGCACTTACCTGAATTTGTGCCCCATCCTTATGGTTCCAGTTCCTCCTTGCACGTGTGCTCAGTCGCTAAGTCGTATCCGACTCTTTGATGCCCCATGGAGTGTAGCCCACCAGGCTCCTCTCTCCATGGGATTTCCCAGACAAGAATACTGGAGTGGATTGCTATTTCTTCTCCAGGGCACCATCCCAACCCAGGGATAGAATCTGCATCTCCTGTATTGACAGGCAGATTTTTTTACCACTGAGCCACCTAGGAAGTTCCCCTATTCCTCCTTACAATTACATTTTTATGGCCAATTTTGAGGTGCCTGCTGTGGATCAGTGCCTTTCACAGAAAATGTGTATTTATCTGTGTAACAAATCCATGCAGTGGACAGGGATTAGATAGCCATTTTACAGATGAGGCAACTGAGGTTCAGAGAGGCTAAGAAAGTTCTCTAGTGGTACAGAGTTTTTGAGCAGGTCCCAACCAAGTCTTTGTATTCCAAGTCCAGAGCTTTTCCACTAATTATGCAAACAATTCATTGGTCTATTCACTCCAGTAGACATTTATTGACCACCCATTGAGAGCCAGAAGCTGGTCTACATTCTGTGGATAGGAAAATGGATAAAGCTGACAGCATCTGTGCCGTTGCAGATCTATATTTTAGAAACCATTATCCCAGCTTTCAAGACCCACCCTCTGTTCTAAACTACTTTCACATACACAGTCATCCTCTGTAATCTGATACTTTATTTTGCTCTTGAGTATTGTTTTGTTGCTATTTTGTTTGTGTGTGTGTGTGTGTGTGTGTGTGTGCATGTTCCCTTTGGCTCCCTCCAGCTAGACAATAAGTCCCCTGAAGGCAGCAGTATTATCTAATGCTTCTCCTTTTCACACTCCATCCTGCACAACCCTCTAGATAAAGGGCATCTGGCTGGTTCTCTGCTGCAGAAAAGCCTCGTTGTTCTCATGTTAATATCATTTAAGGTTTGTTTCAGGCTTAACTATTGCCACTTCGATGACTGAACTTTGCTAAATATTATACCTACACCGTCTCATTAATGCTGTAACAGCTATATGTACCATTTTCAACTGAGGAAATTGTGGCTTATGGAGACTAAGAAAGTTGCTCAAGTTTTCATTGTCAGTAAGAAGCAGAGCTGGGATGCTGGTATTGCTCTGACTCAGAAGTCCAATTTCTCTCCACCATGTACTAGGGCCTGCCTGAGCCATGAGAGAATCT
Source organism: Bos mutus (assembly GCF_027580195.1). NCBI lineage: Eukaryota > Metazoa > Chordata > Mammalia > Artiodactyla > Bovidae > Bos > Bos mutus. The sequence continues at coordinate 79,269,319 of NC_091619.1, read as the reverse complement.
TTGCCCACCTGAAACAGAGAAAACGTCAAAACACTCTTTTGTATGATATGCAGAATTTAAAATAGGATGAATTTAAAACTTGGTCACTTTAAGGCTACCAGACATTCATTCATCCAGATACAAAAATCATTTTGTATCTTGGCTCCCTTCCCTACTGTCTATTTTGTGATCCTCTTAAAATGTCATCTACGTTCAGGTGCTCTAATGGAATGCAATGGAGTGGGTGACTGAAGCAACAGGAACTTATATCTCACGGTGTAAAGTTTGGAAGTCCAAGATCAGGGTGCTAGCACGATCGGGTTCTTGGTAAGGTCTGTCCTCCTGGCTATGTCTTTATGCTGTGTGCTTGAGTCGCTTCAGTGGTGTCTGACTCTGTGATCCTATGGACTGTAGCCCCCAGGGCGCCTCTGTCTATGGCATTCCCCATGGACTGGAGTGGGTTGCCACGTCCTCCTCCAGGGTTATGTCTTTATGTGACCTTTTTATTGACTGCACATAACTAGGAATATCCCTAGTCTCCTCTTCTGGTTATAAAAAGAGGGCACTAATCCCATCTGAGGGTCACAGCTTCATGATCTAATCTAACTTTAATCCTCTCCCAAAAGCAGCACCTCCCACTAGAGGTTAGAGTTTCAACATATGAATCTTGGGTAGACACAAACATGCAGCCCATAACAGCACCCTTTTTCAATAGAGTAATTTATGAAGAAATCTCTGTGTTCTTAGAGAAGTGACAAATCAGAGACTGGCCAAAGTCAGGAAGGAAATGGTAGGTTCATACCTGCTTGTGATAACTGACTCAATAAAAAGATTAATATTAGCATGATGGATTGGGGTCTGAACCACCATGGTACATTAGCAGTTGGCATCCATTTGGAGAAAAGATGGTGGGACAAAGCCAAAGCATGAGCCAACTGCTGTGAGACAGAACCCAGCTGGAGCCACCAGGGGTCCCGGACACGAGGTGGAGGCTGACCCTTTCTTTTCAGTGTTGATGGCATAGTTTCCACCTTAAGTAATGTGGGCTTAATCTTCATTTACATTCTCCGATCTACACAGAAATGTATTTATTATTGTCTCGTGATAAGCGGTAATGATGTAAAGCAGGGCTCCCTGAAACTGCTTGCAGTTTCCAGGGTCTGGACATAAAGGCACAAAAATGTAGTGAGGAGAGACCTGCTGCATGACAGAATTTATTAAAATAAAAACAAAACCAAAAAAACCTGAAAGAAAAGAATGCTAGTCCTTTTGGAACTTTTTATCAATCAGTCTGTCAACAAGTAACTGATAACTTCTGGATGTGAAGATTTGGATAACAAATGAGTTACAAGTGTAGCTGGGTTTTGTTTGGTTCCTGCATGTGGGTAATGACTCCATTGGTGAGGATGGTCAGAGAGCAGCAACTAGGACCCTGGGTCTCCTGTGAATGCTTGTGTTTATTTAATGAAAGGCTACTGCTTTCACTGGGGCTTGCTGAAAGAGTGAGACCTTGCCAAGCTGCATTTTTGCCAGTTGTGGTTTTAAGATAACAAATTAAAATTTGTGCACCCAACTTAAAACCCGTGGTCTTTTCATATAGACACAGTTCAATTCAGTCTCCTTAAAAGAACATGACTGTAATTATTGCTTCTCAATATTACTGGGTGTGAGACACTATAAGGAATGATTCAGAAGGGAATGATCTAGTATTATTCTGTGTGTCCCAAATATGAATAGCTCTTCTAACTTTGGAGGAGATAGGTCCCTTCCACCCAACTGTATGAGTCTTATGGGCATAGCCACCAGAATGCTAAACTCTCAGAGCACAGAGACTTGTCCAAGGATGAGCAGATGATATAAGTCAGACAAATCTCCATCCTTCCACAAAATTTTTCTAGTATGGACCTAACAATAAAGCTCTCTTGTGTTTCTAGATGTGTTATTGCTGTATAAATCGGGATTTGCTGTGGCTATAAAACCAGGAAGCTGAGATGAGAGACTGATAGGAGTACCTGATTCCCTGGATCTAGTCTTGCCTGAACCACTCCACCCCCACTTTTCCCAGACATTGGCTAGTGAGCCAGTAAATATTCTTTTAGTGCTTAAACTACTTTAAACTACTTCTTTTTTTTTTCAAGTCATGATTCTGTCATTTGCAACCAAGAGACCTGAGTGATACAGGTCTGATTAGAAAGATCAGCCCCAGAGAAATGTGATCCTTATAACTTGGTAGTTGGGAAAAGCATTTAGGCAAGCCTTACTTTAAATGAAATAAGGAGGATGCAAATGCAAAAGACAGTACACTTCAGGACATTAAGGGCTAGTTTGAAATCTTTGAGGTGAAATATAGGCTGCAGAATATAAATTTTGTCAGAGAACCAATCTACAATGTTTTCTGTAGAACTGAGAGCAGAGCTTAAAAATGACATATCTAGTTTGTTCTGGATACAGGTTTTTAAGAACATTTTTAAACTATGTTTTAAAATATATTTCCATGGTGACTAAATACAACTGTTGGCCTTTTTCAGGAGGATTACTCTGAAAATGAACATAAATTATTATATTGAAAATTCTGATACATTTCATCTTTGTTATACTGTTTTATTTCCCAAGTGAGTGCTTACCATTTTAGCTGGCTTGATAATAGCTAAATAATCAAACCAGTTGGTTAAAAAGTGTGAGTATGGACAGGCTCTGTTGAGGGATATTAACCAGAGAATAAACAGACTGGAATGTACACATCAAGCTCACTTTTTTTTCTTTTTTGAAAATGTTAACAATAAGTAGGGTACATTTCTGTGTCTATATCTAGACTTTTCATAAATGAGAAAAAAATATGTGAAAACCTGGCCACAACTTACAGTTTTTGGAGGGAAGAAAATATTTGATATTCACAGTGGAACAAGGGAAATGTAACAACTCTCTTGCACATTGAAAAGGAAGTGCCTATTGAGTTCTCCATGTCCAGATCAATTGCATTTATCCCACATTTAGGTATGTCTCATGGGTCATTCAAAGAATACCCAGAGGGTCACATGACAGGCCTTTGGAGAGAAACAGAACCATGTTCATAAATATCTATTCAAAAGAGCAAAGGATCTCAGGAGTCACATTTGGGTGAACTTTAGCTGATTCATTGAAATGTTAATTATGTCAAATATTTCAAGAACCCTAAGCTGCCATAGTATAAAAACTCTCTGATACTCTGTTTAGTCAATACATAAGTACTTCCAACTGTTAAATGTACATAGAGCAACAAATAAAGATGAGCAAATAAGCAAGTTGGGATATGATATCATCAGAGTGCAAGGAAATGACCCAAGAGCTCGGTGTTCTAGAATTAAGTGTTTTCTAAGAGGAAATCAGTTCCTCCTCCATATGACCATTGTTACAGACTAAAATCTGGATTCTGTTTGCACTTGACTACACAGAGTAAGAAAGAAAAAATATGTTTTTATGGTGTGAAGCAAATGGCTAGGGTGGTTTTCCTCAGTGAAAATCAATGTTAAGTTTTACTCCGAGGCCAAGAAAATGGTGAGGGAGTGGTAGAAGGGATACTCTAGCTCACAAATATTGTTAAAGTTTCCCTATTTCCCCTGGTGAGCATCTTTTTTTTCTGATTGCATGGCTTAATTCTATGCACGGACTCTAATCTCAACTTCTCACACTGATATGGGCCTATTATAATAATGGCCATTTTATGTATTAATTCGAGCAATCTTCAAAGCAACCCTGTTAGTCTTATACATTTCTTCTCATCCCCAATCAGAGACTCAGTAAAATTAAATGCTTGTTCAAAGATCCTGTAGGTGGTTAGAGACAGCTAGGACTTGAATAGCAATCTGTCTGAGTCTGAAGCCCATCAGTTTAGTTCATTTCAGTCACTCAGTCATGTCCAACTCTTTGCGACCCCATGGACTGCAGCACACCAGGCCTCCCTGTCTATCACCAGCTCCCAGACTTTACTCAGACTCATGTTCATCAAGTCGGTGATGCCATCCAACCATCTCATTCTCTCTCATCCCCTTCTCCTCCTGCCTTCAATCTTTCCTAGCATCAGGGTCTTTTCCAGTGAATCAGTTATTCATATCAGGTGGCCAAAGTATTGGAGTCTCAGCTTCAGCATCAGTCTTGCCAATGAATATTCAGGTCTGATTTCCTTTAGGATGGACTGGTTGGATCTCCTTGCAGTCCAAGGGACTCTCAAGAGTCTTCTCCAACACCACAGTTCAAAAGCATCAATTCTTTGGCATTCAGCTTTCTTTACAGTCCAACTTTCACATCCATACATGACTACCGGAAAAACCATAGCTTTGACTAGATGGACCTTTGTTGGCAAAGTAATGTCTCTGCTTTTGAATATGCTATCTAGGTTGGTAATACCTTTTCTTCCAAGGAGCAAGCATCCTTTAATTTCATGGGTGCAGTCACCATCTGCAGTGATTTTGGAGCCCAGAAAAATAAAGTCAGTCACTGTTTCCATTGTTTCCCATCTATTTTCCATGAAGTAATGGGACCAGATGCCATGATCTTCGTTTTCTGAATGTTGAGCTTTAAGCCAACTTTTTCACTCTCCTCTTTCACTTTCATCAAGAGGCTCTTTAGTTCTTCTTCACTTTCTGCCATAAGCGTGGTGTCATCTGCATATCTGAGGTTATTGATATTTCTCCTGGCAATCTTGATTCCAGCTTGTGCTTCATCTAGTCCAGCGTTTCTCATGATATACTCTGCATATAAGTTAAATAAGTAGGGTGACAATATACAGCCTTGACATACTCCTTTTCCTATTTGGAACCAGTCTGTTGTCCATGTCCACTTCTAACTGTTGCTTCTTGACCTGCATACAGGTTTCTCAGGAGGCAGGTCAGGTGGTCTGGTATTCCCATCTCTTTCAGAATTTTCCACAGTTTATTGTGATCCACACAGTCAAAGGCTCTGGCATAGTCAACAAAGCAGAAATAGATGTTTTTCTGGAACTTTCTTGCTTTTTTGATGATCCAGTGGATGTTGGCAATTTGATCTCTGGTTCCTCTGCCTTTTCTAAATCCAGCTTAAACATCTGGAAGTTCACGGTTCACAAACTGTTGAAGCCTGGCTTGGAGAATTTTGAACATTACTTTGCTAGCATATGAGATGAGTGCAATTGTGCAGTAGTTTCAACATTTTGGGGCATTGCCTTTCTTTTGGATTGAAATGAAAATTTACCTTTTCCAGTCCTGTGGCCACTGCTGAGTTTTCCACATTTGCTGGCATATTGAGTGCAGCACTTTCATAGCATCATCTTTCAGGATTTGAAATAGCTCAACTAGAATTCCATCACCTCCACTAGCTTTGTTCAAAGTGATGCTTCCTAAGACCCACTTGACTTCACATTCCAGGATTTCTGGCTCTAGGTGAGTGATCATAACATTGTGATTATCTGGGTTGTGAAGATCTTTTTTGTATAGTTCTTCTGTGTATTCTTTCCACCTCTTCTTAATATCCTCTGCTTCTGTTAGGTCTCTACCATTTCTGTCCTTTATCAAGCCCATCTTTGCATGAAATGTTCCCTTGGTATCTCTAATTTTCTTGAAGACATCTCTGGTCTTTCCCATTCTATTGTTTTCCTCTATTTCTTTGCATTGATCACTGAGGACATTGATCACTGAAGCCCATGTCTTACCACTAAACCCATTGCAATATGCAGTTCACTCCCAAAACATGTGGTTTTGCCACTTCTGACCCAAAAATGCTTAAAAAATTAATGAACTGTGGGTGCTTCCTCCACACTCCAGACAGGTGCACTTTAGCACAGTGATATAAGTTTGTGGGAGCTTCCGAGGTAGCTCAGTAGTAAAGAACCTGTCTGCCAATGCGGGAGACCCAGGTTCAATCCCCTTAGAGAAGGAAATGACAACCCACTCCAGTATTCTCGCCTGGGAAATCCCATGGACAGAGGATCCTGGTGGGCTCCAGTTCATGGGATCACTAAAGAGTCAGACACGACTTAGCCACTAAACAAGTTTGTAAAAGGTCTCACTAAAGTTCAAAATACAGATTGGGTCCAGCCAACCAAACAAAACTAGAGCTGTGCTATTTGACACTTTGCATCAGCACCCCTAGATAGCTGAACACAGACCAAAATACTAGCCTTATAGACTGTGAGAAGATAAGTAAACTCCTTTTAATGTATTAAAATTCAGCATATTTTAAGCACGTTTTATAGATGAGGTTGCTGCTGGGGAGGAAAAGAAAATCACAGATTTATCCCTTTGTGTCCTAGGATCTCAAAGAGCATCCTCTCAGCCTGCTGGTCTCCAGTCTTTGATCATCCAGGGCACATGTCCCATTCTGGGCTGGGGGTGCCCTGGAAAAACTCTTTCAGGTTCTGTCCTCCCACACCTACCTACCTGGTATTCTTCCTTTTCATCTCAACCACTGACCACTGTAATATTCTCCCCTGTCCTCTTCTCCAGTCCCCTGTCCTTCTCTCCCTTCCTCTGCGTCTCTTTCTTTTGCTCAACCTATTCCCATCATAAGATGTAGCACCAAGCCATGCCTTTTCTCCTCAAAACTTAGTTTCTTGAGGTCTGGCGTCATTCACTCCCATATCTCAGCAGCAAATAATATCTCCTTAAAGAGTCTAATGAGTTGGATGAATGAGTCAATGGAGGAATGGGGTCTTGGATCATTTAGTTCCTTCAAGACTCATTGAAGTCATTGAATTTAGTAAGCCTGTAATCATTTTGATATCATATTCCCCCCCCCTTTCAAATTACTTATCCACAGTTTTGAGTATGACTCTAGAAAGGGTGGGGAGTTGTGCATGCTTTTAATGTTGAAATTTAATTCTCCCTTCCCTCCCTCCTCTGCTCTCTCCCTTCTTTCCTTCCAAATATCCTTTAGACAAGCAAAGAAAAAAAAAAAACTTCATTGAGACTTTATAAACCAATGGTATCTGATCATGTGACTTCTAAGAAGTGAACTGTTAGAATGACTCCATGTTTTATAATGGCAAGAACATTGGGCTGGACATCAGGAGGCCTGGCTTTAACCCTGGTCTTCGCTTTCATTATACCCTGAATTCTAGGCAAGTCACTTGGCCTCTCTGTGCCTGGTTTTGTCATCAGTAAATGGGTAAGGTGGGACTAGTGAGTGATTTTCAGTCTGTTCCTGGGAGCACTCAAGTATTCATGGTGCTGCCTTAGGATCTGCCCCAAGAGGGATGCTGGGAGATGGAAATGGTTCTAAGAATAGGCTGACTTATTCCTCCCCCATCTCTACTTCAATCAGAATAAATGTTCTTGGACTTCCTTGGTGGTCCAGTGGTTAAGAATCCACCTGCCAATGCAGGGGACATGGGTTCAATCCCTGGTTCGGGAAGTTCTGCATACCACTCAATGTGGCCCCCCAAAAAGAATAAATGTGCTTGTTAAACTGTTTTTTAAACTCTATCACATTTTTGAGCTTCTGCTTGGTAATCTATTCCAAAAGAGTTTGAAAACTACTGGAGTAGATTATCTTTAAAGTGCCTTTTGGCATATCTGATTTCAATATATAAATTATCTGCTTGTGATCTTCATTCATAGAAAGAATGGAGGCTTTCTTTTCCTTGTGTGGCTGTTGCTCTAAGAATGAATTTCTTATCACGAAAATAATCTCCTTTTCATCCAGTTTCTACCTGGCTCAATACAGTACAAAATACACAAGCCAGACCTGTTATCCCCTGTGAATATCTTCTGTGTAGACACATCTGTGAGTGGTGGAGCCATGAAAGACATGTATGTTTTCACAGTTGCCACCCGGGGCCAACTGTTTTGGTAAGAATGACCATGTAGGACAGCTTTGTGCTCTTGAGCTGTCCTCTGTTCACCAGGAAATCACAAGCCATCATCAAAGCAGAGCCCAGGTTGCTGATCCACTTTGAAAGAGACACCTTTATGGTCCTGCTGACATGTCCTCTACTATATTAATAATGCATTTGGAGAGGGTGCGTTTGGTTTGTTTTCTGGACAAGTTGGATGAGTCTCTCTGTTTCAGCCACGGCCCTTTTTAGGGTTTGTTTTTCCTACTGTCCCGGGACAGACACCTTAATGGGTTGCTGAAAATGTCCAGGCTGTTTCTGGCTATGGGGGTAGCCGGGCTCCAACAATGGAAGGCATTTAGCAGAGCCTCATGTTTTAGAACAGGAAAGACTCCAGAGGGCATGTCATCTGGTGTTTTTCAAGATGCTTTTAAATTTTTTAAGCAGCATACTTTCCCCACCCCCAAACAAGGCTGATGCAAAACTTCAATTTATAAAACAGATAATAGAAGGGGATGGAAGTAGGGGAATTCTACCAAACTTCACTTCCCTTGCTATTTGCCCTCCCCGACACTCAGCAACACCTACTTACGGGGAAACCTCTGACATCCAGAAACAGTTATAACCTCACTGATACAGTCTTGTCCTGAACCCCTTTTTTGTTTGTCAAGAAAATGAGACACAGTGAGTTTTAATGGCTGGTCGAAGACCCCGCAGCTGTAGATGCAGGGTCAGATTGCAAAGCTTCTGATTCTAGTTCAGCCTCCCCGCCTCAGTTCCTACCACTGCCTCAACTTATGCCACCTCACTTTTAACATTGGAAAAAAGTAGGGAAAAAGAGTTGTGGACCATGCAGTGTACTTGATACTTATACATCTGTCTTTAATTCTCAGAGCAAATTTATGTGCTGGGCATTATTATTATTCACATTTTACACATACGGGACATGGACTGAAAGAGGTTAAGTCATTTGTCCAATGAAACTCAGTCAGAAGTGGTGAACTTAGATGGAAAACTAGTCCCATCCAATTTCAAAAGCTGCTCTTTCTCCTACACCACAGGATAAAGAATACAGACTAGGGCTTGGTGGGGGATAAAGCCCTTTCTTAAAGTGGCAACTTTAGGTAATAAAACTGGACTCTGATTTCATGAGATACTTTGTAGCTCTTCTTAAATAACTACTGTCCAGCTGTCCCTCTCCAAAGTTTGTATATCTTTTGTAAGCACTTGGAGACTATTTTCCCAAACCTTAGCCAACTACACCTCTCCTCTAGGAACTTTGCCTGTCGCTCCTGCTCCTCACACCATCCAGAAATTGGGACTTCCAGAAGCCATCATTTTCATGTTTGATTCAAGTCAGGTCTTAAATGGACCGAACTAGGAATGAGGATCAGGAGAGAGTCAGCACAGAAGATCAAGAGGCTTACTCCCCAAATATATTGAACGTTGAAAAGAGAACCAGAGATAGACATGGAGAGACATCCTGTGATGGCTTGCTCCTAGGTTTTATTCCTGTCCTTCAGTTCAGTGAGATACCCTTTTCACCATGTAATACAGTCTGTCTTTTCTTTTTTAAGCTGTGGTTGCTATTACACAAAACAGAACAGTCCTGTATCATCAAATTCAGGGTTCTGAAGATTCTTCAGGTGGGTCAGACTACCTTCCAATTGCAGTCATGCTTATTGTGCGTACAAGCCATCCTGTGCTGACATTATTAGAGGCTTCAACAGTCAGCTATTTCATTCTTTGTCTACACAGAAACATGTCAGTGTGCAAAACCCCTTTTCACACAGATATGGTACAATATCCAGAGAAAGTTGATCTTTCTCTGGTCCTGTTGACTTGATGAGAGGTCTCCCTCCTATCCAGAATTTGTAAAATATGTATGTACAAAATCATTAAGCCAGGAATACAAAGCTAAATTAAGTAGAGTAAATTGCTTTCTATTTTATAAACAGATTAATTTGAGAAGCAGAATCTAAGTTATTATCATGTTCAAATGAAAATACCCTAACTTTCCATGAACATTAGAATAAATAAATTATGGTATGATACAGTCATAGCATATTGGATAGCAACAAAAAGAAAAATACTGCATAGCAGCAAAAAGCAACAAGTTACAGCTATGGGCATCAACACGGGTGATTTCCACAGATAGGTTTCAAGAAAGTCAAGTAAAATGAAATATAAATTATTTACTTAAGTTGCTCTGAAGTTCAAAAAGATAAAAAACTAACATAAGGTGATAGAAGTCAGAACAATGGCTACTTCTGTGGGGAATGACTAAGAGAGCTATACAGGAAGTTTCTGGGTTCTGTAATGTTCTATATCTTGGAGGAAGAAATGGAAACGCACTCCAGAATTCTTGCCTGGAAAATCCCATGGACGGAAAAGCCTATGGGGTCACAAAGAGTTGGGTGCAACTGAGCGACTAAGCATACAATGTTCTATATCTATATTTAGATGGTAGTTATGTGGGTGTGTTTGCTTTGTAAAAATTCACTAAGCTCTATATTTATGATTTGTTCAGGTTTTCTGTATATATATTATACTTCAGCTTTAAATGCTTATCCCACAAAAGTCTAAATTACTGGAAATTAAGCACAAAACTTACTCTGTTAGGTCTTGGTCTCACATTATATAAAATAGAAATTAGACTCAACATTCTTAAACCTGGAAGAGATCTAAGAAAGAGTATCTTAGTTCAATCATGAATATTTTACAAAAAGAGAGACTAGGGCCAAAGAAGTGAAGTGATATGCCATAAATTTTACAGCTTATAATTGGCAGAGCCAAATTTAAGGCTTACATCCTTTAGCTATGTTAGCAAAGATATTCCAAATAAACCTCTTAAAGAATAATATGCTAAGAATCAATTCACTCTGAAGTGTACTTTATTCTCAAGAAAGGGTTTGTAAGATAAGTAAATAGTGTGAACAATGCTATCAGTGTTTGCATGGAAACAATGTGATAGCATTCCTAAAGATTCATTCCCTCTGCAACTCCCTCATGACATAGCCATCAGGTTTAGTTTCTGAGAATTTTGGCAAATTTACATCTGACTCGAAACCTCATCCCCGGGCTCATATTTGAACTAAAGTCTTGATGATGTCAAGGATGATGACAATGTCAACAGTAATGACAAGAATATTGTCTTACACTTGGGTGGTGTATTCATTTCCTAATGTGCTCACTTATTTTCCTACTTGTTGCTACAACAAATGTCCACAAAATTGATGACTTAAACAGCCTTGCAGTTCTGGAGGTCAGAAGTCTGAAGTCTCACTGGGCTGAAAATCAAGGTTTCTTCTAGAGGCTGTAAAGGAGAATCTATTTCTTTGCCTTTCCAGCTTTCAGAGGCTGTCTGCCCTCCTTGGCTTCTGGTCCCATGCATCGCCAAACCCTGGAATAGGCAGTAGAATCTTTCTTACATTTTATTACCCTAACACTGACTTCTCTGCCTCCTTCTTATACATTTAAAGGATGCTTATGACTACATTGGACCCACCCAGATAATCCAGGATAGTTTCTTTCTTCTAAGGTCAGCTGAGCACTGATCTTAATTCCATCTGCAACCTTAATTCTCCCTTGCCCTGTAACCTAATGTATTCAAAGGTCCTGGGGATTAGAACATGAATATCTTTGGGAGCTGTTATTCTGTCTACCACAAAATGAAGTCACTCAGTCGTGTCTGACTCTTTGTGAGCCCATGGACTGTAGCCTACCACACTCCTCTGTCCATGGGGTTTTCCAGGCAAGAGTACTGGAGTGGGTTGCCATTTCCTTCTCCAGAGGATCTTCCCAACCCAGGGATTGAACCTGGGTCTCCTGCATTGCAGGTAGACGCTTTACCATCCGAGCCACTAGGGAAGTCCAGGTAGAATTGTATTTGTGTATTTTCCAAACACATGTTTTCTTTTTCTTTTTCTTTTTTAAGCCTCAAAACAATGTCTTGACTACAACAAAGTTATTCTACTCTGGGTACAATTATTCTCATTTTATCAAGAAAAATAGAGAAGTGAAGTGAATTGCATACATTTCTGCATCTGGTTAAGCCAGAATCAGCCAGATTTCCAAACTGTCCTTATTCAGTGATAAATGGTTCTTGTCAACAGCCAGCTCTTGGCAACTTTAAGCTCTAAAACCTCTTAAGTCATGGTGGACAGTTTGAAGCATTTAAGATGTAAAGACTACTTCAGTTCAGTTCAGTCACTCAGTTGTGTCCGACTCTTTGAGACCCCATGAATTGCAGCAAGCCAGGCCTCCCTGTCCATCACCAACTCCCGGAGTTCACCCAAACTCATGTCCATCGAGTCAGTGATGCCATCCAGCCATCTCATCCTCTGTCGTCCCCTTCTTCTCCTGCCCCCAATCCCTCCCAGCATCAGAGTCTTTTCCAATGAGTCCACTCTTCACATGAGGAGGCCAAAGTATTGGAGTTTCAGCTTCAATATCAGTCCTTCCAGTGAACACCCAGGACTGATCTCCTTTAGAATGGACTGGTTGGATCTTCTTGCAGTCCAAGGGACTCTCAAGGGTCTTCTCCAACACCACAGTTCAAAAGCATCAATTCTTCGGTGCTCACCTTTCTTCATAGTCCAACTCTCACATCCATACATGACCACAGGAAAAACCATAGCCTTGACTAGACAGACCTTTGTTGACAAAGTAATGTCTCTGCTTTTTAATATGCTATCTAGGTTGGTCATAACTTTCCTTCCAAGGAGTAAGCGTCTTTTAATTTCATGGCTGCAGTCACCATCTGCAGTGATTTTGGAGCCCCAAAAAATAAGTCTGACACTGTTTCCACTGTTAAACCATCTATTTGCCATGAAATGATGGGACCAGATGCCATGATCTTAGCTTAACTACTAATTGCTATTGATGGACAAATCTTCAGAAAGAACTGACATTCTCATTCAATCTTTACACAATTGCTACTCATCTACGAGGCTTAACATCTGCCTCACTGTCTTTTATATTTAACCCTCAGCCCCAGTCACGTGCTTATCACAAAGCCACATTTCTCAGGACTTCCCAGGCAGTCCAGTGGTTGCGACCTTCCAGTGTGGATTCAATCTTGGGTTGAGAAGCTAAGATCCCACATGCTTCATGGCCAAAAAACCGGAACACAAACAACAGAAGCAATATTGTAACAAATTCAATAAAGACTTTAAAAAATGTTCCATATCTCCCCCCACCAAAAAAAATTGGAGGGGGGGGCCGAAAAAGCAACATTTCACTGGCTCTAGAAGAACTTCAGCTCTTATAAATTTGTTCCAGGTAATTTGGGGAGGCCCCAAGGAAGTGCTGAAATTAATTGAAAACTGCCAATTAACTGGACCCAGAGGTATGCATAGTGCGTGTGAAGTCCATGTGGCGTGGTCTGGGAGAAAGACCATTAGCACAAGCATTTGGGTTTTTAAATGGGCTGTACCTCTGTCCAGAGGCAGCCCCCCTGCCAGCTCACACCCCTCAGTCATGGCACCCTCACAAACTCCCTCTGAAATGGTATAAGAATGGGTCAGTTTATACAGGTCAAGCAACTCAAGGTCTTCACTCTCTCAGGGATAAACAGAAAAGGAGTGTTTCTGACCCGTCTCTCAGCCCAAGTTCTCTTACAGAGATGATGCTGTCTTACTTCTCCCATTCCTCCAGAGGACAGCATTCTCTGAGAGCTGTGTGTCACAAACTGGGACTCAACAAAAACAAAAACAGCCCAGCCAGAGGTGAAAACTCTTTGCTGGGTGCAGGCCTGACTTTGTCATCACTCTCTGGGTAACTTGTTCAGGTTTCTTCCCAGCGATCACCCCTCCATGTGCCTGAGGATGTCATCTCAGGTTCCTTGATTCTTCAGCTCCCATCCTGCCAAGTCCAGCCAGAGGGGATCTCTGTTCACAGAGATTCTTTTATCCCAGCTGTATATGGGGCAGCACAAGTTTTGTAAGGTTGTTACAGAGCTAAAGCAGACCCTGTTTGACTTCAGGACTTCATCAGCCTGGAATAATTTTCTTTTAGTCATAAATAAATCATTTCCTCAAGAACCATGAGAAATAAACATTAGGGCTCTGGGTGAAGTAAGTTACGGAAGAGAATTAATGTTATAAATAATAATAATGGAATCTTGTAGGATTTTTTGCTGTTCCTAAAGCACTTTCACATATATTATCCACTTAATCAAGAAATGTTTATAGGCGGGGCCCCAGTGCTGTGGCTACATCAGGAAGTGAGGCATAGCTTGTGCTCACAGGAGGTTTATACACTTCTGGAATTATACAGTGAGTTTGCTGAGGAATGAACTTGTGATCTTGAATATCAGAGCACACCTCCAGCACTAAGCTATGTTTCATTCACAGTGTATATAACTGCAGATAACTCCATAAGGCAGGCGGGGCCTTTTACCCTCTTCCCAAGGATGAAGAAACTAAAGCTCAGAGAGGTTATGTGCCTTGCCAAAGCCCCACACACTTGTGTGCTGGGATCTGCCTTAAATCCCAGTGGTCCTTCTGGTGCATTGGCTTGTTGGAACACATAGTGCTAGGCCCTTAGGAAGCCAATGGGCCAAGCGCTGTAGGCATTAATGGCTACTAAGTGCTCAGTCGATGTCTGTGGCTATTATAGTTATAATTGTTAGTGTAGCATGAGAAGGGTGGGGAAATTCATTTGAGCATCTGAACTCATCAGAGGCCACTGAAGGTACATTCTGCTCCAGAGTGTTTGCATTCTAGCTGAAAGCTATAAAAGCAGAAATAAAATGTTTATATTTTCTCTGTGTGTGTGCTCAGTCACTCAGTCATGCCTGACTCTGTGCAACTCTTTGGATTGTAGCCTGCCAGACTTCTCTGTCCATGGGATTTTTCAGGCCAAGAATACTGGAATAGGTTGTCATTTCCTCCTGCAGGGGGATCTTCCCAACCCAGGGATCAAACCCAAGTCTCCTGTGTCTGCTGAATTGCAGGCAGATTCTTTTAGCACTGAGCCATTGGGGAAACCCTTTGTATTTTCTAGTGGATCGTAAATCGAGAAATAATGATAAAAACAAATGAATTGGCTGGCCCAGTGTTTTAGAGTTTACACATTGGTTAATAGTTTTTCCCCTGAATTAAGTAATGAAGATAAAAATTTCAAGCAGCACATGCTCATTTTTGCTAAAAGAAGTTTATGGGTTTATTGTGGCAAATAAATTAGGTATTTAGTGAACTGAATATTTTAAAAATTGGAAAAAGATTTCTGAAAAACTTTTTTAAATGTTACCACAATAGATACTTAATAATCATATCTTGAACTAAATTGAATTCAATAGACTCTTTTGGTTTTTGAAAATGATTAAAAGTGATTTTTTAAAATGTCTATCAATAATATCTCCAAATACTGATACATTGGTTTAGAGGTTGTTGCTCACCAATGATTTCTTATCAGCCTCACTTAATTTTAATAAATAAATACTCTAAAAACATCCATTCTATTTTTAAGTCCAGTTGTAAAATAAAGCTGGACTCATATCAAAATCCCTGCTGGTGCATGCCCTCAAGTGATCAAGACTACACATATCTAATTCAAAACAAATCTGTTGGAAGGGTATCGTGAAGCTAGTGGTCCACCCTCCGCAAGAAAACATCTAATTCTATGGAGTCCAGAGTTAGTCCAGAGTCAAAATCCAGACACCCTGGGGCCTGTAATTCAACCTAGGTAGGTGCCCTCTCTGTGCCTGCACCGTGAAATAGATGGCTTCATAAGATTGCCACATCTCAGGAGACAAGTCTTTTCAGGGGCACTCGGTGATTAGGCCAAGTTATTTGGGAAAACCAGTCACTGTATTTATTTTTACAAGCCAGATGCCTGCACATAGTGCATTCTTTTACAAAAATAAAAGAGGGTTGGAAAAAAAGAAAGGTTCAGGGTCACAGATGAAACCATGAGAGTGTTTTACGGTTTTATGGGTAGAAATCCTCCTTTATTTTTACATTCTATGATGATTCTGAGAAAAACAGTTCAGCTGCTCTGAGTACAAAAAATGGGAAAGAGTTCTAAGTTATGCCCAGAGTATGACAAAGACCTGAAAACCAGAACTTCAAGGGACTCTGTGCCTGAGGAATTGGAGAGTGTGTCGGTGCCTTGGGGGGTGGGGGTGGGTGCAGGGAATAGGGAGTCTCTTCACCATGAATCTGCCTGCTTCCCAAGGAGTCTTCAGGAGCTCTTAGGCTGATTTGATCAACACTAAGTAATAACCAGATGGAATGTGTGGAACTGATTGAGAGGGTTTAACTAATGCACTTAGTAACCCTTCATGTGCTGGTGGAGTTAAGGGAGGAGGAGGTAGAAGAGGTCATGGTACAAGTTCCTGACCAAAACTGGCTGAGATTTTCTCATAATCCACAGATATTTGTTGAGCACCTGCTATGAGCCAGTGACTGTTCTAGGAACTAAGGATAAAACAGTGAAAGAAATAGGCAGGGATTCTGCTCTGTCTCTTATGGAGCTTACGTTCTTTTTTTTTCTTTCATTTTAATCATCTTTAGTATTCTTGTTTGTACAACAGTGAACATGGTATGTAATGAGAGTCCATTTATCCATTCATCTTTTCATTCCATCACTGGACAGGGACCTTCTGTGTCAAAATGCTATACTGATTGTTAGATGGAGCTTACATTCTTGAGGGTGAAGCCAATGAGGCCAGGGAGGGATGGCTGTTTAAGAAGAAATAGAAAGTAGAGGAAATAAGTGATGTGGTCAAGAGTGGCTACCTGATTTACGTTGGCTAGGAAAAGCCTTTCTGATAAGGTGACCTTTGGGCAAATGCATGAATGAAGGAGTGAGCTGCTAGTCTGTTTGCAACCAGAGTATTCCAGACAAAGCAGACACCCAGTGTAAAGGCTTCTTGATAGAAGCATGCTTGGCCTAATCAAAAAGTAGCATAGAATCTTAAAGTTGATTGAATACAGCTGTCATCTTTTTATCAGCCTGTTGGAAACTTCTGTATGCTGTATAGTTTTTAGACAAAAAGAGCTGGAGCCCATTAATAACTGCAGCACCTCCAAAATCCAGGCAATGAGGAGGAGAAGACACTGCCCTTGAGAATCTGCATGGGCCTGGGGCAAGATTGGGGGAAAATATGAGACTGAGGCATAAATGGCTACTAGGCTTCAAGTAGCAGAACCCTGACCCCCACATTCCTCCTGTTTGTTTTAACAGCTCTACTTTAGCAGCACCACAAGAAGGAGTGTGGAAAGTGTGGAATCAGATCTGTTTGTTCAGTTTTTACATTTCAGACGATTAAGTGAAATGCTAAATGAAACCAAATCTATATTCCTGTCAGTGTGAGGAGGAGAAGGAAAATAAACTCCAGCTCCTGGTGTAGACAAGGAAGAATGACATGAGCACACCCAGCTCCTTCACACCCTCTCCCGCTTCATGCTTCCAGGAGCAGCCCCCCAAGGCCCTCAGAGCTTACATTAGATGTGTCCAGAGGGGATGTCTGGGGAACTCCGAGAGCCCCAAGAACTCAAGGACCCATTGTTGGATCCCATAGCTGTGCATTTACACAGCTGTCGTTTATTACATGTCCACCATCAGCCTGCATTGTGCTAAGTGCTCTGATGGGGGACTTACACAGGCCATGGTTGTCCAGAGAAGGGCTTCAGATATCAGACTAGAAAAGGCGTCCTGAAGAGGGCAACATGTATCTCAAAGCCAGACAAGCAGGATTTGATTGACTTTGTTTCTAACAGTTTATTCATTGCTCATCTGCTAAAAGGACTTCCCTGGTGGCTCAGGCGGTAAAGCGTCTGCCTACAATGTGAGAGACCGGGTTCGATCCCTGGGTCGGGAAGATCCCCTGGAGAAGGAAATGGCAACCCACTCCAGTATTCTTGCCTGGAAAATCCCATGGATGGAGGAGCCTGGTTGGCTATAGTTCATGGGGTCGCAAAGAGTTGGACATGACTGAGCAACTTCACTTTCACTTTCATCTGCTAAAATCGTCTAAGAGATATGGTCAAGAATGGGATTTCTCAACCTTGACATTACTGACATCGGGGCTGGATAATTCTTTGTTCCAGGGTGCTACGTTGGGCATTATAGGTTGTTTATCAGTATCTTTGGCCTCTATCCACTAGATGCCAGTAGGCCCTTGGCCCCCAGTTGCAATAAAACTCAAAAATATCTCCAGTCACTGCCATCTGTCCCCTGCCGTGCAAACTTGGCCCGTGTTAAGAACCACTGACAGCTATGGAAGTCCTAGCCCAGGCCTGATATGACAGAATCTCCAGGTATAAAAGAATGAAGCTCTTCTCGAAAACAGCTGGTCTCATGTTCCACTGAAGCTTAAACAATGGAAAAGAGGCTGAAAAGGCGGCAGGAAGATGTAAGGTTAGCTATGCAAAAGAATTCCTTGCTTTCAAAGTCAGTAAGAACTTGGAAAACCTCAATGTGATAATTATAAAATATCTTCCACTTTGGGTATGTGCATGAAACAAAACCTGATTAACCTGCTTATTAAAAGGAAAGATTAGTCTGCCTTAGAGGACAGTCAGAAAATAAGCTGTTTCTAAAAATATTGCCATTTCAGTTCTTTGAAGTAGAGTTAGCAGTTTAAATTTGCTTGAAAATGGTTGATAGTAAATGTGGGTTTGAGCTTTGGTAAATGTTTAAAATTGTTTGTACTTAGTACAAAAATTGAATGTAAATGACTTTCCCATGAATGTTTATAAATAGTATGGTTTCACAAGTGAAACCAAAGTCCTCTGGATTGTTATGGACACTGTTAATTTTTTTCATGTTACTGTAAGTATGGACTTTTGGTCCTGCCATTATTTAAATTAACACAGATTCCAAATTAGTTGGGCCTCACCTCACCAAAAAAATATGAGGTTTCATCTAAAAGGAGGGAAAAATTTACATTTATTGAGCACCTATTATATACCAGATGCTGGACTAGGCTGGTGGTTCTCAACCAGGGGTGATTTTGCCCTCTGGGGGACATTTGGTAACGTCTAGAGACATTTTTGGTTATCACAGCTGGAGGGGTGCTGCAGGACTCTAGTGGGTGGAGGCAAGGGATG
Source organism: Bos mutus (assembly GCF_027580195.1). Lineage (NCBI taxonomy): Eukaryota > Metazoa > Chordata > Mammalia > Artiodactyla > Bovidae > Bos > Bos mutus. The sequence goes on along the minus strand of NC_091619.1, from coordinate 79,250,497 downwards.
CTGCCAGCTCTTACAGTGTAAAGGACAGCCCCCCGCAAGAATTATCCAGCCCATAGCATCAATAGCACTGACGTTGAGAAACCCTGGATTAGTTACCCGTATTATCTCATATAATCCTTCTACCATTCCTTACAGCATCCTCTGAGTTATTAACTCCATATTGTAGATGAAGAACCTGAGGCTGAGAGGGATGATACAAGTTGCTCAAGAGCCTAAAACTAGTTAATACAGGAGTCAGGTTTCATCTCCTCTGGTCAGTCATCTCTGCTGTAGCCAGCTGCCTTCCTATAGGTAGGTTTTAATTTACTATGATTATGATTTCTACTGAAAACCATGTGTGGTGGGGCTTTGCAAGGAGGATGCTGATATGTCAGAAAAGAAAATCACAGATTTTTGTGCCCAGTGCTGTGCTAGGCAACATAGTTCCATATGTCTTATTCCCTCCTAGATAATCTATTCTTGGTGCAGAATTGTGGTCCTTTGTTCCACTTTGTCTTCTATTGTTTTCTAGATGTGCCATTTTTTTCTGCTTCTCACTTTTGTGCATGTGCCAAAAGTTTGGAAGGCTTTGCCCTGCATCAGTCCATCTTCCCAGAGTCCCTTCCTGCCATGGAGAAGGAGCGTGCAATTGACAGATCATGCTATCTAATGAATTTCAGTTTTCTCATCTGAAATAGGAACAATAATACTTTTCTCATGTGGTTGTTGAAATGATTGTGTGAGAATGATAATAATAATCAGAAGAGTCCTTTATTACATGCATGTTATGTACCAGGTATTATATTAAGGGCTTTACATGCATTACCTCATTTAATTTTTAGAATAACCTTTACAAATCGAGTTGAAGCACAGAGAGGTTGTGTAGTTTGCTTGTGCACATACCATGAGTAGACAGCACAGCCAACATTTGAACTTGAGATGTCTGGTTGTAAGGCTTAGGCTCTCTCAACCACAAAGCCCTCTGTCAAGGGCTTAAACAGATGTGAGAGTTGTTATGGGCACTGAAAACTAGTTTAGGTGATTAGAGAGCCACTGTGTGTGCCAGCGGGTCTCAATGGAGCCATCATAACCAATTCCTCTTCCAGTTTTATCACTGAGATGATCTTTGTAAGGTGCCTATTATATTTCACTTTTGTATTTTCCCAAGTTTAAATAAGGAAACAAGAGGACTTTAAAAAAAATCTGGCTTTGTGAATAAATTTTCAAAACACATTTCAAAGTGCCAGCAAATTAAATACTGTTCTTGAGTTGTATCATTTTTTTTTCATCAATTTGCTTTTTAGATTTCTATTTTAAGCCCTGCACTTAGAGCTGATTACAATAACCCTTATTTAAAAATGTAATTGTACTGAGCCTCACCTCTGAGGTATTTGCAAATTTGGTCTCACTATATTACCAAGTAAAATAATCATTCATCAAGTGGAGGTAGGGTAGAGAAAGAGCACATTTCTGTAGCCCCTTCTATTTCCTGAGGGAGCCAGCCATAAATATTCAACATCGGTGGCCAAAATTTGGCGTTGTGCTAAATCATAATCATTTTAATGGCAAATAAATGACGTTTCATTGTATTATACAGTTGTATAAATTGGGAGAGGGGTTGACTTGAGTGTCACATTTTTGCTGTCTGTTTTTCTGTTTTTCTTTTTTAATCACTTTTGGGGGACTTCCTGCATGGCTCAGTGGTAAAGAATTCACCTGCCAACGCAGGAGACACAAGACACAAGAGACGCGGGTTTGATCCCTGTGTCGGGAAGATGCCCTGGTGCAGAAAATCCTCTGTCAATCCTCTCCAGTATTCTTGCCTGGAAAATTCCATGGACAGAGGAGCCTAGCAGCCTGCAGTCCATGGGGTTGCAAGGAGTTGGACATGACTGAGCGAGCACACACACACACACACACACACACACAGAATCACTTTTTAGCTGTAAGTACTAAATCACAAAACATGAGGTGACTGCAGACTAGCAAAATTTCAAATAACTCCCTATTTGCAGCTCTCCACTTCTAAGATGAAGAGACAAGTGATGTGGGCAGAAGCCAGCAATGGGATTTCTATGGGGCTCCTGAGCCTGGACAAGTTATGTTTCACGAGCCTCCACTGTACCCACCACACACATACACACACAAACACACACACACACATTTTAAAACAAAACAGTGAATATTAGTGAAATTAGTGGCATTGATCACTAATGACAGTTTTGAAGCCAAGAATCAGGGAGAAGAAGTCCCCAAGAGATGTCCTGTGTCCTAGGGTTTATGCACAGAGAAGGATGGGAGGAAGTGGTTTGGCAACTAGTGTCAACAAGCTTCTGTTATATGGGTCACTGTTACAGGATCCTGAGTATCCCTTGGGGGAATTGTTCAAAATAATGTTTCAGTTCAGTTCAGTTGCTCAGTCGTGTCCAACTCTCTATGACCCCATGAACCAGAGCATGCCAGGCCTCCCTGTCCATCACCAACTCATGGAGTCCACCCAAACCCATGTCCATTGAGTCGGTGATGCCATCCAACTATCTCATCCTCTGTCATCCCCTAGTCCTCCTGCCCTCAATCTTTCCCAACATCATGGTCTTTTCCAGTGAGTAAGCTCTTTGCATGTGGTGGCCAAAGTATTGGAGTTTCAGCTTCAACATCAGTCTTTCCAATGAACAATCTGATCTCCTTTAGGATGGACTGGTTGGATCTCCTGGCAGTCCAAGGGACTCTCAAGAGTCTTCTCCAACACCACAGTTCAAAAGCATCAATTCTTCAGTGCTCACCTTTCTTCACAGTCCAACTCTCACATCCATACATGACCGCTGGAAAAACCATAGCCTTGACTAGACAGACCTTTGTTGGCAAAGTAATGTCTCTGCTTTTTAATATGCTGTCTAGGTTGGTCATAACTTTCCTTCCAAGGAGTAAGCGTCTTTTAATTTCATGGCTGCAATCACCATCTGCAGTGATTTTGAAGCCCAAAAAAATAAAGCCAGTCACTGTTTCCACTGTTTCCCCATCTATTTGCCATGAAATGATGGGACCAGATGCCATGGTCTTAGTTTTCTGAATGTTGAGCTTTAAGTCACTTTCCTCTTTCACTTTCATCAAGAGGCTCTTTAGTTCTTCTTCACTTTCTGCCATAAGGGTGGTATCATCTGCACATCTGAGGTTATTGGTATTTCTCTCAGCAATCTTGATTCCAGCTTGTGCTTCCTCCAGCCCAGCATTTCTCATGATGTACTCTGCATATAAGTTAAATAAGTAGGGTGACAATATACAGCCTTGACATACTGCTTTTCCTATTTGGAACCAGTCTGTTGTTCCATGTCCACTTCTAACTGTTGCTTCCTGACCTGCATACAGATTTCTCAAGAGGCAGGTTTAGAAGTCCTACTAATCCAAATCTAGAAGAACTAGGGGAGATTAATTTTTTTTAAGGGCCTCAGGTATCTGGGACCCACTCCAGACCTACTGATCAGACTCTCCAAGGCTGAGGCCAAGACACAGGAATGTGGATGAAGCTCCACAGTTAATTCTGATATTAACTCCTGCTTTAGAGGAACCTCAGGGTCCCTCTCTTCCTTAACTCTGTTTGGCAGAATTCCTCTAGCCCTAGCCTAATCTCTCTCAATGTCTAGTGGGAAGTCTACACGTAGCTTGTTAAGAACGCACATTTCTGGATCCCTTTTGAATCAGACCTCTAGGGGTATTCTTGGCTGTCTGAATCTTTAGTTTACCCTCTTAGGTACATCTTATGGACACCCAGTTTGAATAACACTGCACCAAGAATTGTTCTGAGTTTTATCAGGACAGAGACAGCCGAAACTCCTACTCTCTGTAGATCAGCTCCAAGGAGCAATATTGATTCAAAAACAGCTTACACTACAGTCTACACAGTATTTTCACACTTTCTATTTCTTTTGGTCCTGAAAGTCCTAAGAGGCTGCTGTACCTGGAATTATGTGTGAAGAAAATGAGGTTCAGAGAGTGTAAGTGACTTATCTAGGGTTATCACACATTCTGAGCAATGGCCAAGTTTGGACTCTACACATCTTTTTGACTCATGTCCTAAGCTCCATTTCCTACATTAATGACTTTGTACACAATGCTTATACTGCATTTTCACACACAGGATTTCCTTCAAGCTATTGAAAATATCTTACAGGCATAGCAGATACTATCCCCACTTAAAATAATAAGATGGTGTCACTAAGAGATTAAGTTCTTTATTCAGGGTTCTATGGTTGTACCGTTGATAAATTTGGTATTGGCATGACATCTGATTCTTACTGCCAATGCAGAAACACAGTCATAGGTTCTATACGGTTCACAGCTAGCAAAGGATGATTCTGTTACATTCAATGGCACTGTTACCAAAGCAAGAAGAAAAATCTATTATTGATAGAGTGACAGATTTCATTCTTCCCTTTATGCCACGCATTGTGCTAAAGCAGGAATAAGAGGTTCAGGAAGGGCCCCAACACTGATGAAGAGACATTATTTCCTGTCCCCAAGGAGGTGACAGTCAAGTAGAAAGTAGACTTAAGCGTTTTAGAAAAAAAAATTCAACCTAAAGCATTCTACAAAACTTTCAGTTCCTGCTAGGAAATATAATAAACTAGAATATTCCATTCAGGTGACAATCAATATTTTGCAGCACCCACTGTGTGCTAAGCACTGTAGTAGAGCCCAGGCATATAATGGTCACTAAGACTGACCCTGTACTGGAGAGTAGACTGTTTAAGCTTTGGGGATGCGTGGTGTTGAATGAAAGTAATTTCTAAAGACAGAGACTTCTTACCACCCAGAATCTCTGCCACTGGTCCCAGATTTACCAATAGACAAAGTAATTCCTTAGGGAACTAGCAGTACAAGGACATTAAAGAGAATCATTGGGAAAGAATGTGATATTTTAAAAATTCTCCAGTGGTCATCATAGGAGAAAATAGAGCTTTGTGGAACTTGCTGGCATTCCTTTCCTCCCTCCCTCCCTCCCATTCATTCATTCATTCTATGATGGGGTGGGATGGGCAAGGAATATGTTGTCTTTGGGGGCTTTTGACATCAAGGTCTTACTCTGGCCTTCAAGCAGATATAACTCAGACCAGAGATAACCCTACAGATCTCTCACATGGACATACTTGAAACATGTTTCCATCTGCTAAATAATATCTCTGAATGGCATTTAGAATATGGGCAACAATGAGCAAATTGTTAGTGCCTTTGAGCTGGGCAGGGCCAAAGACTCAGAAGACTTTGTAAAATTTTAAGCACAGAAAGTAATTATTATAAGCACTTACTTATCACTTGTATGTTTGAGACATATTATACCAAGACACCTAGTTCCCTTCTGTTATGGGATCATAATCATTACAGACCTGCATTCTATAGGTTGCCCTTGGGTTGAGAAGGGAGATCAATCCAGTTGCCATGAACTATAGAGCTTAAAGTGACTCTCAGCTGCAAAATGATCATGTTTAAAATCTTCCTGTGTGTGCAGCGACTGCTCTGGCAGTACAGTGGTTAAGACTCCACATTCCACTGCAGGGAGCACGGGTTTGATACCTGGCCGGGGAACTAAGATCCCACATGCTGTGAAGCCTGGCCAAAAAAGTTTTTTTAGAGAGTCTTCATATGTTTTTCTTTTGCCCTCAGGATAAAGTACAGACTCCTTTCCTTGAATTAGAAAGCCATTCCTAATTTGCTCTGTCCTCTGTCACTCTAGCCTCTTCTAGCCCTAATGCCCCTCCCTAATCTCTCTAGTGGAGAAGGAAATAGCAACCCACTCCAGTACTCTTGCCTGGAGAATTCCGTGGACAGAGGAGTCTGGTGGGCTGCTGTCCATGGGGTTACACAGAGTCAAACACAACTGAAGTGATTTAGCAGGCATGCATGCATTGAAGAAGGAAATGGCAACCCACTCCAGTATTCTTGCCTGGAGAATCCCAGGGACAGAGGAGCCTGTGGGCTGCCGTCTATGGGGTCACGCAGAGTTGGACATGACTGAAGTGACTTAGCAGCAGCAATCTCTCTCTACACTAATCCTGAACTGAGACTCTTAGTGCTTTCTTACTCAATGCTGTCTGCATGTTCTGTTCTTCACCCCTGGAGTATTCTCACTCCTGCTTTTCCCCCTTCAGCCCTGTTTAGACCTCACTTTCTCTGGGAAGCCACGATGAGGCCCCCAGTACAAGGTCACGTGCCCCCCTCGGTTCTCCCCAGGCTCCCGTCGGAGCTCATGTCTGCTCCACCGGGGACTGTCTGTCCATTCTCCATCTGGACAACATCCACAAACAGTTAAATATTTGTGGAATGAGTGAATGAGCAAGTAGAACTAGAATCAGTGGGTAGATCATTCTAATGTCCAAGATCATGAAGGCAGCTCACTGTCCTCCTATGCCCATTCTAAAAGACAACCACAGTATATATTGTGAACTCTAACCAGATTTTTGTGTACGTAAATACATGGTAATCTGGGAAGAGACACTACTAGCGGCAAGTACTGCTCCCTCCATTCGACACTGAGGAAAGTGAAGGTCAGAGACAGCAAGTAACTTCCCCCAGGTCACACACTCTGTCAGGTGTACAGCTAGGAATATAATCCAAATCTGTCTAACTTCAAATCACCTCAAGGACAGACAGCTAGTATCACAGCTGGGATTAGAACTCAGATCTTGTGATTCCCGTTCTCTTTATTCTATATGATTCCTGCCTGAAAAACAGAATAGCTAATAAGGGTTATTTTTGTTTTTAATTTCTAAGTTGGTTGTTGTTGTTCATTCGTTCAGTTGTGTCCAACTTTTGTCGGACTGCAGACCCCATGGACTGCAGCAAGCCAGACTTCCCTGCCCTTGACCATATCCCAGAGCTTGCTCAAACTCATGTCCATTGAGTCAGTGATGCCGTCCAACCATCTCGTCATCTGTCATCCCCTTCTCTTCCTGCCCTCAATCTTTCCCATGCAAAGAGTTGACTCTTTGCATCATGTGGCCAAAGTATTGGAGTTTCAGCCTCAGCATCAGTCCCTCCAATGAATATTCAGGATTGTTTTCCTTGAGGATTGACTGATTTGATCTCTAAGTTGGTACTTAATATATTAATAGTTCAAGGATATCTTATGAAAAATCACATACTCATTGGCTACATATGCTTTCATCTCCTTTTGAGAGTTAAGCTCCCTTATTTTACCAGATGACAAATGAAAGCAAATAAATTTAGCACTCTCACAAGCTCTTCAGAAGGCTTATATATCTTGGAAACAGAATACAACAAAGCATTGGAGGGGGCCAAGAGTAGATAACAATATGTTAGGAGAAGTGGGATAAAGACCTTTAACTTGAAACCATTTATATATATATATATATATATATATATATATATATATATACTTTCACACCATATTTTTGTAAGTCCAGGTAATTTCTGAGTTTCTGATCCAAATCCTTTTCTCCAAAATGCGTGCTAAGAAACTCGGAGCGGTAAAAAAGAAAAGAAAGGACAATGATGCCATTCAGAAACTTGTTCCAAATCCTCATCTCTTTCTTCTGTCAGAAATCCTCTGTTGTTAGTCCCTGGCATTCCCTAGAGATTTCCTTCAGCGCAGCATTCTTGTGTTTTTACTAAATTCCTGTAAGAGAATGTTTTGTTTTTAAGAGCCAGACTCAAGAAAGCAAATCAGTGTAAAAATACATTTGGTAGTGATTTTTGTCAGTGCTGCCATCTGACAGGATTTGAAGATGCTTCCATTTCTGCATGGACAATAGCTTTGTTATCTGCTGAGATCTACAAGAGCTCTACAACTCAGGAAATCTGTGTCTTGGCCCCCTGCTGCAAACTTAGCCCATGCATTACCCTAAACTTGGGTTTACATGAAGAAAATTACTTTAGTGTTAATCCAGTTGACTTGAAAGTAAATTTGGCTTCCCCAGATTCCTATTTCCACAATCTAAACTGATTGCAAAGTGATTTAGTAGTCTTCACACATGTCTCAAGAACACACAGGAACATGGGTCCCCAACATGCTGGCCACTGTCTCCTGGTCTCTCTCAAAGCCTTAGGAAGATGTTCTGTAAGCTGGTGATGCTCTCAATGCCATGGCAACATGTCAGTGGCCCTACAGTGACACATTGCAGGGTGGACCTGGGAGTGGGTAAGAGATGATACCTTTGGGCTAGTCATTTTACATTTCTGTGCCTCCATCTGTAAAACATTGGTGACAAATGAGGTGCCACGTAGAAGGAAAAAGCTGATCAAATCCCTTGAACCCTCTAACAGAAAATCTGTGGACTAAAAACATATGATTAAAAGTAACAAAATCTTCCTGTGTTATTTTTGTTTCCTTGTTACCATGTGTTAGATCTGGGTTCCTTTTCCACAAGGAACAGGCCACTCAAATGTGATGGTTTTTAACCCTTTTTTACAGTGGTTTACCCAAAGGTCATCAATAGAAAGTCCTTATGTTTCCAAACCCTGGTCAATTTGGCAACAACAGTCCCAGAAAATGGTGTTGTTTACATGATGTGCCTTCCCAAGAATTCTACCCCAGATGCTTGGGTTCCATCACAAAGCAGTGAATGTCCTGCATGAATAGGAGCTTGGCAGTGGGGTGGAGGCCCGATCTGTGACTTCTCCATTCAGAGGCCATGAGCTTTTTTTTTTTTAAACTTTCTTTCCCCACCCCACCCCCCTTTTTGGCCACACCTCAGGGGATGTGGGATCTTAGTTCCTGACCAGGAATTGAACCCGTGCCCCCCTGCAGTGAAAGCACGAAGTCTTTACTGGTCTGCTGGGGAAGTCCCAAAGCCATGAACTTTTGAGAAATGGGTCTTTCTTGGTAGATTCAGTTCAGCTCAGTCACTCAGTTGTGTCCAACTCTTTGTGACCCCATGAACCGCAGCACGCCAGGCCTCCCCATCCATCACCAACTGCCAGAGTCTACCCAAATCCATGTTCATTGAGTTGGTGATGCCATCCAACCATCTCATCTTCTGTTGTCCCCTTCTCCTCCTGCCCTCAATCTCTCCCAGCATCAGGGTCTTTTCAAATGAGTCAGCTCTTCGCATCAGGTGGCCAAAGTATTGGAGTTTCAGCTTCAACATCACTCCTTCCAATGAACACCCAGGACTGATTTGCTTGGAGGATGGACTGGTTGGATCTCCTTGCAGTCCAAGGGACTCTCAAGAGTCTTCTCCAACACCACAGTTCAAAAGCATCAATTCTTCGGCACTCAGCTTTCTTCACAGTCCAACTCTCACATCCATACATGACTACTGGAAAAACCATAGCCTTGACTAGACGGACCTTTGTTGGCAAAGTAATGTCTCTGCTTTTTAATATGCTGCCTAGGTTGGTCATAACTTTCCTTCCAAGGAGTAAGCATCTTTTAATTTCATGGCTGCAATCACCATCTGCAGTGATTTTGGAGCCCAAAAAAATAAAGTCAGCCTTTGCATATTTTTTTTTTATTTATAAAAATAAAGTCACTGTTTCCACTGTTTCTCCATCTATTTGCCATGAAGTGATGGGACCGGATGCCATGATCTTAGTTTTCTGAATGTTGAGCTTAAAGCCAAAATTTCACTCTCCTCTTTCATTTTCATCAAGAGGCTTTTTAGTTCCTCTTCACTTTCTGCCATAAGGGTGGTGTCATCTGCTTATCTGAGGTTATTGATATTTCTCCTGGCAATCTTGATTCCAGCTTGTGCTTCCTCCAGCCCAGCATTTCTCACGATGTACTCTGCATATAAGTTAAATAAGCAGGGTGACAATATACAGCCATGACGTACTCCTTTTCCTATTTGGAACCAGTCTGTTGTTCCATGTCCAGTTCTAACTGTTGCTTCCTGACCTGCATACAGATTTCTCAAGAGGCAGGTCAGGTGGTCTGGTATTCCCATCTCTTTCAGAATTTTCCACAGTTTATTGTGATTCACAAAAAGTCTTTGGCATAGTCAATAAAGCAGAAATAGATGTTTTTCTGGAACTCTCTTGCTTTTTTGATGATCCAGCTGATGTTGGTAATTTGATCTCTGGTTCCTCTGCCTTTTCTAAATCCAGCTTAAACATCTGGAAGTTCACGGTTCACATATTGCTGAAGCCTGGCTTGGAGAATTTTGAGCATCTCTTTACTAGCGTGTGAGATGAGTGCAATCGTGCGGCAGTTTGAGCATTCTTTGGCATTGCCTTTCTTTGGGATTGGAGTGAAAACAACCTTTTCCAGTCCTGTGGCCACTGCTGAGTTTTCCACATTTGCTGGCATATTGAGTGCAACACTTTCACAGCATCATTTTTCAGGATTTGAAATAGCTCAACTGGAATTCCATCACCTCTACTAGCTTTGTTCGTAGTTATGCTTCCTAAGGCCCACTTGCCTTCACATTCCAGGATGTCTGGCTCTAGGTGAGTGATCACACCATTATGATTATCTTGGTCGTAAATATCTTTTTTATACAGTTCTTCTGTGTATTCTTTCCACCTCTTCTTAACATCCTCTGCTTCTGTTAGGTCCATACCATTTCTGTCCTTTATTGAGCCCATCTTTGCATGAAATATTCCCTTGCTGGCCTAGTATTAATAACTTACATGGTAACCAGCACATAATAAGCCTCTGCTAAACGTTTAGTGGATGAAAGAATGCATAATTTAATAAGACAGTTGTCAAGTTTCATAGATTTTATCTCCCAGATTGCTCTTAAGTATGCTGGCTTCTTCCCTTTCCCTAAAGCCCCCTTGCTTACTCTGCTATAGCATCTTATGTTTCTCTTTATTCTGGTGAATATTTTTTATACTACATTGTGTTATAGTTATTCACATATACATATTTTCTTTTCAACACTGTACATACTTTAAGGACAGAAATCGTATTTTATTCATTTGTATCCACCAAATAGCCTGATAATGTGCTTTTCACGAAGAAGCACTTAATATTTACCGAAAGAATGAATCTGTTAGTAAAAGTGGATCTAGCCCTTTGCAGTTGACAGAGGGCTTCCACATATACCTTTCTGAAATTCCACAGTATACTAAAAATGTAGGTGGTTGAGTCACCAGCCCCGTTTTACAGATAAAGAAGTTAAAGGTCAGTGTGGTGATGCTAGGGCTTCCCAGGTGGTGCTAGTGGTAAAGAACCTGCCTGTGTACTGCTCTGGGATCTTACCTAGATCCTAGGTGAGGATGTTGGAAGTCTCCAAGCTGGTCTTAATATTTTAAATTGGAAGACACATCAACCCCTCATCATGACTTTCTCCTCCATGTCATCAGGGAAAATGAGGGACAAAGAAAAGAGAAGTTTGAGGGGAAAACTTTCACTGGAGACAATCAGACATGTGTCCAGCTTGGTACCTGGGATGTCACACCCAAGTTCCATATGTCTTTTAAGAACCCCTATTTATAAAGCTCCTAAGAGTATACTTCAGAGGAGACCCAAGTACAGGTTATCCTGGGGAGTTCCAGGATTTAGTCTCTAATAAGAAAAGCATGAAGCTAAAACTATCCAAGGATTTCTCTTTTGAAATTAGACAGATCTGGATTGGAGATCCAGCTTGAACATTTAACAAATTTCTCCTCATCCTTACCCTCCTCCATTCATCTATAAAATGAAGATAGTAACACTCTGACTCATGGGAACACATGCAGATTCAAAGCGGGAAATTTCAAGGTGCTTGGCATAGCTCTTGGCATGGGGAACCCAATCCATCCTCTTCCTCTTCCCCTGAAATTGCATATCTGTGCCTTTAGGAACCTGGCCGGCTACAGTCCATGGGGTCGCAGAGTTGAACATGACTGAGCAACTGAGCATGCATGCCTTTAATTCTTTCTACATGTAAGACCCTGACTTGTGAACTTGGGCCCAACATGAGTCTCACCTACTGGAAGGAGAGAGAAGAAAAGCTTAACCTAAGGACTGAAACAGAAGATGGTGCTAGGAAATGTCAGCTGCTTCTTGCTCATTTGTCACCATGTTTTAGCAGCTTGAGGCCATCCTCAACTTGCAAATGACTAGCACAGAGCTGAGTCAGACCAGCAGAGATCCTCAATAGGCCACTTGTTAGTCGGTGTGCACCTATTGGATACTCCCTGTGAAATGCTGAGAACCAAAAGGAGAGAGAGTGGTTTCCAGAGGGGTGACTGAAGAGGGGAGGGGCCTAGCCATTGAGAGCAAATGTGCCCCCGGCAGGTGTGAACACAAAGCTGACTTCCTTGGAAGGTTAGTACCAAAAGGAAGCCTGGCCCCATGGCCTTGCAGCTCCTTTAAAGAAAAGGTGAGAGAGACAAACTTAGGTAGACATTTCTGCTGTACAACAGGGGCCGGGGCTATCAACAGTGCTGACAGATCAACTGAGAGGTGGTTTAAGGTGGCATTAGCAAGACTGGCATGTTGCCTTTTCTGATTGACAAGATTCAAATGGGCATCAACTGCCTTTCAGTCCCACTGAGAAGTGATGAACGATGAGAGGATCAGAGTGTCAGCCCTGGGAATTCCTGGCAGGGACCATGAACCGTCTTTATCTTGATCCATCTCCTCTCTTCACAAGTAAGACATCATTGGATAGGTGATAAACTCCCCATTCACAGGAACATTTCAGCAAAAAAACAAAAAGAAATTTTAGAAAGAATTGTTTGCCTTTTATTTTGTTACGGTCCAACTTGCGTTGAGTAGGGGTAAATTAGGCAAAAATAAGATGGTTGGGAATTTTTTTTAAGAAAAGTAATTTTAAGTACCATATGGTTTCATATCTGGGACTTTGCTCCCTTACTTACTAGGTGAATAGTCTCGTTTTACTCATCTGTGCATGCATGCAAGCTAATTTGCTTCAGTCACATCTGACTCTGTGACCCCATGGACCATAGCCCTCCAGGCTCCTCTGTCCGTGGGATTCTCCAGGCAAGAATACTGTAGTGAGTTGCCATGCCCTCTTCCAGGGCATCTTCACAACCCAGGGATTACTCATCTATATGTAGGATAAATAGAACTGACCTCTTAGGGTTGTAGTGATAATTAGAAGAGACAGAACATGATCTCTTACAAAGTATATATACTTGATATTAATAAATGTTGGCTGATTTTAATAATATTGCTTTTGTTTTCTGCTTTGGCTCTCTTTCTGTTCCTACCCTGATGCACGCATCAAGGGTAAGTGGCTTTGTAAACAAAGGTTGGCATCATGAACTTAGGTATCATGTGGGCCTGGCTGTGAGCTTGGCCAAACTGCTTCATTTCTCTAAGCCTCAGTTTCCTGTCTATTAAATAAGAGAAGTAATATATGCCTCTTTTGATTGTTATATGGTGAGAATAAGATCGTCTTTCTAAAGTGCTGAACCGTCCATGTGCCTACAAGTGGTTGACATTACGATGTTTATAACAAGGACTCTCAAGGCGCTATAAAGTACAAAATCATCAAAGAAAGCATCTCTTCATTCATTCAACATTTATTTCTTACATACTTATTCTGTGCCAGACACAGTTTGGCATTGGGGACACAGATTTACAATGTGTTGAAACAAATAGGGAGTTTCTTGTGAACTCTCGGTCACTAAGGAAACGAGGCCATCCCATTTGCCCTGTACTTTCAAGTTAATCCACGCTCTTCTGCAGAATCTTCACATTCCAGCTGCGGGATGGCTGGGTTTCATATCTCCTCAGATCAAAAAGTGTTTCTATGAGCAGCGATGCTGAATATTTAACTGGCTGTATCAAACTTGAAAGGATGGTGCAGCCATTTTGTGTTTTGTGTCACAATTTTTTAAATGTTATGCCTGGTGGATCTGCACATGGTAGATATAAAAGAGGTTTCAAAGAGGGCAGCTTTACAGCATGGGCTTTTAGATTGCCAGGCTGCGTTTTTGAGGAAGCCACATGAAAGAATGCCTTTTTTTTTTCTTTTATGAGTATTACCTCGGAGAGTATAGCTCTTTCACAAAAGCAGTATGTCATTTTGAGCACTGCCGTCAATTGATTTTACTGATACTGTGACAGTGATTTTGACTAACATATAAATCAACCTCTTACATGACAAACATTTACAGATAAACTATCTGCTCGCCATGTGTATGTCCCCCAACTGAGTAACACATGAGTGTATTTAAATGTAAGATATCTTTTAAATGTAAGATATAAAGAAAAAGTACGATCTACTCTTCCTTTTCATGCCAATCTCCATAGTAAGAAGAATACTTGGCCACGACTCAGGATCTGGCCTCTGGTCTCTGTTCTGCCATGACTTTTAGAGGAAACTCAAGTTGCACCACCTCTAAGAAGCCTTCCCTGACCACCCAGCTTCCTGTGGCATTTTCCTGCACTAAATCTATTACACAGAGGTTCTGTACTATATGATTTAACACACTTGTCTCTCTAGTTGTTTCAACATTTGATATCTTATCTGTTTAGAAAGATTACATGCTCCCTGAGAGTAGAGGCCATGTCTTTTGAACTCTCTGAGATAAAGGACAGTGCTGGAAAGTAAATATTCTCCTCACCTGACACCTGATTAACTAAGAAGATGAGTGATTCATCAGTGATGTTAAATTATATTCTGCTAAACATATTTGGCAGAGAATAGAAGGAGATGGTAGAATGGAATTTGGGCTCGGAGGAAACTGAATGAAGAGGAAAGGACATTAGATTTGGCATCAACCGACTTGGTATCAAGTCCCCATCTTTCCAATTAGTAGCCAAGGGTCAGACAGAAGCTACTCAATCTCTTCAATCTCATATGCCTCATCTTTAAATATCCACCTCATAGAGTGACCTTCAGAATCAAATGAGAGGATGAATGGAAAATGCTTTGGAAATAGGATCCACTTTGCAATGTTATATTTAAATTCAATTTAAAATTTGGTTTGGATTTTAAAAATGGATAATTTTCTGTCCTCAAACCAATGAGGAAGGGAAGAAATGATAAAAATCACATTTTCCAAAATAATAAAGGAAAGTCTCCCTAATCTTTGCCCTTTTCTCACACCAAGTCATCCCCTGCACCCATTGATTAGTTTGGTACATTCAGGAAGGGTTTTGTAGCTCACAAAAGCATTTTCACATGCCTTGTCATACAAAAATCCTGAGATCCAGACCATGGGTGGTGGGGAGGAAGGCGGTTTCGGTAAGGCTTCCCATTTCATTAATAAGCAAAGTGAGACTCCAAGAGGCTTTCAAAATGCCCCCACATCACTAGAGGAGGCTCAAAGGTTTGCCTTCCTCCATCCTCCATACTCTTTGCAGAATATCACCTAAGCTGTGCTATGCACAAATCCTTTGCAAGGCTTTTCCAATCATCAGCATATTTAGGTCTGTGTCCTAGCCAGAGAGATTGGTTTCCTAGCATTTTTCTTGATAAAAATGATTAAAACATTCAAAGTAAAATTCCATCTGATTTAATATTGCATAATGAGTCAACATCATGCTTCTGTGCTTTCTGTTTTGGTAGAACATGGCAACTAGGTTAAGAATTAGCTGGAGCTGAGACTTCCCTGGTGGTCTGGTGACTAAGACTCCTCGTTCCCTATGCAGGGGGCCCAGGTTCAATTCCTGGTATCAGGGAACTACATACCACATGCTGCAACTATGACCCAGAGTAGCCAAATAAATAAATATTTTAAAAAATAATTAGTTGAAACTGATTCTAGCTCTCATCTGACACTTGCTGGATCAGAGAAACATTGAGAAGCCTCTTTGAACCTCAGAGAATTTGGGCTAACAATACCCAGCTCCCAGCACTTTGCAGGGAGAGTGAGCATCAAACACTTCCTCCCCTATGTGACTCTGGGCAGAAAGCTGCTGGTATTTCAATGGCTCCCCGCTCTGTGAATAAGGTTGGATTTATGTGTGAGCAACACATGAAGGTGCAGCATTTGGACCCGTAAATGCTGTGATGCCTTGACAGTGTTAATGAAACACTTCATCGTGCGTCAGCCAGCATCACCTTGACAGGCCATCTCTGGCTGAGGTAACCCGAGGGCCAGTGTGAAAAGGACATTTCACCCAGGATGCACGAAGATGCCTTGTTTTTCTTCCTTCGTGAAGAACTGCTTCAATTAATTTTTTCATGCATAGTCCTGACCCCTTAGCTCCAGGTAGAACACTGTACGTGTATGAAGGGAATTTTGACTTTTATCGTGTGCATTCAATGAGAAAGTGGTTCTCCTTTTACTGCCTTTCCCAGCCCTCTCCCTGTTGGCAGAACTTTTCCATGAGGCAGTGAAGCAAAGGTGATTCATACCCCTGTAGTCATGCTTTTTGGTTTTTTTAATCCTTCTTCCTAATTCTGAACAGCTTCTTAAAAGGGATGGCTGGGGGCCTGGGGTCTATCGTCCATGAGTTGGCCTCAATCCACGGCACGTGTGTTAGAGGCGAAACCATGGTGTGAGGTGTGGGGAATGGTATCCTGACTCTGGAGATTAAGCGGATGCATGAAACGGCTCAGTAGTTATTCAAAGGCTGCTCGGCTGCAGAAGGGAAGAACTAGGTTGTGAACCTAGTTCGTCTGACTCCAAAGCCTTTGCCCTCGGATATGATGGCATTCAAGTTTTTTGAATGCAGCTTTCTTTAGCAAGGGCCTTCTAGAAGCAAACGCTTTGAACTTAAAGGCAAACCTTCCATGGGGGAAGTTTGTGTATTGTGGTGGTCCAGTTGGAAAAGGGTGTTTTTTGAGGGGCTTCCCAGGTGGCGCTAGTGGTAAAGAACGCTCCTGCCAATGCAGGTAGACATAAGAGACAGGTTTGATCCCTGGGTCGGGAAGATCCCCTGGAGGGGGACATGGCAACCCACTCCTATATTTTTGCCTGAAGAATCTATGGACAGAGGAGCCTGGCAGGCTGCAGTCCATAGGGTCGTACATGTGGGACACGACTAAAGTGACTTAGCACGCACACATGTGTTTTTTGAGAGGCAACAAGCCTTTGGTCCTTCTCAACTGCTCTCCAGTGAGGCAGGTATGTATTCTGCATACATGTAGGGGCCTCTTTCCTGGGTCTTAAAAGAGTCAACTGAATAATCATCTAATTCTTGATAAATCCTAATACCGAAAGATCAGGACTCTCCCCTGTGACCAGGACCCTGGAAAGCTGGGAGGCAGTGACACAGTGGAGTCAGAAGGCTTAGGGGAGAACTGGTGGGAGGATCATGAGAAGTACCTAGTGGGAAAGTAAAGCAGCACCATTAGGCAGAAGTACCATGTGAGCCACAGACACCAACCACATGTGTAATTTTAAATTTTCTAGGAGCTGCATTTTAAAAAGTAAGAACAGTGAAATGAATTTTAATGTTTACATTTTACATATTATTTTAGCAATATGCTTTATTTAGCCCAGTAGAGCTAAAATATTATCATTCAACATGTAATTAATATGAAAATATTAATGAGTTATTTTACATGTATTTTTTGTAGTAAGTCTTTGAAACCCAGAGTGTATTTTACATGTTTCAGCTGGCCATACTCAAGTGCCAGTGGCTAGTGACAATTGTATTGGATCATGGGACTTGGGACGCATCTAACCCCAACACAGACATTGCAGCCTCTCCCACCTGCCAGCCCTTACTTTCTCCTACCCCTGATTTATTTTTCTGCATACAAGTTATCACTGGACAAACTGTATTTCCTTTCTTTGTCTATAGTGTATCTCTCAGTGGTAGTTAGTATACAGTCTGGCTGAATGGTTGAATTTGCTCAGTCGTGTCCGACTCTTTGCAACCCTGTGGACTGTAGCCCTCCAGGCTCCTCCATCCATGGGATTCTCCAGGCAAGAATACTGGAGTGGGTTGCCATTTCCTTCTCCAGGGATCTTCCCGACCCAGGGATCGAACCCAAGTCTCCTGCATTGCAGGCAGACACTTTAACCTCTGAGCCACTACAGTCTAGGTTGGTGTAATAAATGAGAAGAAACAAAGGAAGTAAGGAAGAAAGAAAGGTGGATAAAGATACAGTGGCTTAAACAAGACAGAAATTGATTTCTCCTCAGTCCCAAGGTGGCTGCTCAGAGCTAGAAGGGGAGCTCTGTTCCCCACGCTCACCCTGAGCCCCTATATTGCTCCTCTGCCTGCCCCAAGCTGTGGCATCTGTCTTGTCCTAGATGGCTTCCTCAGCATCTTCACAGTCACATGCTGGTAAGGAGCACATTTTTTCTTTTATTCTGTAAAGACTCAGCCCTCTCTTCCTCCCTTCTTCATGCCTCTCTTCCTCCCTCTCCCTCCCTTCCTTCCCTTCTTCCTTCTTTCCTTCTGTCCTCACCCCCTGCCCCATGTCACTTCTTTCTTCCTTCAGAGCCTGATGCAGAGCTAGTACACTTCACCTCTGCTCGCATCCCTTCGGCCAGAGCGTAGTCTCACACCACCTCTAGCTGAGGTCTCCTGCTCGGCGAGCCAGTGGCCAGCTGGCGTGGCAGCTCTACTGCTGCAGGAGGGACGAGCCACCACCCTCCCCCAGTGGAGTGCCAGCTTCGTGAGGGCAGGCGGTGGGGGAGGTTTCGTTTACTGCTGTAGCTGCAGCAGTGGTCTACGATGGGCAGGACAGTGGGAGCACCTCCCCAATGGAGAGAAATATTTTATATGTCATTGTTTGAATCACAAGCACAGTGTGCAATAACAGCAGAGTAAATTGAGAGTTGGTTTTATGAATGTTTGAAAATTCTCCACAGACCCTTAACCCCGTATTGGCTGCACCAAGCAGGCTGCTCCCCTGCCCTGTGCTTGGTTCACCACTGAGCCCTGATACCTAGAATAGTTGTGGGCATGTAGCAGACAACTGGGTATCTGTGGAGTGAATGAATAGAGCTACTGCTGCCTCCTCACCTGACATTTTCTCCCTGCCAGGTAGTAGTCCGTATGACATCGCCCACAGTTGGCTCCTCTTTAAACTGTGGGCTCCTTGAGCACTAGAACCTACATCTGCTGTCACATCCTGGCTGGCCAGGTGCTCAGCTGATGCTGGTTGGATGAATAACGTTCACCGAAAGCTGCTTTCCTGGGCATCCCGTAGCGTGCACTTAGCTGCTCTCGAGCAGGACTTTTCTATCTGATTCTCTTCTTTCTGTCAGAACGGCAGAAGATAAGCCTAGAAAGAGAGACGGGCTCCCGTGTGTGAGACAACTTATGCGCCTGGTTGAGGAATCTGCACTTTATCCTAAAAGCAGCAGGGGACCATCAACATGGTTTACCTGGGTGGATCTTTAATTGGAGATGAGATTTAGTGATGTGAGGAAGAAGGGAGAAGAGGGAACTAGTTGGCCTTTACTTCTCAGACCGCTGACTTCAGTTCTGAGGGCGCTGGAAGTTCCTGGTTGTCTTCAGCCACTTCAGAGATCATCATTTGTTTACCATCTCAGTGCAAATATTCCTCCTCTGCTCTCCATTCTGATGAGTACAATCTCTGACTCATTCTTCTATGTGTCTGCCCATCCTCAGCAGGCCTGTACTGGATACCCTGAGGAGATATGCTCCTTTAAGGTCTGGGCTCTGCCCACTGCTGGACCCCCAGGGGTGGGAACGGTGCCTGGCGCCCGGTAGGCTGTCAATAAACACGTTCTGTGACTGAGCACCATGTGCCAGGATGGTGGAGATGAGGCAATGAGGAGGGAAGATGAAGAACACACGTGTCTAAGAAAGGATGCAGAGTGTGTTTGATGAACCTGAAGAATGTTGTCATGTTCCCTCAAGTCTTCTCCTCTCAGGCTTCCCTGTTGTCTAGCCCCTTAAGCCACTGGTCTTATGACATGATTTTAGTTCTGTTCACCAATGTAGAGCCCTTTTGAACTCTGGTGTTCAGAGTAAGGCCTGATAACTCCAAGTGAACTGATAGCAGTAGAGAGGAAAGCAAGACGGCACCTCCCTCATTTCAGAGAGCGCACTCCTAATCCTAAGTGCCCTTACCATCAATCAGCTTTTTTGGTAGCTACCTTCCCTCCCTCTCTCACCAGTGAAATAGACCATCAGCCAATACACCATCCCCATATACACCATATGAACCACCTTCTCTCACCACCACCTTCCTCAGCATCTCTCCTCACATTTCTCCCTACAGGTTTATTAAGTCTGCCAATCTAGAAGGAAGAGCTCACCCAAATAAAGCACATTATAAACATGGTTCTTAGGCTGTTGCTATGTCTCTGCAGATATTCTAAGCACACAATTCAGTGGCTATAATTAAAGACCAGAGAGACATTCAATACTTCTCTTGAGGGGCTCTACACCTCCTTGTACTATTGTGGATTTTCTTGATTTTATTTACTGCGGTATTCAGAGGATTTGGTTTTCCTCTGTTGGATTTATGACATTATTATCCTTGGAATTTATAAAAGAACACTGTGCCTGGCATGACATGAAACCAACTTAAAAACACAAATTTGCCACTTAACTATATGATCTTGAACAAGTAGTTCAGTCTCTCAAAACCTCAGTCTCCTCATCTAATAAGAATAATGATACCAACAGTAGAATAGACAGAGAGGATGCATAAAATGTGCAAATTGTTTACATAACTAATACAAATGTTTCACAAACATGCAAGCACATGAAAAGGATGTTTAACTTCACTATGGATAAAAAATGAAATATGAGCTTAAAAAGGGATAATACCTAGTAGGTACCTTAGCAGGTACTTGTTAGCAGCGAGTGCAGAGAAATAGACCCTGTCCTACACTGATGGTAGAAATAATCGTTAGAACTACTGCTGATTATCCATCATCATAGCTGAGAGACAGTGCAGCTTGGAGCCTATAGAGTCCAAGAGCATATATCAGGGACTAGGATACTTGAATTCAAGCCTACCTGCATCGTTTACTATCCCTTCCTTCCTTTCTTCATCTTTAAATAAGGAATCAAATGACCTCAAGATGATAGAGGACTATTTGGAAATATATGTAAAAAAGCTAAAAGATCTGCATACCTTTGACCTAGAAAATAATTCCACTCATTGTTTTTAGCCTAGAGAAATAATCATAGATGTGTATAAAGATCCATACACAAGGATATTCACCTCAACATTTTTGTAAATAACAAATAGTTGGATACAACCAAAATGTTTCACTGCAACCACTACAAACCAATTTTAGAAGAATAATGATGAGGAAAATACATATTCCATTCAAAAGAAGAAATTATGTCTCATGTAATTCCACATTTTAAAAAGAATTCATTTCTGTGTCTATATGTATGCATAAAAGATATTTGTTAAGAGTGATTTTCTGTGGGTCCTGGATGTCTGGTGATTTAAGTTTTCTTCTTTGTGCTTCTATTTTTCAAAATTTCCACAACAATCTTTGCTTTTTCAAATCAAGAGTACCCTTACATATCTTACAAGAATGTTGTAAGACTCTAAAGTTATTCTCTGTGTTGAAAGGTCTTAAGAATGTAGTTCCTTGTGTGAGATGTGATATTAATCTCCTATTTTGCATTTCTTTCACATTTCCTTTTTGTCCTCTCCCCTGCCCTTTTCTCTCCCTCCCTCTCTCTGCCAAACCCTTGACTTTCCTTCCCTCTCACTCTGTCCCTTCTCTCTAGGCTCTCTGTTCCTCTTCCTGTCCCCTGGGCATTGCTCTACTGCCTCTAGGAGTAAGAGTCAAACACTTGCTGACCCTGATCTGAAGCTCCTCAGTTGATCCAAACTGAGCAAGAAGTGAACAAGTTTCTTGCATTTCCTTTCAGACCTCTAGTAGCCCTGACACACATCCTGGACTAATTGAGACTCTGCGAAACGGCCGTCTCTCAGTGCAGAGTTGAGCTCTTGTCATCTAGCACTGAATTACCAACTTCTCAAATACTGCTGGGAAGGTGGGGGCGGGGTCACTTGTTCCCTCTCCATCCCAAATGCTCGATGCCCCTGCCTTCCAAAAGGACTCGAAAATAGCTTTGTCAAACAAAGCATGAACACTAGGAGTTTCCTGACATTTTCATAACTACGAGCATATGATTTGCAGTTCATATTGAATAACGATGTAAGAAATCTGCCAAGAAAGCTCCAAACACTATTTCCAGCACTGGTTCATAACCAGTTACAGCTGCCTCACCGCAGAATAGGAGCACAATAGACTACCAGGTTCCGTGGTTAGCCCGCTTACAAAGTTTGTATTGAGTTACTGGGAGTCGTGCTAATGGGGGAGTCACTCTCCTGGAAAGCATTTAAGATGAATAAAGCTGAGGGTTTAATGTACTAATGAAAAAATTTGTCAATATTTAAATCAAAAGTGTGAACACTAAGTGTTTTTACATACATTTGCCGCAGAGGTTTCAAGGTAGTCTTTGGCCTTCCAGACATGAATAAAGGAGATAGATGCACTGTTAAACTTTCGAACAATGACAAAGAAAAACATGGAGTAATTGCTTCACTCAAAGCCTGCCAGGAAATTAATTGCCTAAGAGACGTATTTTATGCAGTGTCCAAAAAACTGCAGAGTCTACGGGAGTGGCTTGCTTTCACTAGGAGAAAACATATGTCACCTCTCACCAAAGATGTTTATGTCTTCTCACAAACCTGTCTTTTTTCAGCCTAAAGACATTCCAACTGGAAATGACTACAAAGCCAGGAGTTGATAGGTTAGGGGTGTTTAGTAATGCTTAAAATAATACCCTCATGGAGTCAGATATGATGCTGTCCTGCAAGTCCTGTGGAACAGCAACCTGGATCTCTGGCACTTGGACGGCTTTTTGTTTCTGCTTGGAGAAAACAAGGTGGGAGGGAGTGGGGAGTGCTGAGGCTGCCTTTGACCTGCCAACTCTGAAGCTCACAAATTTGGGGTGGCGGGACTCTGGGGGAGTTGACTAAGAGCACTTAAGAAATAGGGATGAAACCTGCTGTGGTCCACCTTTGGGCTTGTGTTCCAAGGAGGGCTTGCTGAAGGCTGCTGGTGTTGCAGGCTGAAGGAAGTCTGTGTAGCCACAGCTAGGAAGCATAGCATGCAATTCCGTAAACATTTATTGGGTGCCTACTGCGAACCAGGTTAAATGGACTGGGCTCGGCTAGGAGTGAGGTTGGGGATCTCACTCCAAGACCATAAAGAAAAATAAGAACAGCCACTGCACTTCAAGAGCATTCTGCCTGGTAGAGGAACACACAGCTCAAAACAAAGAATCATAGTGTAATGTTAAGTGCAGGAGGTGGGAGAGAGCAAATCTGCTCATGGACTAATCAACGGGTTTCAGGAAAGCATCTTAAAAGAGCTAAGCCTGAACTGGAACTGAAAGGATGAAGGACAGTGAGCCAGGTGGAGAAAGGTAAGCACGCATTTCTTGGAAGGAAACAGCCAAGGTACGAATGTCACTAATAGTGTGGTGTGTTCAGAAAGTATGTTATTGTTGTTGTGCTCAGTCACTAAGCTGTGTCCAACTCTTTGAGATCCCATGAACTGTAGCCCATCAGGCTCCTCTGTTCATGGGATTTTCCAAACAAGAATACTAGAGTGGGTTGCCATTTCCTCCTCCAGGGGATCTTCCTGACCCAGGGATCGAACCCGAGTCTCTTGCATCTCCTACCTTGGCAGGCAGATTCTTTACCACTAAGCCACCTAGGAAGCCCCTTCAGAAATTACAAGCTGTTCTTTATTACCAGGGCCTGGGGTTTGAGGAGGGCAATGACAAGAGATGGACTAGAGAGGTGGATGGGTTGGACATTCAGGGGTCGTATGAACTCTATTAATATGCTATTAACACATTAATGGACTGTCACCAGGGAACTTTATGCAGTGGAGAGTGACTGTAGTTGTAAGAAAGAGATGATCTGATCTAGCTATCAGGTAGCTCATTCTGCAGTGGTGTGAAAGATCAATTTACAGGGTCAAGAATGGAGGTCAAGAAACACATTAGGAGGTTACTGCAGTCATCTTGATGGGACATGATGAGAGCTTAGACTAGAATAGCCTTAAAAGGTTAGAATTGGAAAGAGCATATCAGATGGCTCAACTTCTATATTATACAAATAGAATAACTTAGGACAAATGAGGGTGAGTGACCTCTCCAAGGTTACATAGAAATAAAGCTTGTTGGCAGCCAAATCAGGACCAAGGACCCTGGTCTTCTGATTTCCAGCCCAGTGACTTTTCCACTCATCTGTGCCAAGATCAGTCCCAGCATCCTGCTTGTTAGCTAATACCCTAAAGAAACTTGAAACTTACTTGGCCAGCACTTTTCCTGTCAATTTCTAGGAAGTGAGAACACTCTTTGCTGGATAGAGAGACCCTGTGTCAAGCCAGACTGTCTGGGAGGAATCTTTTCTGTTCATCTTCCTCCTCTCTAATATCTCCCTCAACTTTGCCACTTTCTTCTCCTCCTCCAGAAAACCAACTGCTGTTTACAAAATTCTCTCCCTTTTGCTAAGTCCAAGAAGCATACACACCGCTGAGCACCTTTTCCTGAGCTTGTTTCCTCAATACATTTCTCAATACGTTTCTCAACTAATGGCTATCTCATTGCTAAGCACTGGAACAATTTGGAGGACACATGGTTCAATAAAATCAAGAGTGACTGTTTCCATCTGAGCTCCTTCCTTGTCTGTATACATATAACCATCTTACATAGCAGCATATCTGTGCAAATACTGCTTGGTGTTTCTTTTTCATTCAACCTTGTGTGCACATATTTTCATATATTTGTATTAACTTTGTAGTATTTCTTATAGTGGAAACAGCAGGAAATTTAGAGTGAAGCCTAAGGCTTTGGGCAAGAAACTTACTTAATCTCTGAACCTTGGTTTCTTCAACTAGAAAATACTGCCAACTTGAGAGTTTCTGGCACATGGTTCCTGTACAGAAAGCATCCATCCTGCCTCCCTGCCTTTTTGCTGGCTGTTTCTG
The DNA here is from genome assembly GCF_027580195.1 of Bos mutus. NCBI lineage: Eukaryota > Metazoa > Chordata > Mammalia > Artiodactyla > Bovidae > Bos > Bos mutus. Next base: position 79,225,744 of record NC_091619.1, on the reverse strand, counting down.
GTTTGGGGCAATATACTATTTTCATAAACACCTAGATATGGTTACAAATGATACTCATAGCTTTAAGTCAAAGGTCATGCTTCTTTTCTCAATTCACTTCGATGATGAGAATACTGTTGAAGAAAGAGTACAATCTTGATAACTTGTGAAGGTAAATGGAAGAAAGAAGAAAAAGAAGAGGGAACCATTTTAACTTGAAAACGAAATTAGCTAAGAAGTTTGTGGATGTCTAATCTCATTAACATTGAAGTAGCCAGTATTGTATACCTGAGGATGGCAGTGTGCTTGATGAAAATTGCCAGCCAAAGGGAGGACACAGATTTCCATTTTAGATGCCCTTTGGCAGCTTCATGGAGTGTGGATTTGGAAGAGCAGAAGATTAGAGGCTGGTCTCCCAGTTAGGGGAGTCATCAGCTGAAGGGTGGTGGGTGCCTGAGCCTAGAGGGGGGATCAAACCAAGGTCTCCTGCATTGCAGGTGGATTCTTTACCAGCTGAGCCACAAGGGAAGTCCAAGAATACTGGAGTGGGTAGCCTATCCCTTCTCCAGTGGATCCTTCCAACCCAGAAATTGAACCAGGGTTTCCTGCATTGCAGGCAGATTCTTTACCAACTGAGCTATCAGGGAAGCCCTCTGGAAGGAGGAGAGGGGACAAATTTAAGAAGTGCTTTGGAAGCCAATTTAGTTTTCCAGTCAAACTGTTGCTCCTCTTAAAGGATGCCCATTTCCCCTTCCTTCCATTCTTTGTGTCTTCCATTCAGCAGAACTAAGTGCATGGGGAGGCTGAGTGGCTGGGGTGGGGAAGTGGAGAAATTGTAAATTTCAGGTTGTGAGATGAACTCAGGTTCCTCTCTGTTGCCACCACACAGAAGTTAAAGTATTTTTTTTAAGTGGGAGAGATTTAATTCACTCATTAAGCTTGTCTGTATCTATTGTGTTGACACTGTCAACAACTTGCCACTCAGTGCTGTTCTAGGCAATGGGGACATACCACAAGTGACCAGACCACAGTTGCTGTTCCCGGGAAGTGTTTATATACACAATTAAATGTATCAGTACAGAATATGTCTGATGATACTAAATGTAATAGGTAATAATCAGATGAGGGCGAGAGGACAGTGGTGGGCATGAGGTCAGAGAAGTAGTAGGGGCAGCAGAAACCTATGTAAGGACATTGTAAGGACTCCTGTGTGTCCTTAGCATGTGAAGGGAAGTCTCTGGAGGAATTTGAGCAGGAGAGAGACATAAACTGACTTAGGTCCTACAAGGATTCCTCCAGCTGCTGAGAGGGAGACAGAACAGGCTGGGGAGGGTGGCTAAGAGTGGGAGTAGGAAGACCAGTTGTGAGTATTCTGGAAAAAAAATTCATGCAGAGATAATGGTGGCCTGAACCAGAGGGCAGCAGTAAAGGCAGGTTTGGGACAGGTTTTGAAGGAGGAGGTAGAAGCATGGGCTGATGGTTTGGAGACGGTTGTAAGAGAATGTAAAATCGAGGAGAATGTCATAATTTTTGTTGTGGGTAGTTGGAGGAAAGAATTGTTATTTCCTGGGGTGGAGGAAGAGTTCCAGAATGGTCTTGGAGGGAAATAAAGGTTGCAATTTTAGACATGTGGAGTTTGAATTCCTTTTAGATACTCAAGGGGAGATAGGGAGGCTGAAGTTCAGAGAGTTATTTCAGCTGGAGATATGAGTGTGGCAGTCCTCAGTACAGAAATGGCCATTTCAAGCTTGGGCGATGGAAGATCAGGTAGGCAGAGAGAGAGAATATGAGGAAGAGGTCTGAGTGCTGAACTCTAGGGTTGTCAGTGACTAAAATCTTGAACCAGCAAAGGAGACTCAGAAAGCACAGCTAGAGAAGGAGAAGGAAAACCGAGAGAGAACAGTGTCTAGAAGCTGAGTGAAAAGTATTTCAAGGAGTGATGAGTTGTGTCAGATGCTGCTGCTAGGTCAGCAACATTAAAGACGACCTATGGGATTTAATCATGGAGACCACTGACCTCGACAAGAGCTCTTTTAGTGGAATGTCAAGGCAAAGGCCTGATTGGGGTGGGTCTAAGAGCCAATGTGGGAACTGGGGAAAGCAGGTGCAGGCATCCTTGAGAGGAGCAGTCCTATAGAAAGGAGCACGAAAATGTGCTGGTACCTGAACAGAGCCACAGAGAGTTTAAGGTGGGAGATATTGTAGCACATTGGGGTATTGATGGGAATAATCCAATAGAGATAGGAGGAAATGGCAATAGAGCTGAGAAAAGAGACAATTGCCAGAGCAATACCCATGGATAGGTGAGAGGGATGAGGTGCGTGTGCTTGAGTTGATGGTCGTTGGACCTTAGAATGGAGCACAGAGGGTCCACTCCCGGCAAGAGAAAGGAGGCAGGGTCCATGGAGCAGACCAAGGAGGGGTAGTTTAATCAAACTTCTCTTCTTAAAGGCTAACCCCTGTCATGTCCTTTCTGATTCATAAGCCAGACCCTACTTCTGTCCCAAACGTGTCCAGAGTTCACACACAGGCATAATTTTATGTACGAGTAATCTTTGGTCTGATGAGAAGGAACCGCAAGGTGCATAAAAAAGGGAGTGGAAGAAAGAGCTTCCAGCCAGAAATCTAAGCTAAGATCAGTACTACCAGGGTGGTTATTTTTTGTCTGCTTTCTTTTCTCCAGTGCCTACAATAGTACCTGGCAAGTAGTAGGTAAATCTGTATACCTATTTCTAGAATAAATAAAGCAAAAAGAGAACTTATACTTCATAAACAACTCTCATGAATGAATAGTTTGTATACATGATCTTATTTAATATACTAGTTTTATAGATGAGGAGATGACATACTTAACACAAAGCCACACACAGCTGGAAGGCAGCTGCCAGGACTGCGCCCAGTTCTGTGGGTCTCCAAAGTCCAGGTCTTACCCCAGCACTGCACTCAGCCCAGCCAGCTACTTGGTGAACTTCTTCAAGTCACACAGCTGTTAGCTCTTCTGCTTTAGATGGGGTTGGACTAGAAGCTGGAAAGGGCTCGTTCCAACTGAATGACTCCCCTAGATAACAAACAGGCTCAAGGGACAGCTACAGGCTTGGTGCCTGCCCCGAGTTCACCGGCCCCTTCTATACATACCAGCTCTGCCAGCAGACCCCTTACCATTTTTTGCCAACTCTGACATAGCTTCAGCTCTCTCCATGAAACAGCTGGAGATTCTCTAGTCTGTGTCTTGGGTTTATGGCCCTTGTGGCAGGTTATGAACAAGTTGAACCTTCCATCTTAGGCCCTGATCCCCAGCCTTAACTCTCCAGCTCCACCACTTGCTCTCCTGTCACTAATCACATCACTTTCTGACATCCCCTGTCTTCACTATAAAATCCATCCCCTCCCCATTTTTTCTTATTATTAGAATTTTGAAGTAGCAGACTGAAATAAGATAATGTTAAAAGGACTTTAACAGAGTATGAGAGCAGGACTGAGCCCACAGAGTAGCGAATGGTGTGTTGAACCTTATCACTCCTCCAGACGCTACGGCTGAGGACCCTCCTCTTGGGCCTGTCCTGCCCCCACCATTAGTCCCATGAAGTCTCACTGATTTCAACTCCACTTATCTTGGTGGCATACCATTTAATCCATGATCTGTTGAATTATTCCTCTTTGAAGCTATCACCTCCTCCAGAAGCCTTCCCAGCCTCAGTTAGATACCTTTTCTTTTATTTTCAGCACAAGGCTTCAACAAACTTGGTGGAAAAGAGAGAAAGAGAGAAGGACGTAGAGGGGAATGAAGGTGATGTTTATCGCCTTCATGTTTCTCCCCCATAAACTGTAAAGTCCTGGTGAACAGGGATATTGTTGGTATCTCAACATCAAGGATATAAGACCGCTCTGCTCTCCACTTTCATGTTCTAGTTAAAGCACTGCCACAAATCCACCCTCTTTCCTCATTTCTCCTTAGGGAACCCACTGGATTTCACAGCTCTGTCCCAGAGACCCCTTGTCCAACAGATACCACTTGTTCAGTTACCATGTTCCCATTTAGTGCATCACCAGTCAAGCTTTATGTTCATGTGAATTTCTGCCTCTTTACATTTTTTTAATGTGTACATTTTTTTTATGTTTGACCATGAGCACCTCTATACTGCATTATTTGGTGTTGTTTTGGGGGAGGCATTATAGTCACCATGGCTTTTTATGGAAGCTAGTATTCTTTCCTAACTGCCATCAGCAGAAGGAATGGGAAACAAAGCTGAGACAAAACAAAAGCAAAAATGGGGGATTGAGTTTCACCCAACTTCTGAGTAGTAAGACGAAATCAAAACCCTCCTAAGAAATCCCTAAGTTCCCTTTACCGCTCTTTCCACAAACCTTCTCTTTTTTTTGCAATCCATGGTCTTAGGCATAAAAGGAAAATGAAAAAAATTTCAAAGCAATCTTAGAAACATTGTGGTTAAAAACCTGACTGGATTGCTATGTGTGCATGTCATATTATTCTGAACTTCCGTTATTCTCAACAGGCAAATTTAGAGTGTAGTTTGAATACCTAATATTTGGAGAACTGCCAAAGAACATCCAAAAGGTTTCTAGTGAGAACTTGGGGGCTCCAAAATCCATCTGTGCCCTCCCAGCACCAGCCTAAGCTGGGCTTCGCATGTGGCTCAGTGGTAAGGAACCTACCTGCCAATGCAAGAGATATGGGTTCAATCCCTGGGTGGGGAAGATCCCTTTGAGAAGAAAATGACAGCCCACTCCAGTATTCTTGCCTGGGAAGTGCCATGCACAGAGGAGCCTGGCGGTCTATAGTCCATGGGGTCACAAAAGAGTCAGACACAACTTAGAGACTAAACAACAACATTAGAGGAAAAGTCAAATACCCTAGAGCTTCTTAGAAGGTGAAAGGCTGCCCCACCACGAAAACCTCAGTAATCAGGAGGGGGCAGAAGTCACTCATTCTTCTGAGTAGTGACCTTCCATATTCTTAAAAATACTGTACTTGTATAGTCTTATCATTTCAAATGTGTGTTTAAATAGGAATAAAATCTATTACACATGTAATTTTCCCTTAAATTACACTCGTGAGATACAAACCTGGGTAGTTCTGCTCCTTCTCCAAAGTGAAATGCAACCCTTGTATTTCTAAACATCTCTATGAAGCAAAGCCAATACCTTCCCATTTCTAAGTTGGATACAAGTAACTATTATGCACTGCTCTGGAAACTATGACAGAGCGTTATTCATCTGTTTGTTTTAATGGTTCATGGCCAAGGGGGGAAAAAAACTTAAAATTTTTTATTTAATTTTTTAAAGCAAAAGAGTGGTGTGAGAAAGAGCAAGGGACTCTTTTGCTAAGGAAATAAATGTTACCAATGATCAGTGTCCAGGTGTGGGCAACAGCACATGTTACTTGACACAGGCACCTCGAAATTGCTCGTGCTCACAAAGGAATTCCCAGTAAGAGAAGGGCTATTAGGGTGGGCTGAACTCTCAGCCTTGTAGGATGAAGTCTTCTCTGTGAGTCATCACCCCTCTGGGCTGACGTGCCTTGATTGGCTCACTTTGAAAGCTGATCTTAAAGGTCAAGTATGTTAACACGTTACCCTCTTTGATGCCCACTTTCAGATGGATCTTTAAAAACAGAGTGTGGTAGATAACATTGGGATCCCATATTTAACCTCTAATCTCTCCACCACAGCCAGCCTGAGGCAAAGCATACCTTCAGTGGCCCCAGTAGCTCTCCTTCCAAGACCACCTTCTCTCCTTCACTCCAGCCAGCACTTTCCACGTCTCCACTTATATTTATTCTGATGCCTCTTCTCCAAGGGCCGTCTCTTCCGAGGTATTTGCAGTTAAAGCTTATATGACTTAAATTATTTTCTCTCCTCCTGGTTGGCTGTTAACCAAGGATGCCTCAAGGCTTAAAGTTGTCTCAGGAAAAGGAAGGAGGTGATTTTGGAGAGACACCAACTTTTTTAGACCATGTCAGATTATATTCTATTCTTCAAGTTTCTGTGTCTCTGAGCTTTTATCCATATTGGAGAATTCCGCATCCCTTACATCGATTCTTAATTTTATCTTGTATCCCCCCCTTTTAATGAAAAGATAGACCTGATTTTTCCCCTTTAAGAGATCTAACTTTGCCTCCCTAGAGAGAACCCAGCCTCTGAAATGGGAGGCTTTGCACTCAGCCCCAAGCTTACTAGTGCCTTTCCTGGGAAGCAGCATGGGTGTGGATCTGCCATGGCTATGCTCTAACCAGATTAGCTAAGATGTGGCCTGATTTACAGATTTAAAAAGGGGTACCTCCCATCCACTTTTGGTCATAATGCTCTTTGCGCTGTGCCGTGCTTAGTCACTCAGTTGTGTCCGACTTTGCGACCCTATGGACTGTACCCCACCAGGCTCCTCTGTCCATGGGGATTCTCCAGACAAGAATTCTCCAGACCAGAGTGGGTTGCCATTCCCTCCTCCAGGGGATCTTCCCAACCCAGGGGTCAAAACCAGATCTCCCACAGTGCAGGCAGATTCTTTACATCTGAGCCACGCAGCCCCATGGACTGTAGCCTTCCAGGCTCCTCTGTCCATGGAATTGTCCAGACAAGAATACTGGAGTGGGTAACCTTTCCCTTTTCCAGGGGATCTTCCCAACCCCAGAATCAAACCCAGGTCTCCCACATTTCAGGTGGATTCTTTACCATCTGAGCCACCAGGGAAGCATGATGGTCTTTGGGAAAACAAATACAGCTTACCAGTTATATTTGCATTGGTAAAGTGAAATTACTTCCCACATGAGAGAAAATAAACCACGCTTTGCTAAATGAGCATAATTAGGAATACTACATCTCCTTGAACTGTGTGATGGATTTCGTTCAGACCAAGATTCAGGGCTCTGGGGACAGGCATCTTGAAGGGATTTCATCTCCATGGCTCAAAATAGGACTTGTAAGAGGTGCCAAGTGGGGTAAATTCAGAAGTGTTGGATGATTTCACTCAAGGCAGTCAGTCCCTTCTGAGCCTGCCAAGCTATGGGCTTGCAGAGCACTGTCTCTGGCATTCCAGTTGAAGAACCAAGAGAATCAGAACAAAGAAACCTGCTGGGACTGTGTAAATTGCCAGCACTTTTGGCCAGTGAGTTTGCTTAAAAACAATCCCCAAAATCTCTCCCCAGTTCTGAGGCTTAAAATTCCAACTGTTGTTCCCTCTGCTTTGTCCTTTGGGTATAAATGAGATTTTTTAAATAAAAAAATTGAGATAAAATTCACATAAAATTAACCATTTAAAAGTGAGCAATTCCACAGCAGCTAATATATATACCACCATCTCTCATTCCAGAACATTTTTATCACAACAAAGTAAAACTCTACATCCAGTGAGTAGTTATTCCCTATTCCTCTATTCCTCCGTTCCTCCTGTTCCTGATAACCATCAATCTGCTTTTTATCTTTATGGATTTACTTATTCTGGAAATTTCATATAAATGGAATCATGTACTCTGGCTTTTCTCATCTGGTTAATTTCATTTATCATAATGTTTTGAAGATTCTTCCACAGTGTAGCATGTTTTGGTACTTTGTGCCTTTTTCATGGCTGAATAATTTTCCACAAAAGATGACTTTTGTCCATCCATTCATCTATTGATGAGCATTGGAGGTTGTTTCTACTTTGAGGCTATTTTGAATAGAGCTGCTATGCACATTTGTGTACAAGTATTTGTTTGAAATTCTTTTGAGTAAGATTTTATAGTTAGCAAAGTGCCTTTAAGTCTATTCTCTTCCCCCTAAGGAGAGACATGCATTTTAACTGGTCTTAGTACCTCATAGGGGAACATTTTAGGGCCTCACTCATCAGTAGGAATCTGTTCAACTGACTAAGGCCTGCCATGCCCCACTGTAAAATCTGGTGCAGAAGAAAGTGGTTTCCAGTCTGAAGCATCATTCTGGCATGGAGAGGGTCATATCTATGAGCTAGGCTAGGTCATCTCTGCATCTGTCAGGTCTATTACAGTTCTGCTGGTCAGTCTGTGCACAGTAGAGCAGCAGGGAGGACAGCTCTCAGCGCCCTCTCCCTCGTTCAGCACTTGTTGGCTGAGTTGGACATTGTACACTGTCCCGGGCCCTGGAGTTGTGAAGCCAAGCCGGACATGGTCCCTGCCTTAGAGACAAACATAATATGAATTCAGAAGTCTGTGGGAGTGGTGTGGTAAAGGTGCTGGGTGGGCGGGAGTGTGGGGTAGGCAGTGACTGACTTTCCCAGGAAGGAGGGGTTGGGAGCACCTGATAATAAAGGCGATCCCAAGGTGAGAAAGCAGATGGACAGCACTCCAGGCCTCAGGAAGAGAATAGACCAAGCCAGGGGGGCAGCAAAGAGCATTCCCTGCTTTGAGACGAGCAAGGTCAACAGCAGCATGGCTGGTATCATCAGGTTCACAGGCTCATCAGTCTGGGAATGAGGCTGGAAAAATGGGCAGGAACTAGGGAAGGGCTTTGTGTACTGCAGCCAGTAACTGTGGTGAGTTGGAAACTGGGATGAATTTTAGGCAGGAAATGACCTGCTCCAAGTCTGTGTTTTGAAAAGATACCTTTGTAACTAGTAACTGATGAACCAGACTCCCTTCCCCTCCCTCCCGGCCTGCCTTCTCTGTCATCTCACCGGCCCTCAGCCAGCCCTGGACTGAAGTGCAAGGTCAGGAAGATTGCCTTCTTCTTCACACAGGGACCTCTCATCAATTGCCCTGCCCTCCTTGTATACAACTTTCTACAGAGAGGAAAGTGCTCATAGCAGCTAATAAAAATCAATCAATACTGAGCCCTTCCTAAGTAGGTCATTTCTCCTGGAAGTACTTGAATTTAGAAGTAGGCCAATCACAAATAAGTGAACTGTTCATGATGAGAATTCAGCCACCCAGGGATAGGTCCAGAGGGATTCTTATAAAGTTGTTTTAAGGAATAATTGAGGTCATCTGAAGGCCTTCCTGATACCCTCACACCATAGCATCTCCTGTTCATTTATACACAATGAGGTTCGCATCTCCTCACCTTCTTGTAAAACTCTTTCTTTTTTTTTGTTTTAATTGGAGGATAATTACTTTACAATACTGTGCTGATCCCCGCTGTAAAACAACTCAAATCAGTCACAGTTATACCTATATCCCCTCCTTCTGCGGGGGGAGGGAGGCTCAACAGGAAGGAGATATGTATGTAAGTCTGTCTTTTTTCTTTTACTTTTTATTTTGAAATATTTATGTTTAATAAAAGTTGTAAAAGTAGTGCAGAATTTCCATATTCCCTTATCCCCTAATGTTAATGTCTTGCATCAACATAGTACTATTATCAGAAGTAAGAAATTACCATTGGTGTGCTACTACTTACCTTCCCAGGAGGCACAGTGGTAAAGAATCTGCCTGCTGATCCAGAAAATGCAAAAATTGCAGGCTCCTTCCCTGGGTTGGGAAGATCCCCTGGAGAAGGAAATGGCAACTCACTCTAGTATTCTTGCCGGGGAAATTCTATGGACAGAGGAGCCTGGCAGGCTACAGCCCTGCTGCTGCTGCTGCTAAGTCGCTTCAGTCCGACTCTGTGCAACCCCATAGATGGCAGCCCACCAGGCTCCCCCGTCCCTGGGATTCTCCAGGCAAGAACACTGGAGTGGGTTGCCATTTCCTTCTCCAATACATGAAAATGAAAAGTGAAAGTGAAGTCGCTCAGTTGTGTCCGACTCTTAGCGACTCCATGGACTGCAGCCTACTAGGCTCCTAAGTCTGTGGGATTTTCCAGGCAAGAGTACTGGATTGGGGTGCCACTGCCTTCTCCAAGGCTACAGCCCAGGGGGTCTCAAAAGAGTCAGACATGACTGAGCATGCACAGGCATGCTCACTACTAAGTAATGTATAGACTTCCTTCAGATTTCCACAGTTTCTCTATGCATATTAAGGGTTTCTTTTGAAATCATGTATATAAGACAACAGTTGCGTTTGCTCTCTTTTCTCCCTTAAACTGAGGCACCCTTCAGAAACCCCGTCCCCCACTGAAAGCACTAAAGAGAGCACTAGCTGGCTTCTCTGGTGGCTTAGTGGGTAAAGAATCTGCCTGCCATGTGCAGTGGTGGGAGACCTGAGTTCAGTCCCTGAATTGGGAAGATCCCCTGGAGGAGGGTATGGCAACCCACTCCAATATTCTTGCCTGGAGAATCCCGGTGGACAGAGGAGCCTGGTGGGCTGCAGTCCATGGGGTCGCAAAGAGTTGGACACGACTGAGGGACTAAGCACACAGCGGGAGTCTCATGGTCCAGACTCGGCACAACTCCATTTTGGCATCCACTTGGGGTATTCTGCATCCTTTCAGTCCCTGTACCTCACCCACCCACCCACCCATCCTTTCTTTTCCTTTCCTGCTCCCCTTTCTCAAAAAACTACATCTTGGGCTTCCCTGGCCTCATATTATACACTGCACTGTCCTCTTTTTTGGAGAACGCTTGAGAGCCTTATTCCAGACCCAAGAAGTTCACCCAGCAGTGTGTAACCATTGACTCCCACAGTCACTGTCAAACTCCCTTGGGCAGCATGTTCCCCATTCTTTGTCTGCGGTGCTTCTTGGGTGGATACTCCTACTGCTGCCACATTGGTTGCCATCACTCTCAATCCTGTGTGACCACCTCATCAGCTCCTTGCTCTGGGGAAGGGGGAGACCCTGGAGGTGGCGGGCAAACTGTATTTGCTTTTCCCTATCACCTGGCAGCGAATTTGGAAGGTTGTAGAGGCTGGCAACCCAGTAACTAAATTACCTTTAGGAGAATCATGTGTGCCCATCACAAAGCACTCCAGCATCTTGACATCACGGCGAGGTGGCTGGCGCATGTTGATGCCAGGTACTGTGATGGATGGCCAGAATTCCATCTGCCTTCTCCTAGTGTCTCTTCTCCCTAGAACGCAGCCTCAGGCATGCTCACTGCAAGTGCCCTTGCACTCTCACGGCCTTGCTTCTTCATGTTTTTAATTTGCTAACCATGGAAGACATCAGCGATGAAAGAAGTGTGAGCTGGAGAAAGGCATAAAGCTGATTAATGTTGGAGGAGTGTTTGTTCCCCTCCAGCCACGGCTGGCAGGAAAAATGGGAAGGATGAAAGGAGATTGCGACTTGACTTTTAAAAGAGAACCTTTTCGCCACCTGTGCATGTGTGTGTGCGCAGTCACTGAGTTGTGTCTGACTCTTTGTGACCCTTTGGACTGTAGCCCGCTAGGCTCCTCTGTCCAGCAGACACGAACACATCTTCACAGTAGAGAGCCCCTGTAAGCAGTGGAAAAACTCCCATATGCAGCTATTCGGAGGGAAGTTGCATACCGAGGTTACAAGCACAGGTTTGGGGGCAAATCTAATTCTTCTGCTTACTGTGCCACAGTGGACAAGTTCTTTTGTTCTTTCTGACTCTACAGCTTTCTCATCTGTAAAATGGGAACACTTACATCTTCACCTTCTGTATAAGACTGTTGTCAGCATTAAATGACTTAATATTGACTTTGTATGTAAATGAAATTTAACAATGCCTAAAACAGAGTAAAGGCTCATTATAAATCCTCTTATTTATTATTAGGCTGATTTACTTTAAAGTAGGATTGAAAAGCAGAACATTATTATAGCCTGGTAGTCAAGCTTGAGCTTGAATTTTGTGATTAAATCCTAGCTCCTCCACTTGCTGGCCTTGTGAGTCTGAGTCAGTTACTTAACTTCTCTGAACTTGAGTCTCTCACTCAGATAAATAAGGATAATAACGCCACAAGGGGCCACTTTGAAGAAAGCACTTATCATAGTACTCAGCACAGAGAGTGGCAGAACACTTAATACATGTTTGTTTTTCTAGTGCTGTGGTTCTCGACCACAGTCAAATCACCTGAGAGCTTTTTAAAATGCTTAATACCTAAGCTGCATCCCCAGAGACTGTGATTTAATAGGTCCAAGGTGGGGTTTGGACATTGGAATTTGCGAAAGCTTCTTAAGGAGATGGATACACAGCCAGGACTGAGAGCTACTCCTGAGCAGGTGACATCGCATACTCTTTTTGTTTGTTTGCTTGCTTGGTTTTTTATATCTGTCCCCAAGAGACTGGACTGGTCAGAGTATCAGGAATTCTGGGCACAATAAAAAATGTAATACACCTGCAGATTTAAAGCCCTCGATAAGAAATAGGCAGCCAAAGAATTGCATTCCATTTTATTCTGAAAAACAGTATTCAAAGGGTCTTTTCAGAATCTCGAATTGGAAAGGTGGTAAGAAGTTTAGCCTAAGCCTCACACATAAAATATGGGAACTCCCAGTAGGTCAGGGATTTATATCTGGGGGTAATTCCAGGGTTTTGTCCTCCCAAGAGATATAAATTGAGGCCTTGAGAGTTTAATGTGGGGGAGGAAGAAGTGTTCTCATAATGACACCTTAAAAATCCAGGACTCTGCTAATGCCTAGGGATAGAATAGCATCATCTATAATAGCAGGGGGGTGATGGTGTGGGGTACTTTCTGGCCTCAGGACTCCAGTTTTCAAGATCCAAGGCTGGGTCATCAAGAAACTTCTTTCTCCCCATAGGTTTATGGTATTAGTTACCCAATAAAAGTGGGGTTAATTTTACAACCCAAGTAAAATTTAAGCCAAAAAGGCTTCAACATTACTCTAGGATTTATGAAAGTAAACATGTGCAGTGCTTGCAGGATTTTGCAACATTAAAATTTCAATGTCTTTATGTCAGGTGTATGATATATTCATTTGTATGTGTACTTAAAGGTTACGTTTCTAAGAGCTTTGAACTACAAACTATTTGGGAGACTGTACTAGAGATACTGCTCCCATCTCCACCTTTAACTTGACTGTTTTAGTGAGTAGGGAGTAGAAAGCAGCTGAAAACGAGCGTCTTTTAAGGATCAGCTCGATCAGATTTTTTTCACATGGTTTCCTATTCTACCGGGCTTTCTAGACTCCCTCCCTGAACCCTCAGGTGTGGGTGTCCAGGGCCAGAGCTATGAACACAGTTGAGTTTACAAAGCAGAAGCTTAACAAATAACTATCTTTTAAATATCTTCTTCGGTACCTGCTAGTGTTAGTCGTTCAGTCATGTCTGACTCTTTGCAACCCCATGGACAACTGTAGCTGTTGTCCTCTGTCCATGGAATTCTCCAGGCAAGAATACTGGAGTGGGTAGCCATTCCCTTCTCCAAGGGATCTTCCCAACCTAGGATCAAACCTGGGTCTCCTGCATTCTAAGTCACTAGATTGGCAGATTCTAAGTCACTAGGGAAGCCCTCTCAGTAACTGTAAGGGCTTTAATAACAATTATATGTTACCTCTGTGTAGCACTTTTTTAAAGCTTTTACACAGTTTAATAGGATCCTCATGACTTTGGTTCAGCAGTAAAGAATCCAATGCAGGAGACACAGGTTCTATCTCTGGGTCAGAAAGATCCCCTGAGGAAGGAAATGGCAAACCACTCCAGTATTTTTGCCTGGGAAATACCATGCACAAAGGAGTCTGGCAGGCTAGTCTACGGGGATGCAAAGAGACATGGCTTAGCAACTAAACAACAAACAGCAACATGACTTTGACCTATAGGGTTGGGAGGTCAATTATTATCTTCATCTTTTAGAGAAGAAAACCATAGCTCAGAGGATTTGAGAGGTTGCCTAAGGATAAGAAAGTGAAAGTGTTAGTCGCTCAATGATCTCCCACTCTTTGTGACCCCATAGACTGTAGCTCACCAGGCTCCTCTGTGCATGGTATTTCCCAGGCAAGAATACTGAGTGGGTTGCCATTTCCTCCTCCAGGGGATCTTCCCGACTCAGGGATAGAACCCAGGTCTCCTGTACTGCAAGCAGATTCTTTACTGTCATAGCCACCAGGGAATCACACCTAAGGATAAGCAAATGTTAAATCCAGCAGGAGAATTTGTTCTCCTGACTTTTGCTCTAAAGTATTTTAACTTAGAACAAACCAAAGAAGAAAAAAAATGATACTTCTTTCAGGCAAGATGTTGCTTCCAGCCAGGTTAACAGAGGAGGAGCATCTAGGGCAGAAGTCAGACCACAAGCCTGGCAGGTAGCCTTCTGCTTGGCTGTAGTTTGCCTTTCAGAATCATATTGATATCTTGTACTCTGGTGTCTTAGGTTTATCATAGGCCCGAGTGGGAGATTTTGGCCTCTGTCCTTTCAAGCTGAGCCTGCCATCTTGGGTCCTAATCTCCAGCCTTGGCTCTCCAGCCATTTGCTCCACAGTCACTAATCACACCACTTTCTGGAATCCCCTTCTTCAGAATGGGGCTTCCCTCATAGCTCAGTTGGTAAAGAATCCGCCTGTGATGCAGGAGACCCTGGTTCAATTCCTGGGTCAGAAAGATCTGCTGGAGAAGGGATAGGCTACCTACTCCAGTATTCTTAGGCTTCCCTTGTGGCTGAACTGGTAAAGAACCTGCCTGCAATGCGGGAGACCTGGGTTTGATCCCTGGGTTGGGAAGACCCCCTGGAGAAGGGAAAGGCTACCCACTCCAGTATTCTGGCCTGGAGAATTCCATGGACTAAGTCCATGGGGTCGAAAATAGTCGGACACAACTGAGCGACTTTCACTTTATCTTCAGAATAAAATCTGTGCCCTCCCTTTTATTATTAAAACTTGAGGCAACAATTTTTTTTTTTAAGATTTTGTTTTGTTTTAGCAACTTATGAAAGCAAGAACAATTGATATTTTCTCTGGATTTCCTGGGACTAAGTGACTGATCTGAGATTGCCCAGTCTGTGGTTTGCCATGGACACTCTCTGCAGTGTGGGGGTGATGGGTCTCAAGCAGGAGCCATGTAACTGGACTGCCCTCTGCTTTCCTTCCTGCAGCACCCAGCTTCTCACCACTTGGAGCTTCCTAATTGACATATCAGTCCGAGTAGGTCTTGGGGTGATGCACCCACCCCTTTGTAGCAAATGAAACAGAAATAATCTGTATTTAAAAAACAAAAAACTGTAGAACATGTGCCCAGATTTCCAACTCATTTCCTCTTTACTCTTACAACTACATCATCCTCCAGCCCACCACCAGCTGCGAAAATAAAAGTGTTTTCTCCCACATTTAAGGATGATTTTGTGCTTCAGGATGATATTTCTAGAGGTGAAGGAAACTTGACCAATGTGACCAACAGATGTTTTAAGCGATGGATGGAACTGAGGAGGAAGCCAGATTCTTTAACCCAGTCTTTAGGATACTGTGCCCGACTGCGCCCCCTAGTGACTGTCTGGGGCATCGCGCAGTGAGCGCCAACTGCGTGTGTGTCCTGCACCAGCTTATGTATGTGCTCTGTTTTCAGAGATGAGTATGAAGAAGATGGATTCTGTCAGCCGTACAGAGGGATTGCCTGTGCAAGATTTATTGGCAACCGCACTGTCTACATGGAGTCTTTGCACATGCAGGGGGAAATAGAAAATCAGATCACAGGTTGGTAGCAATGAAATTATATTTATACTTTGCACAACAGTTTTTCTCCCCAGAAGTTTTATTGAGCCCTTCTCTTGACAAAGGATTAGTCAAGGCATAGGGGTTAGGAACGGGGCCATAAAGAAGCCAGAGATATAATCTCTGCTCTGAAATTTACATTAGAATAATTTATTAAAGGTTGCCCTTAGAGGAAAAGGAGGCTTTGAGAAGTCTCACTTTTATTCAAACACTCAATAAATATTATTGAGTGCTTTTGGCATACCAGGACCTGGGCTGGGCATGGACGATGTGATGGTGTGGGGAATAAGCCAGGTATGTCTCTGCCCTCACAGAGCTTACTGTTTGGAAATAACATTGTGTTGACTAAAAGCGGATGAATTTAGAGTTAGAATTCTGGATATTAATCCCAATTTGCCATTAGTGTGACTTTGGAGAAAATCGTACTCTCCGTGGAAATCTCTTTCTTCATCTGGGAAGTGAGTGAGGAGGCGAGACGATCATGGGTCTATTCCTGCTCTAGCTTTCTCTATTTACCCTCCACTTTTCTGAATTGAAAGGATCTTTTTAATGGAAATCTAATGCTGAAGCACGACCTGGCACATACGAGGTAGGTAGTGTCGGCCACTACGCACGATTCTGTGTACCTTGTCGGATGGTCACAGCAGCCTGTGTCTCCCCCATTAGTGTGGTTATTATGCCTCGGTGCCCTGTGCATTAAATACATTAAAGTGGCTGTTCTGAAATTCTAATAAGGTTTCCAACATTAGCACTGAAAATATAAGACACCCCATTGCATCTGATATATTTCAGTATATGTCCCAAATGTTGACCTGGAATTCAGATGCCCTGTAGTTTAGCTGGCAACCCTATGATTTAAGAGAGGCAAGAACAGACCCAAGACACATAGCCAAAGGCCCAAAAACTATGTCACAAGAGGAATTTGAGGGAACCAAGAGGCGGCCAGGGGAATTATTTAACCTGAAGAAGCAACTATAGGAAGACGTATTTGCCAGGTGCTAAATCTCTCAGGCTTTCAAGAGGAAAGTCCATAAAATTCCAGAGAAGCAAGACTGGTAGGGAGAAGCTATAAAAGATACCTTTCAACTTAATAAAAAAATCACTTGAACATACTTTTTACTAAGTATTCACAAAAATAAATGGAAATTCTGATATAAGTATATAAATATTTGGTCACCCATTTATAGTAATCTTCTCTTGGACATTTTCAATGGATATCAGCTTACTGGAAAGTGTTACAGTTTTTTCTTTTTTAAAAAAAATCCATTTAACTTTGATTAACCCAGCACTTTTCCAAACTTGTTTAGCTATGGAACCCCAGTTTCTCAGACACTTTTAACATTCTACATAATTAATGTTCTGAGGAACATGCTTTGGGAAATTGTATACCAACAACTTCACAGGCTGCCTTGTGATTATAAGCTCCTTGTCAGTAGACATGTGCAAAGGCTGGTATGGGGATAAGAGATTAGGCAGAGCAACCACTAATATTCTACAATATACCTTGGACAACTGAGTTGTGCTCTTTGAGAACTTTCAAATGAGTTGCCTCATGTTCAGAAGATGGGATCAAAAGTCTTCAAATTATAAGGAAATTAAACCAGTTACCCAAGGTCATCCAAGAACTGAGAGGCAAGACTCAGAACTAAATAAATCCTGTGATTGGGCTCAGCCACTGTATAAAGCAAGTTCTGCCCTGCAGCTGTCAAAAGTTTTAGAAGCCTCACAAAACTAATAAAAAGTACCGGAAGAAACACAAAGTTCTGTTGCTTTGTAGTAAAAATGAAAAATATATTGTACTTTAACCTAATTAATTCTTTTTATTAGGAAACAGTACATATGTAACTTAATCCTGTTTTTTTAAACTTTGTAGTCAAAATTATTTTTTTCAAGCCAGTGAAAGTAAGCTGCTTAGACATCTGAAATGAATCTCCTTCCCTTGGCCTTGTCTGTTTGAGTACAGCAGATTCCTTCCAATGTGTGTTTACATCTGATATCTGTTGACTGGATAACCAGGGGAGATAAACCCTGCCTCTGGGAGTTAATAATTGTGTTTGTTTTCCAGCTGCCTTCACCATGATCGGCACCTCCAGTCACTTATCTGATAAGTGTTCTCAGTTCGCCATTCCTTCCCTGTGCCACTACGCCTTCCCATACTGTGATGAAACCTCGTCGGTCCCAAAGCCCCGGGACTTGTGTCGCGATGAATGCGAAATCCTGGAAAATGTCCTGTGTCAAACAGAGTACATTTTTGCGAGATCAAATCCCATGATATTGATGAGGCTGAAACTGCCAAACTGTGAAGATCTCCCTCAGCCCGAGAGTCCCGAAGCTGCAAACTGTATCCGGATTGGAATTCCCATGGCGGATCCCATCAATAAAAGTAGGTGGTAGCCCCTGACCTTCTGTTCTGCCTCAGGGGCCAGCAGCCCCAGGAAAACTGGACCTTGATCCTCAGTATTAATTTTGTGTTGGTAGTCAGATTACTTCCCAGTGGTCCAGATATCATGTGGGGGCTGAGCTTCCAGTGGGTAAGATGCAGTGCCATTCTTCAAAAAGTTACATGAGGAAGATAATTTTAAAATATGGCTTCTGGTTCCTTAATGACTTAAAAATAGAATTACTGTATGTCCCAATAATGCCACTCCTGGATATATGCCCAAAAGAATTAAAAATGGGTGTTCAAAAAAAACTTGTGCAGAAAGGTTCATAATAGCTCTGTTCACCATAGCTAAAAGTTGTAAACAACCCAAATGTCCATCAGTGGGTAAGTAGATGAATATATTGTGGCATATCCACATAACGAAATATTGCATGCTGTATGCTAAGTCATTTCAGTCGTGTCTGACTCTGTGGGACCCCGTGGACTGTAGACCGCCAGGCTCCTCTGTCCGTGGGATTCTCCAGGCAAGAATACTGGAGTAGTTTGCCAGGCCCTCCTCCAAGGGATCTTCCGCAATGAGATATTATTTATCCAAAAAAAAAAAAAGTAAAATCCTGTTACATCCTATAATATGGCTGAACCTTAAAAAGACTGTTATAGAAAGAAGTCAGACACCATTGTATGAGTTCATTTATATACAATATCCAAAGTGGACAATTCCATGGAGATAGAAAGCAGATTGCCAGGTGTAGGGACTAGGGGAGAGTGTGGAATGACTGCTTAATGAAATAGGGTTTCCTTTGGGGATGATGTATGTGTTCTAGGATGAGATAGTAGTTAAGGTTGCACAATATTTTGAATGTTCTAAATACATTAATGGTAAATTGCATTATATTGTATTATACCACTATCTATCTATCTATCTATATATGGGAGTTTGCCTCCATCCTCTCACTGCCAACAAACAAAAGACTGTTTTCTGTGCATTTCCGCTCCATCTATATTATACTTTACTGGTAATGTTTTCATTTCCTTTTGGCAGTTAACTCTTTTATTAGTTAAATAAGTTAGTGCACCTAAAATGCTTAGAACTATGCTTAACATATAATAGCAATACCATCTTTATTACTATTATTACTCTCATCTTATCATTACCCCTCCAGATTTCAGTTTATTTCAGCTTAATCCATTTTTGCCATGGTTTCAAGCATCATCTCCCGGAAGGAAGATTTAATAGGACCTGCTTCTTGAAGATGTCCAGTGTATCAGCATGGCAATGGCCAAACTCCTGTCGGAAACCCCTAGTGCACTGCTGCTAAGGAACATCTTCTGAGGGCTACATTCTTTATCCCATGACCTATCCATCTATCTCATGTCTAAGGTCACCAAGCAGAAATGGAAAGAACAGTCCCTGCACCATTCACTAGGCGATTGCTCCTGTGCCCCTGGATCCTGCCCCGGTTCTGATTTTTTTCTGTGTTCCATATAAAAAATAATTGTGGAGACTGGTTTCCCTCCTCAAGCATACTCTCTAAATCCTCCCAGCAGTGTCACTGCAAGGTCTGCTCTGTGTCCCAGCCCAGCATGCGGGAGATTGCCACGTGGCCCCGACCGGCAGGGAAGCCTCGGCCGTGAGGGTAACTGCACGTCTTCCCTCCAGAAACTGCTGGCCAGGAGCTCCGGCACTGTCTCTGTTTCTCACACTTTGGGCTCTTCTTTCATGTATTTCAGATCACAAGTGCTATAATAGCACAGGCGTGGACTACCGGGGCACCGTCAGTGTGACCAAATCAGGGCGCCAGTGCCAGCCCTGGAATTCCCAGTATCCCCACACGCACACCTTCACCGCCCTCCGCTTCCCAGAGCTGAATGGAGGACACTCCTACTGCCGCAACCCGGGGAATCAGAAGGAAGCGCCCTGGTGCTTCACCTTGGATGAAAACTATAAGTTTGACCTGTGTGACATCCCAGCATGTGGTAAATACTCTCACTGCTTTCCATGGCTTCAGTCACTTTGAAACAGTGGTCCTCAACCTTTTTGGCACCAGGGACCAGTTATGTGGAAGACAGTTCTTCCACAGTCCAGGCGATGAGGGGATGGTTTGGGGATGATTCAAGGGCATTGCATTTATTGTGCACTTTATTTCCATTCTTATTACATCAGCTTCTCCTCAGAGCATCAGGCATTAGATCCCAGAGATTGGGGACCCCTGCTTTAAAAGATCCCAGCTCTATGCCCCTTCCCTTAGGAGAATCATATAAGGGGGCAAAGGAGGTTGATAATGTTTGTTTGATCTCTAACTCTGTTTCTAGGATAAATTTTGTTGTCTGAGCAGAAAATACCTTTTTGGATACCAAAGCACACTCTCATGGAGAAGACAATGGCATCCCACTCCAGTACTCTTTTCTTTTTTCTTTTAGCCTTGCAAAAGCAAGGCCTCAAAAAATTGAGTAAAAACTCAGAATTGTTCCTCTCCACAGAAATCTTTAGTAAAAGGCGAAAGATTTACCACTCCAGTACTCTTGCCTGGAAAATCCCATGGACGGAGGAGCCTGGTGGGCTGCAGTCCATGGGGTCGCTAAGAGTCAGACACGACTGAGCGACTTCACTTTCACTTCTCACTTTCATGCATTGGAGAAGGAAATGGCAACCCACTCCAGTGTTCTTGCCTGGAGAATCCCAGGGATAGGGCTGCCATCTATGGGGTCTCACAGAGTTGGACACAACTGAAGTGACTTAGCAGTAGCACACTCTCAAGGAAGAAACTGCTTTTATGCCTGCTGCCGTTGTATTAGTGGGTATAACAGGCACCATCTCTCTGGAAGTACAGGAGAAGCAGCTTATCACAGTCATTCGTGAAGTGAAATGTTATGCACGATGGTCCATGTCCAAGTGTACCTTTTTTAGCACAACAGGTGTATTGGAAGCAGAAAGAGAACTGTTTTTTCTGTGTCCTTGAGAAAACCCACAAGAGAGAATGAATCTATAGCCAGTACTCAGGGATCCAGGGCAACCTGCAGATAAACTGTGTCCTTTGCCTCATCCTTTTATACTGCAGAAATATAGGAAGAAAATGAAACTTCTGAATCAGTTTGTACCTTTTTCTAGAAAATGTTTGGAGGGTAAGAGAGAGAATGAAAATGTTGGTGATACTGGGAGTTTCAGATGATTTTTTAATGATTTGTCTTCCTGATTACAGTTCTCATAAATAACATCACTTGAGTTTCCCAGGCCTAGGGGGAGCATCAGAATGTCATAGGAAAGCCACTCCAGTAAAATGGAAATAATAACGATTTACATTCAGGGTTTCTTAAGAGAATAAGTAAGTTGTTAACTGAAAAACTCTATGATATCTGGAAGATAGTAAATGTTTAATAAATATTTTCTTGTGTAATTTTTATGTAGTCAGTATATATATAAAGAGGAACTAACTGTAATTAGTATGTAATATACACATATCGAGGGCTTTCCCAGTAGCTCAGCAGTAATGAATCTGCCTGCAATGCAGGAGACCTGGGTTTGATCCCTGAGTAGAGAAGATCCCCTGGAGGAGGGCATGGCAACCCACTCCAGTATGGTTGCCTGGAGAGTCCCATGGACAGAGGAGCCTGGTGGGCTACAGTCCATGGGGTCTCAAAGAGTCAGACACGACTGAAGAGACTGAGCACCCATGTACTCACTACACATATAGAGAAATGCTTGTTTTCAGCAAATATTGTTTGAGCCTGTTGTGGAGTAGGGAGGCTGAAAAAGGTAAAAATGTGATTCATATTACAATCGCAATGCAGTGTGTGTGATACAGTAGAAGTTAGCACAAATGCTGTGAAACAAAGAACAGGAAGCTGAAATATACTACAGCAATCATTAGGGAAAAGTAGCAAAAATATTGAAAGAATTCTCAGTGATGAAAATTGGGGAAACCATTATACTACAGTTTCCTTCTTACATGTTATCTGTTATGCCATATCGTCTTCCCTTGCAAAATGGTTTTAGGGATGGTTCAATATGCTCAGTTTGAAAAAGAGGTGACCAGCCACTAGGCTTTAAAATGCCTTCATATGCAGCATAAAGAACAAATTATGACATTAACTCTTCCAGAGCCACCATTGGAAACTTCAAAGAAAATTATTCTGTATTTTTTAAATAATGAGCACTTAAAATTTATGGTTTTCCCACATGCTATATTCAACATGAAAAGGAGAGTTATAATCACTTACTTAATTGCCCCATCCCTTCTCCTACATCAGGTAGGTGTGAAAATCTGCCAGAGAGCCAGGGATAATTGCAACAATTACTGAGCACGTCCCATGTGCTAGGCATCATTCTTGGGGTTTCCAAGGCTTTATTTATACTCACCCTCTCCCTGAGACAGAGAATGGTGTTATTAACCCTTCCCTGGTGGCTCAGATGGTAAAGAATCCGCCTGCAATGGGGGAAACCTGGGTTCGATCCCTGGGTTGGGAAGATCCCCTGGAGGAGGGCATGGCGACCCACTCCTGTATTCTTGCCTGGAGAATTCCCATGGACAAAGCAGCCTGGCGGTCTGTGGTCCATAGGGTCGCAAAGAGTCAGACACGACTGAGTGACTGAGCACAGCACATACTGCTCATGATGAAACTGAGGCTCAGACAACAACAGAGTTACTCCACTAGTCTGTCTGACTCATCTTCCTGCTACTCCATTGTGCTGTCTTAGGAGACTGATCTGTGTCCTTAAGGAAACCAAATGAATTATTTTAAGGGAAAAAAATGCATTGTTACTTGACTCCAGGTGAACACCATTGTCCTGTGGGTGACTTTTGGCCCAGAATTTCCAACTGCAATCCTCATCTGAAGTAGGGAAATACACAGACATAGGGAACAGATATGTGGTAGCCAAGGGGGACAGGGAGATAGGAGGTAAGGATTGGGAGTTTGGGATTAGTGGACACAAACTAGTATATATTGGCTGGATAAACAGCAAAGTCCTACTGTATAGCACAGGTTACTATGTTCAGTATCCAATGAAAAGAAGAGACACATGTATTAACTGAGTCCCTTTCTCTCAGCAGAAATTAACACAACACTATAAACCAAGTATACTGGAATACAATTTTTAAAAATAAAAAAAGAAGTAGGGAGATAATTTACTCATGAGCTGGAAGGTTTGTTGATAATTGGGTTCAAGCTTTATTACAATTAGTTTAAGTCAAGACCTGATACCTAGAAAGTATTGATTTTCATTTCAGCATCATTCTTTAGGGAATCAGACCAAAAACACTCTCTGAGGCATGAAAGAAAGCCTTCAGCAGTCTTTCAGACCTTAGACAGAGAGAGAAAGACCACCTATATTCTCTACCATGTGCCTGCATGGTGCTTCGTGGTTTCCGTCTTCATCTCCATCTAAAATTCATCACCACACTGTGGGACAGATGTTATTAACATATCCTACCAAGGTATATGTCTAAATGAGATAACTCATAGCATTGGACCTTGAACCCTTGTCTACTTGCATATAGCTCCGACCAAACTCGAAGTTCGTGTTCTTTTCCCAGACACTTTGCTATCTCCCACTGAAAGATCTTTCAGAAATAAATAAAAGGATGACAGTAGGCTCTCTGGATTTCAGTACACTGATTCCCATAACATGATATGGCATCAAAACACGTTCCCTTGCTAATGAAGAAATCCATCACAGTGCTTCTCAGTATATTATTATAGTATTAATCAGTTCAGTGATGATCTCAGGAAACCCTAAGATATTGCTTTCTGAATATCAATCTGCAGAATTCTGAGGACTGGTTAATTCCAGTCACGTGAGAGAGAAATTTGGATGAAAGGTAAATCTACAGATGACAAGCCAGTTTTCACCACTTATAATAATAATTTTTTTAAAAGAACATTTTCACTTCATTTTGAAAGAAAACAGTTCCTTTTGGATTCTTCAGGCCAAGCCACAAATACATCCATTAAAGGAACAGGGAATCCTTGACATGTGATCAATAAACAGCTGCTGAGAGGCTAGTGGCTCCCTAGGGTATGAATTACAGAAGAGAGTAGGTCGGCATCAGCTGTTGTTCTAAGATGAGTCTTCTTGTAATTGCCCCTCAATAGCCCACCTCTAACAAAGTAATCATACAGAATCCTACTTTTATAACATTTCTTTAGAGCATTTGCTTTTTTTCTCATTTCATCCTTAGAAAAATCATGAAAGATAAAGTAGGAATTTCCTGCCCTATTTTAACATATGAGACAGCCAAGGTCTAGGGAAGTGGTAGGACTTACCCAAGAACATAAATGAGTTAATAGAAACCAGGTCTCCTGTCTCTGGGGCCACTCACTCTTTGTTCTATACCAGTGGTTCTCAAACAGGGGAAGTTTTGCCTTCCAGAGAACATTTAGCAATATCTGGAGATATTTTGGTCATCACAACTGAGTGGGGTTGGGGAAAGCTTTATTGTTGCTGTTCAGTCACTAAATTGTGTCTGACTCTTTGTGACCCCACGGACTGTATGTCACCAACAGGCTCCTCTGTCCATGGGATTTCCCAGGCGAGAATACTGGAGTGGGTTGCCCTTTCCTTCTCCAGGGGATCTTCCTGACCCAGGGATTGAACCTGTGCCTCCTGCTTTGGCAGGCAGATTCTTTCTTTGACATTGAGTCACTAGGGAAGCCTGGGGGAATGCTACTAGCTTCTCTCGTGCAGAGGCCAGGGATTCTGCTGAACACCCCAGAATGCACAGAAGAGCTCACACAAAGAATTATCCAGCCCAAAACGCCAGTAGTGCCAGGTTTGGGAAACTCTGAGACTGAATTAGAATTACACAATTTAGACTATAGAATATAGTATATTGTATATACTGTATAAATTATATAATTTAAACTATAGAATAACAATATTAAACAGCAGTTACCATTTATTGATTGCTTACAAAGAACCACTATGTGAAGAGTTTTTCTTTTTAAAGCATTATCTCATGTATAGTAGCTCTATAACTGTATGAGTTGCATTTTATTTTACCCAGGAAGAGAAAAATAAGACTTAGAGAAGTTAAATAACTTGTCCAAGGCCACACGATTAATAAGAAGTGGACCCAGGATTCAAAGCTGTAGCCTGTCTTGTAAATTCTATGATTTATGTATGTGTGTGTCTGTGTATATAAATAGATAGGTGGGTAGATGGATGGATAGATAGATGGATTGATAGATTGGTGATAGAGATATGGAGAATAACTTTGTATCTTATAATGAGGTGTAAGCTTGTGGGGCATATTTGCAATGAGTCCTTTTCCTCCTTCCTCTCCAAGGGGATGGAATCTCATGGGAATGTTCCTGCATTCTTTAGTTAAGTCAAAGTTAAAGAGGTTGCAAAATCTCCATGGGGTTTCTCATTTTCCTACTGATATCTTTTGTTTTCATTTCAACTAAGTAAGGCTGAAAGAAGTATAGACCTAATTAAATGCAGAATGTGAGCATTTGTTATAGTTTCTAGAATAAAGGCATTTGAGAACAGTGTGCCCCAGATCGTTTTATCTGTGAACTTTTACTCTAAGACAGAACATAAAATTAAACACAACCAAATATGTCTGTTGTGAATTCTGGGAATTGGCTTAGCTAGGGCTGTGTGCATGAGCCCAGGCAGCGCCTGGAGAAGAGGAAAGAACAAAAGAAGTTTGCGCCAGACTTGAGCTCTTACCTTCCCTGTCTTTTCTTTCCTATCCCAGATATCCAGCAATTAGAACAGTTATTATTTATTCATTCACTTACTGAAACCAATGTATATATGTTGAACTTCTACTATGCTTTAGATTTTATGAACAAGCTGTGCCCTCCTGTAGCTTACAATCTAGTAGAAGAATCAGAGGGGGAAAACACAAATCACTTTAAACACTATAGTTCCCCGTGTTCCTGTGTGCTGTAATGTGCTTTTCTGTGTGTGCTAATATTTGCTATTGGTTGAACACTGTGTGAAGTTCTTTACAATAGCATCTGGCCTATGACTTAGCTGATGCTTAATAAAATGTGTGGAGTTAACCCTCATAATAACCACAGGCTAAAGGTATCACCTCCATTTTACTGATGGAAAAGCTGAGACAATGTTGTTTTTACTAAAGATAAGATTGGGTCCGCAGGATTCAAGGTCCAGCCTGTGTCCACCACACTACAGATATTTAAAGAACAAATTCTATCTTATTCAGAAGAATAAACATTCCTTTATCGTTTTCCTTTCCCCTTTGATCCTTATGAGCTCTCTAGGTCATCTTTTTTCTTAATCTTTGTTTGTTTGTTTATTTATTTTTGTCCATGCTGGATCTTTGTTAATGTGCGGGCTTTTCTCTAATTGTGGTGAGCTGGGGGCTACTCTCTAATCGTGGGACACGGGCTTCTCATTGCACTGGCTTCTCTTGTTGCTGAGCACAGGCTCTAGATATACGGGCTTCCGTAGTTGTGGCACACGGACTTAGTTGCTCTATGGCATGTGAAATCTTCCCGGACTAGGGATCTAACCCATAGCCCCTGCATTGGCAGGTGGATTCTTATCCACCAAGTTACCAGGGAAGTCTGTCTCTACGTCTTTGATTTTCTTACTTGAAGCTGCGCAGATGCAGGAATGGAGCCCCCAGCCATAAGACATCTACTCTGAGACCAGGGTGTTCAGGGTGTTCTTAGCCTCAGCCTGATAGGGACTAGTTCCCCTGGCAGCTCCACCCAGGCCTCACATCGTTTGCCCTTTTCCCGTTAAGTCCTAAGTCTCCTCCCTTCCTGGCAGCCCTGGGTTCCCAGTCCTCAGAGTTGGCCATCTTCCCTGAGATCCTGCCTGCAAACCTTCATTTGCTACGTTTTCACCTCTAGTCCCTGTGGCCACCTTCCAAGCCAAATACTGTGGACTGGGTGGAAACGAAGTCGAAAAAGAAACATTTGCCTATGTTCTTTCCAACTGGCACCTAGGCACACCTCCCAACTCACAGTTTCACTGTAGCCCTTATCATTGCTGTTTTGTGCAGCTCTGAGAGGGAAACTGTGAAAAAGGTCTATTTCTCTGGGAGCTCCTTTTGCATTGATCTGACCATTTCCCTTGGTCCATATTTTCTGTCTTCTCAACTAATTAAGATCTCCTATTTGTTTCTTTTTTTGAACTGTAGTGAGGAGGCAGAACCTTGATTACATTCACATTTTCATGTTCAAACCTTAGCCCTTTATTTGGAGAAGGAAATGGCAACCTACTCCAGTATTCTTGCCTGGAGAATCTCAGGGACAGGGAAGCCTGGTGGGCAGCCGTCTATGGGGTCACACAGAGTTGGACATGACTGAAGCAACTTAACAACAGTAACAGCAACAGCCCTTTATTTCCACCTAGATGAGTCTTGATTCTTCTACTATCCAGGCCGGTGTGTTTCAATCACTGCTAAATAAAGGTTTCTTCATCCACCAAAGAACCAGAGCTTCCAAACAGTGGTATTGTTTTTACTCCTAAACCAGCTTCACCAAAGAGTACCCATTGATAAGAAAAGTAGTGAGCCATTTGGCTCCATATGGAGTTTTCATACCTGGCCTGTTGCTTTTGTATTTCCTTTTAAGTCCTTGGCTTGCACCGGTTTGCCAAAGGGCACGTTGCCCAATTCTGTGCCTGAATAGCCCTGACTTGTCCCATCACCTTACAAACACCCACCCTGGGTTCTGCTTTGTCACAAACCATTTTCTCCAACGTGGTGGTTTACAGTTTGGGGCAAGGCAGATGTTTTCCAGATTGCGAACACTGCAGTTTTTAACTCACTCTGTCAGCAGCCTTCTCCCATATTTCATAGAAGACCTGTTGTAAGGCAATTTGTCTTTCAGCCATTTCTTCAAACCAAAATTGAACATTACTGTGGATTGGATGTTGGGGAGGGGGAGCAGAGGAAGGAATAGAGCACTGCTTTGTATAGTTTGAAGTTTTCCGGAAGAGTTATTTTTGTGCTCCAGAGATTTTCAAGATGTACTTTGGTCTCCAGTCTTTGTCTATTTTCAGCAAAGTAAAGAACAATCGTTACCAAAAACTTATAACTGAGTCGTGTTTCACAAACATGTGTCAACATAAAATAATTTTCTCTAAAAGGATTTTTTTTTTAATTTTATTGTCTCCAGTATATATTGAGTCACTTCCCTAGTGTGTCAGCTACTCTAGCAATAAGCTTTGGAGGCCTTTAACTCTTTGGGCCCACCTCCATGCCGATAGGAAGTGCTCCTTGTCATTTTGAACTTTGAGTGACAGAACTCTGCTGTAACACCATGGCAATTGTTGTTACTGGCTTTGCATCAGTCAAGATTCTGGCAGGAAACAAAAAGCACAAGCAAATAGACTAAGGAGAATTTTATAAAGATATGGTTTTTAAAGGTGTTGGCAGGATTAGGATAAACCAATAAGGTGCAGGACCTGGGGCTAACAGGAGTGAAGCAATACCATTCTAGGCCTGGAGAGTCGATTACCCCTCCCCATAGAGTACAGCCGAGGCGGAAGAGAGGGCTGTCCAGCGTGTGCTGTGGCCTTTGGTAGAGGCAGGCAGGCAAGCCTCTGCAACCCAGCAGGAAGGGAGCCAGAGGAATAAACACACCAACCGTACTCTCTCTTCTTGCCCTGGGGTTCTTTTTATCATGCTAGTGCCTCCCAAGAGCTGGACCCAACTGGAAGCCAGAGTCCCATTAATCCTGGGCATAGAGATCAGCCTCAGCATAGAGCTGCATAGAAAATGACTAAGACTAGATCTGGTGAGCTGCGGACACTTAGGGGAAGTATTCATCACTGGCTTTAAATCAGTTGCTTTGTAAGAGAGTCCAAAGTTCAGTGGGGTCTAAGTAAGGTACATCAACTCCGTTTATAAAATCAGAGCATCTTAAAGGAAGATAGAAATCAAACAACCTCTGCTTGAACATGCCAGAGACCTGCAGAGACAAGGTTATCTCTCTAACCAAAGTTATGTGCTGGTTCCCCCTGTTCAAATCTGCCTTTGTATGCCAGAAGCTAAAACTTGTATGTGAAATCTCCTGATTTTTGTTTTTTTTTTTCTCTTAAATGTGAGCCACTACTTTAAATTGGGGGGAAATAAAAAGCTAGTAAGGAACAAGTGTGTATACTATAACTGGTTTTTAACATCTGGTGTCATCTTTTATTGAATTTTGAGACTTTTATTGCATCCTTCATTCAGTTTTTTTTCTCCTTTGATCCAAAGAGCATATAGCTCCTCCCACCTTTCCTTACCGATCCTCCTCTCTGACTGTTTCTTGCTCCTCCAGAATCCTTCTTAAAAAACATGACTCTTACAGTTGAAACAATTTTTGACATCTTTAAACCAGAACAGACCAGAAGAGGACCATAATTCTTGATGACTCAGTACTGCCAATGAAGGCTGTCTCATTGCTATACGTGCCAACTATAGCAATTTTTTTCAGAAATTTCATCATGCTGTTGCTGGATCCAACTGAGCCTTCAAGTCTTCACTAAAATTTATGAATCTTCTTTTGTTTGTTTGTTTTTAGTTTGGTTATATCAAAAATTATTTAGTAGATCTGTTGAATCATGGACTTCTCTAAGCAGAGCTTTAACCTAACTCCAAGTTATCATATCATAAAATTTCCACTGTGGGTTTGAGGGTCATTATTCTAACCTGTTGTGTATCGTCCTTTAAAATTTTATTTCTGTAGTCAACTAATTATCTTTCTTAGATTCAGGCCATTTCAAGTTTGATAAACATGTCATCATCAAGTAGTTGATGACAGTATTGAACAGGCAGGTCCTCTCAAGGATAGCCTTCTATAATTTGATGTTGTTTGCTGATTAACACTATTAGAGTATAGCCATGGATGAAGAACAAATCCGTCTATTGATATTATTGTCTAGTCCTCCATCTTTTGTCCATAAGGATATCATGAATCACTTGATCAAATGTTCTGCTAAAGTTTAGACATGTTTGTCCTATCACTCCAAAATAATCCTATCAAAGATGAAAGACATTTAATGTTATAGAACCTATTGAATTTTGGAATCTTTTTTCTTAATCATTTTTTTCTTAAATGTGAGCCACTACTTTAAATTGGGGGAAAATAAAAAGCTAGTAAGGAACAAGTATGTATACCAGAACTAGTTTTGAACATCTGGTGTCATCTCTTATTGAAATTTTAAGACTTTTATTGCATCCTTCATTCGGTGTTTTCCCCCTTTGATCCAAAGAGCATCAGATCAGATCAGATCAGATCAGTCGCTCAGTCGTGTCCAACTATTTGCAACCCCATGAATCCCAGCACACCAGGCCTCCCTGTCCATCACCAACTCCCAGAGTTTACTCAAACTCATGTCCATCGAGTCAGTGATGCCATCCAGCCATCTCATTCTCTGTCGTCCCCTCCTCCTGCCCACAATCCCTCCCAGCTTCAGAGTCTTTTCCAATGAGTCAACTCTTTACATGAGGTGCCCAAAGTATTGGAGTTTCAGCTTCAGCATCAGTCCTTCCAATGAACACCCAGGCCTGATCTCCTTCAGAATGGACTGGTTGGATCTCCTTGCAGTCCAAGGGACTCTCAAGAGTTTTCTCCAACACCACAGTCCAAAAGCATCAATTCTTCGGCACTCAGCTTTCTTCACAGTCCAACTCTCACATCCATACATGACCACAGGAAAAACCATAGCCTTGACTAGATGGACCTCTGTTGGCAAAGTAATGTCTCTGCTTTTGAATATGCTATTTAGGTTGGTCATAACTTTCCTTCCAAGGAGTAAGCGTCTTTTAATTTCATGGCTGCAATCACCATCTGCAGTGATTTTGGAGCCCAAAAAATTAAAGACAGCCACTGTTTCCACTGTTTCCCCATCTATTTGCCATGAAGTGATGGGACCAGATGCCATGATCTTCATTTTCTGAATGTTGAGCTTTAAGCCCACTTTTTCACTCTCCTCTTTCACTTTTATCAAGAGGCTTTTTAGTTCCTCTTCACTTTCTGCCATAATGGTGGTGTGTCATCTGCATATCCAAGGTTATTGATATTTCTCCCAGCAATCTTGATTCCAGCTTGTGCTTCTTCCAGTCCAGCATTTCTCATGATGTACTCTGCATATAAGTTAAATAAGCGGGGTGACGATATACAGCCTTGATGTACTCCTTTTCCTATTTGGAACCAGTCTGTTGTTCCATGTCCAGTTCTAACTGTTGCTTCCTGACGTGCATATAGGTTTCTCAAGAGGCAGGTCAGGTGGTTTGGTATTCCCATCTCTTTCAGAATTTTCCACAGTTTATTATGATCCACACAGTCAAAAGCTTTGGCATAGTCAATAAAGCAGAAACAGATGTTGTTTTGGAACTCTCTTGCTTTTCTGATGATCCAACAGATGTTGGCAATTTGATCTCTGGTTACTCTGACTTCTCTAAAACCAGCTGGAACATCAGGAAGTTCATGGTTCACGTATTGCTGAAGCCTGGCTTGGAGAATTTTGAGCCTTCCTTTACTAGCGTGTGAGATCAGTGCAATTGTGCGGTAGTTTGAGCATTCTTTGGCATTGCCTTTCTTTGGGATTAGAATGAAAACTGACCTTTTCCAGTCCTGTGGCCACTGCTGAGTTTTCCAAATTTGCTGGCATATTGAGTGCAGCACTTTCACAGCATCATCTTTCAGGATTTGAAATAGCTCAAATGGAATTCCATCACTTCCACTAGCTTTGTTCGTAGTGATGCTTTCTAAGACAACTTGACTTCACATTCCAGGATGTCTGGCTCTAGGTCAGTGATCACACCATCATGATTATCTGGGTCATGAAGATCTTTTTTGTACAGTTCTTCTGTGTATTCTTGCCAGCTCTTCTTAATATCTTCTGCTTCTGTTAGGTCCATACCATTTCTGTCCTTTATCGAGCCCATCTTTGCATGAAATATTCTCTTGGTATTTCTAATTTTCTTGAGATCTCCAGTCTTTCCTATTCTACTTAATAATTAAAATAATTAAAGAAATGCAAATCAAAACTACAATGATATTCCGCCTCATATCCATTAAGATGGCCACTATCAAAAAATAGAATATAGCAAATATTAGCAAAGATGTGGAGAAATTAGGACCATTTTACACTGTAGGTAGAAAGGCAAAATATTGTAGTAGCGACTATAGAAAGCATATGGATATTCCTCAAAAGTTAAAAATAGAATAACCATATGATCCAGCAATCCTACTTTGAGTATATATCCAAAAGAACTGAAAGCAAGATCTCAAAAAGATATTTACACACCCATGTTCATCACAGCACTATTCACAATACATCAAAAGCAGAAAGCAAGTCAATGCCAACCAGTAGATGAATGGGTAAAAAAAAAATATTTTAATGTGGTACTTACATACAATGGAGCATGGTTCAGCCTTGAGAAAGAAGAAAGTCTTGTCACATGCAACAACATGGATAAACCTTGAGGACATTATTCCGAGTGAAACAAGCCAACTGAAAGACAAATACCATATGAGTCCACTTACATGAGATATCTAAAGTAGTCTAGTTCCTAGAAACAAAAGGTAGAATAATGGTTGCCAAGGTCTGGGGGGACGGGGAAATGGAGAATTGTTCAATGAGTACAGAGTTTCAGTTTTGCAAAATGGAAAAATCTGGAGATCTGTACAATAGTATGAATATACTTTACACTATCGAAATGTACACTTCCAAATGGTTAGGATGGTAAATTTTCTTACATGTTTTTTATTACCATGATTTTTAAGAAAAAATTTTTAATTTAAAAGATTAGCCCAACTCTTTCCTTTTGTAGAAAATGTAGGCCCCAAGATTTCAAGAAACTTTTAGTGAACTTGTGTGGATTCCAGTTACTAAGGTTTTTCTTAAGTACTCAC
Organism: Bos mutus; assembly: GCF_027580195.1. NCBI lineage: Eukaryota > Metazoa > Chordata > Mammalia > Artiodactyla > Bovidae > Bos > Bos mutus. The sequence continues at coordinate 79,193,086 of NC_091619.1, read as the reverse complement.
AAATGAGTTACTGCCCCTAACTTAATGTGGTTAAAACATTTTCCAAGGAGAAAAATGTTAATCACTGTATATGGGCTATTCAGAGTCTTTTAAAGAATTCATTTGAGAATACATAAGGCAATAGATCATCTCCTTAGTATTTCTATCATTAAGTCGAGAGAGCGAGTGGCTGGGCCCAGTGTGCCAACTGAAGGCCTATTTGCCACCTTTCCTGCTTCAATTTCCAGGTACATGCTTAAATATTACCAGTGCAGGCCCCCATCTGCCACAGGCCCACTTATTTTGTAGTTTTCAAATAATAAATGGTGGCGCCTCTGTTTGTTTTCTATGGTTTTTTAAATTTTTTCAGACAAGATCATAATTCAACTTGTTTAATTTCCTTTGAATTCTAAGGTTCTGTAAGACTTCTTCCCACCTTTGCCAGATTTAAGATCTGAGTACTTTCTTTTTTTAACTCAAAGTAATATCCCAGATGATGTTTCACTTCATAAAAGTACCTCTTGAATGAGAAATCGTGTTTGCCTTGCTGTAAGCCCCAAGAGAAGAAAGAAGTATTTTCTCCATTATATTTAATTACTAATCAAAGTATTGAATATCATTGTAAAAATAAAATAGGAATGTCAGATGTGAACTGTGATACCAAATTGTTGATTTTTAAAAGAAAATTAATCATGTGGTCCAGGCTAAATGGTTGGTTTCAAAAATCCCAAGTATTTAACTTGATGTAACTAATATGTGCATTTAACTTTTAAACAGTTATTCCAAAGTTTTAAAAAATCTTCCCCATTCTAATTTTCAGCCAATTTTCTTTGCAGTGCCTCCGAGGTGTCTATTACCCTTTAAAATGAATAGTAAGAATAATGTCCATTGTTCTTATGTGATTCTTTTTAATAGTATAACTCCCACTAGATATTAGTCCTTACTTAGAAGGAATCTTGGAATCTTAACAAGAATGATGAAAAACAATTCCATATAGTGTTTTAATTTTTATTAGTCATATAATTTAAAAAGCACAGAGGCATGGAAGACAGACAGACTTACATTCCAACCCTGACTCCACCACTTCCTGTGTTGTTGTTCAGTCGCTCAGTGGTGTCCAGCTCTTTGCGACCCCATGGACTGTAGCACGCCAGGCCTCCCTGTTCTTCATCATCTCCCAGAGCTTGTTCAAACTCATGTCCATTGAGTTGGTGATGCCGTCCAACCATCTTGTCCTCTGTCGACCCCTTCTCTTCCTGCCTTCAATCTTTTCCAGTATCAGGGTCTTTTTTAATGAGTCAGCTCTTTGCATCAGGTGGCCAAAGTATTGGAGCTTCAGCTACAGCATCAGTCCTTCCAATGAATATTCAGGGTTGATTTCCTTTAGGATTGACTGGTTTAATCTTGCAGTCCAAGGGACTCTCAAGAGTCTTCTCCAACACCACAGTTCAAGCTTTGGCAAATGTATCCTTTCTCAGCCTCAGTTTCCCTGTATGTGAAATCAAGATAACCTGGGCTTCCCTGTTGGTCCAGTGGTTAGGACTTTGCCTTCCAACGCGAGGGATTCAGGTTCAACCCCTGGTTGGGGAGCTAAGATCCCACATGCCTGTCTGCCAAGAAGCCAAAACATTAAACAGAAGCAATAGTGTAACAAGTTCAAGAAAGACTTAAAAAATAGAAAACAAGATAATCCAAAGTGTGGGGTTAAAATGAGGAATAAAAATGCTAGGACATTAGAAAGAAGTTGGGCAAATGTTAGTTTTCTAATTTTCCATGAGTAAGGTTAGTTGTTCTGTGGAATGTTTTTATATGAAGTTTTTTGAGCCAGACGGTGACTCCCCTTCTGGCCAAGTGCAGAGAGCCGTGTGGGAAAGGAAGCATGTAGTCAGTAAGACTTACAATGAGCCTGAATTTGTTTTCTGTCACTTCCAACATGACCGCGTAGTGTTCTGCTTGATTATTTCACTTGGCAAGAAGACACTGTCCTCGTTTGCATATCCTCCAGTGTAATCAGAGGGAGCCAAGTTTGACAATTTTTAAAGGATTTAGCTTCTTGAAGTTTGTTCTCCAGCAGACCTACACGGGGATTTGTCCCAGACCTCCCGTTTACAGTCAAAGGCATTCCATGAATAATCTGATACGGAGTGAGTACAGAATAGATTCCTTTGTTTGCCAGACAGGTGAGGGCCCTAGTTTCTCTTGTTGCTAAAAATGTGGCCAGAAAAATGACTAGCTTTACATTCGTGCTAAATTAACCTCATTCCTTTTGTAATCTTACCCTCAAAATGATTTCACTGAAAATCCAAGAATAACAAGAGGCACTTCCCCCCCTAGGGGCCTGAGAAACTTGAAAGTGTTTTATAATGTTAATAACAATCATAGATGCAATGGTTTATCTCTGGACTTTCTATCCTGTTCCATTGCTTTACAGCAGAAATTAACAAAAAATTATAAGGCAAATTATACTCCAAAAAAATTAGCAATAATAATAAAAGTGTTAGTCACTCAAGTCATGTCCAACTCCTTGCGACTCCATGGACTGTAGCTCACCAGGCTCCTCTGTCCATGGGATTTTCCAGGCAAGAATACAGGAGTGGGTTGCCATTTCCTTTTCCAAATAATAATAATAATAGCATTGAATAACTACTCAGCAGTTTTCAGTTTTCCCAGACTCTTTGCTGACTATCCTCTCTCATATGAACTAAACAAGGTTGGCAGAGCAGGTTTTATTATCCCCCTTGAATAATTGAGGTTAGAGAGAGGTTTCTGGCTTACTGTTATTTAGAATTTCCAGCCCAAAGCTTTTATTCCCTGAATCTTCCTACTCTAAAGGTGGAGGGTAAACATTGTGTGATTGAGCTGTAACAGGTACTAGAATAGATACTTTCCATGTTTCTTCACTTGTGGTTTATAACAGTTTTCTGAAATATACCTATTTTGCAGATGAGTTTGCTCAGAGAAGCCACGTGCCTACTCAAGGTTACACAGATAATGAAAAAGTCCATCTTCAGAGATTTCTCACTCTAAAACATAATCTCCTTTGTTGTGTAAAGTGGATGGATAGATAGATAAAGAGATATAGCCATCCCTTTCCCTCAGTCTGTCCACCCACCCACAGACATGCAGACATAGGCGTCACTACAATGTCCAAAACCCAGTTCCCAACGACTAGTATGATTAGAACAACCTTCAGAGATGCCTGGGTTTATGCTCACCTGCCACAGTGTACAAGTGGAGAGTTCAAAAGCATCATACCTGGCAAAGCTTCAGTGTTATTCCCCACCTTTCAGGCCTCCTTCCTTCCTACTTCCATGAAACAAGAGAAAACCTACCCCAGGAAAATAGGTGCAAAACAACAGCCACTCTCAAATGACTGGCAGTCTAGTGTAGTACTGGAGCAGGAGGTGTGAAGCAAGACCAACTGGAGAGGAATCCGAGCTGTTGAACTACTGGCTACATGTCCTTGGGCAAGTAAATTAACCACCCTGCCCCTCAGCTTCCTCATCTGTAAAAGCAAGGATGAGGATGGTGCCTATCCCATGGGGTTGGTGGTGAGGATAAAATGAATGAGTTATGAAAAGTGCTTGGAACAATACTTGGCCCATATTAATAATAACAGCTAACATGATTTTCTGCTGATAGAAAACACTCAATAAATATTAAAACTATAACTTTTATTATATTCAGTAAACAGATTTCACCCTTCTGCCAGCTCCCCTGAGGGTTAACACACAGATGACAGGCTTTAGGGCCCCTTTCTAACTTCTCATGTTGAATCTGTTTCTATGGAAAGTGTGACTAATTACTGCCATATCTCACTGAACTGCAGGTTCCCAAAGAAAGTGTGCAAGTAAAAGCTATGTATAGTATATTCTCACTTACATGTATTGAGGAAGCTTACTATTTAAAGGGATTTTATGGTCTCTCCACCCCTCTATCCATATTTCCCTTGTAGCATTTCCAATAGCATATTGTAATTATCTTGTCTCTGTTTTCCTTACCAGATCATGAACTCCTTAAGAGCAAAGCACATGTTATATTTCATTTTCTTTTCCCAGTACCTAGTGGAGTGCTTGCCAGTAGTAACTTTTGTTTATTGACTAACTGAGCAAATGGGAGGATGAGGGAATGGATGCATGGTTGATTCTTTTAAGTAAATAATCAACTCTCAATTTTATGTCAGTCTGACTTTTCACACTTTGGATTTTCTTAAAGCTATACAGCTGATGACGTGTTGGTGATCAGGGTGCATCATTATGCAGCCCCTCTAATTACTGTCTCATAATGCTTGCATTTGTCCTACCAGTCAGGTCATTCATTAATTTTAGCATAAACTCAGGGCATTGAGTTTAACGGCCAGACTCAAACCAAAAAAAGAAAAATATGTGTCCTTGTGTCCTTCTGTACATATTATTTTATATATATTCTTTTATATTACATTATTTTCCAAGCAATGCTAACAGTGGATGTATCAGATTTCAAAAATATACTTCAAAGGGTTACCACTCATAATTATTGAGTTCATATGAAACTCTTTAAGAAGAATTCTTGGCTTTCAAAACAGTGTCAAGTTATACAGTGATGCTGTGCGAGAGGGAATTGTAGACACCATCCAAAACAGACAGATACTTCACTTCTGTGGATGAGAAAAAGCGAGACCCAGAGAGGTGAATGATTTGTTCGGGGTCACACAGCTCAGCAGAGATGGAGCTAGCCCTGACTTCTGGTCCTCATATTCTCAGGCCAGGGGCTTTGTGGTCCCTGGGGCCAGTATTCTTTGGTGATGTTGATTCTGGAAGATACAGGACTGGCCCTGTGTGTCCACGCCAGCCAAGACAAGGGCACGATTCCTGGAATGCTACATGTGGTTGATGTGGGCTAGCGGCCAATGGAAGAAGGCCTCTGCAGTCCACATTAACACTCCTGGATGTATACAGTCCACCCACGTGGCGTTTACCTTTTAAGGTGTTGGAGAAATGCAGGTCTGCTGCTAAACAGAGGTGACCCACACACATGCGAAGTCTTCGTAATGTCCTTCTGCAATTTTTAAACATTTGAACTCTAAACTTTTCAACTTTAATAAATTACATTGAAGGTTTGATAGAAACAAATTGTAATAAGCAAGGGTTCTTTTGTCTCACGGAAGGTTTGTGTGTATTGAAGAATAGGAGATCATTTTAAAGCTCTGCTATGTAATATTATCTATGTTATTTGAACTACTATAACTTTTGCTCTTTTCCATTTCTACACCCAGATTCAAAGGATTCCAAGGAGAAGAATAAAATGGAAATCCTGTACATACTGGTGCCTAGTGTTGCCATCCCCCTGGCCATTGCTTTGCTCTTCTTCTTCATTTGTGTCTGTCGCAATAACCAGAAGTCGTCGTCACCACCTGTTCAGAGGCAACCAAAACACGTCAGAGGTCAAAATGTAGAGATGTCAATGTTGAATGCGTATAAACCCAAGGTAAAACTAGCAGTCCTGAGCTGCACTTATTCTATAGACTTCAAGTTAAAGCAAAACTTACCACCCTCCCGAGCTTAGAAATCAAATGATATAGAATCAGAAGTTGTATTAGTACTAGCGTGCATTGTCAGCATAAGCATGCATCTCTAACTGTCCCAGGCAGCTCGAGCATACTTTCATCAGTGTGACCACTTTGGGGCTGGATGATCACCTCCCTGCCTTGCATAGAGTTTGCAATGGAAGGAACACTTATGAGATCATCTCTACCAGCCCTGCAGGACTCAGAGTGTGAGCTATTTTTCTAAATTTTCAAAAAGGAAATCCCATATTCTTCCAATTAAACTGAAAAGAGCTGAACAGACAGAGAAATCGAACACTGTTTACTAACTTTATTGTCAAAAAACCCTTTTATTTGCACAACAATGTGCATGTGTTAACACTACTGTACTGCACACTCAAATGGTCAGTTGTGTTACACGTTTTTTACCACAGTTTAAAAATCTATTTCGTGCCTAACCTAAATCCCCTTCTCTTTGGTTTCCATATATTTTAAGAGAAGTTTTGTCCTTCCTACAGTCTTTGAATGCTGTTTTATGATAGCCCTTAGCTCTCTCCTCTCTCATGCTAAATCAATCCACTTCCTTTTAGTTTTTCCTCCACATCTTTCAACATTTGGGTTGCTCAAGGTCCTGGCAAGGAAACCAGGGTCACTGGCCCTTCCCTTAAATGGAACACACATCACATCTTGGGGCTGAAATACAACAGAGGCTTTCTCTCCGGAAAACTAGCACCTCAATCTCAGGCCTCTCGGGAAAGAGATTTCATTTAAATAATTTAGGATTCTTGCATCCACAGAAGCCTGCTTTTTCTTCATGTTCCCACTCCATAGGAACATTCATTCAGCAAATATTTATCTTCTCTGTGGGTTAGAGACTATATTATTCTTTTGACTCTCATAAAGAGAAGATGCATCATTTTTTTATACAGTTTTAGAGAAAAAAAAATGCCTTCACACTCAAATCAATCCTTTCACCCAATAAGTAGCATAATTGGGCCTGACACATAGCTCTCATTTGATCTTACTTTGCTTTGCTGTTGGATATTTGTTTTTAATTTTAAAAGACTTAAAATATTTTTCTATTGCAGAGTCATACTTGTTGGTAGGGTTATGGGGTTTCTTAAATGCTAAAAAATTCATCATTAAGCATTCTGTCCCAAACAAAACCACTGTTCTCTTAAGTGTGAATTTTTACCAGAAAAAAACCCACAGACCCTGGAGACCACAGAGTTCACTCAGTGGGCTGGGGAATGGGTCGGGGGTGGGCGGAGGTTTAACTCTTGATATCCTAGCTGCTTTTGGCCAATTTACATATATTGTAATGTGTTACATCATAGCACCCTTAATCCTTACAATTAATAGAAGAAAATAGAAGGGTTAATATTAGTGCACATTCATGTAGGCATACCTAGTTGACCTTTTACATATCCCATGACTTCAAACTTGTAATGCAATAGTCTTTGTTCTATAAGAATCTTTCCCTGTCATTTCTGTTATGAAATGCTGAGAATCCTTACAAACACCAGAACTCTGGGTGAAAGTGAGGCCCAGATCAGTTTGGTTCCAGTAGTCACTGAGCAGCAGCCACCATCCTGGGGAGGTGGGCTCCTTGTTGCTATGGCAGGAGTCATAGAAAGAGTCATTTCCATTTGGAGAAATCATCAGTTTTGTAGGTCAGCCTCAGTCTGCAGCTTAATTCCATTGTTATCGGAGGTTTCTTTTGCAGCGCAACATGTCCAACATGCATGATGTTTGGGATTTATATCATCTTTCAGACAAAGATCTCAGAAAGCTTGTGGTGTCACAGAGAAAGCAAATATACATTCAGCAATACAAATTTTCAGAAATTATTCTAGGAACTTTTACATTCATTATCTCATTTAATCCTCACACCCATCACATAAGGGGGGTATTATAATCACTATTGTACAACCAGGGTAACTGAGACTGCAGATGAGTTAAGTAACTTACAGAAGGTCAAAGAGCTAGTAACTGGAAGAGATAAAATATGACTAGAGTATTTTTCGCATTGGAGAAGGAAATGGCAACCCACTCCAGTGTTCTTGCCTGGAGAATCCCAGGGACAGCGGAGCCTGGTGGGCTGCAGTCTATGGGGTCACACAGAGTCGGACACGACTGATGCAACTTAGCAGCAGCAGCAGCAGCAGAGGATTTTTCAGCTCTAGGTAAAGCCCTTGAATTTGCCTGACACTATGATTTCTTCTTTTTAACTGAAGAATCGTGCTGTGAAGGGGGAGTAGGCGGCCAGACGAACAACTAAATGCAACTCCATTTGTCAGTTTGCACTGAACGCTAACCACAGGGATCACCTGGCTTGTGAATGACCTCCCGAGAGGCCTGGGTAACAGTTGTAAGCCTGAGTTATATAGCCCCAGTCCTGCCAGGGACATGTGAAATTTGGCCAAAGAAATAACAGTCCTCCATCCTCCATGGTCATGGAGACAAATGTAACATACGCTGGGATACATTTTTTCCTGAGACTTGGTAAAGCAAAACATTGTTTTCATCATTTCTGGACCATTTCCTCAGCATGCCTTGCAAAATCTCCCAGTGTCAAGATTTTTCCAACACAAGGCGTAGAGTTTCGCCTTAAACAGCTCACCAGCAATTCTGAATCAGACTGGAAGAAGGAATGTCTCGAGCATATGTGACTGGGTTGAGGAGGGAGAGGGAACAACAAAAACAAATGCTAAGGTTTTTTTTCTTTCTTTCTCTCCTAAGAGATTTGGCTCCAATCAAATTTGACTTATTCAGCTGTTTGTTTTGGTTCTTACTGAGTGCCTTTCCTGGAAAAAGCACAAAGGACTTTGTCGACCTTAAAGAAAATTCCTAAATGTAAACAGTTGATCTCTAAAACTGGTTTGAAAGGTCACCGACACATAAATATTACATGTACCTATAAAATCTAAAAAGAAGGGACACGCATAAGAAAGAGGGGGGAAAAGAGTCCTGAAAACAAACACCCTACCAGAATAAAATCAAAAGGAGATTTGAAGGCTGGGACGAGAAAAGAATGAAGGATGGAAGCTGGTCGGCCCTGGCCTCATACTTATTTATCCACATGAATGTGCCCTTCAGGTTTTAAACTATCTCTTTCCACTCTCTCCACTTGCTGAGCTGATTTTACCCACCCCTGCCCCCACTCCCCCATACTGAGTGTTTGTATTAAGAAGAGGCTTCTCTGGGAGATTAGAAATCCATACCCACAGAGGAGACAATAGGCAGCCCAGACAGACTGGCGATGGGACCTGGCTTTAGTCCCCACAGAGGTGGCCGGGAAAGTTGGAAGTTAAAAATTTGATGAGGCATGAGTCTCCTTCAGATATGTGGGGAAAGGAAGCCAGTGGACCAGAGAGGCATCTTAACTCTGAGCCTTGAACAGTCAGGAAATAGAGGTGCTCCCCCGGCCCCATCACTAACTGCCCTGTGACCCTGAGAAGCCAGTTTGCCTGTCTGTGTCTCAATTTTCTCAGCTGTTCAGAGAAAGAGGTCAACTGTGTTCATGCAAAGGACCGTTTGTTTATTTTCCCATTTTGTTGGGCTAAAGATTTCAATCCTTTCTGTTGGATAAGTTCATCTCCTATCTTTTCCATCTTTAAAATCCTCTGACAGTACTCTGGTGATGCAGAAACTAAGGAGGGTTATTCTATCTTGCATTACACATTTTACAATCTGAGCAGGATTTTTTTTTTTTTTTTTTTAAGTGCTACAGAAAATGAAACTTCTCCAAGAATTCTGGAAACCCTAACTTCCCGTCTCTCTGCTTCTTTCCCTTTGCCTCCCCCCAGCTCCTGCCACCCTGCCCCAACTGTCATGTCTGAAACACAGAGTAGTCTCCTGGGGGAGGAACGCTGTGGAGTTCACCTCCTGGGGAGTTAGGAAAGGGGAGAGCCTCCCCCTCAAGCTCAGGGTTAACCCAGTTCTGTCTTTCCCTATGTGACCCACTTACGTGGGATTTAGATCCACAGAAAGGTTAAGGGGTGGAGGAGTTTGAAAATGAGGAGCAGGAAGACTAGGGGGAGGGCTACAGGGTCAAACTCCTGCAGCTCTTGGCTGATTATAAGGAAGATTTGGGGGAAAGCAAAGTTTGCCTATAGCTTTCTAAAACTGGTGGCTGTATTTTATTTTATTTAGTTTTTAAACTTTTATTTTATATTGGGATATAGCCAATTAATAATATTGGGACAGTTTCAGGTGAACAGCAAAGGGACTCAGCCATGCATATACATGTATCCATTCTCCTCCAACTCCCCTCTCATCTGCCCTGCCACATAACATTGAGCAGAGTTCCCTGTGCTGTGCAGTAGGTCCTTGTTGGTTATCCATTTTAAATATAGCAGTGTACACATCCCAAACTCCCTAACTACCCCTCTCCCCGCACCCACCCACTAGCAACCGCAATTCATTCTCTAAGTCTGTGACTGTCTTTCTGTTTTATAAATTCATTTGCATCATTTCCTTTTAGATTCCACATAGAAGGGATGTCATACAATATTTCTTCTCTATCTGACTTACTTCATTTAGATGACAATCTCTAGGTCCATCCATGTTGATGCAAGTGGCATTGTTTCATTCTTTTTAATGGCTGAGTAGTATTCCAGTGTGTGTGTGTGTGTGTGTGTGTGTGTGTGTGTGTGTGTGTACACACACACACACCACATCTTCTTTCTGCATCCCTCTGTCAGTGGACATTTCTGTTGTTTCTGTATCTTGGCTATTGTAAACAGTGCTGCAGTGAACATTGCAGTGCATGTATTTTATTTCTCACCTAACCCTCATTTCTGTTTCTTCACTTCCAGACTATTCCTCTCTCCTTTTCTTTTCCAGCCAAAGTATTCAGGCTTTACTGAATGGACTGACACTTGATTATATTCTCTGGACCAGTCCCTTTTGCTAGCAACATACTTTCATCTAAAAAGCCCTGCTGTGGTTGGGGGAACCCTTGGGAACCCCTGTCCTTACCCAATGTCACTACACTTATTGCTAAAACATCCTCAATAACTTTTCCACTCATTCTTTAAAGCCACTGTCTCCAAGGCTTCTGAGCTCATCATGCTATTCACATGGCCTCTGGGGAATCACTAGTGATGTAATTTAATCCAATGACCTTTCCTAAGTCTTCTTCCTCCTTAATTTCTCTGGAGCATTCTTCTTAGCCACCATCTTGAAATACTTTTTCTCTTGGCTCTCCTCCTATCTCCTCCTGTTTCCTTCACCAGTTCTTTTGACTCCCTAAAGGAGCGCCTCCTCTGACGTTTGTCAGTTCTCTTTCCTCTTTCTTTCTCTCATGCTAATTTCATCCTCTGGCATTGCTTTAGCTCCCAGTTGACATCATGATTCAGCAATCTGGAAGGACCTAATCTCAAGTTATCAAGTTCTTTCTCCCAGCACCCAGGAGTCTCTCTGGGCCTAAATTACCTTACTCTCTGGGCCAAACTTACCTTTCCAGCCACATTTGTTCTTGGTTTATTTCTGGGAAGTAGTATGATATGCTTCAAAGATCAAGGATTTAGAGACAAAGAGATATGATTATAAGTCTTGGCTTCATTATTTACTGGCCATGAGATCACTGTTTTCTCATTTATAAAACAAGGATACAAATAGTGCTTAGAAGAGATTTTAAAATTTATTTTTATTGAGGTATAATTGGCACACATGATATTAGTTTCAGGTATATAACATAATGATTCGATATTTTTAAGTAGTGCAAAATGATCACAACAGGCCTAGCTAACATCTGTCATAGTTATAACAGCTTTTTTCTTATGATGAGAACTTCTAAAATTTACTCTCTTAGCAACTTTCAAATGTGCAGTACAGTATTATAAAGTATATTCACCATGCTCTACATCCCTATGACATTTTATAACTGCAAGTTTGTACCCTTTGACTCTCTTTACCTGTTTTGTCCCTCCCACCCAAAAAGCTCCCCTCCCTGCACCCACCCCCCACCACTAGTAGCCACCAATCTTCTCTAAAAGAGATATTTCTGACACTTCAAGATAGTGTCTCTGGCACCTCACAGGTACTCGACAGCTAGAATTTACTATTATTGTTTGCTACAGCGATAATATGAACAGTCACAAACCTTTAATCAACTACCAAATGTTGTGTATAGGATTCTGCGGGCTGGGGAGGAAGATATAGGATTCAGCAGCCCACAGCATTAACTGGGGACAAGGGGATCAGAGCAAAGATTATCATGATAACTCCTTAAGTAGCTCTGGTATTCCTGGGCCCATCCAGTGAGCATAAATCCTCTGCCCCACATCCTGTTCACACCCTGGATAAAACCCCTCAGGATGGAGAGGACAGTCTCTACCCTGTGGTGGTATGAGGACTGGGGGCCATCCAGTTCAGAGCTCAGCTTTAAACTGTCTGAAGAAGCTTTACTTCTAGGAAGAATGAGTATTATAAATGGATATTATGAAAAAGCTAAAGTACTTTACATGCATTATCTCAATATAATCTTTACAATAATCTTCTGATCAGATCAGATCAGTCGCTCAGTCGTGTCCGACTCTTTCTGACCCCATGAATCACAGCATGCCAGGCCTCCCTGTCCATCACCAACTCCCGGAGTTCACTCAGACTCACGTCCATCAAGTCAGTGATGCCATCCAGCCATCTCATCCTCTGTCGTCCCCTTCTCCTCCTGCCCCCAATCCCCTCCCAGCATCAGAGTCTTTTCCAATGAGTCAACTCTTCGCATGAGGTGGCCAAAGTACTGGAGTTTCAGCTTTAGCATCATTCCTTCCAAAGAAATCCCAGGGCTGATCTCCTTCAGAATGGACTGGTTGGATCTCCTTGCAGTCCAAGGGACTCTCAAGAGTCTTCTCCAACACCACAGTTCAAAAGCATCAATTCTTCAGCGCTCAGCCTTCTTCACAGTCCAACTCTCACATCCATACATGACCACAGGAAAAACCATAGCCTTGACTAGATGAACCTTTGTTAGCAAAGTAATGTCTCTGCTTTTTAACATGCTATCTAGGTTGGTCATAACTTTCCTTCCAAGGAGTAAGCGTCTTTTAATTTCAGTGCTGCAGTCACCATCTGCAGTGATTTTGGAGCCCAGAAAAATACAGTCTGACACTGTTTCCACTGTTTCCCCATCTATTCCCCATGAAGTGGTGGGACCAGATGCCATGATCTTCGTTTTCTGAATGTTGAGCTTTAAACCAACTTTTTCACTCTCGACTTTCACCTTCATCAAGAGGCTTTTGAGTTCCTCTTCACTTTCTGCCATAATGGTGGTATCATCTGCATATCTGAGGTTATTGATATTTCTCCCGGCAACCTTGATTCCAGTTTGTGCTTCTTCCAGCCCAGCATTTCTCATGATGTACTCTGCATAGAAGTTAAATAAACAGGGTGACAATATACAGCCTTGACGTACTCCTTTTCCCATTTGGAACCAGTCTGTTGTTCCATGTCCAGTTCTAACTGTTGCTTCCTGACCTGCATATAGGTTTCTCAAGAGGCAAATCAGGTGGTCTGGTATTCCCATCTCTTTCAGAATTTTCCACAGTTTATTGTGATCCACACAGTCAAAGGCTTTGGCATAGTCAATAAAGCAGAAATAGATGTTGTTTTGGAACTCTCTTGCTTTTTCTATGATCCAGCGGATGTTGGCAATTTGATCTCTGGTTCCTCTGCCTTTTCTAAAACCAGCTTGAACATCAGGAAGTTCACGGTTCACATATTGCTGAAGCCTGGCTTGGAGAATTTTGAGCATTACTTTACTAGCGTGTGAGATGAGTGCAATTGTGCGGTAGTTTGAGCATTCTTTGGCATTGCCTTTCTTTGGGATTGGAATGAAAACTGACCTTTTCCAGTCCTGTGGCCACTGCTGAGTTTTCCAAATTTGCTGGCGTATTGAGTGCAGCACTTTCACAGCATCATCTTTCAGGATTTGGAATAGCTCAACTGGAATTCTATCACCTCCACTAGCTTTGTTCGTAGTGATGCTTTCTAAGGCCCACCTGACTTCACATTCCAGGATGTCTGGCTCTAGGTCAGTGATCACACCATCGTGATTATCTGGGTCATGAAGATCTTTTTTGTACAGTTCTTCTGTGTATTCTTGCCATCTCTTCTTAATATCTTCTGCTTCTGTTAGGTCCATACCATTTCTGTCCTTTATCGAGCTCATCTTTGCATGAAATGTTCCTTTGGTATCTCTGATTTTCTTTAAGAGGTCTCTAGTCTTTCCTATTCTGTTGTTTTCCTCTATTTCTTTGCATTGATCGCTGAAGAAGGCTTTCTTATCTCTTCTTGCTATTCTTTGGAACTCTGCATTCAGATGTTTATATCTTTCCTTTTGAGCCTGATTTTGGGAGGTGAGAAAACTGAGGCTTGAGATTAAGAGTTTACCCAAAGTCACTCAGCTGGTGAGTGGCAGAGCCAAAACTCGAACCCAGGTGTGAGCAGGTCTGGAGCCCAGTGTTCCTTAATTTTCTGGCTGCTGAAATACACAAGCCCAAGTTACAAACCCACGGTGGCTCATGCAGACATACAAATTACTGACGTCTGTTCTACCTCTTTACAGGCAGAATTGACCCTCTCCCACTGACACTATAAAGTAACCCCACCACAGAATCAACCCTGGTCACTACCAAACATTCAAACTATCAGAAAGTTACATTATAGAGAAAAGAACTGTTTCTGAGGTTAAATCACTTCCAGAGAAGTGTAGCTGAACTCTGAGCAAATGTGGCCAGCTATTGGTTGGAATGCCCTCCAGGATTTGATTGCTTAAGCCGGAAGGCACTTAGTTTGGCTGTGGTCTTTGAAAATGTCCATAACCTCTCCAAATCAAATGGTTGTGGCCTTTAAGCTTTAGAATGTAATCATTTCCATTTATGAGTGGGGTCAGTTGTTTCACAATTCTACCACTGTTTACCTAAGAACCAGTAAAATGCACAGGAAAGGAAAACCAGCTTTAGAGTCAAATGAATTCCTCTCAGATACTAAAAACTCTCAATCTTGTATGCTATCCAGGGCTCTTATGCCCAACTCAGGTAAAGGCTGCTGTTGAATGGTTTTATTCACTTATCCCAGTCAACTAGTGTGAGCAACAAAGGATCAGCCAAAGTCTAGGTCATCAGAAACCAGAGAGTAATTAATTACACCTTGACATTCCACTTTTACACCAGTGGGACTCATGCTTCTAAAATTGTGGAGCCCTCTGAGGCTCCAAATGAAAACTACCCTCTTTTTCCCAGAAAAGTGCTCCATCTTTGAAGCCAGACATAGGTGGAGCTGAATCTTGGCATTACTACTTAATAGTTATGCTTCCACAGGCAAGCTACCTAACTTCGAAGGCCTTAATTTCTTGATCCATAAAGTGCAGAAATCATAGTATGTATCTCATGGGTTTGTGATGAGGGTTAAATGAGTTGATGCATTAAACAGTGAGAGAGCCCATGAGGGAGTATAGTGTAGTCATGAGGAAGACAGACCCTGGAGTCTGAACTTACAACCTAAATACTAGTTGTGTGGTCACTTAACTGCCATTCTTCAGGTTCTGCATCTGTGAAACGGGGATAATAGTCATAGTGACCAATTTCATAGGGTTATTGTGATATGAAAGGAATTCATATGTATAAAGTACTTATAGCCTGACACATAAACACTCCACCCGCAGCCCCAACTTGCAGCCATTATTATGATCTCAGCATCTGGCACATGGCAAGTATTCAGTACATGGTAGCTCAGATTACAAACATCTAGAATAGGAACTGTGTCCCCTCTCCTCGTGATTCTTAAATGGTTTCTCATATGCTATTCCCTGTGTATACTCTTTGGTATATAGTATATATAGTATCAGTTGACTGAGGTAACCAGCTATGAAAATACATCCTATACAATTGGTTGCACATGAAAATAGAATAAACTGATGACATGGCCCAAGCTATAAAGTGATGTCTATTTCAAAACCTGAATCTCTTAAGACAGGAGCCATGCAGAATATAACCCAGTAAAACACTAGTTGATGGCTCTTACATTTTTCTCTGCTGGCATTTCCAAAGCATCTTCCTAAAGCAGAGTGTTACAGTCTCTGTCTCTATTAGTCAAAATTGCTCAAATTGGTTCTGCAGAGAGACTGTAGTCATTCATCATGCCAGGAGCAGGGACCAGACACTCGTGAACTGATTGATCCAGGAAGGCATATTCTTTTCTTTCCTTTCTTTTTGAAAGTCATATTCCATTTATTCCAGTGGTTCTCTCATTTATTCCAGTCCCAGAGCATCCTCATCACCTGGGAACCTGTCAGAAGTGCAGAATCTGACTTACGGAATTAGAAACTCTAGGAGTGAGGCCTAGCAATCTGTGTTATAACAAGCCCTCTGGGGGATTCCAGTGCCTGCTCTGGTGTAGACTCTGCTGGTCAGTACTTGAGATTCAGAGAGTAAGTCTGCAAGGAATATAGTTCTCAGAGAAGCCTCCAAAGAGAAGCAAACCTGGTCGTATCCTCCTATTATCCCAAATACCACCCCTTTCCCCCTGCAATTCCAATAGGGCCACGATCTGCTTCATTATTCCTCTAATAGAGCTGAGGACAAATGCCGCTTGTGGGACCTCCCTCTCCTGCAGATACTTGATCCAGCTAGAATCGGCATGTGTGTGTACTGAAAGATATTTGTGAAAGGGCAGCAGTGGTAGGGCATGAGGCATGGGAAAGGAACCAGTGTAAGGGATTCAAGGACTGTAGGAGGAGGTTTGTCCATTGCAAGAACGTGGACGTCAATCCTTTCCCAGCACCTGCTGCTGAAGCTACCTTCCTGTCCCGGAGCACCACCCTGGCTTCTGGTTCACACCACCGTCCTGGGGCTCTGCTTTCTATCTCTGTGTCTGCGTCACTCTGGACTCAAAGTAAAGCCATCAATCATGCCCCGTTCAGGTTAGAGGTGAAAGGTCACAGAGCGGAATCAGTGCTGCATGCCAACGTTGATGGCCATCACAAAATCCTCACCTCATTTCCTGTGGTAATCATTTAGGAAAAGTGAGCAGGAAATAGCAGGTTAGTCGCAAGCTGTGTCACCCAGAGGTGTATTATCACCTAAGGTGTAACTTCCCAAAGGTGGAGAGAGAGAAAGTTGCTGAGTCTGTCGCTCTTATCCATCTTCTATCTACATAATTGCAGTTTTTTAAAAAACTCTACCCATGGTTCATTGCTTTCATACTTCAAGTTAATGGATGTAAAAGGGGCACATGTCCTCACTTAGTATGCATCACTCAGGTGAGAGAAGCCTGGCCTCTGTAGCAGCTGTTTAGACAGGACAATACTCATATGGACTCACACCTAACAACTCACCATCTAAAAATGTTCTCTCTTCATTTTCTTTCTGGTCAGAGCTCATTGAAGCCTGAATACAGTTGCTCTTCAGAAATTTCAAGGGGAAGAAATACAATCAGATTTTAGAATAATGTATCAACTTCTACATCAACTCTGATTTTTCTCCCCCGCCAAAATTATATAATTTTTTAAACCACACTGAGGCAGATGTGTGTTTACTTTGAGAAGTAAAAATGTTAACATTTAAACTGAAAGCCTGTTTCACTTTTAAGGTACTTAATTGCCTTACAGCATATAATAAACGGAGCCCATCTTGTCATTCAACTAATGGAGGGAGTGATAAAGAGATAGGAGCCCAGGACCCTATTCATTCCAGCTTTCCTTTGTACTTGGTTTACTTTGGCATCGTGCCTCATGTGTATTTTACACTTCTTTACATTTTGTACATCCCTGTATGACAAATACTTGTCAAACAAAAACTAAACAGATTTATAACCCTTTAACTTGAAATGAGCCAAAATTGAACTGCCAAAACTTTATGACTTCATTTTCTTTCATAGTTTTCCACTACATTGGTTCAAACAGACAAACCCCACTTGAGGTCAAGCAGAGGTCATTTCACTTTCATTACTAAAATATAATTTACAATATGCCAGACCTAAACAAGTTTAGCCTAAAGGGTTTGTATAATGTAAACCATCTGTTCCTCAACAATACAGCTAATTTCCTGCCGTCACCATACAGTCTACTGACTGCTTCTTTAAGGATTTTTATGATTTTTTAACTAGTTCAGGATTTATGTAAAATTTGAAAATGAGTCTATAGTTAAAACTCATTTGTACCAAATAACTTGAGCATTTAAAAAATGCAAATCACTGTGTAAATTGTTCCCCTGAAACCAAGCTCTGAGCAGCTTTTTGGTTTTGTTTTTTTTTTTTTTTCCTGGGTATTTCTATACCGGCTGCTGCACAGGTGTTCCAAGAAAAGGTTTTGTGAAATTGGTCGTTTTACTTTCCATGCTTCTTTCCAAAGCAAATCCCCAAATTTGGTTATGACTATCTCTTGTGAACTATTCCTTCCTTCTATCGGCTGGAGAAGGGTATGGACTATATGCCTTCTGGCCCACTGGGTATTATGACAAGGCACACTTGGAGTCAAAACGAACTTTTTTCATGCGTCTGAACAGGGAGAAAGAACAATTATCATTCCACAGAGTGGCCACACACCGAAAGCTGACCTCACAGCCCTACAAGGTGTCAGGCCCCAGGCTGAGCTGACAGAGGCATGCTGTGTCCAACTGGGATTGTTGGCCAGCGGGCTTCTCTGGTTTCAACAGAAGGCCTTATACACGCAAGGACAGCAGTTTTGGCTCTCTTAAAAATTCTTGATAATTTTCTAAGCCTCTTTCTCTGTCTATAAAATGGCAAGAGTAAAAGTTCTTCTTCCATAGATGAATACCAGAGAACTAATTTGCTTACCTCAGTGTAGGGGAATGCAGCCGGCCTTCTTAGCCATGAAGCCCCAGGGGCCATGTGTCAGGCCAGCGCCAAAGTCCTGTCCACCTCCTCTTCTCTTCCCATCCACATAAGTTTGGCCTGCTTGCTTCCTTTCCCATCTGCCACCATCTACTCTTCCCCATGGGTTTTTTTGCTCCCTCTGCCTCCATCTGCATCTTCCAGAATCCTCAGAGGAAAAAGCTACAGGACACTCAAATTCTTACCCACCCGCAGGTTCCAAGACAGACTCTCTGTCATTTTTAAAGAATTAAAAAAAAAAAAAAAACTACAGGAGTACAAAGAAAGATTAACAAGAAACTTAAACATTCCTTTTTTTTTTTTTTTTTAAACATATATGGCTATCTAGAGCTATTTGAGGCTGGGCTGTGCTGTGCTTAGTTGCTCAGTCATGTCCGACTCTTTGCAACCTAATGGACTGTGGCCCACCAGGCTCCTCTATCCATGGAGTTTCTCCAGGCAAGAATACTGGAGTGGCTTGCCATGCCCTCCTCCAGGGGATCTTCCCAAACCAGGGACTGAACCCATGTCTTCCACATTGCAGGCGGATTCTTTACCATCTGAGCCACCAGGAAAGCCCAACAATAATAGAGTGGATAGCCTATCCCTTCTCCAGGGGATCTTCCCAACCCAGGAATTGAACCAGGGTCTCCTGCATGCCGGCAGATTCTTTACCAACTGAGCTACCAGGGAAGCCCTATTTAAGGCTGTAAATGGATCTAAATCATTTGCATTGACTCAACTTTTTGGATTACTTCCCTAATATGGATAATAAAATTGATTTAAAGACCACTTATTAGGTGGAAATTACTTTCATACATCGTTGGATTTAATCCCTACTGTAATTATGGAGGCTAGATATTATATTATCTTATAGATGTGGAAATAGAGTTTTAGAGAAGTTAAGTCACCCAAGTTCAGTCACCTATAATACAGGACTTATCCCACAGGATTGTTGTAGTAATGTTAGTTGCTCAGTTGTGTCCAACTCTTTGCAACTCCATGGACCATAGACCACCAGGCTCCTCTGTCCATGGGATACTCCAGGCAAGAATATTGGAGTGGGTAGCCATTCCCTTCTCCAGGGGATCTTCCCAACCCAGGGATGGAACCCTGCACATCTCCTGCATGACAGATGGATTCTTTTCCATCTGAGCCACCAGGATATTTGTCAAGTGCTTAGAACAGTGTCTGGCGCATAGTAAATGCTATATAAATATTAACTATTATTAATGAAAAGCAGCAGATCCAAAGTGCAAATTCAGATTTGTGTTGATATGAGTCCAAAGGTCACATGGTTTGAATTATCCCACACTGCCTATGGGTTTGCTTCAGTGGGGGAGTCCTAAATCCTCATTGAGCATGTGCATTCTAGGTCGTTTCAGTCATGTCTGACTCTTTGTGATCATCAGGCTCCTCTGTCCATGGGGTTCTCCAGTCAAGAATACTGGAGTGGGTTGCTCTGCCCTCCTTCAGGGGATCTTCCCAACCCAAGGATTGAACCTGCATCTGTGTCTCCTGCACTGGCAGGCAGGTTTTTACTACTAGCACCACCTGGGAAGCTTAATCAGTTTATATTCCTTGGGTTTAGTTCCTCATCCCAGTTTCCCTCAGAAGTACTTTATTACCCCACCGTTACCTTTCTCTAATACCAAAAGCATGGGGATCCTGTTTAGATCAAAAGTAATACCTTCCGTGCCATTCAAGGGACTTTCCCATAAATTGGATTCATTTAAATCATTAAGAAAAGTTCTGAGGGAAACCCTCAGTTCTGTTGTGTTCAATTAAGTGGGTATCTTGCTGCAAGTTTATTTACACTTATCATTAGGTTAATGGGCATTTTGCCCTGGAAAATATCAGCCTAGAATGGAGCTAATCATCATGAATTCTAGATTAGCAGAGTTTGAATTGGAGAAATTTTATACTTAATTTTCCAAACTGTTAAACTGTGCACAGAGCTCTGAATTCCATATGTATTTGCAGAATTGTCAACTTCAATTGGGATACTCTCAGCAGTATTTTTCTAAAAAATAAGGATTAAAGTCCATTTAAAGGGATTATTTTAAAAAACCAGTTTATGTACAAATACATTGCTTTTAAACTTTTTCCATAACAAATTAGGTTAAACTTCAGGATAGATTGGAGATGAGTTTCAAAAATAGTAAAAACACATGACATAATAGACATTTACTTTCAATATTAAATGTCACAGCTTAATACTTATTTTCATTGTGTGTTAGTTGCTTTCTCCTGTTTTAAGGTCAATCAGTAAATAATTCACTTGCAAAGCTGTAGAGATAATCAGTTGGTTTAAAGGCAATGGCTCCCTTCAAAACATTGAAATCTGATTGAAAGGACAAAATATAAAATGGACAAATGTTGTTTTTCTTTCATTAAAAGAATAGCAACAGCGAGATAATAATTTAAAAGTTAAACAGCCCTTGTCATGTTCCAGACATCATGCAAATTTGCAAAAACCCTACAAGATAAGTACAATGATTATCATCCCATTTTATAGATGAGAGAATTGAAGCACAGAGTGGTTCAATATTGTACCCAGGGTCACACAGCTGGTGAGTAGAGAGGGCAGAATTTCAACTTGAACTATCAGTCTGCAGAGATCATGCAAGTAACCAGTTACCTCACTGCGTCCTGCACGTAGCGACATTCGGACTATAAAGCTAGAGGGATTGTAGAAGAGGCAAAGACCAGAGTGGTCGGGGGAGTTTCAGAGCAAGGATTCGAAAAGTAGAGAGGAGCCCCTTCCAAACCTCCCCATCTCTACTATGGGCACCTCAGAACAGTCTTTTATTTTGGTTTCTCTGGCTTTTAGCTCAATATACACCTTAAAAATAGGACAGCATTGGAAGAACAACGGTGTAAGGCAAGAACATGCATGGTGTTTGTATGTGGATGATAAGGAAACCTATTCAGCTAAATGACGCCATCATGTAGAGGGGTAGCAAGGGTAAGAGCAAATCACAGATACTCTGAAGTGCCAGGCTAAGCATGAAGGCTGTATCCTCTGCAGCACTTCTTCTCACACTCCAGTGTTCACCAAAATCACCTGGGGTCTTATTAAATGCACATCCTGATTCTGTAGGTCTAAGGTGGGCCCAAGAATCTGCATTTATCATGAGCTTCAAGTGGTGCTGATATTGTTCTTCCCAAGACCACCCTTTGAGTAGGAAGATTCTAGGCAATAGCAATAAAGCACTGTAGGAGCAGGGGGTGTGGATGGAGGGATAGGTGAATGATGGACAGAAATTTGCCTATGGCTAAGTTGCAGCCAACAATTTTAAAGACTTCTAGATGTACAACGTTGTATTTAATTTGATATATAGAACCTTTCTCGATATAACCCATCCCTCCTTTCAGATGCCAGCATATCTTGCCTTAGGAAATGCTTTAAACAACATTTTTTTCTTTTCTTTTCCATACAGAGCAAGGCTAAAGAGCTGCCTCTTTCCGCTGTACGTTTTATGGAAGAATTGGGTGAATGTGCTTTTGGAAAGATCTATAAGGGCCATCTCTATCTCCCAGGCATGGACCATGCTCAGTTAGTTGCTATAAAGACCTTGAAAGACTATAACAACCCCCAGCAATGGACAGAATTTCAACAGGAAGCCTCCCTGATGGCTGAACTACACCATCCCAATATTGTATGCCTTCTAGGGGCTGTCACTCAGGAACAACCTGTGTGTATGCTTTTTGAGTACATGAATCAGGGAGATCTCCATGAGTTCCTCATCATGCGGTCCCCACATTCGGATGTTGGCTGCAGTAGTGATGAAGATGGGACTGTAAAATCCAGCCTGGATCACGGAGATTTTCTACACATTGCAATTCAGATTGCAGCTGGCATGGAATACCTGTCTAGTCACTTCTTTGTTCATAAGGATCTTGCAGCTCGCAATATTTTAATTGGAGAGCAACTTCACGTGAAGATTTCAGACCTTGGGCTTTCCAGAGAAATATATTCTGCTGATTACTACAGGGTGCAGAGTAAGTCTTTGCTGCCCATTCGCTGGATGCCCCCTGAAGCCATCATGTATGGCAAATTCTCTTCTGATTCAGATATCTGGTCTTTTGGAGTTGTCTTATGGGAGATTTTCAGTTTTGGACTCCAGCCATATTATGGATTTAGTAATCAGGAAGTGATTGAAATGGTGAGAAAACGACAGCTGTTGCCATGCTCTGAAGACTGCCCACCCAGGATGTACAGCCTCATGACAGAGTGTTGGAATGAGATTCCTTCCAGGAGACCAAGATTTAAAGATATTCATGTCCGACTTCGGTCCTGGGAGGGACTCTCAAGTCATACCAGCTCTACCACTCCTTCCGGCGGAAATGCCACCACTCAGACAACCTCCCTTAGTGCCAGCCCAGTGAGTAATCTCAGTAATCCCAGATATCCCAATTATATGTTCCCGAGCCAGGGTATTACACCACAGGGCCAGATTGCTGGTTTCATCAGCCCACCAATACCTCAGAACCAGCGATTCATCCCCATCAATGGATACCCAATACCTCCTGGATATGCTGCGTTTCCAGCTGCCCACTATCAGCCAGCAGGCCCTCCCAGAGTGATTCAACACTGCCCACCTCCCAAGAGTCGGTCCCCCAGCAGTGCCAGTGGGTCAACCAGTACTGGTCACGTGACCAGCTTGCCTTCATCAGGATCCAATCAGGAAGCAAATATTCCCTTACTACCACACATGTCGATTCCAAATCATCCCAGTGGGATGGGTATCACCGTTTTTGGCAACAAATCTCAAAAACCCTACAAAATAGACTCAAAGCAACCGTCTTTGCTAGGAGACTCCAACATTCATGGACACACCGAATCTATGATTTCTGCAGAACTGTAAAATGCGCGACTTTTGTAAATGTGGTATACAGGAGAAACTAGAAAGTCGTAGAAAAGATTTCTATTCAAATATTTTTATTAAAGTAAGGTTCTCATTTAGCAGACACTGCAACAAGTATCTTCTGTGAAGTTTAACTGTGTCTTACCAACCAGGGCAGACACCAGCCAGAAAAGAAACTTTGTGGGATCAGCACTCCATCAGGGTGTATGCCCTGGCGTTGGGATTGGGACATCTGGTTTCAAGTACTGAACACTGTAAACCAGTGAAGAGGAAAAGGACCTTATGATTAAGTATCAAACCAAAAAGGAAAGTCAAATGGTGCTTTATGTATTCACCTTTGGTCACCATGACTGTTCTCTCTCCAAAATGTATATACCGTAGAATTTGTCTACCTGCTGTCTTTTCTTCAGGACAGATGTTCAGGAATTACATTGATTCAATTTAGATTCTGTGCATGTTTGTGTGGAAGTGATGTTCAGAATCAATGAGGAAACTTTAGGCCAAATTTAAAATCCCAAATGGAAATGAGCCATAAGACAAGTGTAAGTTTCTAAGACAAGTGTAAGTTTCTAAGACAAGTGTTAAGTTTCTGAAGCCTTCTAGACAGTGGGGCTTCTTGGAGGGTGCAGAGTACGCTTCTCTGTGAATCTCCTCTGTTGATCATGAAGGCCTTTCCACAGTGTGTTTACACAAGCCCTTGAAATAACTGGGGCATCAGATCATAAGAAGGCTACACGTGGATGCTGAAGTTGATTGTGGGTTGATAGTTTTCTGTGTTGCATTAGAAATGAGGCACCAAAGGCAGCATAGTCAGAAAAGTGGCCTCTTGGCCTAGATCAGCATCCGTGGGAAGGGAACAGGGTTCCCGTGGGGACAGCCTCACAGAAGCTTCCCTGGACCAATAACATTGAAGAGTAGAGGTGTGGCTACAGACCAGATCATCTGTGCTTGCCTCCTCCTGCATATGAGTTGTCCAAGGTATGGGAGTGCACACCATCAGTGGACTCTGGGGCAGGAGGAACTCTTTGTTATCAATATCTAGTTAATTTAAAGTTTCTCACACTTTATTTTCTTATCTGGAAATGTTCACAGATTTTATTCCAGCACCAACAGTTATATGACAATTTATCCATAGAGTTAGTTGGAATCCAAAGACTATAAATTCTACTTGCAAAATATTACATATCTTTGAAAACCAAGTACTGAGTTCTCAGCAAACATTTACCATGAACTGAATTTTTTAAGCTGGTAAATAGAAGCAAAATGATCATTTTTGCCTTAGTTAGAAGAAGGTATCAAATGTGCATCTCATGCCTGACCTGCTAGACATCTTTTGCCAAACTTAGAGTTCTTATGGGTTTCAAGTTCTGTATAAAAAGGAATACTATGATTGATGTTTCTCTTGTTAAACAAAAACAAAAAACTCCTTTATTCTAAGAACAATGTCTCAAAGTCTCATTTTTTTTTAAATTTTACAGCTGAAGAGACTTACAAAGAGACTTACAGGATATAAAATAATTCCTGGCAATAATATTTGATAAAGAGAATGTAGGATAATTAGAAGCACATTGACATTTCAATTTTGTAAAACAACAAATTCAAAGAAATATGTTTACAAAAATGTGTGGCAATTTTCCCAAACAATGAATCTTCAGACAACAAATATGGACCTATAGGTATTGTGAACATAAAAAATTGGCTATATTCAGATTTATTTGGAAATAATACAATTTTACGGCATAAATAAGCTGATTCAGCAGTTACATTTTTTTAACTTTAGGTAAAGGCGAATATTTGTATCCTTTTGTTGCTATGCAACTGTTTAATGATGAAGATTCAACCACAATTTTGTATATCATATGACAATCAATTGTTTTCCAAGAATATTTATTATTTTAAGGAAACACAATTTCAGTGAATCTGAGTTTTTCTAGGAGTCCCTTAAAGGGAAATTAGCATTCCATGAGCCAGTAAAATATCTACTCTGGAAAAACATTACTATGGGTAAAAAATAAATTCAAGTTAGTTTTTTATAAAGAACTATAACATTTATTTTAAACATTTTATAATTACTGAAGTCATTAAGGTGAACAAACTAAATTTCAAAACCACTTGTAATAATGTATTTTATAAAGCACTGTGATACTGCATAACACAGTCCCTTTTGTATTAAAATAGTATTTTTTCACAGACTGAAAAATATCTTTCGCTTTGTGGACAGCATTTTGTAAGATGACTTTATTTTCAGATCTTTTCCCTTTTTTGCACAAAACTATGTTTATGGTTTGTATCACAGAAATGAAATATATCTCTGCATTTTTATATCTGGTCTGTTTCCTTGTTTCCTTTGTTTCTAACTCGATATAGATTTTTTTTTTCGAATATATAATGGCACTACTCAGATATCTTGCCCTATCTTTCCTTATTTTCACTGCATGCATTTAATCACTGTATTACTTAATGTTTGATTTGTTATTATGGGCATTTCAAATAGACAAGCATGAAATTGTAATGACAAGAAGCCTATTTTATATTGAGGATATATGCATTTGTATTTCACACACCAGAGATATTAAACACTGATTATTTTATGCTGCTGTTTATTAAAAATGTTTACCATAAACTATTTCCTGAATATTGCTATCATGGAGGTATTTGGGAATTTTAATATTATTTCTCCTAATGTTTGACATTTCATAGAAAGAGGAATCATAATTTCTATTTACTGCTATTTCATTGAAATGCTTTTTTTTTCAAGTAAGCTGTTATAATAGACTTGAACATTCTTTTGCTAGTGACCACAAGTGGAAGGAAGAATTCCAGTGATTTTTATGACCATATATCACCCACCTATAGATGGCAAGATTTAAATTTTTAAAATCAAAATAATATATTGAGTAATTACTTGACAATTAAATGGATTGTCAAAATTGGGTTTTAAAGTTGAATCTTTTTCTGCCTTGATGTTTCCGTATGAACTGAGACATCAAAACTCATCTTAGAACTCTGAAAAAGCTGAGTACATCTTATCGTGTTCAACTTAGATTCCAACCATATTGATAAAACAAAAGAAATGTGGCCATTTCATTGTCACAGCTTATCTTTATGACCTTATTTGCCCAAAAGAAAGAACTCCCCATCTGGCGATTAATACACACTGTCAAAGAAAATGAGTATCATTATGAAAGTTCAAAGAACTTGTCCATTTCTGCTATTTAATACAGAAGGGGATACCATAAAACCTTCAGGGCCTTATCCATATGTTTTAGGTATAGCTCTTGTCACCACCTCAGCGATCAAACTCAATAAAGCAATCACTTCACATGTCAGTGAGATCTGTGTCAGGTTGGGTTTTTCCCTCTCAGTTGAATTCCTCAGTCTGCCCTTCACTCCCATTTCCTTCTTATGTCTCCAGGCTCTTCCCCTCCCACCATTCCCAATTCCTTCAACTCTGGGATGGGGGGACTTACCCTTAAATCCCTAATTATCAACATCTGCAGGCTCACAGCACTACCTCAGATAATGCCTCCTACAAACCTCTCAGTACTAATTAAAGATGAGCTCTGTTATCTACACACCTTCAAAGATGGTTACCGAACACAAAGGTTCTCAAAGTGTCCTCAGACCAGCAGATTTGGAACTTGTTAGAAATGCACATTGACAGGCCCCACTTCAAAGTAATGAATCAGAAATTCTGGGGCATGTTCCACAAAATTGTGCTTTAACAAGCCCTTCTATTGTCTAAAGATTGAGGATTAGAGAACCAGCCTAGAAGTCTAGGGGTGGAAGGTGGGAGGATGCTCATTACATCCTCAGTAATGTGCATATAAACATTTAATAGCATTTCAAATGCTTTAGTCCCCTTAAAGGTAGTCAAGTTTTGCTTCAGCAAAAATTCAAAAGAGAAAACCAAATGTTGTATATTAATGCCTACATGTGGGAATCTAGAAAAATCGTATAGATGAACTTATTATTTGCAAAGCAAAGGGGGAAAAGAGGGATGGGAAAAAATGGGAGATTGGGATTGATATATATACACTATGTATAAAATAGATAACTAATGAGAACCTACTGTATAGCACAGGGAACTCTACTCAATGTTCTGTGCTGACCTAAATGGGAAGGAAATCCCAAAAAGAACAGATATATGTATACATGTAACGGATTCACTTTGATATACAGCAGAAACTAACACATTGTAAAGCAACTATACTCTAATTTTAAAAAATAATAAAAGGCATCAACATAAAATTCAAAGCTAAAAATGTTTGGATTAAGCATTTGACAATTGATTATATTTTTCTGTAGTTGTTCACTTGGAATGGAGAAGTAACAGTACCTAGATTTTTCCAAAAATATACTCCTTGTCTAGTTCACTCAAGCCCACAATGTTGGATGGTGACTGAAAGCTTTTTCTTTCATATGAACAGGCTCAAAAGAGTTGGTTTCTTAATGTACCTTTTTTTGGCTCCTTGTACTGATGATTAACACAACTAAAGTAATTGTCCTCTGTTTTGCAACTTGAGGTCAAGGTTAGGCTGGTCTTTCTTGCAAGGATGGAAGGCCCAGCTCAAGTAAGCATCAAGCAGAAGCAACTACAGAGGCTCCCCACCACCCCTGAGCTTCCTATGACAACCTGACCCAGTTGGCTGGATGCAGTCATCTGAGCCTGGTTATGCTGTGTTCCTTTGCCATCTACAATCTATCAGTCCCCACTGGCTGGCCTGTGGACTTTTCTGTGCCACTATGCTCCCCACTGCCTTGAGAGCCCAAGAACTCTGGGGGAGGACCGAAAAGAGGAGCTAAGGGAGGTGCAAGAGGTGACTTTCAGACTCTTCTTAATTTATACAGCATCTTTTTCAACCAATAGTTCAAACACCAAAGCAGAAATGCTATATAAGAGGAGCAGAAGGAGCAAAGGAGCACACAGATAAGAGGAAAATTTTGCAGTCAAAAGATGACTGCACCCAACATTTGTTACCATAAATGTCGAGTATTAGGACCCTGTTAATGCAGAGGAAGAAAAGCCTTACAAACCATCAAAGCACCCAACGTCAATGTAATCCTCTGGGAAATTAGACTGGGAAGGCTTAAAAACATAGAGACATACAAGAAGGTCATTTGACACATTTATGACTAGTTGAATCTTAGGCACCATGAATTGCTTATTCACACAAGGACTATGACATTCACTAACCAGGCCTGACATCATGCTGATCCTTACCCAAGTGACCAGGTTATTTGCTATTCTTATCCAAGAATGGTTCAATTAGGAGAAAGGCCCCTTGTTAAGAATGGATAGGGCATTGTGTACTTACAGGCCTTCCCAGGTGGTAGTGGTAAAGAATCCACCTGCCAATGCAGGAGACATAAGAGATGTGGGTTCGATCCCAGGCTCAGGAAGATCCCCTGGAGGAGGAAATGGCAACCCACTCCAGTATTCATGCCTGGAGAATCCCATGGACAGAGGAGCCTGGTAGACTACAGTCCATGGGGTCACAAAGAGTTGACAAGACTGAAGTGACTTAGTATGCATGCATATTATGTACTTATACTTTTTAGAAGGTCAATATTTTAAGAGGTCAACATGCTGAAATAAAGATAATTGAGGGGATATTAAATTTGAAGCAAAGTGGTTCTAAACAATCTTCATGGACCTGTGTTATTAAATGTAAATTCAAATACACACGTGAAACACCAGAACTGACAGCACAAAGCCATAGATTAGTGCTCAAGCTCTTCCTGGCCCTAGAGACCCTTGTATCAGAAATAAGTGGAGATCAGGCTCCATTCGGTGACAAGTCCTCCTAAGCCACTGTAGTCCTTGGGTATTAGGATGATAACTCCAGTTATCACTGGGGTCCATTCTAATACAATTACCTGAAAGGTTTCTTTTGGATCACTGTCCCTTAAAATCACTTGAAAGGAGCTGAAACTGAAACTCCCTGTAGGGAAAGAGCAAATTAGCCAGGGTGGCGCTGGGCAGGCTCTCTCACCCCACGTTTTGCAAATATATCCTTATGTAACAGCTGAGATGACACAGCACTGTGCATGCGTGTCGTGATGTACCCGCTTGGCCATGAGCCTCTTTTGTTCTGTAAACTGAACATAAGCCCCACCTGAGAAACCCCTTTTGCTGCTCCACCGCCATTAGACAATAAATATATCTGGCGTTCTGAGGGCTCCTGGAGTTTTCTCCCAGCTTCCCCATTCACGCCTTGCCCACCCTGGGTTCAGCAAGCCAGTGTGAGAAGCAAGACAATTGGTGTCGTCGGCAGGATACCCAGCAGGTAGAGGAGCCTGAGGCTTCAATGGAAGAAGGAGGCCAGTGGGCCACCACACAGCACGTGTTAGCTGGTGGCCACTGTCGTCCAGGCATGGGTGCCAGTGGAAGACTGGGAGGTGGTGGATGGGTCACCGGATAGGATTAAAGAGGCATTCCAGGGGCTGAGTTCCCGTTTGCCAAACAAAGCGGCGTGTACTGCTGCCGGCACTGTGGGGTGGGTTTCTTTGATTACCTTGAAGGCCAATATGGATCGTGCTCTCCATCATGCTGCACAAGTGCACGAGTTTCAGAGACAAAGGAAGAGCTAGAGCAGCGTCTGCACATGCTGAAGCAAGAGATGCCTGGCCTTGAGGAACCCAGCGCCTGGAACTATGAGGTAATGAGGGTCAGTGACAATGAACATCATGAGACCATGGGTCCTCGCTTGTTAGCAGGCCCACTATAGAGCAGAAAGTGGAACATGAGCAGTCCATGGCCCTGGGGGACATCCTCAAGGGGCCCCCAAAGTGACTAAGTTCATGACATATCGACTGTATACTCAGGCGGAGTTGGTCGAGTTGGGTAAGCAATTTTAGCAAAAGCAAGGGGAACCCTTGGCAGCATGGCTTTTGAGACTCTGGGACACAGGGGTGGAGGGTATCATTTGTTCAGGGACAACATAGCATGGTTGGCATCTTTAACCCCTCACCCCTCATTAAGACAAAGGTTGCAGAACACTAGGCAACTCATTCAGGGGGTCCTTAACCAAACACACACCTGGATGGAATGGATTAATGCTGCCATCCGCACCCTTTGGGTGAACGTGGGAGAGCTCCCAGATGCTGTGAGTAAATGGTATACCTATGCCGAGTTGACCCAAGTTGTGAGAGAACTGGGTGTGAAACAATCAATGTTTAACCCAAATATCCGAGACCCAGATGACAAGCATTTTACTGGTGGCATGAAAGACGCCATTTTGAACAATGCCTCATCCACCACTTCTGGATCCTTGACTGCTACTCTTGCACCCGATTGGGGCACCCCGTCTATAACCTCAATGGTGGCTAGCTTGGGAGAAATAGAGGGGCAGTGGCAGGCCAAAGGTGTTAGGAGCATGAAGACCCTGAAGGGAGGCCAAGCTGGGAAAGACCCTGTCCGGATGGCATGAATGCAAATGTGGCCCAATTTTCTGGCAGCAGGAATTGCCAGAAATAAAATTGATAAATAGCCCAATGCTCTGCTCCTAGAGCTATGGAGGCAATTGAGACCGGAGCAGCGGTTAGTCAAGTGTGAGAAGTGTCCACAGCAAGAGATACGGGCAGTTCAGTTCTATTTTATGGCACCCAAAGATGTTCCTTCAGATGCCCTTTTCCAGCTTTGAATAGAGCTCAGGCCAAGGTGCCTGCCCAAAGAGCCCAAGCAGAGACTGGAGGTCCCATGTAGAACTGGGAAGCAGTTCACTGATCACTGGCTAATGTACAGAGTAATGGCCCTGGTTGACACCAGTGTCGAATGCAGCCTTGTTTATGGAAAAGCGGAGCAGTTTCCCAGTCCTAGGGCACACGTTGTTGGCTGTGGCAGCCAAATGGTTAAGATTGAGTCTGTGTCCTGTGATGTAGATTTAGAACAGTGTACTGTAAAGGTTGTGTCCTGTGGTGTATGATGTAGATTTAGGCTGTGTCCTGTGATGTAGGATTAGAACAGTGTACCGTGTGCTGTGGTCATGGCACAGGGAAAAGAGCAAGGGGCAGAACTGAAACACATTCAGAAAACTTGTGCTCAGACATGCTGTATATTATGTGCCCATCTCACATCCTCTTGGTCAACACCAACTCTGAGCCCAAACCTGATCAGAGGACATGGATGATGAATCCTGACCTACTGAGAGTCATAACTAGCCACAGCATCACAGTCAGCGGCAGGGATGGAGGATCTTCTTCCAGGGAAGGGGGCAAATCCTAGTTAGGAACACCAGTACCAGCCCAGCTCGTGGAAGCCCTGAGGGCACACAGTCCGTATAGCAAACCCAGGGCACTAGTCTCCTGTGTTTGCAGCTAATCACTAATTGGTGCTCTTCCCAGCTGAGCTCAGAGTTAGCCTTAGGTTTGACATTCTGCCCTAAATAACCTACTCATCAGCCAAAGATAGCACCAGGAATGAAACATTAGCCAGCTGCACAATAGAGTAATAGCTGCCAAACCCTGTCATTATGACAATTGTCTGGGGAGATTCTAAAAATCCTAAATTCTCAAGACCACCCCTGAATGTGCCATAAAAGTGACCTTACAATCTATAAATTCATTCCTCAGACATAGAATCCAACCCTGTATGTCCACCCACCCCCGCTTCATGGACCCTGGATGAAGAGAAGAGAACAGGCACATGTACATCTCAACTTCTCCCACGTATGAGCCGAAAGACCTTGAATAAGTAAGGCACTCTCTACTTCCTTATCCACAAAATGGTGTAACTGTAGCATAGAGGTTAAGATTAAAGGTTCTGATGTCAGACTGCCTGGGCTTAAACCTCCCCTTCACTCTTTGGTAATCATATGACTTTACACAAGTTACTGAACTGCCGTTTCTTCACCCGAGAAAGTATCCACTTCACAGAATTGAAGGTGAGGAACATGAGTTGCAGAGAAGAGCGCCTGACACAAGAGTTCTCAAAAACATAGTCTATGGCTTCCCTGGTGTCTCAGATGGTAAAGAATCCATCTGCAATGCAGCAGACCCTCGTTTGATTCCTGGGTCGGGAAGATCCTCTGGAGAAGGGATAGGCTACGCACTCCAGTATTCTTGGGCTTCCCTGGTGGCTCTGAGGGTAAAGAATCAGCTGTGGGAGACCTGGGTTTGATCCCTGGTTTGGAAAAATCCGCTGGAGATGGGCATGGCAACCCAATCCAGTATTTTTGCCTGGAGAATCCCCATGGACAGAGGAACCTGGCAGGCTATAGTCCACAGGGTCACAAGGGGTCGGACACAACTGAGCGGCTAAGCACACACAGCATACGATTTTATATTTTTTCTCTAATATCTGTCTTTGAGTTGATATAAGCATTTAATGAGAACATATACACATACATGAGAAGTATCTGGCACATAGGAGGTGCTCAGAAAGTGACAACGTTGCTGTCACTATTCAATGTGTGTTAAACAATTTTCATTAAGGAATACATTATTTTCTAATGTGGCAAAATATTTAGAGCACAAATATCCTACTTAATTATTCATGCATATGCCATAATGTAGAACACTCTGTTCTGTGCCAATGAAGTGGGGGTAGGTTTAACCTGTCAATAAGTTTCATCATCTCCCTTCAAACCACCCCTAATAAACACACACTAAGTAAAAACAGCTTCAGGACACATCCCTAAGCCATCCCTAAACCATATGTCACCCCTTACACCCCCTCCAAGCCGACTGCCACCTCAAAGGTCCTTCCATGTTGAAATTCTGGAACTCCCCTGGGGGCAACTGAGAGACTATGGGAAGGTATATGAAATGCTTCATCCCTCTTTGTAGATATATATGTGACAGAAACCTAGAATAATTATATCCTTTAACCAGTACCCTCCCCTTACACACACACACACACACACACACACTCACACATAATAGTCATAGTCATACTTAGATATTATAAACTGCATTATCTCTCAGTGATTGGTGTTCCCATGTTGGGAACAAAGGAGACATAATTTTCTTAAAACACTTCAGTGCAAGTAAAGAACCCAGGCAGACACTGCATTCCTTCATCATTATCGTTGTTGTTTAGTCGCTAAGTTGTGTCTGGCTTTTTGCAACCCCATGGATTGTACACACCAGGCTCCTCTGTCCATGGGATTTCCCAGGCAAGAAGACTGGAATGGGTTGCCATTTCCTTCCCCAGAGGATCTTCCAAACCCAGGGATCAAACCGGCATCTCCTGTGTCTCCTGCACTGGCAGGCAGATTCTTCACTGGTAAACCCCAGGGATGCCCCATCATAGGCAACCCTAAAATCCTCTCCTGATGTGAT
Source organism: Bos mutus (assembly GCF_027580195.1). Classification (NCBI taxonomy): domain Eukaryota; kingdom Metazoa; phylum Chordata; class Mammalia; order Artiodactyla; family Bovidae; genus Bos; species Bos mutus. The sequence continues at coordinate 79,159,591 of NC_091619.1, read as the reverse complement.
TCTGGGGATTATGCTGTTAATGCAAGTTCCTGCATCCGACTACACACAAAGAGACCAAACAAACTGGAACATCGGTGTTTGGAGCAGAGAAAGGTTTACTGTAAGGTCATGAAAAGAGACGAACCGGCTCATGCCCTGAGAAGCCTCAAGCTCCCCAAAGGGTTTCAGCAAAGCATTTTTAAAGGGCAGGTTGGGGGTGGGGGGTCGCAGGATAGTGATCAGTGTGTGCACAGTTCTCTGATTGGCTGATGGTGAGGCAACAGGGTGGGGTCATGGGGGTTAACTTTATCAGTCTTTAGGCTCCAGGAGGCCTGGGGCTATGAGCTTATAGGCATCAAGTAGTTTCTCCTTTGGGGTGGGGGTGGGGTGTTCACATCTGCAAAACAACTCAGGAAATTTGCATCAAATACTATCATCTAGGTACTTCTGAGAGGAGCTAAAACAGAGGATATTGGAGAAGGAAATGGCAACCTACTCCAGTATTCTTGCCTGGAGAATCCCATGGACAGAGGAGGTTGGCAGGCTACAGTCCATGGGTTCACAAAGAGTCAAACACGACTTAGTGACTAAACTACCACCAAAACAGAGGATATGGAGGGAGGCCTGTCCAGGAAAGGCTCTTTAAGGTCGTGGTCGGTTAAAATGTTTCAGAACTTTGATTACAAGGTTTGGGCACCAGCCTGCATGAAAAACAAACTGACACCAACCTTTAAACACCAACCTCCAAAAAAGAGCAGTGTATACAACTCCCCTGGTGGCTCAGACGGTAAAGCGTCTGCCTGCAATGCGGGAGACCCAGGTTCAATTCCTGGGTCGGGAAGATCCCCTGGAGAAAGAAATGGCAATGCATTCCAGTATTCTTGCCTGGAAAATCCCATGGATGGAGGAGCCTGATAGGCCCCAGCCCATGGGGTTGCAAACAGTCAGACACGACTCAGTGACTTCACTTTCTTTCCATACAACTCCCACCCTGCAAAAGTTCTTGATGCCCAAGCTAGGATGACCAATGGTGCCAGCTTACCAGTGATTACGACAGTTTTAGCTCTTTGAAAGTCCTTTTCCCCAGGAATTCCCCCAGACCCAGGCAAAGCTGGACTTTCAGTCACCCAGGCCAAAGCAAAGAAGACGACATAAGGGTCAGCATATATTGATTCTGAGTCCCCTTCGGTTAGGGGATCCAATAGATCCCTGCATCTCAGGTCCTTGACAAGGAGAGACCTAATTATTTTACAGTTAACAGAATTCTGAAATTTGGGAGTGCCTGCAACTTCAACTTTACAAAGGAAAACCAAGCATTTCTTTGAGCCTAGGCTTTTATAAGCTAAAATAAAAATGTTTAAATGAGAAATTTCAGGAATTCAAGTCACTGAGCTATGCTGCCTACCTCTTTCTTCCTGTTTGATCTTTGAAGATTAGCATTCAGTATTTTTCATGACATTTATATTGAGGAAGGAATATAAGATTATTAAAAGCAGAGAAACTCAATATTGGGAACGCACATCAAAAGGTCTTCAAGACAAAGAAGGGATCATATGATTTGAAACCAGAGTTACTAGAAGCATGTGTGCTGCACTTCATTTTCTAGTTAACAGCGTAACGTACGTCAAAATATGATTTAAAACACTTCTCACAGCTGAGCTGACATTTGGCGATCCTCAGCCTTCTTTTGCTCTTGAGGATGGGGGTTCAAATCCAAATGAGGTTAACACTTTGTACTGGTACATATTCCTGGTGGATGAGGAAAACAGTCTTTTAGTTTAAGTAAAATGAAAACATCTGTTCCACTCCTTAGGGAAAGAATTGTTTTTTAAAAGGGAGGGAGGGAATTCTTTGTTGTTAAAGCTGGAGATGGCCTCTAACTCTGCAAATGTTTAATAAAATAGACTCTCAGTTGCCTTGCTCACCTAGGATTATGAAAACTTGTGCATGAGGCATGGTTCACTTCATTTTTCAGGGTGCCATACCCATGTTATCCCCTAACATTGTCTAAAGCCATATGTTAATGTCTATCAGTTGGTTTTTTTCCACTAAATCAGATCAACTTAGTTCAATAAGTGACTGATCTTTTGCCATATAACTCATTTTGGTCAATAGCGATGCATGTTGGGTAATAAGCTGTATAAGTTAGCTGTTGCTCCAAAACAAAGACTACAGACTTAATGTATGTTCAGTTGCTCAGTCGTGTCCAACTCTTTGCAGCCCCATGGACTGTAGCCTGCCAGGCTCTTCTGTCCATGGAATTTTCCAGGCAAGAATACTTGAGTGGATTGCCTTTTCCAATTCCAGAGGATCTTCTTGACCCAGCGATTAAATCCATGTCTTATGCATCTCATGCACTGGCAGGCGAGTTCTTTACCACTAGTGCCTCTTGGGAAGCCCACAGACTCAATATCTTAAAACAATCCTCATTTATTAGCCCATAGCCCTTTTGGTCAAATCTGGGTACAGCATGACTAAATTGTCTGCTCAGGGTCTAATGAGTATTGATTGTGTTCTGATTTGAAGTTCAGGTCCTCTTCCAAGCTTGTGTGTTTTTCCCACAATTGAGTTGCTTATGGTTGTAGGACTGAGGCCCTGATTCTCTTACTAGCTGTCAGGCAGCAGCCACTCTCAGGTCCTAGAAGCTGCCCACATTTCTGGCCATATGGCACCTTCCATTTTCAAAAGAATCAGCTGAGGATCTCTCTCATATGGAGTCCCTCTCAGGCTTTCGATGACTTTGGGAAGAGCCCAGTCCCATTTGAGGGTTCACCAAATTAGGTCAGGCTCTCCGAGGATAATCTGCCTTTCTTAAAGTCAACTATGCCTCAAAAGTCGACTTAATCGCAGAAGAAAAACGCATCATATTCACAGTCCTGAGGATTATGCAGGGGGTGGAGATATGGTGGTTATCTTACAATTCTGCCTACCATAAGAAATGCAGTGCAACATTTCTCTTTTCAATTCTTTGTACTATAGTGTATGGTTTCTTATGCTTTTTACATCACAGGAGGCTATTATTAAATTAATGAATTCATTGTCCCTGTTCTAACAAAAGTCTATATGCACAGATTTATACACATAGATACACAGACACATTGTCCACAATTTCAGCCACCCTACCCACACCCCAAGAAGTTGATCTACATAAAAACTCTGTAGATGGAGGCAGAATAAGCTAGAGTGATGAAGGGGAGTCCTTGAAGTATTTTAAGCAAAGAATTACATAATGACATGTTAGCTTAAATTACTGTTAAGTTTTATAAAAGGCAGGTCTGGAGACAAAGAACGCAGTATAAAGACGTTCTGTGCTTTGGCAACTGATGGCAAGGCTGTGAACTCAGGAACTGGTGATATGTCTGAGAAGCTAGAAAAGCAGCTGGTTTTAGTATGTGATTGAATTAGAGTCATGAAGAGGAAGTGGGGTCAGAGCAAACTTCAAGTTTCCAGCTAGGGAAACTGGGTAAAACAAATGGAACAGAAGGCTGGTTGAGAGAATGGAAGGTAACAAATTTATTTTTGGACATTTTGAGTTTGAAATGTCTTTGGGACAGCTTGGTGAGAACTAGGCAGCTGGGGACACTAGTCTCATGTCCCAAGGAGAGGGTAGGGTTAGCAATAGATTTGAGGTGTGAGAATATATGGGGGCTTCCTGGAGGTTCAATGGTAAAGAGTCATTCTGCAATGCAGGAGACTTGGGTTTGATCACTGGTTCGTAAGATCCCATGGAGGAAGGCATGCAACTCACTCCAGTATTCTTGCCTGGAGAATCCCCATGGACAGAGGAGTCTGGAAGGCTTCAGTCCATAGGGTCTCAAAGAGTGACACAACTGAAGCAACTTAGCACATGAGAATACACTAAATTTGATTCTCACAAGACTAAAGTACCATATAAATTTCAACTTCTAAAAATTCAAAACAGAGAATGCTTTAATTTTATCTTCTACTTTATCATAATTTCTCCTAGTGGGCAAAATATTGTCCACTGGAGAAGGGAATGGCAAACCACTTCAGTATTCTTGCCTTGAGAACTTTCATGAACAGTATGAAAAGGTGAAAAGATAGGACACTGAAAGATGAACTCCCCAGGTCAGTAGGTGCCTAATATGCTACTGAATATCAGTGGAGAAATCACTCCAGAAAGAATGAAGAGACACAGCCAAAACAAAAACAACACCCAGTTGTGGATGTGACTGGTGACAGAAGTAAAGTCCAATGTTGTAAAGAGCAATACTGCATAGGAACCTAGAATGTTAGGTCCATGAATCAAGGCAGATTGGAAGTGGTCAAACAGGAGATGGTAAGAGTGAACATCAACATTTTAGGAATCAGCGAACTAAAATAGACTGGAATGGGTGAATTTAACTCAGAGGATCATTATATCTACTACTGTGAGCAAGAATCCCTTAGAAGAAATGGAGTAGCCATCATAGTCAGCAAAAGAGTCTGAAATGCAGTACTTGGATGCAATCTCAAAAACGACAATGATCTCTGTTGGTTTCCAAGGCAAACCATTCAATATCGCAGTAATCCAAGTCTATGCCCCGACCAGTAACCCTGAAGAAGCTTAAATTGAACAGTGCTATGAAGACCTACATTCTAGAAATAACACCCAAAATAGTTGTCCTTTTCACGACAGGGGACAGGAATGCAAAGTAGAAAGTCAAGAAATACCTGGAGTAACAGGCAAATTTAGCCTTGGGGTACAGAATGAAGCAGGGCAAAAGCTAATAGAGTTTTGCTAAGAGAATGCACTGGTCATAGCAATTACCCTCTTTCAACAACACCAGAGAAGACTCTACACATGGACATCACCAGATGGTCAATACTGAAATCAGATTGACTACATTCTTTGCAGCCAAAGATGGATAAGCTCTATACAGTCAGCAAAAATAAGACCAGGAGGTGACAGGGTTCAGATCATGAACTCCTTATTGCCAAATTCAGACTTAAATCGAATAAAGTAGGGAAAACCATTATACCATTCATGTATGACCTAAATCAAATCCCTTATGATTCTACAGTGGAAGTGAGAAATAGATTCAAGGGATTAGATCTGATAGACAGAGTGCCTGAAGAACTATCGGCAGAGTTTCATGACATTGTACAGGAGGCAGTGATCAAGACCATCCCCAAGAAAAAGAAATGCAAAAAGGAAAAATGGTTGTCTGAGGATGCCTTATAAATAGCTATGAAAAGACGAGAAGTGAAAGGCAAAGGAGAAAAGGAAAGATATATCCATTTGAGTGCAGAGTTCCAAAAAATAGCAAGGAGAGATAAGAAAGCCTTCCTCAGTGATCAGTGCAAAGAAACAGAGGAAAACAATAGAATGGGAAAGACTAGAGATCACTTCAAGAAAATTAGAGATACCAAGGGAACATTTCATGCAAAGATGGGCACAATAAAGGACAGAAATGGTATGGACCTAACAGAAGCAGAAGATATTAAGAAGAGGTAGCAAGAATACACAGAAGAACTATACAAAAAGTATCTTCATGAACCAAATAATCATGATGGTGTGATCACTCACCTAGAGCCAGACATCTTGGAATGAGAAGTCAAGTGGGTCTTATGAAGCATCACTTTGAACAAAACTAGTGGAGGTGATGGAATTCCAGTTGAGCTATTTCAAATCTTGAAAGATGATGCTGTGAAAGTGCTGCACTGAGTATGCCAGCTAATTTGGAAAACTCACTAGCGGCCACAGGACTGGAAAACGTCAGTTTTCATTCCAATCCCAAAGAAAAGCAATGCCAAAGAATGCTGAAGCTACTGCACAATTGCACCCATCTCACACGCTAGCAAAGTAATTCTCAAAATTCTCCAAGCCAGGCTTCAACAGTTCGTGAACCATGAACTTCCAGATGTTCAAGCTGGATGTTGAATATTGAATCTGGATATTCAACCCAGATGTTCAATCACTGATCATTGAAAAAGCAAGAGAGTTCCAGAAAAACATCTCTTTCTGCTTTGTTGACTACACCAAAGCCTTTGACTGTGTGGATTACAACAAACTGAAAAATTCTTCAAGAGATGAGAATACCAGACCACCTACCTAACTTGCCTCCTGAGAAATCTGTATGCAGATCAAGAAGCAGCAGTTAGAATTGGACACAGAACAACAGTCTGGTTCCAAATAGGGAAAGGAGTACCACAAGGTTGTGTATTGCCACCATGGTTATTTAACTTATATGCAGAGTACATCATGAGAAATGCTGGACTGGATGAAACACAAGCTGGAATCAAGATTGCAGGGAGAAATATCAATAACCTCAGATGTGCAGATGACACCACCCTTATGGCAGAAAGTGAAGAACTAAAGAGCCTCTTGATGAAAGTGAAAGAGAAGAGTGAAAAAGTTGGCTTAAAACTCAACATTCAGAAAACTAAGATCGTGGCATCTGGTCCCATCACTTCATGGCAAATAGATGGGGAAACAGTGACAGAGTTTATTTTTTTGGGCTCCAAAATCACTGCAGATGGTGACTGCACCCATGAAATTAAAGGACGTTTGCTCTTTGGAAGAAAAGTATGGCCAACCTAGACAGCATATTAAAAAGCAGAGACGTTACTTTGCCAACAAAGGTTCATCTAGTCAAAGCTATGGTTTTTAGTAGTCATGTATGGATGTGATCCAACTCGACGCACATGAGTTTGGGTGAACTCTGGGAGTTGGTGATGGACAGGGAGGCCTGGCGTGCTGCGATTCATGGGCTCGCAACAGTCGGACACAACTGAGCGACTGAACTGAACTGAGCTGATGGATGTGAGAGTTGGACTGTAAAGAAAGCTGAGAGCTGAAGAATTGATGCTTTTGAACTGTGGTGTTGAAGAAGACTCTTGAGAGTCCCTTGGACTGCAAGGAGATCCAACCAGTCCATCCTAACGGAGATCAGTCCTGAATATTCATTGGAAGGGCTGATGCTGAAGCTGAAACTCCAATATTTTGGCCACTGGATACGAAGAACTGACTTATTTGAAAAGACCCTGATGCTTGCAAAGATTGAAGGTGAGAGGAGAAGGGGACGATAGAGGATGAGATGGTTGGACGGCATCACTTACTCAATGGACGTGAGTCTGAGTAAACTCCAGGAGTTGGTGATGGACAGGGAGGCCTGGTGTGCTGTAGTACATGGGGCTGCAAAGAGACAGACAGGACTGAGCCACTGAACTGAACTGAATTTCTCCTAGAACAAAATTTTATACAGAGAGTCTGCATTTACTATCACAGATTTCTCCTGTTAAAGCAGAATGAAAGACCATAGTATCATCAAAGAAACCTGGTTAAAATTCCCTAATTGGTTCCCACTCCTTTCTCATGGAAGCAGCTGTTTATTTGCTCCCACCATATGTTGCCAGTGTTCCATAAATGCAAGGGAAAAATCTGTCAGGCTTTGAAGGAGAGTCCCACCAAAATTCAATCTCAGGTCCTAGTTGATGTTTTCATAAGAAAAATTCCTTAATATTCAGTTTTATAAAACAAAATCAAATCATTCTATTGTATCAAATGTTAGTAAAGTGAAGATATTTTTGGAAATTTCTCAACTACCCTACCTGGACATGAAAATGATCATGGGAGTCTGCTAAGTGGTCTCCCCTACAATCCATTCTCCACAAAGAAGTTGGAGTAATTTTGTAAATGTAGAGAATAACACTCTCATCCCTAAAGCCATTCAATGATGCCCTGCTGCTGCTACCGCTAAGCCACTTCAGTCGTGTCCGACTCTGTGCGACCCCATAGACAGCAGCCCACGAGGCTCCCCAGTCCCTGGGATTCTCCAGGCAAGAACACTGGACTGGGTTGCCATTTCCTTCTCCCAATGATTCCCACTTCTATTCAAATAAAACCCAAACTTCCCTACATGTAGAGCTCCAACCTAATCACATCTCCATCATATTCTCTCAGGCCCTGCCAGTTCCCATTTGAAGCCAAGCTTTTTCCTGACTGAGAACTATTGTCTTTTCCTCTTCCTGGAACTCTTTGCCCTCAACATTTCAAATAACTGGCTCCTTCTCGTCCAAACTATCATGTATCACCTCACTGCCCACTCCTGACAGAGGACTTCCCTGACCATTTCTAACCCTTAGCTACTTTTTATTACATTACTGTTTTATTGTCTATAGTATGTGTGATCTGAAATTATGATTTTTGCTCTGTACACTTGTTTTTGTTTTGTATATTTATTGAATACTGGAGCCAAAAAGGTAGTCACTTCATCTGAATTGTACAGCACATGAGAAGTGCAAAATGAATATCTGTGAAATGAATGAACTAATTAAACTGATGTCCTGTTTTCCACAAAATTAGTAAACAGTAAGAAAAAGTACTCTGAGAAAAGATGCCAGCTTCTGTAGTTGACATGGGCAAATTAGCACCTTTAAGAGGCTCACAGTTGGCTGAAGAAAGCAATGGGCAATTGTGATACAGCCTGATAAATGCTATGCCTGCCTGCTAAAGTCTCTTCAGTCTTGTCCTACTCTGTGACCCTATGGACTGTAGCCCACCAGGCTCCTCTGTCCATGGGATTTTCCAGGCAAGAATACTCCAGTGGATTTCCGCGCCCTCCTCCAGGGGATCTTCCCAACACAATGATCAAACCCATGTCTCCTGCGGCCCCTGCATTGCAAATGGATTTTTCTTTTTTAACCGTTGAGCCACCGAGGAAGCCCAATAAACGCTAACAAGGAGGTAAATACATGGTCCTCTAGGATCACAAGAAAGGAGCCTAATCTTGGGTGATTTCATAAGGACTCCTAGGCAAAGGTAAATCTGAATGATGAGTGAAGGAAAAATGGAGGGGTAGAAGGATGAAATGAACGTGGTAAATATCTAGATAGAACGAACAGAAAGTGGCAAAAGTCAGCAAGACATGAGAATTTTTGACGAGATGCAATGTCCTGTTGCAGAGCATTCTTCCAGAGTAACTGAAGGATTCGATGATATAATAATGTACGTGAACATATCATGACCGCTGAAGTGCCATATGAAAGTGAAAGTCGCAGAGTCGTGTCCAACTCTTTGTGACCCCATGGACTATACAGTCCATTGAATTCTCCAGGCCACAATACTGGAGTAGGTACTCTCTCCCTTCTCCAGGGTATCTTCCCAACCCAAGGATCTAACCCAGGTCTTCCTAATTGCAGGCGGATTCTTTACCAGCTGAGCCACAAGAGAAGTGCCATATAAGTTATTATAAACAACCGCAGACCAGTACTGTCGGTCATATATTACCTGATAGTTTCTCATATTCAAAGAAAAAGAAAAGATGATTTCTGAGGTCTCTGACTTAGACTTAAACCCTAGACCCTCTGACTTTTCCCCCTACGCCAACAAAATGGACGGACGTAGCAGTCGCACCGGGCGCGGAGATAGAGTGGGCAAGGAGGCCTTAACAACGCTTCTCATTGGCCTTTCAAACTGAACCTTTTGGATGATTGACTGTGGAGGTTTCCAGAGGCCACCCCACATCGCTGATTGGATGAGGAGCGGCCAAGTGCCCACCTCCTCTACAGTTCCGTTTAGTCTTGTTGCTTGGCAACCGATTTGCATCTTCTTGCCCAACCCGCACACAGTTACACCTGTGAAGCGGAGACGGTGACTGGTTAAGCACACCCTAAACTTAACGCCTCTTACGCCCACTTCATGCACAAGCAGCACGAGTGGTCTCAGGGTTTCATCCACGTTTACCTTCAGGCTGGGCTGTGCGCTGGCGCCGCAAGGACACACCGCAGTAGAGAAAGCGCTCAAGTCTTCCTTCTGAAGTCCTCCTTTAGAAGAGTCAAAGGAGAAAAGAAAGTCGCTGCTACGTGCCCAACATAGGTCCACCTCTCTTGGGAGTATACAGCATTCTGAAGCTCGAGAAAGCAAGTATTTATACCAAGTTAACTAGGTATAGGAGAGTGACCCATAACCTCAGACACTTGCCTCAGAGGGAACCCTAGTAGTGAGGGGACAGGATCAGAGGCTTTTTTGCCTTATCATGTACAGCAGAGCTTACATCTTGCTAAAAAGAGAATTCCAAGAGTTGAAGAACAACAATTATGAGGTGAGTATTGGAGACATGAAGGGTGTGTTTCTTTGGGGTACGAGTTTTTAAAAGCAGTTTAATCTGTGTTTATTCCACAGGGCATAATTTAGTTAAATCTAATTTGCACTACAGACTTGTTTAATGAAACTATTTCAGTATAATAATCTGTTTCATAATAATTATTAGTATTTCATAATAATAGTTAATAGTATTGAGCACACTATGCTGAGTATTTATGGACTTTAATCCCTGAATGTAACAGTCTATCAGGTAGAAAATAACTAGTAGGTGCAGGGTTGCATTCACTAATTATCAATTGTGCATGCATGTTCAGTGGCTAAGTTGTGTCGGACTCTTTGCAACCCCATGCACTGCAGCCCACCGGGCTGCTCTGTCCATGAGATTTTTCCAGGCAAGAATACTGGAGTGGGTTGCCATTTCCTTCACCAGGGGGTCTTTCCCACCCAGGGATGTAACCTGAGGTCTCTTGCATTGGCAGGTGGATTCTTTACCTCTGTACCACCTGGGAAGCCCCTCGATTACCAATACAATATTGTAAAATAAGTAGGTAGTGTTTTGTTTTAACCTACCAGAAACCTAAGCCTCAGAAAACTTTCAGTAAATATTTGAGCTCGAGATTCTGTCAAAGGGTTTTTTGACTCCAAAATCTCTTGCTCTTAAGTCTTGAGTTCTGTTTCTTCCTGTCTAGTGCACTTTTTGCCAATTGCTGTGACATAAAACACATAAATGTCTTTCCCTTATAATTTTATTTTTTAAATTTTATTATTTTTGGTTTATGCTGGGTCTTCATTGTTTTGCACAGTAATGCATTCTTGTCCCTCCATTGGAATAATGCCTCAAGTGTAGGAAAATTTTATTTTTATGTATGAGCATAATTTTATTTTATTTATTTTTTTTGAGCATAATTTTAGAGTTGGGTTTTTCTTAATGAAAATTTCTTACTTCATGCCTAATATAGCATCTGTAGGGTTTTTTTTTTAAAGCTATGAAGAAATACATGCTTTCCAACTATCCCTTTCTTTTTGAATTTGAATCTTAAATTGCCTATAGAATTACATAAGTCACATATTCCATTCTTGACCTTCCTGTCCCATTTGTGATTTTCATACTAATGATTTATTTAAAATTTACTATTGCATGTATTTTCTGGAATCTACCTTAACTTCTGTGTAATAAGACAATATATAACACCTTCTCAAATCAAAAATTTTTATCAATAAAAGAAAAATTTAGAGCTTTTGGAATTCATTGTAACCTAATATCTGATTTCCCAAGCTGCAATAAATATTTAATCTTTTTTTCTGCTTTAATTTTTCTTGATGTTTAGGGTATTACTGCCTTTCCTATAAGTGAAGATATGATGCAATGGGATGTTGACATTGAAGGTCTACAGAATACAATTTGGCATGGTTTGTGCTTTGAAAACCAATTTATTTTTTTTAAAGCCTTTATATTATTAGCCTAATTTCTTTAAGGTTGCACTGTACAAATTTTCTAGAATCCCTTAAGTTTTCACATGTTAATTTTTTCATGGTATGGCTTAATTTTTTGCCATTTGTCAACATGGATGGAAATTTCAGGTTTGAATTTTTCTTTATGCCCAGTCTTAATGTTATCATGTTTTTAAGAAGCAGACATAGGAAAACATATCAACTGAGAATATCATCTAATAGTCTTCCATGAATTCAGAGAATAACTAACAAAATGCTTACTGACAGAAAAATCCCACAATTATGTCTCTTTTTTTTTTTTCCCTCTATGATTTTCCCACAGATGTCCATAAGTCAAGTTCTCAAGAAGACTAGGCAACCATAAACTTTAATGACCATGCCCTCTTAGAGTTGCAGATTAACAAGATACATTTGCTTAGTGAGATAGGGGAGAAAAGCATGTAAGTGGATAATTACAATAAAATAAAAACATGTCCTGTTATGAATTTTGAATGGAATACTGAGGAGGCAGTGATTAGTTAATTTTACCTTGGAGAGTCAGGAACAGCTTCCCAAGGAAGCTGTTGGGTCCTGAAGAATGTCTGAGGATTCACCAGGTTTAGAATCAGAAGGAAGGGCAGGTAGACTAAACAGCTTAGCGAGACCTGAAGAGAGAGGATTCTGGAGCAGAGAGTAAATATGAGAAACCCAGTGAATAGGCTGGTATTAGAAGGACAGAGTTAGTGGATGAAAAGGGTTGGTGAGAATGTGGCTGAAAACACTGGGTTAGATTGTGAGGAGTCTATTATACCATCTAGAGGTGTCTGGGCATCCTCTAATCCAATTTACTTATTATAGTAAAACTCTAGGGACATTGGGGAAGATAAACTGTAGGCATAAACATCAATATTAGGTTACAGTTAATCTGTGACACTTTAGTAAAAATTTTTATTTCTGTATCACAGGAGCAGTCTTCCAACTGAGAATAAATTTTACAGCAGAGTATAATTTTGTCCCTCCAGTTGTGAAATTCAGAACAATTCCTTTTCATCCAAATGGTAAGGAACAAATAAAATTATTATCATAAATTCTGTCCATATTAATGTTATTCTTCATTAGTGTTCAATAATGTTTATTTTTAACATTATAAAGTAAGCATACTTATTGGGGAAAATATTAAAAAGCAGGAAAAAAATTATCATCTGAATCCTAACTCAGATACTATTCTCAACATTTAATGAGGTTTATTTCCTTTCTTCCATGTATGTATTTTATCTCCATAGTTGAGTTATTACACAAAGATGTATATATTTTTATTTAAAATGACATAATACATTTATTTCTGCAGTGTTAAACATTCTTCAAAATATAATTTTGAACATGAATGATATTTGTATGTCTTCTTTGGAAAGATGTCTTTTCAGGTATTCTGCCCACTTTTGGTTGATTTGGGGGTTTAATATTAATTGTGTAAACTGTATATTTTAGATATTAACCCCTTGTCGGTAACATCATTTGCAAATATTTTCTCCAATTCTATAGGTTGTCTTTTCATTTTGTCAATGAAATTGCTTTGCTATGCAAAGCTTTTAAGTTTAATTGGGTCCCATTTGTTTATTTTTGCTTGCCTTGGGAGACTTGAGCCAAGAAAATATTGCTATATTTTATGTCAAAGAGTATTCCATGTATGTTTTCTTCTAGGAGTTTTATGGTTTCTGGTCTTACATTTAGGTCTCTAAACCGTTTTGAATTTAATTTGTATATGGTTGAGGGAATGCTCTAATCTCATTGTTTTGGCTTATTGATACAGCTATCCAGTTTTCCCATCACCACTTGTTGAAGAAACTGTCTTTTCTCCATGGTATATTCTTGCCACCTTTGTTATAGTTGAATGGACCACAAGCGCATGGACTTATTTCTGGGCTCTCTGTTCTGTTCCATTGATATATGTGTCTGTTTTTATGGCAATACCATGTTGTTTTGATAACTGCAGTTTTGTAGCATAGTCTAAACTCTCAGAGGGTTATACCTCTAGCTTCATTCTTTTTTCTCAAGATTTCTCTTTGGCTCCATATGAATTTTAGGATTATTTGTTCTAGTTCTGTGAAAAATATTCAGGATATTTTGATAGGGGTTGCATCAAATCTGTTGATTGCTTTGAATAGTATGGCCATTTTAACAATATTAATTCTTCCAATCCAAGAATATGGGATATTGTTCCATTTCTTTGAATCATCTTCAGTTTCCTTCATCAGTGTTTTATAGTTTTCAGGGCATTGGTCTTTCACCTCCTCGGCTAAATTTACTTCTAGGGTTTTTTATGCTATTTTAAATGGGAATTTTTTTTTTTTTTACTTTCTCTTTATGATATTTCATCATTGTTGTTCAATCGCTAAGTTGTGTCTGACTCTTTGCAACTCCTTGGACTTCAGCACACCAGGCTTCCCTGTTTTTCACCATCTCCTGGAGTTTGCTCAGACTCATATTCACTGAGTTGATGATGCCATCCAACCATCTCAAACTCTGCCACCCACTTCTCCTGCCCTCAGTCTTTCCCAGCATCAAGATCTTTTTCAGTGAGTTGGCTCTTTGTATCAGGTTACCAAAGTGTTGGAGCTTCAGCTTCAGCATTAGTCCTTCCATTGACTATTTAGGATGGACTGTTTCATCATTAGTGTATAGAAATACAATAGATTTTTGTATATTAATTTTTTTTCCTTCAGCTTTGCTGAATTCATTTATTCTAATAGCTTTGGGATGGAAACTTTAAGGTTCTATATAAAGAATATGTTTAATATTCTTATTCATATATAATTAATAAAGATTTGTTTCCAGTAACAGTATTGGATATACAGAAAAGGGAAATGTCCATAAATAGCTACAATGTCCATAAATATAGGAATTTTTAAGTAAAATGTATTATAGCTATATACATTGCTTTTAAACATAACAAGAAAGATATATGAAGACTTTACTCGTTGGTCATTGTTATGTCCCTAGAATCTTCACTCCCTGGCATAGAGTTGGTGTTCAAATATTTTTTGAAAAAACTTGTCCAAAAATGTGTTGACAATTTATTAAATGAAAAATACTTTGAAGAATAAAATGTAATTAATTTTAAAAACACAATAACTACATACACAAAAGTGTGTGTGTGCATTTTTTCCCAAATACTATTAATAATTTAGTTAATTGACTGTATTAGGACATAGGCTAACCTTTTCAAATGACTTTCCAATGTACATATAACAGAACAAAGCTGGCAGGAAGGTTTTACCATCCTCAACTTGTGGGTGCCATTTCTGGACCTAAGACATTTATTCTGTCACTATTTCCAGCCAGTGGGAAGGGGAGAGAAAAAGAGAAGAGGGCAGAACAGCTTCCTTAAGAAAATAGGATCCAAAAGGTGCACACTTTACTTCTGCTGATGTCCCACCGTTAAGACTTGGTCACACTGGTCACATGGCTGCATCTTGTTAGAGGAAAGGCTGGGAAAATGTGGGCGACTATGTATGCGTCTAAAACCACACGGCGGGTGGGGGGAGGCAGGCATCAGGCTTGAGAGAAGAAATGGAAGAAAGGAAGAACAAGCCCTGGAGGACCATGAGTAATGATCTTGAAACTTTTCATATCGTTTCTTGATCATCTTTTGTACTATTGAGTCATAATTTCAGTTTTCACTTACCACAGTTTTAATACCAACTAGAATTTTTTTCTAAATACTTTTTTTTATCACGTTGTTCACTCACATCTTTTGTCCATTGCACTGTTAACCTATTATTGTAGTTTCAAAATACAATGTCCTTGGAGAAGGAAATGGCAACCCACTCCAGTATTCTTGCCTGGAGAATCCCATGGACAGAGGAGCCTGGCGGGCTACAGTCCACAGGGTCGCGAAGAGTTGGACATGACTGAGCGACTTCACTTTTTCACTTTCAACCTCTCTCCTCCCGTGTTCTCAGTATTTGACCTGCAGCTCTCTTTCAGCCACTGGATTCATGAGTTCAGTCTATTTGTGAAGCTGTGATTAGTTTAACTGGAAACCATTGTGATGAAAAGCCCTTCATTTTTATTGACATGCCAATCTTTTCCCCCAAACAAATCAATTAAAGGGTAATTTACTGGAACTATGGTGATTGGCTTCATCAACTGGAACCATATAAATATAACTGGAATATTCTTAAACAAAATGAAACTTTTTTAAAGTGTAAATTTATTACACTAGTCTACAGAGTTTTAATATTTGGATTGTCTGGTTGGTCTAACAAAGAACCTAGCCAACTTTCCTCTTTGTAGGCTTTTTTAAAGTACTGTACATATTTGCAATCACATTGTGCGTAGATTCCTATTGAGTAATTTTCTTCTATCAGGCCACAGCAATGACTGCAGGTTCCTTGTTTGTAATGTAAGTGATTGAATACATTTTGTTAATATGTTTTTATTCCTATGTTTTGCTATTAAATTTTTTATAACATTTCCAAGACAAAAAAATGACAAGTTTATGCTTTGAAAAATTTATGTAATTAAAATTTCACAAAACTAATCTTTTTAATTTAGGAGTTATTTGGGTTTTGACACTGGGGTTGCACCAACAGAAATGTAAGATGCTTAAAATTATTACACTACTTCTGTTGGTTGGGGATTTGGGTTTGAGAGTTCTTTGGTTTTATTTAAAAACCTTTTTTTTCTTTTTCCAAATTTAAAAGCCTTAAATGTACTGTAAGCCTCCGATTGTTGTACAGCTGGGTTGCAGTTGACTGCCTATTTGTGTGGTGTTGCCTGGATGCAACACAGTGGTTGGTCATGGAATAAAGGATACATTGGAAAAAAAAATACAATGTCCCAAACCGAAGACCCCTCTTTTCACCTTTTCAACATTTTCTTCCCTGGTCTTTCCTAAAGATTGCAAGATCTTTCCATTGGATATAAATATTTTTGTTATTTTTTTATAAAAATTGTTTATACATTAACAAAAGTATTTTTAATAATGATAACTATCATTTTTTGAGGATCTACTCTATGCCAGGTACTTTATTAAGGACTTTGTTTTTTAGACTCTTTTCAGTGAAAGTAGGTACTTCAATCATATTCCCCATTTCACATACTAGGCAAATGAGACCTGGAGAGGTAGTTCATTGCTCAGTGTCCGTTGCTCATAAGTGGAGGAGTCAACCGTCAAATGTACGTGTATCTGACACCGAAGTCCATGCTCTAACACCTGGTCTATACCAACTGTCACATTAATTGCAAAGTTTGTCACTTGTTTTCTAACTTAGCCTATGATATGTTGATCTTCATAAGTTTTAAATGATAATTTTATGTATAAATATTAATGTGTTATTTTAATACAGTAGACCCACATTCTGGCAAGCCCTGTATAGATTTTTTGGACAGCCCTCATAAATGGAATAGAAGCTATACATTGAGCAGCATCTTACTTACCCTCCAGGTAAGAACAGATTAATAATAAAATGCTGTCTTTGTTGTTTTTGTTTAGTTGCCCAGCTGTATCAGGCTCTTTTGGTGCCCCCCAAAGAGCCCCCATGGACCCATGGACTGTTGCCCGCCAGGCTTCTCTGTCCATGAGATATCCCAGGCAAGAATACTGGAGTGGGTTGCCATTTCCTTCTCCAGGGGATATTCCCGACCCAGGGATCAAACCTGTGTCTCCTGCGTTGGCAGGTGGATTCTTTACTGCTGAGCCACCAGGAAAGCCCAATGATGTCTTTAATACATTTAATTACCCAATTATTCAAAGTATAAGGAATAAAATATACAATGTATATTTAAATATTTAAAGGATTTGAGTAAGCTTATATGACTCAATATTTCTACATCAGAATTGTAAAATGGAACTTGAACTATAAAAACTATTATTTTTAAAGTGAAATTGATAGCTTATGCCCTTTCCAACCAAACAATATGTATTTTATAAAAGAAGAAAAGAATTGTTTGGATGGTTTCAATTCTGGAAATATACTCTTAGGCTTGCTTTTGGCTCCTAACATCACTTTGTAGTGTTGAACAGGCCGTTTAGATCTTTCTTCATTCATGAACCTTGCCTTCCTCAGAGAGGTGAACAAGTGACTACAGTGTAAAATAGTCAGCTTTACCCTTTATGACAGCACTAGAGACCTGCTTTGATAAGCTTTCATATCAAACCCAGTGAACAATTAAACCAGGAATTTCCTCCTCTGCTCAGTAGAACCCTGTTTATAGAATGTATCCTTTGCATCCAAAATCTATGGTATTTAGAAGCATGCTTCTCTGTTGTGTGTTTTATGTTATTCCTGACCCTCAAAGAGCCTCCTTTCTCATCCTGAGATGTTGAATGATTTGAGCGTCACTTGCTTTGACCACTTACATCTGGCCCAGTGAGATTCTATCCACCAGATTTTATCCATGGTAAAATTCTATCTACTCATCATTAATAATATTTGGAGATAAAGTATTAAATTTTAATTATCTAAAATACCTGGAGAATAAAGTGTTCTGGCTTAATTGAATTTTCTCAGTAACATAGAATTATAATAAAAATTCCATCTCTCTTATGTCTTGTTTTCAAAAATAAAACTATCATTAGCTTTCTAGTCATCTTAGTATGCTGAGTAAAATTTAATATTTTTAAAAATTCAGTGTTGAATTTAATCATTCATTCATTCTACAACTGTGTGTTGAGCGTATGTACTGGTGCCAGGCCATGCTCTGGAAGAGAGATTGGAGCAAAAACTTTGAGGAAGTAAGTGAGCGTGATGTGCAGAGATTTGTGGTTGATCTTTCAGATTCTTTCAAACTGAGTCATCCTATCTCTTCCACCTAAGTAGAAACAGCCTTAAAAACAGTAAAAGTGAATGTTCTCATGAGGGCAAACCAGAATGAAATGGTGAACATCTTGAGTTGCAGAATAATTTAATCAAGGTAAATTGGGGACTGTGAGTTTAGATGGCTTGGCTTCACTTCTTGGTTCTGCCACTTAATACCTTTGCACTTTTGGAACAGGTTTCTCCACTTATCATTCCCTCCATTTCTTCATCAGTAAAGTGGGGCTGTTAGTAGCTAACTCATAGAACTTGTGAGGACTAAATGTATGGACTAAATACATGTAAAGTACTTAGAACCATGAGTGGTATAAGAAAAGAATTCAATAAAATCTGGTTAATATTTTATTGTTCTCAATTTTAACCAGTAATAAAAAGTGACAACAGAGTGTTCCCAAATATATCACGAAAAGCCAGTAGATTACACAGTTGCTTTTATTTTTCAAATAGTTTTATAAAACAGGTATGCCCACATTAGAAAACATTTTTAAGATAGTAGAAAGGAAAAGAAAATCACTGGTAATCATAAAGAAATTCCTTCCCTGTTGTTATTAACATTTTCTTCTGATCTTTTCTCTTGTGTTTTGGTTTTAAATCTTCAGTTCCACATTCCCTACAAGGTCAAGGCCAAATTCTGTTGCCTGACAAATGATCTACTTCTCACACCTTGGCCTTAACCCTCCGAAACACACCGTGGCATCCGCTCTTATTTATATCTTTATTATTTATTTATTTTTTTACTCACAGTGCTTGGTTCACTTCAGGCTAAAAAGCATTTATAGAGTTCTAAACTCTAAAGTTACAAACCAAATCAATCTTGGACCTTAAGAAGTGCTCAGTCCAGTTCTGCATCTGACTAGCATCCCATTTTATTCCCTCTTTCTCCATCCTTTTGGCAAGCGGCTGCTCACATTTTAAGAGTCAGGTCAAAAGATGCCTCCTCTGAAATGCCTTTCCTGATTTCCTTTCCTAGGTGAAATTAATGGCTTTGGTTTGGGGAAGGGGGCTTTCTTTGTGAAGTGTTGCCTAAGTAAATGTGTGTGAGAGAACTATAATGCTATAATGCAAATACTGTTTCCTTATCTGTCTTCCCCTATTAGACTATAGGCCCCTGAAGGTCAGGAAACAAGTCTAATTCCTGTGGTAGATACTAAGTAATATGACTGAAGCAACAAATCTGTTTTTACATAGTTGCAATGATAGTATATGTGTTCAAATTATACAGCTTATTACTTGATCACTTAACATTTCACTCAAGTAATTTCCAGGTTGCTACAATTAATATTTTAATGGCTTATTTAATAGTTCTTTGGAGTTCAGTGCTGCCCACTAGAACTTTAAGCACTTATGGAAATTTTCAATATCTGTGCTGTTCAATACATAACCCCTAGTCTCTAGTTCTACTGAGCACTTGGAATATGGCTCCTATAACTGAGGGACTGAGTTTTTCATTTTATTTAAGTACTAATAATTTAAATTTAGATTACTTTCTGATTACAACCTTTTGAATAACAGGTGATACACATTTATAATTATCACACTGTTTTCCATGGGGTTGGTACTTGAACTGGTTTTTAAAATATTTTCAAGTCTAAATATGCTAATCATATGCTCCTAAATTTCTATGATCTTGATTTCTTTGAAAAATTTGTCCTTTCATATATAAGCAAAAGTAAATATCAATACTCATCCACAGAAGGAATTCCAAATTCATGGGCTTTAACTAATTGGATAGTATAAAATATACTTACTGGTACAGTGAACAGTATGACAAGGCAAAAAGATAGGACATTGAAAGATAAACTCCCCAGGTCAGTAGGTGCCCAATATGCTACTGGAGATCAGTGGAGAAATAACTCCAGAAAGAATGAAGGGATGGAGCCAAAGCAAAAACAACACCCAGTTGTGGATGGGACTGGTGATAGAAGCAAGATTCGATGTTGTAAAGAGTAATATTGCATAGGAACCTGGAATGTTAGGTCCATGAATCAAGGCAAATTGGAAGTGGTCACCAGGAGATGGCAAGAGTGAACATTGACATTCTAGGAATCACCAAACTAAAATGGACTGGAATGGGTGAATTTAACTCAGATAGCCATTAATTATATCTACTACTGTGGGCAGGAGTCCCTTAGAAGAAATGGAGTAGCCATCATAGTCAATAAAAGAGTCTGAAATGCAGTACTAGGATATAATCTCAAAAATGACAGAATGATCTCTGTTCGTTTCCAAAGCAAACCATTCAGTATCACAGTAATCCAAGTCTATGCCCCGACCAGTAATGCTGAAGAAGGTGAAGTTGAACGGTCCTATTAAGACCTATAAGATCTTCTAGAACTAACACCCAAAAAAGATGTCCATATCATGATAGGGGACTGGAATACAAAAGTAGGAAGTCGAGAGACACCTGGAGTAACAGGCAAGTTTGACCTTGGAGTACAGAATGAAACAGGGCAAAGGTTAACAGAGTTCTGCCAAGAGAACTTCACTTTCACTTTTCACTTTCCTGCATTGGAGAAGGAAATGGCAACCCACTCCAGTGTTCTTGCCTAGAGAATCCCAGGGGCGGGGGAGGCTGGTGGGCTGCTGTCTATGGGGTCATGCAGAGTTGGACACGACTGAAGCGACTTAGCAGCAGCCAAGAGAACGCACTGGTCATAGCAAACACCCTCATCCAACAACACAAGAGAAGACTCTACACTTGGATATCACCAGATGGTCAACACCGAAATCAGATTGATAATATCCTTTGCAGCCAAAGATGGAGAAGCTCTATACAGTCAGCAAAAACAATACTAGGAGCTGATTGTGGCTCAGATCGTGAACTCCTTATTGCCAAATTCAGACTTAAATTGAAGAAAGTGGGGAAAACCACTAGACCATTCAGGTATGACTTAAATCAAATCCCTTATGCAGTGGAAGTGAGAACTAGATTTAAGGGACTAGATATGATACAGTGCCTGAAGAACTATGGACGGAGGTTCATGACATTGTACAGGAGACAGGGAGCAAGACCATCCCAAGAAAAAGAAATGGAAAAAGGCAAAATGGCAAAAAAGGAAAAAGGCAAAAAGGCCTCCTCCTTGAGGCCTTACAAATTGCTGTGAAAAGAAGAGAGGTGAAAGGCAAAGGAGAAAAGGAAAGCTATACCCATTTGAATTCAGAGTTCCAAAGAATAGCAAGGAGAGATAAGAAAGCCTTCCTCAGCAATTAGCGCAAAGAAATAGAGGAAAACAACAGAATGGGAAAGACTAGAGATCTCTTCAAGAAAATGAGAGATACCAAGGGAACATTTCATGCAAAGATGGGCTCAATAAAGGACAGAAATGGTATGGACCTAACAGAAGCAGAAGATATTAAGAAGAGGTAGCAAGAATACACAGAAGAACTGTACAAAAAAGATCTTCATGACCAAGATAATCACGAAGGTGTGGTCATTCACACTCACCTAGAGCTGGACATCCTGGAATGTGAAGTCAGGTGGACTTTAGGAAGTGTCACTACAAACAAAGCTAGTGGAGGTGATGGAATTCCAGTTGAGATATTTCAAATCCTAAAAGATAATGTTCTGAAAGTGTTGCACTTAATATGCCAGCAAATGTGGAAAACTCAGCAGTGGCCACAGGACTGGAAAAGGTCAGTTTTCATTCCAATCCCAAAGAAAGACAATGCCAAAGAATGCTCAAACTACCACATAATTGCACTTATCTCACACACTAGTAAAGTAATGCTCAAAATTCTCCAAGCCAGGCTTCAGCAATACGTGAACCATGAACTTCCAGATGTTCAAGCTGGTTTTAGAAAAGACAGAGGAACCAGAGATCAAATTGCCAACATCTGTTGGATCATCAGAAAAGCAAGAGAGTTCCAAAACAACATCTATTTCTGTTTTATTGACTATGCCAAAGCCTTTGACTGTGTGGATCACAATAAAGTGTGGAAAATTCTGAAAGAGATGGGAATACCAGACCACCTGACCTGCCTCTTGAGAAACCTGTATGCAGGTCAGGAAGCAGTAGTTAGAACTGGACATGGAACAACAGACTGGTTCCAAATAGGAAAAGGAGTCTGTCAAGGATGTATTTGTCCCTGCTTATTTAACTTACATGCAGAGTACATTGTGAGAAATGCTGGGCTGGAAGAAGCACAAGCTGGAATCAAGATTGCTGGGAGAAATACCAATAACCTCAGATATGCAGATGACACCACCCTTATGGCAGAAAGTGAAGAGGAACTAAAGAGCCTCTTGATGAAAGTGAAAGAGGGAGAGTGAAAAAGTTGGCTTAAAGCTCAACATTCAGAAAATGAAGATCATGGCATCTGGTCCCATCATGGCAAATAGATGGGGAAACAGTGGCTGACTTTATTTTTCTGAGCTCCAAAATCACTGCAGATGGTGATTGCAGCCATGAAATTAAAAGACGCTTGCTCCTTGGGAGGAAAGTTATGACCAACCTAGACAGCATATTCAAAAGCAGAGATATTACTTTGCCAACAAAGGTCCGTCTAGTCAAAGCTACGGTTTTTCCAATGTTCATGTATGGATGTGAGAGTTGGACTATAAAGAAAGCTGAGCACTGAAGAATTGATGCTTTTGAACTGTGGTGTTGGAGAAGACTCTTGAGAATCCCTTGGACTGCAAGGAGATCCAACCTAAAGGAGATCGGTCCTGGGTATTCACTGGAGGGACTAATGTTGAATCTGACACTCCAGTACTTTGGCCACCTGATGCGGAGAGCTGACTCATTGGAAAAGACCCTGATGCTGGGAAAGATTGAGGGCAGGAGGAGAAGGGGATGACAGAGGATGAGATGGTTTGATGGCATAACCAACACAATGGACATGGGTTTAGGTGGACTCCGGGAGTTGATGATGGATAGGGAGGCCTGGCGTGCTGCAGTTCATGGGGTTGCAAAGAGTTTGACGCCACCAAGCGACTGAACTGAACTGGTATAGTTGTTTATTGATGCTTCAAATTTATTTATCCTCTGGATAGCTTTTTATCTTATTTCATAAGGCTACTTTAGAAGCTGGACTTTTACTATTTCTGCAGGGTATCTGATTTGTATATGTTAATTATTCCTTTCATTCCAATTCTTTAAAAAAATCATTTAATGTAGCTTGTGTGTATATTATATGCAAGTTCTTAAGCATAGTGCTGAATGCAAAGACCATTGAATAAACTCTACCAAATGTGTCTCTCTGAGTAAGCCTCTCTCTCCAACCAAAGAGCAAAGCTTACTCTTGAAGAAAAGTTTCATCTGCTTCCCACCCACTTTGAAAGATATAGTGCAATCCACATCAAATCCTCGTTTAAGCAGTTGCAATATTCTTGAAAATATAGCCCAGTGTGTTTTCCAAATATGAAAAAAAAAGAAAATTCTTGTTGCTTTTGAAATATCAGCTGTCAGATTATTGGTCTTATTAGTGAAAGATTGCTATCATTTCCATGACTCTTAAGCCACAATAATCTACTCTGAGCTGTATCTACACTTAGACATTCTGGTTGTAATTATTTTGGCTATGTTTTATTGTCTAGATTCTGGTTGGAATTATTTTGGCTGTATTTTATTACCTAGTTTGTTTGTTGTAATCTAACATTCAGCATACTGAATTATTGAATAAATATTTCAAATTTGTGTTAATTTTGAGATTCCAGATAAATAGGATCATAGCCTAACAGAACTACTATGTTTTGGTTCCTCCTGGTCACCTATGTTATCCAGATGAGCAGATAGTATTATAGGCAGAATTTTGAAGATGTCCCCAAGACTCCCACTGTCTGGTTACTCAGTCAAACTCTAATCTAGGTGTGAAGGAATTTTGCAGAAGGAATTACCATTACTAATCAGCTCACCTTAAATAGAAAGGTTTCCTGAATTATGCAGGGTAATGACCAAAATAATCACATGAGCCCTCACCAATAGAAGAGGAAGACAAGAGTCTCTCAGAGAAATGGAGTAAAGTCGGAGGAAAGGAAATTGTAGGAGAGGTCCAAGCAAAAGAAGGTTTTTTTTTTTTCACACTTTTGCCTCTGAGACATAGAGGTCCAAGTGTAAGTACCAGCAAGAGATGTCTCAGGGTTGAGGGCAGCCCCCAGTTAACCATCAGCAAAGAAACAGGAAACAGTTCTACAAACAGTGAATTCAGGAACTGAATTTATCTAACAGACAACCATAGGAGTGGAAAAGGTCAGTTTTCATTCCAATCCCAAAGAAAGGCAATGCCAAAGAATGCTCAAACTATCGCACAATTGCGCTCATCTCAAACGCTAGCAAAGTAATGCTCCAAATTCTCCAAGCCAGGCTTCAGCAGTGCATGAACCAAGAACTACCAGATGTTCAAGCTGGAATTAGAAAAGGCAAACGAACCAAAGATCAAATTGCCAACATCCATTGGATTATCGAAAAAGCAAGAGAGTTCCAGAAAAACCTTTACTTCTGCTTTATTGACTACGCCAAAGCCTTTGTGTGGATTACAACAAACTGGAAAATTCTGAAAGAGATGGGAATACCAGACCACCTTACCTGCTTCCTGAGAAATCTGTATTCAGGTCAGGAAGCAACAGTTAGAACCGGACATGGAACAGCAGACTGGGAAATAGGGAAAGGAGTATGACAAGGTTGTATATTGTCACCCTGCTTATTTAAATATATAGAGTATATCGTGTGAAATGCTGAATGAATGAAGCAAATGAATGAATGAATGGATGGATGAAGCACAAGCTGTAATCAAGATTGCAGGGAGAAAGATCAATAAGCTCATACACACAGATGACACCACCCTTATGGCAGAAAACAAAGAGAAACTAAAGAGCCTCTTGATGAAAGTGAAAGGGGAGAATGAAAAAGCTGGTTTAAAACTCAACATTCAGAAAGGTAAGATTATGGCATCCAGTCCCATCATTTCATGGCAAACAGATGGGGAAACAATGGAAACAGTGACAGACTTTATTTTGGGGGACTCCAAAATCACTGAAGATGGTGACTGCAACCATGCAATTAAAAGATGCTTGCTCCTTGGAAGAAAAGCTATGACCAACCTAGATAGCATATTGAAAAGCAGAGACATTACTTTGCCAACAAAGTAGTCAAATCTATGGTTTTTCCAGTAGCCATGTATGTATGTGAGAGTTGGACTATAAAGAAAGCTGAGTGCTGAAGAATTGATGTTTTTAAACTATGGTATTGGAGAAGACTCTTGAGAGTCCCTTGGACTGCAAAGAGATCCAACCAGTCCATCCTAAAGGAAATCTGTCCTGAATATTCACTGGAAAGACATGCTGAAGCTGAATCTCCAATACTTTGGCCATGTGATGTGAAGAACTGACTTATTTGAAAAGACCCTGATGCTGGAAAAGATTGAAGGCAGGAAGAGAAAGGGACGACAGAGGATGAGATGGTTGGATGGCATCACTGACTCAATGGATATGAGTTTGAGCAAGCTCTGGGAGTTGGTGATGGACAGGGAAGCTTGGCGTGCTGCAGTCCATGGGGTCACAAAGAGTTGGATACAACTGAGTAACTGAACTAAATTCTGCAGAAGGAGTTCTGCATTCAGGAACAAAACCTGAATGAACTGTGAGACACATTCTTCCCAGAACCTCTAATAAGAGCCCAGCCAGCAGATACCTTAATTTCAGGCTTGTGCAGTCTTGAGAAGAGAAGCCAGTACAACCAACCCCAGCTTCCTAACTGTAGAAATATGAGAGAATAAATTTGTGTTGATTTAGATGCTAATTTTGTGGTAATTTGTTATAGCAGTGGTAGAAAACTATGGTTGTTCAGTTGCTAAGTCATGTCCCTTTGTGACCCCATGGACTGCAGCATTCATACTTGCGTGACCTTCACTACTTCCAAGAGTTTGCTCAAACTCATGTCTATTGAGTCAGTGATGTCATCCAACCATCTCATCCTCTGCTACCCTCTTCTCCTTTTGCCTTCAGTCTTTCTCAGCATCAGGGTCTTTTCCAATGAGTCGGCTCTTCATATCAGGTGGCCAAAGTATTAGAGCTTCAGTTTCAGCATCAGTCCTTCTAATGAATATTTAGGGTTGATTTCCTTTAGGATTGACTGGTTTGATCTCCTTGCAGCCCAAAGGACTCTCAAGAGTCTTCTCTAGCACCACAATTCAAAAACATCAATTCTTCAGTGCTCAGCCTTTTTTATGGTCCAACTTTCATATCTGTACATGACTACTGAAAAAACCGTAGCTTTGACTATGTGGACCTTAGTTGGCAAAGTGATGTCTTTGCTTTTTAATATGCTCCCTAGGTTTGTTACAGCTTTTCTTCCAAGGAGCAAGCATCTTTTAATTCCATGGCTGCAGTCACTGCAGTAATTTTGGAGTCCAGGAAAATAAAATCCGTTACTGCTTCTACTTTTTCCCCTTTTATTTGCCGTGAAGGATGGGACCATGAGTGTCTTGAGAGAAAGGACAATGTCTCATTTGTCTTTGTCTCCAGGTGGACACATTGTAGGCATTTAATAAATGCTTCTTGAATGTTGTATGTACTGGTTTGTCTTTTTGCCCTAAGAAAAAAGCTGCTTTAAAAATTCTATGTTCTATATGTTTTCCTATAGTTATGCTTTCTAATCCAGTGCTAGAAAATCCAGTGAATTTGAAAGCAGCCCATATACTGATGAAAGATGAAACTCTGTACATGCCATGTTCTTAATTTTTTGGATGTTGAATAAACTACTTGTTTTTGTTGTTCAACCTCTAAGTCATGTCCGACACTTTCCAACCCAATGGACTATAGCACACCAGGCCTCCCTGTCTCTCACTATCTCCTGGAGTTTGCCTAAATTCATGTCCATTGAGTCGGTGATGCCATCCAAACATCTCCTGTCACCCTCTTCTCTTTCTCCCTTCAATGTTTCCCAGCAGAGAAAACTACTAGTGATATCAAATTAAGCATTCAGTGATCTGTGGGGATATTGAATTGCATGCAAGCTTTTAATACATGTGTTTGTTTATTCATGATCTAAATATCTCATGTTAAAATGTAATTATTTTTTAATGAAATGTTTCAATGTTTCCTAATGTTTAGTTCCCTTTACACATAAATCAATTTAAAGTTATGTGATAGGAAGGAATAATTTACAGGGAGGAACTTGTAACTTGCTTTGATCCTAATGTTTGGCTCATGAATGTACAGTATAAAACCAAGATAGATCATGAGTGTCTTGATAACAAGGACCATGTCTCATTTGTCTTTGTCTCCAGGTGGACACATTGTAGGCATTTATAAATGCTTCTTGAATGTTGTATGTCCTGGTTTGTCTTTTTGCCCTAAGAAAAAGCCGCTTTAAAAATTCTGTGTTTTATATGTTTTCCTATAGGTTATGCTTTCTAATCCAGTGCTAGAAAATCCAGTGAATTTGGAAGCAGCCCATATACTGATGAAAGATGAAACTCTGTACAGACTAATAATTCTACGACTTTTCCACCGGCCGTTACCATGTAAGAAGTGACTACTTACTGTTATTTGCCAGTTATTAATTATTCATAGCAAGTAAATAATCTAGCAAGTAACTTGCATACAACAATATTTTCTGTATCCATTTTCAGTAATGAAATCATACTAAGAGCTCTCCTGTTGTACCTGTGTCAAATCCATCTGTGTAATCCTTTCTTTTTCTAATTGAAGTATAATTGACTTACAACGTTGTGTTGGTTTCAGGTATACAGCAAAATGATTCAGTTATACATACATATTTATCATTTTATATATGTGTTTTTTCAGATTCTTTTCTCTTATAGGTTATTATAAAATATTGAGTTTAATTCCCTGTGCTGTACAGTAGGTCCTTATTGATTATATATTTTATGTATAGTAGAGTATATATGTTAATCCCAAACTCCTAATTTACCCCTGCTTTCCCCTTTGGTAACCACAAGTTTGTTTTCTATGTCTGTAGGTCTATTGCTATATTGTATATAGGTTCATTTCTGTCATTTTTTTAAAGTCCACATTATAAGCAGTATCATATTTGTCTTTTTCCATTTGGTTTAGTGTGATCCTTTTTTTTTTTTTAATTATCAAAAATTGTAAGCTTAGTATCTTTAAATGTCATGGTCATGTGGACAAATGGTGTCCGTGTCATAAAGATATGACATCAATTTTTAACTCTCTGATCTATAGTAGCTATTTCTCAGACTTTACCCTCAGTAACCACCAGAGCTTACTAATCTGAGACTCCTTTCCCCTTGGTTAGGAAAACCATCAGCATTTTTTTTTTTTCTAGAGAGGTCCCCTTCTAGGTTTTCCTTCAAAGAATCTATGGGGAAATGACTGAGGCTTTGCAGTCTTTCTATTCTGTTGACCAATGCTTTTCTGATACCCATGGTCATTTCACTCTCTTCTTACCCACAACCCTTTCGTAACTCTTAACTCCGTCACCTCCATTGCTCCTTTGCTTTCTCTACAATGAGAAGAGCAAAGCTATTGGCTCCTCTTGCCCGGAGGGGTTAGCCACAGGTAAGGGTTGGGTTTCCTGGTGACATAGCGTTTTCCTTTACAATCTGCCCTTCCTTTCAGCGGTACCCAACAGCATCACACAGTAACTGGCATTGTTACCTCCCCAATCAGCAGGACTTGCTGCTTAGGCTCACTCTTCCAAAAGGATCTCTCTTGTGCTTTTTCTCTTCACTAGATGTCTATGGTCTCTTCTTCTTTCCCTTTCTGGGACCTGCCATTAAATGCATACAATTTGTGATGAAGTTCAAGTGCTTTTCCACAGAGCATCTGAATCTGATGTAGTATTGATCAGGCATCTTTTTCAGTATCTTCAAATATGTCATGATTGTCACGGAGTTCTTCAGAATTCTCTTGACAATTTTAAGGCTGGTGTGTCCACAGAGGAATGGTACTTCTTCAAGATGATCATATTTCTGACCAACCAGAATCTGTAGCATTCCCTTGCTGTATCCTCTCCACTCAGGAAATGTTTGTGGAATGAGCAAATGAATGATACGTATCCCTTAATCTTTCATCAAGCCCCACAGTACTACCCTTGCACAAGAATATTCTATACAAAGCTATATCCATATTCTGGTGAATGGTAATTTAAGAACCGGTTGTAAAGAATTTTCATGATAAATGATTCTGTGCATTAGATTTTGGTTTTAGCCTGAAAGAGAAGGATGAGAAGAAACTGGAAGACAAGGTGGCCTTTTCTTTTCTTCTTTTCTCTCAGGCCAGTGTCACCCTTCATTCCTTTTAGTCCTCCAGCTTTGCCATCAGCCCAGACAGGAAAGCTGTCCAGGTTGCCAAATCACTGAACAAATGAGCGACAAAGCAAATAGTGCTTTGGCAGGTTTTCACTGTTCGCTTTATGTGTTCGTGAAATATGTGGAAATCCAAGACAGTGAATAGTTTTCAGCTTGCCTGCCCTCGCGGCAGGACTGGAGGAGTACCTTTAGTGCCAGGAAGAAAATGATTTTCTGCAGCTTCGTAGGGAAAGACTGCTGTAATGAAGCAGAAGCAGCTGCTATGGTGGAAAATAAAGTGCAAAAAACCATGTTCACTCTAAACTAGATGGTTGTATAGTACGATGTGGATTTCTGAGAAAAACAACATCCAGTGAGAATTAATTACCTATAATGACTTGGGCTTCCCTGGTAGCTCAGCTGGTAAAAATCTGCCTGCAATGCAGAAGACCCTGGTTCAGTTCCTGGGTCAGGAAGATCCACTGGAGAAGGGATAGTCTACCCCACTCTAGCATTCTTGGACTTGCCTGATGGCTCAACTGGTAAAGAATCTGCCTGCAGTGCAGGAGACCTGGGTTTGATCCCTGAGTTGGGAGGATCCCCTGGAGGAGGGAACAGCTACCCACTTCAGTATTCTGGCCTGGAGAATTCAATGGACTGTATAGACCATGGAGTCGTAAAGATTCAGACACGACTGAGCCACTTTCACTTTAATGACTTGAAAAAAAGGTCTCTACTACATTACTGCAAGAATCAGATCTCATATTCATTTAATATACTAATAAAGAGGTCTAGAAAGTACATTGGAGAAGGCGATGGCACCCCACTCCAGTACTCTTTCCTGGAAAATCCCATGGATGGAGGAGCCTGATGGGCTGCAGTCCATGGGGTCGCTAAGAGTTGGACAGGACTGAGCAACTTCACTTTCACGCATTGGAGAAGGAAATGGCAACCCACTCCAGTGTTCTTGCCTGGAGAATCCCAGGGACGGGGGAGCCTGGTGGGCTGCCGTCTATGGGGTGGCACAGAGTCGGACACGACTGAAGCAACTTAGCAGTAGCAGTAGCAGTAGCAGAAAGTACGTAGAAGAAATTATCATCCCATTCTCAAATAACACAGAACTGGAGTAGATAATTAATTACATACATGAGAAACTCAAGAGGCAGCTAACTGTATCATTTCTGTAGGCATTAATTTTAGGCTACAACAATGTTGTCAATGCCCAGTAGTAGTGTCTGGCTATAGGTATTGAGTAAACATTTGTAGATTGAATGAATAAAAAACACATAAACTTGGATCCTGATTTTACTTCATAGTTTACAAGGTGCTTTCACATGCATTTATCCGCCTGATCCTCAGCCTCTTCCTCAGTGAGGAAGCTGAGGATCAAGATGAAAGGATTAGCCCAAGGCCACACAGAGCTAAGGTACAAGGCCAGAGAGCCAACCTGGATATTCCCATTGCCCCTCCAATGGGGTAATGCAATGAAAACCTCCAATTTAATGCAATGAACATAAAGTCATCCATTTGGAATCAAAGAATTAAATTTCCAAGTACAGAAGAAAAGAGACCTGACTTCATGGCAGAACGTTAGTCTATGAAAAACTATCAGAAAACTCTTTGAACAGAAGCCTAATGTGAATAATAATTAATTATTAATAATAATTATTTACCAAGCATGTGTTAGATGATAGCTTTCCTGACTCTGGTTTGTTGTGCCCTCATCCAAGCATGCTTAACTTGGAGGCTCACATTTCCTGTGTTGAAGAAACTGTACACTTAGCTAATGGAAGGAAAGCTAAAAGGCAGTTGTAAAATCCGCTTTCAAATATTTGAAGGGATTTCCTATAGAAAAGGGAAAATTCTTCTCCATTATTCCAGGATACTAATATCAGACTAACATTGAAGCTACAAGTCAGTCATATCTTCCCTAGAACTGGTAGGTTGTAGCCACTGATGTCCATGATATACAGGCTTTGCCCTATTTTGTGTCAGAACATACCTTGAATACACCAGGGACTTTTTTTTTTCCTCTCATAATCAGTGGTCTGGAATTAATTTTGTTATCCTAAGCCTAAGACTCCCATTTGGTATGTAGACATGCCAGTGCCTCTCATCCCCCCAAGTTTGCCTACCATCTGCTGTGTGCCTGAAGAGCTAGGTCTTTGCCTTGGTGGATTGACAAGAATGCACAAGCTGTGAGCTCAAACCCAACTTTTGGAGATCCCAATGACCTTCCCATGTCTTGGCAGCCTCTTCTCCTTGTGGCCTGGACTCTGACCCCCTTACTTATAGTTTGTGTGCTCACACTTACCAAACTGCCTGGAGCAGTCCTGGGGTAATCATGTCACATTCTCCCTTCATTCCCCCTTCACTCCCTTCATTCCAGTTTGGGCAGTCAGTTACAGTCAGTTGGGTTAACTGATCTTCCTAGATGTTGCATTTGTGGCATGCCTCAGGGGAAAGTCCATCCAGCAGGTCCCAGCCGACCAAACACAAGGAAAAATTTTCTAACCATTCATGTCACTTACGAACGGGCAAGACAGTGTTGACAGGTGGTAATCTCCCCATCACCAAAGGTATGCTTTCATAGCTTTCATTCATTTGGCAGAGCTTAATGACTTGATTTTCAGGGATGTTGTCAAAGAATATTTTGCCCAGTGTCAGGAGTTGGACAAGGGGATTTTTCAAGTGCCTCCCAAGTCATATTTCAATTTGTTTATGAAAACTTGGAGGTCTGGAAGAAGACAATGTATAAAATAACTGTGTTGCCTCCTAGATTCTGAGTAAATTAGAGACTTTCTGTTACAAAGGGATTTCATATATAGTGGTCCCCCCTTATCTACCATTTCACTTTCCATTTTTAGCCATCTGTAGTCAATTGCAATCTAAAAGTATTAAATGGAAAATTCCAGAAATAAATGATTCATGAGTTTTCAATTGTGCATCATTCTGAGTAGTGTGATGAAGTCTCTTGCCATCCAGCTTCATCCTGCCCAGCATGTGAATCATCTCTTTGTTCAGCATCTCTCACCCATTAGTCATTTAGTAGCCATCTGTGTTATCAAATGAACTGTCTGATATCTGAGGTATCTTAGTGCTTCTGATCAAGTGACCCTTACTTAATCATGACCCCAAAGGACAAGAGTAGTGCTGCTGGCCATTCACACATGTCAAGAGAAGCCATAAAGTGTTCCTTTAAGTGAAAGTTCTTGACTTGTAAGAAAAAAATCTCATATCTGAGGTTGTTAAGATTTACAGTAAGAACAAATCTTCTATCCATGAAATTGTGAAGGAGAAAGAAATCCATGCTAATTTTGCTGTCATACCTCAAACTGCAAAAGATATGAAAGCATAAGTGCTTAGTTAAGATGGAAACACGATATTAAACTTGTCCGAGATATTTTGAGAGAGAAAGAGACCACATTCACATAACTTTTCTTGCAGTATGTTGTTACAATTGTTCTGTCTTATTATTAGCTATTCTTGTTAGCCTCTTACTGTGCCTAAGTTACAAATTAAACTTCATCATAAGTATGTATGTATGTATAGGGAAAAAAACATAATGTATATAGGGTTTCATACTGTCCATGTTTTTTTTTTTTTTTAAACTTTACAATATTGTATTGGTTCTGCCATATATCAAAATGAATCTGCCACAGGCATTCACGCGTTCTCCATCCTGAACCCTCCTCCCTCCTCCCTCCCCATACCATCCCTCTAGGTGGTCCCAGTGCACCAGCCCCAAGCATCCAGTATTGTGTATCGAACCTGGACTGGTGACTCGTTTCATATATGATATTATACATATTTCAATGCCATTCTCCCAAATCATCTCACCCTCTCCCTCTCCCACAGAGTCCAAAAGGCTGTTCTATACATCAGTGTCTCTTTTGCTGTCTCGTATACAGGGTTATTGTTACCATCTTTCTAAATTCCATATATATGCATTAGTATACTGTATTGGTGTGTTTCTTTCTGGCTTACTTCACTCTGTATAATAGGCTCCAGTTTCATCCACCTCATTAGAACTGATTCAAATGTATTCTTTTTAATGGCTGAGTAATACTCCATTGTGTATATGTACCACAGCTTTCTTATCCATTCATCTGCTGATGGACATCTAGGTTGCTTCCATGTCCTGGCTATTATAAACAGTGCTGCGATGAACATTGGGGTACACGTGTCTCTCTCCCTTCTGGTTTTCTCAGTGTGTATGCCCAGCAGTGGGATTGCTGGATCATAAGGCAGTTCTATTTCCAGTTTCTTAAGGAATCTCCACACTGTTCTCCATAGTGGCTATACTAGTTTGCATTCCCACCAGCAGTGTAAGAGGGTTCCCTTTTCTCCACATCCTCTCCAGCATTTATTACTTGTAGACTTTTGGATCACAGCCATTCTGACTGGCATGAAATGGTACCTCATAGTGGTTTTGATTTGCATTTCACTGATAATGAGTGATGTTGAGCATCTTTTCATGTGTTTGTTAGCCATCTGTATGTCTTCTTTGGAGAAATGTCTATTTAGTTCTTTGGCCCATTTTTTGATTGGGTCATTTAGTTTTCTGGAATTGAGCTGTAGGAGTTGCTTGTTTATTTTTGAGATTAGTTGTTTGTTGCTTCATTTGCTATTATTTTCTCCCATTCTGAAGGCTGTCTTTTCACCTTGCTTATAGTTTCCTTTGTTGTGCAGAAGCTTTTAAGTTTAATTAGGTCTCATTTGTTTATTTTTGCTTTTATTTCCAATATTCTGGGAGGTGGGTCATAGAGGATCCTGCTGTAATGTATGTCGGAGAGTGTTTTGCCTATGTTCTCCTCTAGGAGTTTTATAGTTTCTGGTCTTACGTTTAGATCTTTAATCCATTTTGAGTTTATTTTTGTGTATGGTATTAGAAAGTGGTCTAGTTTCATTCTTTTACAAGTGGTTGACCAGTTTTCCCAGCACCACTTGTTAAAGAGATTGTCTTTAATCCATTGTATATTCTCGCCTCCTTTGTCAAAGATAAGGGGTCCATATGTGCGTGGATTTATCTCTGGGCTTTCTATTTTGTTCCATTGATCTATATTTCTGTCTTTGTGCCAGTACCATCACTGTCTTGATGACTGTGGCTTTGTAGTAGAGTCTGAAGTCAGGCAGGTTGATTCCTCCAGTTCCATTCTTCTTTCTCAAGATAGCTTTGGCTATTCGAGGTTTTTTGTATTTCCATACAAATTGTGAAATTATTTGTTCTAGCTCTATGAAGAATACTGTTGGTAGCTTGATAGGGGTTGCATTGAATTTATAAATTGCTTTGAGTAGTATACTCATTTTCACTATATTGATTCTTCCAATCCATGAACATGGTATATTTCTCCATCTGTTAGTGTCCTCTTTGATTTCTTTCACCAGTGTTTTATAGTTTTCTATATATAGGTCTTTAGTTTCTTTAGGTAGATATATTCCTAAGTATTTTATTCTTTCCGTTGCAATGGTGAATGGAATTGTTTCCTTAATTTCTCTTTCTGTTTTCTCATTATTAGTGTATAGGAATATTTCTGTGTGTTGATTTTATATCCTGCAACTTTACTATAATCACTGATTAGTTCTAGTAATTTTCTGGTGGAGTCTTTAGGGTTTTCTATGTAGAGGATCATGTCATCTGCAAACAGTGAGAGTTTTACTTCTTCTTTTCCAATTTGGATTCCTTTTATTTCTTTTTCTGCTCTGATTGCTGTGGCCAAAACTTCCAAAACTATGTTGAATAGTAATGGTGAAAGTGGGCACCCTTGTCTTGTTCCTGACTTTAGAGGAAATGCTTTCAATTTTTCACCATTGAGGATAATGTTTGCTGTGGGTTTGCCATATATAGCTTTTATTATGTTGAGGTATGTTCCTTCTATTCCTGCTTTCTGGAGAGTTTTTATCATAAATGGATGTTGAATTTTGTAAAAGGCTTTCTCTGCATCTATTGAGATAATCATATGGTTTTTATTTTTCAATTTGTTAATGTGGTGTATTACATTGATTGATTTGCAGATATTGAAGATCATACACCATGACCAAGTGGGCTTTATCCCAGGGATGCAAGGATTCTACTGTCCATGTTTTTAAGCACCACTGGGGGGCTTGGCGGGTATCTCCTGCCAATAATGAGGAACTACTGTAAGCTCATACATCTTTTTTTTTTTCAGTTTGTCCCAGTGAATTTTTACTTCTGTGTGGTAATATGGTCAAATTGTTTTTTGTTATCATGTTTATTTTGACATTTAAAGGATGCACGTGTGCATACTCAGTCACTCAGTTGTGCCCCATTCTTTACAACCCCGTGGACTACAACCCACCAGACTTCTCTGTTCATGGGAATTCCCAGGCAAGAATACTGAAGTGGGTAGCTATTTGCTCCTCCAGGGGAGGGGATCTTCCCAACCCAGGGATCAAACTGGCATCTCCTGTGTCTCCTGCATTGGCAGGTGGATTCTTTACCACTGAGCCACCTGGGAAGCCCTATTCAAAGCATAGAGTTCATATAATTAAAAAAAATCTTTGGTTGAAACAAAATGTATAAGAATATAAAAATAAATAATAGTAGCCAAACCTAAGGTAATAATTTTTCTCTTAGCTAGGCATATTCCTTTAGCTTTTGTTAAAGGAGAGTCATTCTACTAAGTTTCAGATTCTTATCTAAATAAACTATAATTTAATTACTGACAGTCAAAATACAAGAGTAGAGAAGAATTATAGTAATATTAGGGAGATTATACTACTAATTCACATTATGTAGTACTTTAAAAAAAATGATTGTGCAAATACATCCCATTCTGCTTACAGTGAGGAGGATGTGATAAGCATTTGATTCTTCAGTTTAAGTTCTCAATTTGTTCACTGTTCTTTTTAAAGTCCTCATTACAATAGAACAAGTTTTAAAGAAACTTGTTTCTACAGCTGAAGCAGATGATGTCTCAGAATTTCAGGTGTTTTTTTTCTTCAAAGGGAGTATTGGTTGTTGAGTATTCCTATAAGAATTCCGTTTCCTCTGGAAAGATATTCTTTCTGAATATCAGCAGAAAGGAATTTAGTCCAGTAGTATAACTTACTAATTAAGGAACATGAGCTTTAGCACCATCATTCAACCATAATTTTGTTGTTTATGATTACAGTATTATCACAGATAGATCTGATATCTACAGGTGTCAGGCAGTGTAAAAATTGTGACTTTAACAGGGTTAGTGTGTGTGGATCTGTTTGCTGGGGTTACAAACCTCGTTTTTCCTGTTTGTACTTCATTGCACCAGATAGTCTAATAGCTTTTAAGCTAAGTCTTAAAGCAGTTTTACTAAAAATCTTAAGTATTTATTTTCTATCAAAGAAGTATTTATTCATAGCTTTAAAGGACAAATAATCCAAATCAGTTTTTAAGGAAATACAGCAGATTTATAAGCCCCACCATCCATAACTAAAAGGTGCTCCCACCTCCCACAAGGTACCACCCTCTTTCAACACATTTAGCTGTTTCTTTTGGAATTACCGTTGTATTTCTAAGTGTATTCAATACTAAAATTCTAGGATTTTTAGTTTAGATATGACTCATGGGCTTCTTCTGAAAGATAAAGATTGAAATTTTATGGTGCCATCTCCACTCACATTTTCTCTCCCCCATTCTCCTAGTATCATTCATTTACATTAATATGACTTAGTGAATATTTTTCACAAATGAGCTCTGACTGACTTTTCTTTTCTTGAGCAAATGGCCTGTATTTTTATTCCCTTGGTTTTGTTTTTTGGATTTATTTTGGTTTGTGTTTTGGAAGAATATCTACCATTTATTCTTCCCCCAAACTTTCTGACAAAACTGTTTTGGTATTCAGTTTGGTTTTTCCCCTGGGAAACACCTTTGCTAGACACTCATTCATCCTCCTCTTCCAGTTCTGAAATGGCAGTTCTCTCACAGGAATCCTGGGAAGACCTTTCTGCCCACCTACTGAATGGGAGCTCTTGCATGATCTCTCCTTTTCCTCCTGGTTGGTTTGCTCCTTCATTTTGTTGAAACACTTCTGCCAGGAGCTTCCTAGGACAGGGGCGCTAAACCTTTCCTTACTTTACATGCCTAAAAATGTATTCACTCCACTCTCATATGTTCATAATTTGGTTACACTTTAGTTTGAAAATAGTTTTCTTTCAGAATTGTAAAGACTAGTTTCCAGTATTACCCTCAAGAAGTCTGCTTTCATTCAGATGTCTGCTTCTCCACATGTGATTTATTTTTAGTGGAAGCTTTTAAAATCTTCTCTTTATTCCCAGTGGTCTGAAATTTCTTGATAATATTTCTTGATATAATTTCATTTTTTAACCTCCTTATTCATCATGTAGAGCATTTCATAGGCTGTTTGAATCTCGAACTCTAATTCTTTAGTTTTGGACATTTTTCTCATTTGATTTCTTTTATAATTCCCTTCCCCTCCAGTTTCCCTGTTCTCTCTTCTAAATCTCCAAAGATTTGGATGTCGGATCTACTGATCTGTTATGTAAACTTTTTAAAAAATCTATTTTCTCCAATTATCCTTCTCTCTGTTTTTTTGTTCTATATTCTGGAAAACGTCCAGAAAAGTATGTTTCTTGTTTCTATTTTCTTCCTGTTTATTTGTTATCATTGTTATCATTCATAATAAGGACTTTACTCAATTATCTACCCATCTTTAACTGTGCATCTTTAACTGTGTGAAAATCATTCATGGAATGATGAATGAAAATGATGAATGACAATCATTCATTGAAAAGACTGGAAATTTTGGATACAGGCTAGACTTGCTGATGGTTTTGTTTCATTATCGATTAGTCATTGAGGATCTGACCTTACCATTAATTAGGCTTAACTGTTTATTCTGAGATGAATCCTCCAGTCATATGCCTGAAGAGAGAAAGGTTAACTATACTTGCACTCTAGGAGCTGGACAAGGAGAGAGAGTAAGGAATATTGCTTATTCAATATGATCTATTTGATTTATTCTCTGTCATCAGTCCCTTACCATACTCTTGTTCTGCTGTCCCCTGAATCTCTCTGGCTCAGCCTCTCCAGAATAAGGTATCTTCCCTCCTGCCTAGGCAGCGGTGGTCATCTGGTTGCACAGGATGAAGGCTATGTCTTTGGTATCCACAGTATACATTTCACCTTTCAGGGGTATCTGGTACCTCCAATTCCTAAGTTGTTTCTCAAGTTCTGAAGTGTAAATCTGCTTGCTTTTTATTGGCCTTCTCTCATCATGTCATTAGGTTTCAAATTTCTATGACCTGTTAAGATGGTTACCACTTGACATCTGCTTTCTATCTTGAACATTTTTCTTGCCATCTTTCTTTGGCTCTTGAGGTTTTACACCTTTTTTTTTTTTTTCCCCGACCCCATGAACTTTAGCCTGCCAGGCTCCTCTGTCCATGGGTATACTCCAGGCAAGAATACTGGAGTGGGTTGCCATTTCCTTCTCCATACACTGTATTTTTATTCCTTTCTTACCATCTTATTGGGGCCTTGGAAAGAATGCACATCGGGACATACATTCAGTCTTCCTTAAGTAAACCAGAATCTTTTCATATTTTTCTTTATAGCAAAAGATGATGGTTCTGAGTCACCAAAAGAGCCACATAAACTTAACAGGTAAGTTTTCCTTTATACAGTTCTATGCAAATTTATACACTAAAAGAACTATTGGCTTAAACTGTATTTTCTATCATAATTGTATTTTCATCTTTTGACTTAGAAAAATTATTTCATTTAAATATATCTTTCCTTCCAATATCTTTCAAAAATGATTCTTTTTCAGGAAGAATGTGAAAATCTTGAGTTCTTTCTAGACTATTTAATTAAAATTGAATGTAACTATATTAATTGCCTAGTCTTTTATTTTTTATTTCTGAAAAGGAAAAAAAAGACCATTGTCTACATTATAGCCTGACCATTATAGATCACAAATCTCCAAGCAGTTTAGGAAAAGAATAAGTCTTGGAGTGAAATGGTGAGAGTTAGGGTTGAAGCCATTGTACACTTGGGAGACCGCCCACCTGACAGTGTGACCTTGAACACTTGGACAGGTGTAGGTTCTGCAGCTTTTAGGTTCTCTAACATTTGCATCAGCCTAATTTTAATAGTCAATCGGATGTAGAAAATAGCCAACTTACTAGTGCTGAAATAATACTTATTCTATCTTGGTTTTATACTGTACATGCTCCAAAACAAGGATCCTCTTAGTGGATTAATAATAGTAAAATGTTCCCAAAAGACTGAAATCAAAAGGAGCACTCAGATCCGGACTTTGTCCCAGAATGTGCTGCTGCTGCTGCTGCTAACTCGCTTCAGTCGTGTCCAACTCTGTGCGACCCCATAGACGGCAGCCCACCAGGCTCCCCCGTCCCTGGGGTTCTCCAGGCAAGAACACTGGAGTGGGTTGCCATTTCCTTCTCCAATGCATCAAAGTGAAAAGTGAAAGTGAAATCGCTCAGTCGTGCCCGACTCATAGCGACCCCATGGACCGCAGCCTACCAGGCTCCTCCATCCATGGGATTTTCCAGGCAAGAGTACTGGAGTGGTTGCTATTGCCTTCTCCCCCAGAATGTGAGACAGTGTTATACCAAGGGGCTCTGTGCCTGGAAGTGTTAGAAGATCAGAACGAGAAGACCCAGAACAACTGATGAAATGGTTAATTGGAACATGACAGCAAGAGCATTGACCTTGTCTGTCCCCCAGCACTGAGATGAAGCCCAGCCAGTAGCAATGGTGGCATTTGTCTCAGGCAGGAGCAGGAAGAAGGGGAGACCCTGTTACAGGGAGGGAACTTTGGCCCTTTGGTTCTTTGGGGCGCTGAGTCCCTCATCAGACAGGCAGCAGGGTAACCAGACAGCACCATGAGGATCCAGCACTGATCACAGGACTATAAAATCTGGAGCCTGGAAGAAAGAATTCACTAGAACTGTATTCAGAAATGACTCAAGAACCATGGTGAGATCAACTTGTAGTTGGTATTTTCTTGGAAAATCAAGATTCATGACATTGAAAGGGAAAAAAAGAAGTGAAAAGTTGGGAGAGAATAATGTCTTATAGTACAGTGAGATTCTAGGCAGAGGGGATACCTAGAGTATTGACTAATTGAGTATTGGATGTGAGCAAGGTGTGCTGGAGGGCTTCTTAGGTGTCTCAAGTGGTAAAGGATCCACTGACAGTGCAGGAGGTGCAGACACCAGTTCAATCTCTGGGTCAGGAAGATACCCTGAGGAGGAAATGGCAACCCATTTGAGTATTCTTGCCTAAAGAATCCTGTGGACAGAGGAGCCTGGCGGGCTACAGTCCATGGGGTTGCCAAGAGTTGGTCGGGACTGAGCATGCACACAAATGTGTTAGAGGATCAGAAAGAAGGCCACTGCAGCTGGAACACAGCAAGGGGGAAGAAGGGATGGGTAGGGGTGGAGTAAGAGATGTAGATAGGGCTTTATAAACTAGGTAAGGAATTGGCATTTTATTAATCTTGCAGTGGGAATTGGGACACAACTGGACAGCTTTTAAGAAGAGAAAGATGTAATCAGATTTACATTTTAAAAGGACCACTTTAACTGCCTTCTGGGGATCAACTGTGAAGGATCTAAGAGGGAAACAAAAAGAATTATTTGGTTATTTTAGTAGACCAGGGGAAAGATGCGTGGTTTGGGCTAGGGCTAAGGACATAAATGTGGAGTGGGAGATAAGTGGATGAAATGGTTGGATTCAGGGCTTTAGCTTGACTTATTGGGGCAAGAGAGAAAGTGGAATCAAGGATTAGTAATAGATTGTGGTTTGAACTGGATGGGTACCAC
This sequence comes from Bos mutus, assembly GCF_027580195.1. Lineage (NCBI taxonomy): Eukaryota > Metazoa > Chordata > Mammalia > Artiodactyla > Bovidae > Bos > Bos mutus. Next base: position 79,118,290 of record NC_091619.1, on the reverse strand, counting down.
AGTGACATACTAAGATGGGGGAGATTGGAAGATCACACTACTGGCTTAAACTAACAATCTCAGTTATTGATGAGGACGTGATTGTACTGTAGCGCTCCTCTGTCGCTATGCCTGTTGACTGCCCACAGCCAGTTCAGAGCACAGTGTAGCAGTTTCTTGTCATGTCAAAGGTTCACCTGCCCTCTAACCCACTCCTAAAAGAAATAAAAGTATATATTCACAAAAGACTTATACACAAATGTTGATAGCAGATTATTTGTAATATCCCAAACTGAAAACAACTAAAATTTCCATCAACAGTCAATATTATATATTCAGCAGTTGAATATATAAATAAATTGTGTTGTATTTATAAGCTGAATACTCTCAGCAATAAAATTGTTGATACATGCAACGACATGGAATAATACAGGCATTATGTTGAGGGGGAAAAAACTCAGTAATGAAAGAGTACATGCTGTAGAGTTCAATTTGTATGAAGTCTAGGACAGGCAAAACTCATCTATGGTGATAGAGAACTGGATCAGTGATAACTCAAAGTGTCAAGGGAGCTTAACTGGGAAGGAGCAGTAGGGAACTTTCAGGACTAGTGAAAACATTCTGTAACTTGTTTGGGCTTATGGTTTTGCACGGGCATGCTTTTATCAAAACTTATCAATCTGTGCTCTGAACACTTGTACATTTTATTGAATGTAAATTATACTTTAACAAAGCTAATTTTAAAGGTATTCAACTAACTTTACAACTCTTCTAAATCTAAAGTTACTTCAAATAAAATCATTTTTAAAAAGGCATTCAAACTCTTCCAATAAATAGAGACAGTGAATATGTCACCAAACTTCCAAACTCTGATTCTAAAATCAGAATTCATTACAAGAAAGGAAAATTATAGGTCAGTATTCTCATAAACCTGAAATGTATAAATCCTAACCAAAATATTAGCAAATTAAACCCACTGATATATAAAGAAGGGATAGTACATGATGACTAAGTGAGTTTTGTTTCAGGAAAGCCACATTGGTTTAAAATTTGAAAATCAATGCATGTAACTCAGTTAACCAAATAAAGGAAAAATAAAAACATAGAATTATCTCTGTTAATCTAGAAGAAATCATTAATACTCGTTCATGATAAAAATTTTCACCAAACTGAGGAATAGAAGAGAATTTCCTTATTTCAATAAAGGGAATCTACAGAAATCAAACCAGCTAATCTTAAAGGAAATCAGTCCTGAATATTCATTGGAAGGACTGATGCTGAAGCTGAAGCTTCAATACTTTGGCCACCTGATGCGAAGAACTGACTGATTGGAAAAGACCCTGATGCTTTGAAGATTGAAGGCAGGAGGAGAAGGGGACGACAGAGGGTGAGGTGGTTGGATGGCATCACCAACTCGATGGACATGAGTTTGAGTAAGCTCCATGAGTTGGTGATGGACAGGGGAGCCTGGTGTCACAAAGTGTCGGACATGACTGAGTGACTGAACTGAATTGAACAGAAATCTAACAGCTAACCTCACACTTAAATGTGAAATGTTTAATCCTTTTCTCCCGAGTTTAGGAGCAAGGCAAGTATCCACATTATCACCGTTTCTATCTGACATTGTATTGGAGTCCTAGCCAGTGCAATGAGGGAAGAAAAAAGTTATAAAATTTGGAAAGAAGACAGTAAACCATTGGTATTCACAGATAACACAATTATATATATACTGAAATCCAAAAGAATATACAAATTTGAAAGTTTGAAAATTAGTAAGTAAATCTAGCAAGGATCTTAGCTCGAAGATGAATATTCACAAATTAACTATTTTTATATATAAGCAATCAACATAAAAATGAAACTTTAAAAATACCATTACAACAGCATCAAAATGTAACAAAAGATGAGTAAGACATTTATGCTGAAAATCACAAAATATATATGGGAGGATTTTTTTCAAGACCTAAAGAAATAGAGATATACAATGTTTACCACTTAGGAAAGACTCAATATTATTACAGTATCAAATCTTCCCAAATTGTAGATTCAGTTCATTCTCAGTCAAAATCTCAGCAGCCTTATTTTTTTTTCTGGCAATTGATAAGGTGGTCTAAAATGGATCTAGAAATGCAAAAGATTTAAAATAACAAGGCAGTCTTGAAGAAGAACAAAGAGGATCAACAGTCTCAGAGACGAGGACGTACTAGTAAGCTAGAATAAATTGTACTATTATTGGAGCTATTTAGGTCAGATTCCTGTCCCTATACCAGTTATCAGTGAGGTCCTGATTTAGAGCTGGGGTAAGATCCAGTCCCCACAGCAGACCACAGGGCATGTATGGAATGGGAGAAGAATGGAACAGCTATTGAAGAGACAACCACAATATCCAGTGTGACAACCTTCATGTATGTATTATTTTTAACTGGACCTGAATCTTAATGAGTATGACTTTGCACAGGGGGCAAAAGAGTCTCTAATAGAACTGCTTGTACAGACATGGATGTGTAAGATTGTAGTACACTTAGGATTGTCAGGAAACAGTTCTATGTGATGGAGCCTCTGCATGTGAGGATGAATGATGGGAGAAAAGATTGGAAATGGCCAGATGATGAACCGCCTCGAATTCTATGTAAAAGTCTTTAGATGTCATCCTATGGAAGTAGATAACCTACTGTGGCTTTCAAGCAGAGACATTAATACCCTGGAATAGGGAGAGACCAAGGTAGAGCAATCAGATATGACTGGAGCACAAGGCAGAACGACAGTTAGGAGGCTATCTGGAGTTTGCAGGAGAAAAATGATGAGGCACTTATCCAAGGCAATGAGGAGCCCAGCTGACACTGAGCGCTGAGGGGTGCTAAACCCCTCCTTGACTCTTTTCGTGCGTGCTTGCATTGAATGCTCACAACCACCACTGGAGAAAATTCTGTCTCTGAAGACGTGAAGAGGTTAGGTAACTTGTTCAGAGTCACACAGCTAATCAATAATGGTGCTACCATGTTTTAACCCAAGCCAGCTAATTCCAGAGCCTGTGCTCTTAGTCATGATACTACGTGACTCTTCATGGTTTATTTGTTGTTGTTGTTGTAGTTGCTAGTTGTGTCTGACTCTTTTTCGACCCCAAGGACTGTAGCCTGCCAGGCTCCTCTGTCCATGGGATTTCTCAGACAGGAATACTGGAGTGGATTGCCACTTCCTTCTCCAGGAGATCTTTCTGACCCAGGGATCAAACCAGTATCTTTTACATTGGCAAGCAGATTCTTTATCAGTGAGCTATCAGAGAAGTCCTCATGGCTTATTAGCTAATTTCTTTTTAGTGCTGAATAATATTCCATTGTCTGAATATACACCACTTAACTTATCCATTCACCCATTGATGGCATCTTGGTTGCTTCTACATTTTAGCAATTATGAATAAAGCTGCTCTAAACATCTATGTGTAAGATTCTGTGTGCACCTAAGTTTTCAGCTCCTTTGGGTAAATACCAAGGCGTGTTATTGCTGCATTGTGTGGTAAGAGTATGTTTAGTTTTGTAAGAAACTACCATGCTATCTTACAAAGAAGCTGTACCATTTTCCATTCCTTATCCAGAGATATTTAAGGATTTAGTCATTAGGCTTTGGCAATGGCTGGGGTGTTGCTTGCATGAAATAGGGCTACCATGATTCTCTTCCTTTAATGATCCTTTTGGTTTCCTTCACTCCCCGCCCCCCGGCCCTTAACTGTGAATTGGTTTCTGCCCTTTCTTTTCTAAACACTTATTCTTTTGGAGTTTGTTTTCCCTAATGGTGTCATCTATCAACTTTTATGTTGATTTGACCTAAATCTCTTATTTCCAGTCCCAATTTCTCAATCACACTCCTAGAGGTCATCACCTACAACCCATGTTTAAAATTAAACTCATATTTTACTTCAGTTTCTCTAGACACTTTCTATTAATAGCAAAAATAACTGGCCTTCTGGGTTTTAGGAGAATATGTGACCCTCAAATTCCTTTACTTTTCACACTCTATCAGGCAGCTGATTCAGTCAGTTCTTTAGCATTCTCATAAATTCATCTCCTCCCCTTCATAATCTTTGCTCCCACCCTAGTATTGGCTCTCAAGATCTCTTGCCTAAGTTACTGAATTCATTTCCTAACTGGTCCCCTTGCATTTAATCTCTCATATAATCTACTCTGCATGCTAGTGCTAGAGAAAACTCTTGCTCAAACATTGATTTCTTAGTTTACTTGCCTTATTTGAGAACTTCTGATTACTCTCTATCACCTAATAAATCAAGATCACTGAATCAACTCTAATCCATTCTCTGCCTAAATTTGAAGACCTATCATTGCCTCATTTCACCTATCTTAATTAAATGCCAATTCTTCTGAAATTGGAACTTTTCCCTCTGGTCAGTTATCTTGTTACTATCACCTCTTCCCCTGGCATCCTCTCTATGTAGGCATGAACACACCACACTCCTTGCCATCTAAGCTATTGTTAATACTGTTTCCCTGGCCTAAAATGCCTCCTTCCTTTGTCCTAGGTCTATATCCAAGTGACTCTTTCCCAAGTGGCTCCAAAATAGTTACAGCTCCCTCCTCCAACTTTCTTCCTTATTGCCACTGCCAAAGACACGTTTTTCACTATAGTCTCCAAATGTCTGTTAAATGATGTGACATTTATTATGTTAATCTATAAAGCTATTCTACTTAATAGTTCAGGTGTATATCTTATTTTCCCAACAGGATAATAAACCCTGGTATTCAGTTTAAAATAATGTCTTCTACTTTTTCATATTCTTAGTGCCAAAAATAATACTCAATAAATTCCTATTACTGGTTGAAACTATAAACACAGGTATTTTTATGCTGTATCTATCCATTAGTAGTTTATCTGAATAATAATAGTAAATAATTATTGTTCTCTTATTTTAAGGGGTTATTTCCTTTATAGAGTTGAAGGTGCAGATATTCCCAAGTGTTCAAGGCATTCTGTTTTGTATATTCACACTATACTAAAATTATACCTTTTAGGGTAATATTTTTAATTATTCTAGGGGAAGAAGAGAAAGCCCCTGAAGGCTAACAGCTTGAAATTGAACAGGACACCATTGGGAAGGGAGAGGGTCATGGGTCGTCGTCAAACAGACAGAAAACAATGGAGACGATTGTGCCTGAAGATGGTGTATTTTTTTTCACTAGACAGTATGTTGACAGTTTCCTTCCTCTTGGGTCATTGTTGTCTGCTAAATGATCTGTGACAGCAGATTGATCACAAGCTTTCTCATGCAGGAGATATAATGCAGTCTTTCATTTTGTTACCTCCATTGCCAAATGCTGAAACATTTTGTTGGCAAATTAATGTTAGTTTAGTATATCATTTAGTAGTATAAAGCACTGAGTGTAGCTCTGGAAGCAATAATAGTAGTGATTAATTTATCTTCACCAAGTTTCAGGTTTCTACTTAAGTGTGATTACAGATGCAATAGCACACTTGAAAAATGTTAGCCTTAAATTTTAGATGTCCATAATTATTATTTAAATAAATTAATGAATTAGCACATTCAGGTATTGCCCTATTACTTTCAAAATTGAGTCGAAAACTTAAGCACCTATGACTTACCGATAAAAATTAATGTTAATAACCTATTGTAACTGAAAATTTGCTTCTTCCTCCAGAGCTGGGAATTTAAAACAGACATAAGGTCTTTTACATTTGATGTTTAAGCACCCATTTAAGCCAGTTAATTGATGATTTCACACATCTAAAAATGACCTGAAAGTAGTGTTTTGTTTATAGAGTATTGAGAATCCCTGCATTCAAAATGTTTGTAGGAAAAAAATCAGAAATGCAGTTGTCTAAGAGTAAGAGACTGTTTCGTGATTCCTGTTTAAAACTTTGTAGCAGTCTTTGCTCTTCCACTAGGATTTGGTAACATTAGCACAGAGGAAGGAAATGTGCTGGCAGTAATATTAGAAAAGAGTTGTTTATTTTCCCTCTTTGGAAGTAATCAGATTTCTGTATAAAAATTAAACTAATCTCAATTCTGGTGTTTCTTTTCTCCTCATAAGAAAAAAGAAATAAAGGTGATTTTACTAAAATTCGGCATAGAAATGTAAGAAAGATGTTTATTGTAGAAAGATAAAATATACAGCTGTGATGCTTTATTTAAAGTTCTTTTTACTGTTAGTCACGAAAGGCAGTCATCTTAAACCTACATTTTTTTCTTTTTATAATATACACACGGATGCACGTTTATACTTATTCTTGAAAACTGGTTTGGGCAGATCTTTTTTGTGATTTGCATGTATTAGCAGAAAATTATGTGAGATTAATTTGTTAGAAATAACCATGCTAGAATTTGCAGATCAGCCTAGTGGTTTGTGGGGGCTCCCCAGGTGGCACTAGTGGTGAAGAGCCCACCTGCCAGTGCAGGCATGTGGTGCCCATAAAGAGGCGTGGGTTCAGTTCCTGGGTAGGGAAGGTTCCACGGAGGAGGGTGTGACAGCCCACTCCAATATTCTTGCCTGGAGAATCCCACGGACAGAGAAGCCTGGCAGGTTACAGTCCATAGAGTTGCGAAGAGTCAGCCACAATTGAAGTGACTTAGCGCACACACACACGCTAATGGCTTATAACAAAATATCTGAAAGAGCCCAATCTGATAAAATAATTTTGAAAAGCAAGTTTGTATGCTACTCACTGCCCGATTTTATTTTGTATTTTCAGATCAATTAAACCAGTCTCATTTAGTGATTACTACAAGACATGGTCTGGAATAGCCACATCAAAAGCCACAGAATATTACAGAACTCCATGTAAGGTGATCTAGCCTTGTCTTATTTTGTGGGGAGTGGGGTGGTATATTAATCTCTGAACATTCTTAGCTTATCTTGCCTTCAAAGACTAATTGACATATATTTGGAATTTGAGGGTGATAAGCTTCTTTGTTGGTTCTGTGTACTAATCATTCAATAACTGTTCATTTAGTCCCTCTTTTGTATAGAGTCCTGGACTAAAATCTGATCAAAAGCCAGAAGGAAGGATAGACAGTTGGAATAATAAAAGATAAAGTTCTCAGTTTTTTGAGATTTACTTTACTTCCTCACCCCAGAAGGAAGCCTTCAGAGCAGGAGGAAACTTTTTAATTCTAAACACAATTATCCCCAAAGCCAGAGATATTATTAAGTAGAAGAATAGCAAGAAAACCTGGGGCTGCTCAATTATATCAGTCTAGTGAAAAATCATCTGTTACCATCATATAGTAAGAGCTGAAAAGATGCAATGGGAGAGCTGGACAACTTTCTGGTCCCTTTTAACCTAATCTTTAGAGTGCTATGTTCTGATTTGTATCAAAGTAGGTTATCCAGTCTGCACATGTGACTTTCAAGCTATCCAACTGAAATGGTACATTCTAAAGTTATCAATGACTTCCGAATTCTCAGATTCAGTGATTACTTTTTTCAGTCCTTATCTTACTTGAACTCATATTGGCTATGCTCTCCTTATGACTCCATGGTTTTCCTCTTACCTTTCCAAGTGCTCCTCTGCCTCTTTCCTTAGGAATAACTTCTTCATTCAGTATTTGCTGCCCAGCTCTCTCTGGGAGACATCATCCATTACTATGGTTTTCATTAGCCCACATGCCAATAATTCCTAAAGCCTCATCTGTAACCAGACTGTCTTCTGAATTCCGAATGCACATTTCCAGCTATGTAATAAGGTTCAGTTCAGTTCAGTTGCTCAGTTGTGTCCGACTCTTTGCAACCCCATGAATCGCAGCATGCCAGGCCTCCCTGTCCATCACCAACTCCTGGAGTTCACCCAGACTCATGTCCATTGAGTCGGTGATGCCATCCAGCCATCTCATCCTCTGTCGTCCCCTTTTCCTCCTGCCCCCAATCCCTCCCAGCACCAGAGTCTTTTCCAATGAGTCAACTCTTCGCATGAGGTGGCCAAAGTACTGGAGTTTCAGCTTTAGCATCAGTCCTTCCAAAGAACACCCAGGACTGATCTCCTTTAGAATGGACTGGTTGGATCTCCTTGCAGTCCAAGGGACTCTCAAGAGTCTTCTCCAGTACCGCAGTTCAAAAGCGTCAATTCTTCAGTGCTCAGCTTTCTTTAGTCCAACTCTCACATCCATACATGACCACTGGAAAAACCATAGCCTTGACTAGACGGACCTTTGTTGGCAAAGTAATGTCTCTGCTTTTGAATATGCTATCTAGGTTGGTCATAACTTTCTTTCCAAGGAGTAAGCATCTTTTAATTTCATGGCTGCAGTCACCATCTGCAGTGATTTTGGAGCCCAAAAAAATAAAGTCTGACACTAAGGTACTTCATATCTAAGATGTCCCAAAATGAACTCATTATGTTGCCCCCAAACCACTTCTCCATCCCTTATTATTTCTCTTGATCAGTAGTAGATCACCATTCTTGCATTTACTTGCCAAGCCAGAATCATGTACATTTCCTAGTCCACTTTATTTCCCTCATTAAGCCTTAGTGATTTTATCTCCTGCAGCATTACAAATGTTTTCCCTCTACTCCACCTCTATGACCACTGCCTTAATTTGTGATCTCATCATGTTTCATCTCATCCTTGTGATAGTCTGGTTTTAAGAGAACAAAATATCACCTCTCAAAAAATCATATCTAGTTTCAAGGCACAAATAAGAGCAAAAAGAACTTCCCAGGTGGCACTAGTGGTAAAGAACCCGCCTGCCAATGCAGGAGACATAAGAGGTGTGGGTTCGATCCCTGGGTTGGGAAAATCCCCTGGAGGAGAAAATGGCAACCCACTCCAGTATTCTTGCCTGGAGAATCCTATGGACAGAGGAGCCTGGCAGGCTACAGTCCATGGGGTCACAAAGAATTGGACATGACTGAAGCAACTTAGCACACAAGAGCAAAAAGAAGTACTAAACGTAATAAATATAAAAATGTGAGATCAAATTATTTCTAAGAAATTACTTGCTCTTTCAGGATGTTGGTTATTAGTTTATTTTGTAATTACACATTATCTGCCTCACTGATTCGTGGATTAGTGGTTAAGAAAAATAATTTGTTTAAGGTACTTTAAGAAATAGTCTTTAGCAACACTATCAGTATAAAAGAGTTTTATTGATTTTGGTACCAAAATACATGAGCATTGACTTCATTTCTAAGATTTTGATTGACTGCTTCTTAGTTAATTCAGCAAATGCATCTTGAGTATTTGTTATGTAAGAGGCCCTGAGGAGCTCAGATGGGTTCCAGGAGGTGATAACCCTTAACAGACATGTCGAGAGGCAGTTGCCATGCTTCAGGGAACAATTCAGTGTCCAATTCCTTCAACCAGAAAACAAACAGATTGTTATAGGATGGCGCTTTATGGAATAACGTATAAATATATAGAGGCTCTAGAAAACTCCAAGCTGCCAAGGAAATAATGGAAGCACATGCCCAGTTAAAGAAAATTGGAAATGATTTCTTAGAATAAAGAGTAATTTTAAAATGGAAGAAATAATGCAGTGTCACTGGCTGAAATTTCTTCTTCAAAAGAGTTTGACACCAAAATATTTAATTTGGTTCTGTTTCTACATCTGTCACTAAGCTAGTATGTAATTCATTCCTTTTTGTGAAGGCAATAGCTGGTAATGGTTACCTCTAGCCCAGAAGAATTTCTGAGACTGATTCTAGCCCTTGGTGCAAGATTTCACAATCACTCTGTCTCTTTTTCCTACAGAGATTTGTGTAAGAATGTTTCAAAAGCTTTCCTTCAATAATAACCAGCACTTAATTTAAAAAAATTAAATGTAAACCTTACATGTTCTGCTGGCCATTTTGTCTTTGCATAGTTCAGCTGGCTAAGATCCAATACTATCTTTTTAATGGCTTAATTTCCTGGCAATAATAAAGATGAAGCTTTCAGATTATAGAATGCTCCTTCAACCACTCAGGAATAAAAGAGAAACTTCTATTAACTTCATTTCTACAGTTATATTTTTATCACTGGGAGGATTATTAAACTCTTGTGCATATTTTAAAGAGCTTTTTATTTTATGAGTAGTGATGAGTGGTTATATTATGATTTTAAGTTTTAACTCTATTGCATATCTTTGTGCCACAAATAGTAAGTTTATTCTTGTGTGATACAGAATAACTGTATAATATAGTTTACAAAGTATATGCCCTATTGGTGTTTTTTTGTTCATTTTTATTTGAGATATAGTTGATGTACAATATTATGTAAGTTTCAAGCATACAATGATAGTCACAATTTTTAAAGGTTATATTCCATTTATAGTTATTATAAATTATTGGCTAAATTCCCTGTGTTGTATATTTCTGTAGTTTGCTTATTTTGTGCCTAGTTGTTTGTATCTCTTAATCTGTATTTTTTAATCATTTCAATATTATTGTTCTTTTTTCACTTATCAACCAATATTTACTGAACACCAAATTTCTGTCATCCATAGTTGTATATGAACCCAATGAGCTGGGCGTTGTTATTACTCTGTTTTACACATGAGAAAACCAAGACCAAGGGAAGCTAAGTAATTTACCTAAAATCACATATGGAATGTGAGATATTGGTAACAGTGTAAATTCTGGATGTATATTGCCAAGACCCTGCAATTTACTAGTAGTGTGACCTTGGGTAAGTTTCTTAACCTCTCTGTGTCCCTGTTCTCTCGTCTGTAAGATGAGAATAATCACAGAACATGCCTCATAACACTGAGACTCCCTAACAGTGCCTAGTGTGCAGTGAGTGCTCAGTAAGTGTGGCTACTGTTTATAGTACAGTTAGGCTGGGGCCCAAAGACCTGAACCGAATCCTCTGATTCCACATTCATTGTTCTTTGTTTATATTACATTGCCTCCATAATATGATATAAAATTGTTCTTTCTCTATAACTTGAGATTTAAATTCAAACCCTGAAGTATGTGTGGTACATTTTCAATAATTACAATTATTTATTCATAATCATAGACAATCATGGGAAAATGTACTGATGATCCACTGTTCTCTGTCCATCACTATAAAATGGCAAATAAAAAGTTTGGCAGAGAACAAACCAATACATCTGGTTGTGGGCAACAGCACCTTAATGACAAAATCCGATCCCCATAAGGAAATGTTTATGTTACAGGAAAAGAATTCCTTCAGACCAGTGTACCCTGTGATAGTGAGCGGAGGCTTCCTGGCATTTGTTTGCTGTCAACAAGACAGACCAAACAGCCTGGAGCATCATGGGAATGCTTGCTTTCACCTTGGGATACTTTAATTCCTCGAGCCTTTGAAGTAGCGATGAGGGCAGGTATCTCCAAAAATACATTTAGATGCAAGAGGCAGTATCATCAAATTCCAGTGCAGTGGTCTCAGTCTTGACCACTCAATTAGAATCCCCAGAGGAGCTTGTGAAAATTCCTGTGTTAAAGGTGCACCCCCAGACCAATTATAGTAGGGTCTCGGGAGCAGGACCCGGGGAGAGTAGTTTCTACAGCTCCCCAGGTGGTTACAATATTCAAGCAATGGAAAGGCCCTATGGGAAAAGCCTGATGTCAGAAATTAGAGACTCCTAGTTAAGTGAATTTAGGTTAATCATTTAACTCTTTGTATCTCATTTTTCATTTCTATTCATTGACAAAAATATACTATCCTAAGTTGTTCCTCTATGGTTAGCATAAGGTAGTATGTGTGAAAATAGAACTTACTAAGGTAAGTTAGTGCTTATATATTTCTTTGGACATGACAGTCCCAGAGTGCAAAAAAATTTTTCAGATCAGCCTATACAGATATTGGACAATAGGTGTATCATGGAAGAAAACAGTAGAAGTGATGTCCCGTAATCCTCAGAAGTAAAGGCAGGAAGAACTATACTATGGAGGCAATAGAGGATGCTTTCTACCAAAGATTACAAAATTGCCACAGTGTCAAGTTCCGGTAGCAATGGGAGATTTTAATGAAGAATTTCTGACAAAATCTCACCAGTTCTCATTTCTTCATTATTCCCCTCTGAACATCATCCACTGACCATATTCTCTGTCTAGACAGCAGGTTGTATTGAAGACAAAAAGATAAGCATTATGATAAGCTTTTTGAGGCATTTAACATTAGATGGCAATGGCACCCCACTCCAGCACTCTTGCCTGGAGAATCCCATAGACGGGGGATCCTGGTGGGCTGCAGTCCATGAGGTCGCACAGAGTCGGACTCGACTGAGTGACTTCACTTTCACTTTTCACTTTCACGCATTGGAGAAGGAAATGGCAACCCACTCCAGTATTCTTGCCTGGAGAGTCCCAGGGCCGGGGGAGCCTGGTGGGCTGCCGTCTATGGGGTCGCACAGAGTCAAGCACGACTGAAGTGACTTAGCAGCAGCAGCAGCAACATTAGATGGTAGGAGACAAATGAGTGAAAAAACTATGAGAATAAAATTTTTTAAGTCACTCAGTCATGTGTGACTCTTTGCAACCCCATGGACTGCAAGCATGCCAGGCTTCCCTGTCCTTCACTATCTCCTGGAATTTGCTCAAACTCATGTTATCAAGTCGGTGATTCCATTCAACCATCTCATCCTCTGTCACCCCCTTCTCCCCCTAACTTCAATCTTTCCCAGCATCAGGGTCTTTCCCAATGAGTCAGCTCTTCATATCAGGTAGCCAAAGTATTGGAGCTTCAGCTTTAGCAACAGTTCTTCCAATGAATGTTCAGGGTGGATTTCCTTTAGGATTGACTGGGTTGATCTCCTTGCTGTCCAAGAGACTCTCAAGAGTCTTCTTTAGCACCACAGATCAGATCAGTCGCTCAGGCATGTCCAGCTCTTTGCAACCTCATGAATCGCAGCACGCCAGGCCTCCCTTTCCATCACCAACTCCCAGAGTTCACTGAGACTCATGTCCATTGAGTCAGTGATGCCATCCAGCTATCTCATCCTCTGTTTTCCCCTTCTCCTCTTGCCCCCAATCCCTCCCAGCATCAGAGTCTTTTCCAGTGAGTCAACTCTTCACATGAGGTGGCCAAAACTGGAGTTTCAGCTTTAGCATCATTCCTTCCAAAGAAATCCCAGGGCTGATCTCTTTCAGAATGGACTGGTTGGATCTCCTAGCAGTCCAAGGGACTTTCAAGAGTCTTCTCCAACACCACAGTTCAAAAGCATCAATTCTTCGGCGCTCAGCCTTCTTCACAGTCCAACTCTAACATCCATACATGACTACAGGAAAAACCATAGCCTTGACTAGACAAGCCTTTGTTGGCAAAGTAATGTCTCTGCTTTTGAATATGCTATCTAGGTTGGTCATAACGTTCCTTCCAAGGAGTAGCATCTTTTAATTTCATGGCTGCAGTCACCATCTGCAGTGATTTTGGAGCCCAGAAAAATAAAGTCTGACACTGTTTCCACTGTTTCCCCATCTATTTCCCATGAAGTGATGGGACCCAATGCCATGATCTTTATTTTCTGAATGTTGAGCTTTAAGCCAACTTTTTCACTTTCACCTTCATCAAGAGGCTTTTTAGTTCCTCTTCACTTTCTGCCATAAGGGTGGTATCATCTGAATATCTGAGGTTATTGATATTTCTCCCAATCTTGATCCCAGCTTGTGTTTCTTCCAGTCCAGCGTTTCTCATGATGTACTCTGCATAGAAGTTAAATAAACAGGGTGACAATATACAGCCTTGACGGACTCCTTTTCCTATTTGGAACCAGTCTGTTGTTCCATGTCCAGTTCTAACTGTTGCTTCCTGACCTGCATACAAATTTCTCAAGAGGCAAATCAGGTGGTCTGGTATTCCCATCTCTTTCAGAATTTTCCACAGTTTATTGTGATCCACACAGTCAAAGGCTTTGACATAGTCAACAAAGCAGAAATAAATCTTTTTCTGGAACTCTCTTGCTTTTTCCATGATCCAGTGGATGTTGGCAATTTGATCTCTGGTTCCTCTGCCTTTTCTAAAACCAGCTTGAACATCAGGAATGTCACAGTTCACATATTGCTGAAGCCTGGCTTGGAGAATTTTGAACATTACTTTACTAGCATGTGAGATGAGTGCAATTGTGCAGTAGTTTGAGCCTTCTTTGGCATTGCCTTTCTTTGGGATTGGAATGAAAACTGACCTTTTCCAGTCCTGTGGCCACTGCTGAGTTTTCCAAATTTGCTGGCATATTGAGTGCATCACTTTCACAGCATCATCTTTCAGGATTTGGAATAGCTCAACTGGAATTCTATCACCTCCACTAGCTTTGTTCATAGTGATGATTTCTAAGGCCCACTTCACATTCCAGGATGTCTGGCTCTAGGTCAGTGATCACACCATCATGATTATCTGGGTCGTGAAGATCTTTTTTGTACAGTTCTTCTGTGTATTCTTGCCATCTCTTCTTAATATCTTCTGCTTCTGTTAGGTCCGTACCATTTCTGTCCTTTATCGAGCCCATCTTTGCATGAAATGTTCCTTTAGTATCTCTGATTTTCTTGAAGAGATCTCTAGTCTTTCCCATTCTGTTGTTTTCCTCTATTTCTTTGCATTGATCGCTGAAGAAGGCTTTCTTATCTTTTCTTGCTATTCTTTGGTACTCTGCATTCAGATGCTTATATCTTTCCTTTTCTTCTCTGCTTTTTGCTTCTCTTCTTTTCACAGCTATTTGTAAGGCCTCCCCAGACAGCCATTTTGCTTTTTTGCATTTCTTTTCCATGGGGATGGTCTTGATCCCTGTCTCCTGTACAATGTCACGAACCTCATTCCATAGTTCATCAGGCACTCTATCTATCAGATCTAGGCCCTTAAATCTATTTCTCACTTCCACTGTCTAATCATAAGGGATTTGATTTAGGTCATACCTGAATGGTCTAGTGGTTTTCCCTACTTTCTTCAATTTAAGTCTGAGTTTGGCTATAAGGAGTTCATGGTCTGAGCCACAGTCAGCTCCTGGTCTTGTTTTTGCTGACTGTATAGAGCTTCTCCATCTTTGGTTGCAAAGAATATAATCAATCTGATTTCGGTGTTGACCATCTGGTGCTGTCCACGTATAGTCTTCTCTTGTGTTGTTGGAAGAGGGTGTTTGCTATGACCAGTGCATTTTCTTGGCAAAACTCTGTTAGTCTTTATCCTGCTTCATTCCGTATTCCAAAGCCAAATTTGCCTGTTACTCCAGGTGTTTCTTGACTTCCTACTTTTGCACTCCAGTCCACTATAATGAAAAGGACATCTGTTTTGGGTGTTAGTTCTAAAAGGTCTTGTAGGTCTTCCTAGAACCGTTCAACTTCAGCTTCCTCAGCATTACTGGTTGGGGCATAGACTTGGATTACTGTGATATTGAGTGGTTTGCCTTGGAAACGAACAGAGATCATTCTGTCATTTTTGAAATTGCATCCAAGTACTGCATTTCGGACTCTTTTGTTGACCATGATGGCTACTCCATTTCTTCTAAGGGATTCCTGCCCGCAGTAGTAGATACAATGGTCATCTGAGTTAAATTCACCCATTCCAGTCCATTTCAGTTCGCTGATTCCTAGAATGTTGACATTCACTCTTACCATCTCCTGTTTGACCACTTCCATTTTGCCTTGATTCATGGACCTGATATTCCATGTCCCAAGAAAATAAAATCTGTCACTGTTTCCATTTTTTCCCCATTTATTGCCATGAATTGATGGGACTGATATCATGGTCTTGGTTTTTTCAGTGTTGTGTTAAAAGTTTGTACAAATATGGTGGCATCTGTCCTCTCTCAGATAGTAGACAAAGCAATGGAGAAAATGAGTCTGTAATATAAGAATAATGGGAATATTCAGAAAAGGTGACCATGCCATTTGGGATTTCATAATATATAAGGAAGAGAGTGCCATACGTACTCAAGTAGAAAACATAGGAAAGGCAATTCCAAAGAATTAAGGAAAGACATGAATTATCCTTCAATGGAAACATCAAATTTTGTGAATTCCCTGGTTGCCTAGTGGTTCAGTTCAGTTCAGTTGCTCATTTGTGTGCAACTCTTTGCAACCCCGTGGACTGCAGCACACCAGGATTCCCTGTCCATCACCAACTCCCTGAGATTGCTCAAACTCGTTTCCTTCAAATGGGAGATGCCATTCAACCATCTCATCTTCTGTTGTCCCCTTCTCCTACTGCCTTCAGTCTTTCCCAGCATCAGGGTCTTTTCCAGTGAGTCAGCTCTTCACATCAGGTAGCCAAAATATTGGAGCTTCAGCTTTAGTCCTTCCAAAGAATATTCAGGACTGGTTTGATCTCCTTGCAGTCCAAGGGACTCTCAAGCGTCTTCTCCAACACCACAGTTCAAAAGCATCAATTGTTTGGCATTTAGCTTTTTTTTTTTTCTATATTACCAATATTTCTTTTTTTTTTTAAACTTTACAATATTGTATTAGTTTTGCCAAATATCGAAATGAATCTGCCACAGGTATACCTGTGTTCCCCATCCTGAACCCTCCTCCCTCCTCCCTCCCCATACCCTCCCTCTTGGTCGTCCCAGTGCACCAGCATTTAGCTTTCTTTATAGTCCAACTCTCACATCCACACATGACTACTGGAAAAATCATAGCCTTGACTAGACAGACTCTTGTCAGCAAAGTAATATCTGTACTTTTTAATATGCTGTCTAGGTTGGTCATAGCTTTCCTTCCAATGAGCAAGTGTCTTTTAATTTCATGGCTGCAGTCACCATCTCCAGTGATTTTGGAGCCCAAGAAAATAGTCTGTCACTGTTTCCATTGTTTCCCCATCTATTTGCCATGAAGTGATGGGACCAGATGCCATGATCTTATTTTTTTGAATGTTGAATTTTAAGCCAGTTTTTTCACTTTCATCAAGAGGCTCTTTAGTTCCTCTTCGCTTTCTGCCATAGGGTGGTGTCATCTGCATATCTGAGGTTATTGATATCTCCCCCAGTGATCTTGATTCCAACTTGTGCTTCATCCAGCCTGGCATTTCACATGATCTTCCATGTCCAGTTCTTGACCTGCATACAAGTTTCACAGGAAACAGATAAGGTGATCTGGTATTCCCATCTCTTTAACAATTTTCCACAGTTTGTTGTGATACACACAGTCAAAGGCTTTGGAGTAGTCAATGAAGCAGCAGTAGATGTTTTTTCTGGAATTCTCTTGCTTTTTCTATAACCTAGTGGATGTTGGCAATTTGAGCTCTGGTCCCTCTGCCTTTTCTAAATCCAGCTTGTACATCTGGAAGTTCACCGTTCATGTACCGTTGAAGCCTAGCTTGGAGGATTTTGAGCATGATCTTGCTAGCATGTGAAATTAGTGCAATTGTGTGGTAATTTGAACATTTTTTGGCATTGCCTTTCTTTGGGATTGGAATGAAAATTAATCTTTTCCAGTCCTGTGGCCATTGCTGAGTTTTTCAAATATGCTGGGATAATGAATGCAGCACTTTAATAGCATCATCTTTTAAGATTTGAATTAGTTCAACTAGAATTCCATCACCTCTACTAGCTTTGTTCATAGTGATGCTTCTTAATGCCCATTTGACTTCATAATTCAGGACGTCTGGCTCTAGGTGAGTAATCACACCATCATGGTTATCCACGTCATTAAGATCCTTTTTGTGTAGTTCTTCTTTTATTCTTGTTAACTCTTCTTAATATCTTCTGCTTCTGTTCTCTTAATATCTACTGCTTCACTGCTAAGGTCCAGGTTCAATCCCTGGTCAGGGAACTGAGATGCCATAAGCTGCTAGTGTGGCAAAAAAAAATTTTGTGTGTTTCAAGTCTTTGACTGTGTGGATCACAACAAACTGTGAAAAATTCTTAAAGAGATGGGAATACCAGGTAACCTTACCTGCCTCCTGCGAAACCTGTATGCAGGTCAAGAAGCAACAGTTAGAGCCAGACATGGAACAATAGACTGGTTCCAAATTGGGAAAGGAGTACATCAAGGCTATATATGGACACCCTGTTTATTTAACCTATATGCAGAGTACATCATTCAAATAGTAATGAATGAGTAATGAATAGTACATTTGAGAAGACATTTCTCAACTTTTCCATGTCTGTCTGTCTGTGAAGTGGGTATTATAATGGTAAGACTGCATATCTACAAGTACCCCCATACATAGTAAGAATTCTATTAATGTTAATTATTATAATCATCTAAAAGTAATAATGAATCCTGCTAAGGACTCTGGGGAGTGCAGGTTTGCTTCCTTGAAGGAAGGAAGGAATATATTCCAAATAACAATAAAAAGAATATCAACAAAGTCTATAAGAATATGTATGTATATGTGTTTGAATTAAATACATTAAAGTATAGATAGGAACATTGCTGGTGAAAATCATGTAACATTAATAGAAAAAAAGGAGAATGACTAAGTTTAAATGTTTTTTGTGTCAATGACAAATTTCATCAAACTGGAAGGCATTAATTAATCACTGTTAAGAAGGAAGCTCCAGATAAGGAGAAGACTGGTAGGGAGCATCAGGTTGGTTAAATAGTTCAGGGCTGTAAACCCAGGACAATTAGAAGAAAGAGAGAGAAAAAGAGGTGGGGGATACGGGAGAAGGGAAGGGGAGGAGAGGAGGAAGAGGCAGAAAGCCAGGGGGAGGACAAGGGAGATAAGGAAGGATATATATGTGTGTGTGTGAATTATCTGGCTTAATAGTATTTCATGTAAAAACTACCAGTGCTTAAGCTTAGTAGGTTTTCAATAACTTTATGTGAAACTGATTGAAGGCATAAGGCTTATAATTAACCACAGACATATGAGCCAATGGTGTAATGTGATTTCCAGAATGCCGAGGCAGATCTGAACTAAATTGATCTGTCTGTTTTGAGGGAGACAGCAATCCCACCTGCATCTTGCTATTGGTATGAAGTCAAGATTCTGAGCCAGTTCTGGATAAAAATTCTAATAGGAATATCAACAAAGTTCACCACTGGGCTGAGAATGGTTAGGTCTCTAGAAAATCATGATTTAAGAAAAAGTTGAAGGAACTAAGACTGCCCTGAGAGCTATCTTCAAATATTGGAGGGATCCTGCCCATGGGAGAGGGATAAATTTACTCAGTTTTGCTGAGGGGGTCAGAAGAATGAACAGAGGAAACTCAGATTAAGCCCTCAGATTAAGGAAGGACCGTGTGACCTAAATAACTGTCAGTGGAATGGGCAGTCTCAAAATACAGAGGAGAATTTTCTGTCATTGGCAAGGGATTTAGAGGCTGGATGATCATTTGTTGTAGATTTTTGCTTCATCGAAAATCATGATCTGTAATGTCACATCAGACTCCCAAGGTTTTATTTTTTTCACTTGAAGTGCTGAATTAGAATTTTATTAAACAATGATGTCAGTTTCTATATGAGCTATTTTAACACTGTCTTCATTTCTGTAAGTGATATATAAACAATTGTCAGTATAATGATAAGTTCAGTCAGTTCAGTTCAGTCGCTCATTCATGTCCAGTTCTTTGTGACCCCATGGACTACAGCATGCCAGGCTTCCTTGTCCATCACCAGCTCCCAGAGGTTGCTCAACCTCATGTCCATCGAGTGGGTGATGCCATCCAACCATCTCATCCTCTGTCTTCCTCCTCTTCTTCTGTCTTCAATCTTTCCCAGCATCAGGGTCTTTTCCAGTAAGCCAGTTCTTAGCATCAGGTAGCCAAAGTATTGGAGCTTCAGCTTTAGCTTTAGTCCTTCCAATGAATATTCAGGACTGATTTCCCTTAGGATGGACTGGTTTGATCTCCTTGCAGTCCAAGGGACTCTCAACACCAACACTCTCAACACTTCTTCTCCAACACCACAATTCAAAATCATCAATTCTTTGGTGCTCAGCTTTCTTTATGGTCCAGCTCTCACATCCATACATGACTACTGGGAAAACCATAGCCTTGACTAGATGGACCTTTGTTGGCAAAGTAATGTCTGCTTTTTAATATGCTGTCTAGGTTGGTCATAGCTTTCTTTCCAAGGAGCAAGCATCTTTTAATTTCATGGCTGCAGTCACCATCTCTAGTGATTTTGGAGCTCAAGAAAATAAATTCTGTCACTGTTTCCATTGTTTCCCCATCTTTTTGCCATGAAGTGATGGGACTGGATGCCATGATCTTAGTTTTTGAATATTGAGTTTTCACTCTCCTCTTTCACTTTCATCAAGAGGTTCTTTAGTTCCTCTTTACTTTCTGCCATAAGGGTTGTGTCATCTGCATATCTGAGGTTATTGATATTTCTCCTGTTAATCTTGACTCCAGCTTGTGCTTCATCCAGCCTGGCAGTTTGCATGATGTACTCTGCATATAAGTTAAATAAGCAGAATGACAATATACAGCTTTGACGTACTCCTTTCCCAATTTGGAACCAGTCTGCTGTTCTATGTCCAGTTCTAACTGTTGCTTCTTGACCTGCATACAGGTTTTGCAGGAAGCAGGTAAAGTGATCTGGTATTCCCATCTCTTTAAGAATTTTCCACATTTTGTTGTGATCCACATGGTCTTTGTATAAGAGTTTGTATAAGTTACAAAGTTACAATCTGATTATTCAAACAACATCCAATATCATGAAATTTAAGTAAAAAGAATTTGGAAAGTGTCTGAGGATTGTAATGTGACTTGAACTATGATAGTATGTGTTATTGCCACATACCAACTTAAGATATGAATTATTTTAAACTTTGAACAGTTGTTAAAGAATGTATGCATAGCTCCTTCTTATATTGTTCCAATTTCAGTTCTTAAAGATCCGAATTTCATTAAACAGTATTATAATTGGAGGAAAGATGATCTAAGACATACTAAAGAATGGAGTTTAAGGTAAGTAATTTTAAGTGTCTAGAATATTTTACTGTGCACCTGAAATATCTATTATTCACTTTCTACTAACTAAACTATTAGAAGAAGCCCATTGAATTTCTTTAAAACCTGAACAAAACTAAGTATCATTTTGTTCTTTCATATGAACCCAGATGGGAAATATCTTTGCTATCTACTGGCTTCCAAAGATAGAGACAGGACCTGAGCCACCGTGAAGGGATCTCACAATACTTTTCCTGTTAATTTTCTTGTTTCCATCCTCGTTGTTGTTCAGTCACCAAGTCATGTCCAACTCTTTGTGACTCCATGGACTGCGGCACACCATGCTCCTCTGTCTGCCATTATCTCCCAGAGTTTACACAAATTCATGTCCACTGAATCAGTGATGCCATCTAACCATCTCATCCTCTGCCACCCGCTTCTCCTTTTGCCTTCAGTCTTTCCCAGCATCAGGATCTTTTCCAGTGAGTCAGTTCTTCTCATCAAGCGGCCAAAGTATTGAAGTTTCAGCTTCAGCATCAGTCCTTCCAATGAATATTCAGGGTTGATTTCCTTTAGAATTGATTGGTTTGGTCTCCTTGCAGTCCAAGGGACTCTGAAGACTTCTCCAACATCACAATTCAAAAACATTAATTCTTTAGTGCTCAGCCTTCTTTATGGTCCAACTCTCTCATCTGTATAGATCACCAGTTAGCATTTCATCTTTCTCATAGCTTCAAATACCTTTTCTTCTTTCACAGAAGGATTATTCACTCAGGAACCAAGTATATTAAATTAATGAGGAAGTATGTAATTAAATACAATGTTAAATTGTGACAGTATCTTTTGGAATTACTTTTAGACCACATTAAGGAAGGGACCTTAATCTCAGCTTTGGTCTTGTGACTTCCAAAGGCAGGTTTTTTGCTTCATCATGTTAGAGCACAGATTCCATCTCCATTCTGTGGTACTGGCTGTGTTGCAGTGATCATTTATTCTGATGTGTTTATTTCAAAGCATGCGGTGAATGTGCTACCACAAAGCTAGGGGAATTACAGTTCCTATTTTTTGTATTTATTTCATTTTTTAGCTCCTTGTTAGCACTGTGACCTCTTTACTAGGTGAAAATACAGGATTAATAAAAATAGTGTGCTTATTATTAATTTGTGTAGAAACCAAGGCTCTTAAAATAGACTTTCCTGTCCTTTAATATCATAGTTCAGATCGAGTTTTTCAGTTGGAGACTTTTTTTCAGATAATTTCTGCATCAGCCTTCCTTCGAGCCAAAATGGAGAAAAGCTTTTGCATTAGATGGATACTTTTCCGCTTTCAGAGTAAATTGCAAGCATTAGAAAAGTTTTTACAGAGCAGAAGTTGAAGAAGTATGAGCATGGTTTTTGTGTTTTTTTCTGGAAGGCATGTTTCAAGTTTCGCTTAAAGAAACCTACGTAGAATATAAGGTTAATTTTGCTTTGACATGACTTCCTTCTCAATTTCCTCTGACAGAACTACCTTGTTTTATTTGTTTGATTATTGATTCATTATGTAAGGCCAGTCCCAGAGAACTCAAAATGTAGAAGGAGTAGGACAATGTCATTTTCACCTTATCCACCCACTTCTCCCATATGGCTGAAATAATTGTGAGCTGTTGGAGTGCTAGAACATTTTCCAAAATACATTATTTTGAAGTTATAGGTCAGATTATCATGTGCATGGTAACCCTGTCAGAATAAAACTCTCACACCTTATGCCATCTGGTGGTTGATGAGAATATATTTAGATCAGATGATAACAAAACATTGATTTAAACAATATTTAAAGTGTTTAAAAGATATATTTATCTACATAATTTTATTGCATGCAAAAATATAAAGTATGGTAGAATCCATTTTTTAAAATAATTAATAAAAATCTTGTTTATCAAAATATATAAGGTATAATAAAGTAGTCAATTCACGAAATTCAAGTAAAATTTTTGGGAATTTATGCAAGTGAGTAGTTGGTCTATGTGTACATGGAATATAATACTTTATGCATCTCTATGGTTTTAATATTTGAAAATGCTTTCCTCACAAGGAAATTTCCCCTTTGAAAAAACCCAGAAAATGCAAATTGAGAGTCTTTCATCTACACAGTTCAGGAAAAAGACTTATCCCTTCTGCCTCGTGGCCCTCTCCCTACTGTCTTCCCATCCCCCCATCAATCAAGACTGATTCATAAGCTACCCTAAATTTTTTTTTTTTCTTCCGTATTGTTTGGGAACATAGGATCTTTTCACCACTTTGTGCTTTCTGCCTGGGATATCTTTCCCAGCAGGGTCTCAAGTTAGGATTTGGTTTGAGTTAAAAGGTGGGACGTGAGGCACTTAAATGCAGGGACATGGGAGCCAGACTTTTTGCATCTGAATCCTGGCTCTGCCAGTTACCAATTCTGTGACCTCGGGCATGTTATCTGACTGCTTTGTCCCTCAGTTTCCTTATCTATTAAATGGCAGTAATAACTCTACCCACCTCCCAAGGAGATTGTGAGGATTAAATATACTGATACGTGCATGTAAAACGCTTCAGACGGTATCTGGTACATGTAAAGTACGCCCCACTTGCGGTTCACTGTTATTCATCTTTTCCTTGCTGTGGCCCTAGATCAACTGTCACATGCAAACTCTTTCTTTCTGGGCAGCATGGGGTAAGGGGGTGGGCTATAGTGTCAGACAGATCTTGGGCAAATTCTTACCCTCTCTGAGCTTATCTCCTTATCTGTTATATGAGATATTACCTACTTTGCAAAGTGGTTTTGCATTTGATCTCTTGAATGAGATCGTATATATAAAAACCACATAGTGTTAGTATATGGACCTTCAGTAAATATTAGTTCCCAAGGAGAGGGGCTGACAAAAGCCCATGTTCCCCAACTTTTTAGAGAATAAAAATAGAAACATGTAAAATTGTTGAAATTTTCTTAGTTTAGAAACAAAAAATCAATACCTGTCAAGGCCACATGTATTTCAATCCCACTCTACCCATGGTTCTTTTCCCTTCTCTGTCCTGTTATCTCTTCAGCCTGGCAAAGTACCCCACAAGGATGGCATGAAGATCCAACTCAAGTGTGTTTTGTGGAACGGTCCCTGCTTCAGGCTCCCATGTCCCCCCATCCTGTCCTTCTGCAGCGCTCTGTCCCTGTCTCTTTCAGTGCCTGTGGTAGGGAAATTCATCTGTTCATGCAGAATGATCGGGGCAGGAC
This sequence comes from Bos mutus, assembly GCF_027580195.1. Lineage (NCBI taxonomy): Eukaryota > Metazoa > Chordata > Mammalia > Artiodactyla > Bovidae > Bos > Bos mutus. Next base: position 79,094,336 of record NC_091619.1, on the reverse strand, counting down.
TGTTTTTGTAGCTTTGTATTCTCTGCACTTAGCCTGGTACCTGGCAACTAGTAGGCACTTGATTCGTGTAAGTTGAATGATACATACGTACCCTGTTTTCCCACTTAATAAAAGGATTAAATGTGAAGGCAGTTAATTTTAGGAAAAGTAAAATGTTGGGGCCCATTCTAATGTACTGATTATGATTATATTTGGGGTATTCTAAGGGTATAGTCATAGAGCAGTGATTGAAAACTGGAAATATAAATGACTGTCATGAATATTTTATGCAAATTCTTAAGTTTTACACATGTTTTTAGTTAGTATTAATAGGAACTCACTGTCATTATAAACAAGCTCATAAATATTCATGAACCAATCATTTGGTTTGGTGTTCATTTCTAAGGTCTTTTTTCTTTCTTGCCGGACTTTTGGCTATTCATGAAAAGGCTTTATATCTACCAAGACATGGGAAAGAATATGAACCTAGAATCTAATCAGTAGTTCATATTTATTTTCTCTAGAGAAAAGGAAAGCTACAAACTAGGAAAGCAGTGCAAGCTTTTCTTTTGACTATCCTTACTTAAGCACATGTAACATGACTTTTACATCATACTCTATACCTAGTGATTGCTTATCTGGTCATGGAAGGAACTATGGCAGTCATCTAAGCTTTGTCAGCCAGCAAGTTATCTAATAAAAGTTAGCAATTCTGGAGAAGTTTTACATTCGTGTGACTTTGGGAAAGAATATTGCCCTTGTCCATACCTTGAAGTACAAAGGAAACCAAAACTAACATGATACACCTACTGTATGCCATGCATTCTCTCTGCATTTCCTGATGGCACTGGCCACACTGTGGGGCGGACAGTTACACCTCCAAGCATAAGCACACGCCTGTAAGTGTAACCCACAAGAATATCCATCAGCCACCTTCAAAGCCACAGCAAATCAACCTACACTCAAAGTCAGACCACTTCCCTTGTCATACAGACACAGCCTCATGACAAGGTTCCTAGCTTCCCTCTTCAACTGGATTGTCACTCCTGGGTTTCTAGACAGGATTGTGGAGGAAATGTAGAGGTAGCTGTGAAATTAAAAGACGCTTACCCCTTGGAAGGAAAGTTATGACCAACCTAGATAGCATATTCAAAAGCAGAGACATTACTTTGCCAACAAAGGTCCATCCAGTCAAGGCTGTGGTTTTTCCAGTGGTCATGTATGGATGTGAGAGTTGGACTGTGAAGAAAGCAGAGAGCCGAAGAATTGATGCTTTTGAACTGTGGTGTTGAGAAGACTCTTGAGAGTCCCTTGGACTGCAAGGAGATCCAACCAGTCCATCCTGAAGGAGATCAGTCCTGGGTGTTCATTGGAAGGACTGATGCTAAAGCTGAAACTCCAATACTTTGGCCACCTCAGGAAAAGACTCTGATGCTGGGAGGGATTGGGGGCAGGAGGAGAAGGGGACAACAGAGGATGAGATGGCTGGATGGCATCACTGACTTGATGGACATGAGTTTGGGTGAACTCCTGGAGTTGGTGATGGACAGGGAGGCCTGGCGTGCTGCGATTCATGGGGTCGCAAAGAGTCGGACACGACTGAGCAACTGAACTGAACTCAACTGAACTGAATGAAAAAATGAGGCACAAAGAGATTAACCAACTTGCCCAAAGTTATTGATAAACACATACTGTTTTTGAAAACTGAAACTTTATTTCCCATCTGCCTATGAAGATGTGCTTATTAAAAGCTTAAAATTTTTCAGGTACATGTAAAAATACTACCTACCCAATTACTAACACAAGTCAAGTCTGCTATTGTGGAAAAGTTTTGTGGTTTTGGATCGATTTTAATCCTATTATTAAACAGTGTTAGTTCCTTTTTTCTTCTGTATAAAATGGGTTGTGCATGTGTACTCAGTCATGTCCGACTCTTTGTGACCCCCTGGACTGTAGTCCATCAGGCTCCTCTATCCATGAAGTTTTCCAAGCAAGAATACTGGAGTGAGTTGCCATTTCCTACTCCAGGGGATCTTTCCAACCTAGGGATCGAACCTGCATCCCCTGCATTGCAGGAGGATTCCTTACCTCTGAGCCACCAGGGAAGCCCTTTAGTAAAAATGGATTGTTGTTTCTGTTGTTCAGTTGCTGAGTCGTGTCCAACTCCTTGCAACCCGGTGGACTGCAGCACACCAGGCTTCCCAGCTATTCACCGTCCCCTGGAGTTTGCTCAAACTCATGTCCATTGTCAGTGATGCCATCCGGCCATCTCATCCTCTGTCACTTCCTTCTCATCCTGCTTCAGTATTTCCCAGCATCAGGGTCTTTTCCAATGAGTCAGCTCTTTGCATCACATGGCCAAAGTACTGGAGTTTCAGCTTCAGCATCAATCCTTCCAATGAATATTCAGAGTTGATTTCCTTTAGGATTGATTAGTTTGATCTCCTTGCAGTCCAAGAGACTCTCAAGAGTTTTGTCCTGCACCACAATTCAGACATCAATTCTTTGACACTCAGCCTTCTTTATGGTCCAGCTCTCACATGCATATACGACTATTGGAAAAAACATAGGTTTGACTATACGGACCTATGTTGGCAAAATAATGTCTCTGCTTTTTAATATGCTCTCTAGGTTTGCCATAGCTTTCCTTCCAAGGAGGAAGCATATTTTAAAATGGATTGTCATGTGTTATATCAAAATACCAATATAAAACTTTCTTATATTTGTAAAATATACTCTTAGTTGTACTGTATTTTAAATAAAGGGGTTAATATTCATTGTTTCTAAGTTCCTTTAGTGTCTGATTTTTTGACTGTGTGTTTTAACTCACAAAAATATGTGATCATCCTTTAATGTAACTGTTTGATTCCAGTTTCTCCAGTTATATAGAAAGTATCTATTCTGGATACGTTAACTTAATGTATGCTTGTGTTATCCTTTCAGGATTATTGAAGTTAAACATTGTTTTTGTAGGTTTACATAATTACATATTTAAGGCATTTTTAAGCAGGAATTACTTTTTTATTCCCCAAAGATTAAACCTTGAGTGCCATCTTGTGGTTAAGAGAGAAATGGCATTAGAATGAGTATTTCAAATGTCCTTTTTAAAATAAAGACATGGAAAAAATTAGAGGAGAAAAATTCTTTTAAAAAATAATTTTACTTAGTGTCTACTTAGATATTTTTAGAGACTGGAAGCTCAGTACTTCAGGAACATTCAAGTAGCTCTAACCTTCCTTATTTCAAGCTTAAATCTAATATCTTGTGATATTCAGCTATTCCAAATTTCTTTCATTCATTTAACAGACTTTTCTTGAACACCTATTATGCACTTTTACATATGTCTGCAAAGCCATCCAGAAAATGAGAAATTGCCTCCATATTATAAAGAAGATTTTAACAGAAAAAAAGAAAAAAAAATGAATTCGCTAAGGTTACACACTCAGTGAACGACAGAGCCGAAATTCAAATCCAGGCCTACCTACCAGATGCTACAAGGCATGCCTTATTTGATGAGATTGAGCATCAGCTCAGACACTAAGCACCTTGGCTTTTGATGTGGGTAGAAAGCATGATTCAGGGGAGACTGCTGTGGCAGAAGGGGCTTCTAGGTGGCCCTAGTGGTAAAGAACCTGCCTGCCAAGTAAGGAAACGTAAGAGATGTTTGATATGTTTACTGTTCATTAAACAATGAATATTAACTCCTTTATTTAAAATACAGTACAACTAAGAGTAAATTTTACAAATATAAGGAAGTTTTATATTGGTATTTTGATATAACACATGAAAATCCATTTTAAAATATGCTTCCTCCTTGGAAGGAAAGCTATGGCAAACCTAGAGAGCATATTAAAAAGCAGAGACATCATTTTGCCAACATAGGTCCATATAGTCAAACCTATGGTTTTTCCAATAGTTGTATATGGATATGAGAGCTGGACCATAAAGAAGGCTGAGTGCCAAAGAGATGTTCGATCCCTGGGTCAGAAAGATGCCCTGGAGGAGGGCATGGCAACCCACTCCAGTATTCTTGCCTGGAGAATCCCATGGACAGAGGAGCCTGGCAGGCTACAGTCCATGGGATCACAAAGAGTCAGACATGACTGAAGAGATTTAGCAGGCACGCACGTTGTGGCAGATGAGAAAGTACTGCTACTGTCCTTCAAGCAACACAGGTAAGGCTCCTCTGTTTTGTGGACTTGCCCTTTAAGTCTCAGAAATAGTCATAATGTCTTTCTCTTTCCTCCTCTTAAGTTTTCTCTTTTTCACAATAAACACACCCAGTTCTCTCAGCTGTTTTTTTTTTAATGAAATTTTTTACTCTTTATTGTTTCTCTCTTATGGATATGATTCATTAGTTTTTCTCTCAGAAAGTTGCCCCCAGATTTTACTGTGGATCTTTGGCTGCAGCACAGAATCTGATGGATCTTCCTGTATTATAGACAGTGTCAGGGCTTAAGGCTGCTTCCTTTTCCATCTTTCTTCAGAAAGAGGGCTTTCAATTCAGAAACATCCTAGGCTACCTCCCACCTCCTGCCAAAAAGGGAATCATTTCTTTGGTTCTGCTCCCACATATAACACTTCTGAGAGAGTGATCTCTCTTTTTCTTTTTCTCTCTTTCCCTGTTGCCATTGCCTACCCCTACAACAACCTACCCCACTCCCCAAGGCCACAGAAATGTGTTGCATGAATTTGCTTATGCCTTGGTCTGAGCAAGGTAAGACTGAAGACAGCTGTGGTTCCCTAAAGGCTTATTAGTGTATATTTTACCTGACGGGAAGGATAAAAAGGAGGCCAAGAAGTTTCTTAGAGCTTGTTACTGAAAGTCAGGTTACTAGATGGAAGGATGTAATAAGTTTTATGACACTTGTTTGTACGTAGAGCAACTTCTCAAGAATGTGTAACAGTTTACAGAGCCACCAAAATGATACAAGAATTTAATAAGAACAAGCATTAGATTTTTTTGTTTTGTTATTTTTAACCTAATAAATTATTGCACCTTCCCTTATAGTCATTTTAATTGCATTTTTAATTTTAAAATTGTGACAAGATTTTTTTTATAATTTATATTTTCAGTTAGATAAAGGCAAATGTTTAAATGAAAGAGGAAATATTAATATTATATAGTTTTTGAGGACAAAGATTTACCACTGGGGGAGAAAAGGTATAAATCAAGTTATACTGTTCTCTAACTGAAGTCATGTTTGCTTTGAGGAAAATAAGATTATAATGATTTTGTTTGTTTTGGAATTCATACAAGACTTACAGAGCTAGAAATGGTGTGCATTCCTACTAGTTAGAGTGGCTAGAACTCTTAATTCAAAGGACATTGGATGGAAGCTTCAGAAAGGTCATACATTAGGAATGGGGCTATAAAGATAAAAAAAGATAGGGCTAAGTCATGTCCGACTCTTGCGATCCCATGCACTGTAGCCTGCCAGGCTCCTCTGTCCATGGGATTCTCCAGGCAAGAATACTGGAGTGGGTTGCCATTTCCTTCTCTAGGGGAACTTCCTGATCCAGAAATTGAACCCAGGTCTCCCACATAGCAGGCAGATGCTTTACCGACTGAGCTTGTCTCTAAGTAAAGGCTATTCTGGACCCCTGTGGACGCCTAAACACAAACCTTGAAGTACTAAACTGATTTGTAATATACTGAGCTTCAGGCCGCAGCAATGGACAACTATATATAAAGGAAAATAACAAAATTCAGCACGCGGCAACATAAAATTTACATTGTCCATCATCCCATCAAAAATGATCAGTTGTACAAAAAAGCAGGAAAATATAATTCATAGCCAAAAGAAAATCTATCAGTATAAATAGATCCATAACTGATAGAGATAATAGAATTAGTAAGTGTGAACCTTAATGCAGCTTTTATACATCTTATGAAATATACTCAAGGATCTGAAGAAAATCATGAATATAAGGAGAAGTAATGGAAGATATACAAAAGACTAAGGGAACATCCAGAGATAAAACAAATATAAAATACTTTAAATACAAACTATATGGAAAGAAGCAAATTAAATACTGAAGAAAAAATGACTAATGAACTTGAAATGTAGCAATAAACACTCTTGAACGTAAGCATAGTGAGAAAAAAAGATTTGAAGTCCCAATGCTCTGTGGGATATTATTAAGTGGTGTAAGATACATGTAATTGGTGTATCCCAAAAAAACTGACAGAAAAAATATGCAAAGAAATAATTATGGCAGAAAATTTTCCAAATTTGATGAAAGATACAAACTCAGAGACGAAGAAGCTCAACAAATCCCAAGAAGCAGAAGAATAAAGAAACCATTCCAAGACATATAAAAATAAGATTTTTGTATGTGATAGAGGAAAATCTTAAAAGCAATGAAGGTTAAACACACATACACACTGCATATAGAGGAACAAAGATAAGAACAACCAATAACTTCTTCTTAGAAAACTTGCAAGCCAAAAGATAATGAATGCCAGTTTTAAAGTGTTAAAAAGAAATTGTTAACCTAGAGTTTCATCAGTTCAGTTCAGTTGCTCAAGTCATGTCTGACTCTTTCCGATTCCATGGACTGTAGCATGCCAGGCCTCCCTGTCCATCACCAGCTCCATCACTGTCCATTAACCTAGAGTTTCATCAGCTCAGTTCAGTTGCTCAATTCAGTTCAGTTTCCATGTCTGACTCTTTCTGACCCCATGGACTGCAGCACGCCAGGCCTCCCTGTCCATCACCAGCTCCCAGAGTTTACTCAAACTCATGTCCATTGAGTCGGTGATGCCATCCCACTATCTCATCCTCTGTCGTCCCCTTGTCCTCCCGCCTTCAATCTTTCCCAGCATCAGGTCTTTTCAAATGAGTCAGCTCTTTCAAGGATTGCTGGGAACCAGCGGAAGCTAGGAAGAGGCAAAGAAGGATTCTTCCCTGAAGCCTTTGGGGGAAGCCTGGTCCTGCCAACACCTTGTTTGTAGACTTTAGTCTCCAAAACCAAGAGAAATTAAATGTCTGTTATTTTAGGTCACCATGTTTGTAGTAGTTTATTATGGCTGCTCTAAGAAATTAACATACCTTTGTTATACCAAATGATGTCTTTATTATTCTTAAAATATTACTCTAACACCATATTTGTTTACTTTTCTAGATACTTTTCCATGGCATAACACATACAGAGTAATTTCAGTTTACCACTGCATTAGTCAATACTCAGAATGGCACCATAGTCAAAACTCATTGCTCTGCTCCTTGGGTTCATCGGATTTGTTGGCCTTATTTTTTTCAAAAGTAATGTACACTTCCCAAACTTCATAGAAATTAGACAATTTTTTTCTTCTTCTTTTAACTAAGTACAGATGTTTTTCATAGGCTTTTTTAACCTAAGTTTCAAGAATAGGTCACTCAAACCTTATACATAGTCTTCCAGAAAACAGAGTGGGGAAAAAAACTCACCAACTTATTCAACACATTGACATCAAAAGTTAACAGTTATTTTTTAAATGTTATTTTTCTAGAAATTGTGTTTGGCCTTTCCATTTATATTCATAAGTGACAGCTTCTTCTTTTTGTTATTCTAGGTATATTGCTGCCATATCTCGGGTTGCTAGAGAAAATATAAAGCCTCAGAAAGCCAATTATCAAACTGGAAGAAGTTATGTCTGCATACCTCCAAGTAAACTGAATTTGATCTATTTGTTTTACTTTGTTTTTAGGACTAAGATACTAGTCGTATTAATGCATTTAAATTTTTGTTTAATTCAAATAAGTTGAAATATGTGAGGTCTAATCTTTTGTTCTCCTTTTGAAGTTGCTTTATTCACTCTTTCTGACTAACACAATAAATTCAGTAAACTACTTACATAAGAATTGGAACTTTGAAAAAAAAAATGGATTAGTTTTACTCTCAAGCTTTTGTAGCCTTTAATAGGTGAATACACAATTTGAAAATCCAAGGCTAAATTTCAAAATGTATAAAAGTAGCAAAAATAAGTAAAACACTAAACTGACTCCTAGAGCTCATTTTAGATTTAGAGATAACTGCAATATGGCTAAAAAGAAAGGAATAAGTTAGTTGAAATGTTTTGGGTATTTTTTTTTTTTTTAAGAATTAAAGTTTTTTCAAAGAAACATTTGGAGCAGATTGGGGGCAGGTCTTAAGCAAGAAGAGAGAGCTCGTAATTTATCATGGAAATCAGCTACTGTAGAAGGAAAAGCAAAATGTTTGGGGTCAGAGAATTTGGGTGGAGCCAGCAGGTCTGTGTAATTTAGGACAGCCTCTTAACCTCTGAGCTTCAGTTTCTTCATCCTCAGCTAGTGCTGGGTACATGGAAAATGTCCAATATGTATTTGTTTCCAAAATCCTTCCCTACCTCACAGGATTCCTTCCGTACCTCACAGGATTCTTGTGAATAAATGACTCCACATAGGTAAAAATTCTTTGTGAACTGGAAAGTCTTATGAACTATTAGTTACTGCTTTTGCTGTTGCCTGTCCTTGAAACACAACCACATCTAATTCCCAGGCACAGGCAGTAACCTTCAATCAGTGATTCTTCAAGGTCCTACTCCCCTGTCTCTAACTTTCTGTTCCCAGGCTCCATATCTATCTGGTTAAGTTGATGATGACAATAATTTCTGTTCATGCTTTGTCAAACTGCTTTCTACAGCTCAAATCTGCTTATGTTTTTAGCATATCTAAAACCTCTTGTTTATCATTTCCTTCAGGAGAAAATGTCTACCCTTTGATAAGGCAAAGTCCTTAATACTCTAATATTTGTCTGCCTTTCCAGCGATATCATTTATTGATGTTTTACTAATACCATAAACACCACACTGACTTAATAGGTCATGGTTATTTATTCCTGTCTTCATTTCAAAAAAATTTGAGAGGTGCACCGTTTTCTTATACCCACCCCCCCAAAGACCATTGCTTCCTTTTCCTTCCTTTCTAGTACCTAATCCTTTGAGATTCAACTCAGGTTTCTCTAAGAAACTTTCCCTGTGGGCTCTCATAGCATTTCTATCATGCCTTATCATGCTCTGTTAGTTTTCTATTGCTATGTAACAAATTACCACACTTACTGGCTTAAAACAACACATATTTTTATTTCAATTTCTGTGTGCTCAAAGACAAGGCACAGTGTAGCAGGACCCTCTGGTTGGGATCTCATTAGACTGTGATCCAGGTATCAGCTGGGCTGCATTCTCATCTGGAGGCTCGAGTGGGGAATCTGCTTGTTGTAAGCTCACTGAGGTGAATACACAGAACTGTTGACAGAATTCACTCCCTTTTGTCTTTACTACTGAAGATTTTCTTGCTGGCTGTATGCTGGAGGCTTTCCTATGTTTTTAAGGCTGCCTGCAGTTCATTGCCATGTGGGCTTTCCTAACACAGCCTCCTGCTTCATCCACCCAACAAGGAGAGTCTCTAGAACAAGTCCCATAGCAAGGTAGAATCTTATGTAATGTGACATGATCATGGAGATGAGATTCCATTGCCTTTGGCATATTTCATTGATTAGAAGCAAGTAGCAAATCCTACCCACGCTCAAAAGGGAGGGGATTACACAAAGGTGTTAACACCTGAATGTGGAGATCATAACAAGTCACTTTAGAGTCTGCCCACCACACGTGCCATGTTATAATGGTCTCTTTATGGCCAGTCTCATTCAATAGAAGGTGACTTCCTTGAGGGAAGGGGCTGCTGACCTCTCTGCACAGTGATAGGCATGGAGTAGTCATTCAGAGCTCATAAACAAATGAGCAAATGAATGATCGAATGGGGTAGAGTTGTCATGGTTTCAGCAGCCCTGTGATTTTGGAGAAAGGGGGGATAAACTCATGATGAATGAGAAAAAGTAAGAAATGTGAGCTGGGAGAGAGAATGTTTTAAAGAATGTCCAGAAACTCACTTAATTTCATTTAATTTAGTGCTGAACCATGTCCACTTTGACATTGAGGTAGACTCTCTTTTGTGTCTAATCTTATTGCTAAGATACTAAACCTAAGAAGTTGTGACCAATTAGATTATTGTTCAGAAATTTTCACTCCCTATCTTGTTCTACCACCACGGGCCAAATATACTCCCTTGACCCTTGACTTTGAGCTTTGCCATACTACTTGCTTTAACCAATGGCATTTTACTGGGGTGTGATGTGCTCAGAAAAACACTGGGCTGGAAGAAGCACAAGCTGGAATCAAGATTGCTGGGAGAAATATCAACCTCAGATATGCAGATGACACCACCCTTATGGCAGAAAGTGAAGAGGAACTAAAAAGCCTCCTGATGAAAGTGAAAGAGGAGAGTGAAAAAGTTGGCTTAAAGCGCAACATTCAGAAAACTAAGATCATGGCATCTGGTCCCATCACTTCATGGGAAATCGATGGGGAAACAGTGGAAACAGTGTCAGACTTTATTTTTCTGGGCTCCAGAATCACTGCAGATGGTGATTGCAGCCATGAAATTAAAAGACGCTTACTCCTTGGAAGAAAAGTTATGACCAACCTAGATAGCATATTCAAAAGCAGAGATGTTACTTTGCCAACAAAGGTCTGTCTAGTCAGGGCTATGGTTTTTCCAGTGATCATGTATGGATTTGAGAGTTTGATTGTGAAGAAAGCTGAGCGCTGAAGAATTGACGCTTTTGAACTGTGGTGTTGGAGAAAACTCTTGAGAGTCCCTTGGACTGCAAGATGATCCAACCAGTCCATCCTAAAGGAGATCAGTCCTGGGTGTTCATTGGAAGGACTGATGCTGAAGCTGAAACTCCAGTACTTTGGCCACCTCACGCGAAGAGTTGACTCATTGGAAAAGACTCTGATGCTGGGAGGGATTGAGGGCAGGAGGAGAAGGGGACGACAGAGGATGAGATGGCTAGATGGCATCACCGACTTGATGGACATGAGTGTGGGTAAACTCCGGGAATTAATGATGGACAGGGAGGCCTGGCGTGCTGCGATTCATGGGGTCGCAAAGAGTCGGACACGACTGAGCAACTGAACTGGTGTTCTCAGAGTTTGGGAAGGATTTGTGCAATTTGGTTTGCTCTTTTTCACCTCTTCCATCATCCCAAGAGCATGCCTGGACTAGCCCTCTGGTCACCAAGCTTCCCAATCAAGCTTCCCAACCATTCCCAACTCAGAGAGGCCAACACTCAGCTGACCTGTAGATGTGTGACCTAAACAAATGCTTGCTGTCATATGCCACTGGGATCTTGTGATTGTTTATAATATAGCAAGAGTGAGCTTATCCAGAATACCAAAGGGAAATATGACTCAGCTAGAAAAGAAATGAACTCTGTGCTTCCCTTTTGCAGAGAAGGGTTAGCATATCATGATTTGCTAATGTGAAAAAAATTTATCTCAAATTTTGGAGGTGGGAATAAAGAGGAGGCCATAATTCTTGAGGAGCTGTGTGTATCATACATGGCAGTTTTCTCAGACAGCAGTTTCATGCAACTCTTCACACACTCTCACTTTTACAGATGTGAGGGCTTCATAGAAACCTCCATGAGCCCACAATGTCTATCCCGTGTAGAGTGGTCAGCTGTGTGCAGCATCTTGTGCTCCCCTTGCACTCCTGGTGTTTCCACTCATATCCATGCATCAGACTGACCTAAAGCAGTGATGTTCTTCCAGCTATGGCCTTCCAGACTTCACTGTTCCAGGTCTTTCCACACATGTGTAATCCCTGTTTCATGTCTTAAACCTTTCATTCTTGTATTATAAGTGCTCTGCTTTTCTAATTAAACTGAGGCTGATACAGAAGTGAATGGAAATGAACCATCGGGCAATAAACCAGAGCCCACCAATCAGAACAAAATTTAGTCTCTTCATGGACAAAATTATTTTACGACTAGAAAAAATTTTAAGAAGCAGAGTTTTCAAGATCCATCCCAAGAAAGGCATACAAACCATAAGGTAATGAGAATTTGTGCTTCTGTAACTTATTTTAATGTAGTAACAAAAGTTATTGGTTCATTCCAACCAGTAAATCCAAGGTTTCTCAGAGGGGTTTATAATGCTTAAGATTTTCTGGAGGAAAAAAGTTCAAAATAATATTTACTTTTTCTGTGTCACCAGGAAACATTTTTATGTTTGTTTTGCATTAGGCTCTGCTAATCTAGCCAGAATTTCTTTTTATGCTTCCTGGGAGTGTGGTTTTTTGTTTTTTTTTTTTTTAAAAAAAAAACAAAAAAAAAACAGAGTAGGAACTAAGAGGGCAAATAATCAAGGTCATTGACTCCCAATATTCATTCCACTTTAACAACTGTTGTTGGCCAATCATAGTAATCTCATTTTCCTTGCCAGTGACTAGCTTAGGAGCAAGGTTCACAAACCAGCCTGAGAGGAAATACACTAGGAGCTTGCAAGGGTAGTTTTCCTACTTTTAAAAACGAGACCCTGGAGAAAAGCCTCCATTTTTCCTCTGGATATCGCTGTGTCTGATATGAGTACTAGAGTGACCACACCTCTCTTCACTGTGACTCTGAAGATGAAGACAACGCCAGAGATGGTAGAGCAAAGCTGTGGAAAGAATGTCCTAAATGACATCGTTGAGCCACTGTATCATTCAGTCCTGCCCTTCCTCTGATCTTCCTCTTCTATGAGATGAGACACTTCTCTATTGTTTAAAGTGGTTTGAACAGTATTTCTTGTGACCAAAAGCATATGAACTCAGAACAGCTCAAACATGGCTAGAAAGTATAGTTAATCCATCAATGATATGTTCCTAAAGAAGATTTTCTCAAGGAAAAGAGAATTTAGTTCTAAATTAATGAAATCTAGAGATTAATGTTAAAATATAAAAATAAAAACTCAATCATTGGTGACATCAGGCAATAACCAAAGAAATCAAGAGAACAATTCATTCATAATCCTTGCCTACAGCACAACTAGAAGACAATGAATATGACAAGGTTCATTCAATTTGTTACTGGGGAAATAAACACAGAAGTAATATGAGACAGAATTTGTCCTGGTCCACGTGCTGGGCAATGAATTAGGTGGCAACAGTTACACAGAGAGAGGAGAATACAGTGGGATTGTAGGGGTAGCGGGACATAAATAGCACCAACTTGGGTTCATCCCTGGAAAGCAAGTTCCCCTCACTGAGTAGAAATATTGAGAAATAAAGATACTGTATCTATATTCTTTTAAAATGTAATCAATTTGTTTCCCTGTTTATGAGACAGATACAAGAAAGATGAGACTTCTTTGCGTGATATATGAGGCGTTCCTAACCTGGCCTCAGCCTAACTAGCCAGCCCCACTCAACTGTCCACACACTGTAACACTGTGATTTGGGATCCAGTGGACCAATGATTAACTATTATAAGCTGAATGTCCTTGGACAAGTTACTGCAGGGTACTTAGTTTCTATTGTCTCATCCTTAAAGTAAAGATAATAATACCTGTCCATCATAAAGTTAAATAAAATAAAATTAAAAAAAAATAATAATACCTGTCCATCATAAGCATTGTGTATAAGTTAAATTATATTTTGCATGTAGCACATGCTTAGCATAGCCCCTGGCAGAGTGTAAATACTGAAGCATCAACTCTGATTACCTCAAAACCCGTCAAGTTCTCTCTCTCATACCTATGTGCTGTGGTCTGTGCTGTGTCCTCCATCTAAAGCAGTCCCGTCTCCCTCCTTTGCCCCCTCTCTTCAGCAAACTTCTTGTCTTTCAGAGCCCACATCTGTTTTCCCTTAGAGCCTGTGATTCCATCCGTGTGCACACATCTATGTGAAGCACTCACGGACACCTTTCCCTTGTTACACCTACTGGCACTTAGCAGGGCTCAGTAAATATATGAGCATAAGAAGATCGACCAAAATGAAAAGAATGTTTTATGAAAAATAAGTTCATTGCAATTGTAAAATTTGGAAACTTTAAAAAGGTTACTTGCATTCACTTAGGTGATCTTAGGCATTATGGTACAAATGCAGGGACACGTTCTCTTACTGTTTTTCCTGCCATGTCTATTAAATTTCTGGTTCTTGTGTTTCTCATTCTAGTTCAAACTTCTCCTGATTCACAAACTAAAACAGATACTGTCACAAAGAAGGACAAAGAAAAGGAGTGGTGGAAGAGAAAGCCGGTTGAAGTTAGCATAAATGAGCCATGGGAAAACGAAGTGGATGATCTGGTTGCCTGGACCAATTCCCTTGATACAGATGCCTTGGAAGATTAAGCTCCAGGATTTAAAAAATGAACAGCCTCAACCACAGCTCAGCTTCATGGAGCAACTCTGGAAGACTCTTACAGCTTGGCTTCCTTTTTTTTTTTTTTTCCAAATTTGTCTCATCTTCTCACTGCAAGAACAAATTAGAAATTTAAGTGTGAATCAGTGAATATGTTGTTTTGGATTTTTTTGAGCTCTCTTTCATTGTTTGACCCCAAGTTAGCCAAGCAGCAGTATTCATTATGGTTTTCCAATTAGTGGTATTTTATCCAGAGTTGTTAGACGACCAGACACACATTTTTGCTGGCAGGACTTGGATCGGGAAGAGGCTAGTATTGGAGAGGAGCACTCAGGAGCTTCAGAGGCTGGACATTAACCCAAGTAGAGGATCCATGGGCTCAGATGGTAAAGAATTTGCCTGCAGTGTTGGAGACCTAGGTCCAATCCCTGGGTTGGGAAGATCCCCTGGAGAAGGGAATGGCTACCCACTTCAGTATTCTTGCCTGGGGAATTCCATGGACAGAGAAGCCTGGTGAGCTACAGAGGAGTCCATGGGGTTGCAAGGAGCCTGACATGACTGAGTGACTAACACACACACACACAGGATCTGTACATTTATCTCCTTCTGCCTGGTTTAGCATCTTATTTCCTCCATATTCAAGGGAAAGGATGTCATCTGTCCAGTTCACCAGTGTTCCTGTTCTGTTTTCTCCTAAAGGACATGCTGTCTTTTCTCTTTGACCTTAACTAACCATCCCCTTATATTCTCATCTTTATTCTTTCCCTTCTTTTTTTTTATTTTTGCTGTGTTACCCCAACCTGAAAATACACTGAAATCTCTCCTAAACTACATCTCCACCTCTGACCCTGCATTTTCACTTCCCTCAATACTATGTCATTCATATTTTCTCAGACTTACTGATAGTAATCTGTCACAGACTCTCTGTATTTCTTTAGTTCATGTTTACATGCAGTGCACAATAAAATCTGTCTTATGCTAGGTTAAAATTCACTACGATCACCAAAAACTTCCATATTTCCCAAATTCAACAGATGCCTTATCTTACCTGGCCTCTAGGCTATATTGGATATTATTGATCACTTTTCTCTCTGTGTGTTTTTTAATGTTTATGTGCTAAGTGCTAAGTCACTTTAGTCATGTCCAACTCTTTGCAACCCTGTGGACTGTAGCCCACCAGGCTCCTCTGTCCATGGGATTTTCCAGGCAAAAATACTGGAGTAGGTTGCCATTTCCTCCTCCAGGGGATCTTCCTGACCCTGGAATTGAACCCATGTTTCTTATGTCTCCTGCATTAGGAAGCAGGTTCTTTACCACTAGCACCACCTGTGAAACCCTTGTTTCAGCCTTGCTTTAAAAAGAGACTTAGTTTGTAGGTTACCTACCTACACAACACAGTTCTCCCCCAAACACCACAAATTGTGTGTCTTCCTATCTGCCCACCTATCTGTCTGTCTATCCATCCATCTATCCTACCTTGGGTCTAGGTATTAAATAGGTCTCTCCCTTATTTCTAGAGAAACTGATTTTAGTTGCTATGAAAATAGACAAAAGCTCTGTCTACGAACTTTGATGTCTGGGCACTTCCCTGGCTAGTAGATATTTCCAAGTCTACCTGTGGTAGTTCATAAAATAAGTTCTCGACATTGTAGTGCTGGATCTTGTTATCCTCCCCAACCAGAACCAAACAATTCCAGCAGCTGTCTCAGATCTCTCCTCATTTTATCAGTGCTAAAGTACAGTCAGAGCCAAATTCACAACCCCATCCAGCTCCATAGCAATTACAGTTCTTTCTACATCTAGTAAAAGAGCCATATTGCATGGCCTACCCCATACCTCAGTGAAACTACAGAATGTAGCTCAAAGGTGCATTTTGCTGATGGTCACAACAGAGGCTGGGCCTCTGACTCTTCTCTGGTAGTTCTCTAGGAGGACAAACATGTGAATTGTCAACAGATAAACAGCAGTCACCAAGAAGTCCTGGACAAGGCAGTCAATCAAAAATGTTTCTGTGATATCAGCAGTCTCATAAGTATTTTATCCTGTCTATTTCTAATCTTTTCTTTAGGGCAAAGTAGTTGCGTTTGTTACTTTCCTTTCTTGCAACCAGAAGACCTGGGGGTGAAAATGGGTGGTGGGGGGAAGTGGGGAGAGAACAAGTTTTTGTAATAGATACTTTAGTTAGTAGAACAGGATAGTTAATTTAGTTACCTTCACTGACCATTCATTCTGGGTCTTCAATATGCGTTTTCCTTCTACTCCTAGCTCTTGGTGGAAGGTTCTTTTGGGCTGTAGCCCAGTGCTGCTCTCTCCACATTTTTCTTGAACATCTTGCCACTATGAGAGTTGCACCACCCATGTATATTCTTATTCTCTGACTTTTTTATATGTGCCTTAAAAGACCTTTGCTTTAACTTTCCAGTGTACCTGAAACTCAACTCAACAAGCCCAACTTAAACTCATTTCCTCCTCTTCATCTCACCCCCAGCAGACTACATCCTGCCTCCTATGTTTCTTTTTTCAGTTAAGGAATAACCAAAAGATAAAAACTTGGGGATTACTATGGACTTCACTCTTTCATTTATGGCTTGTTGATCCCCAATATTTAGCATATTGTCCATTCAATGTCTTAAATCCATCTACTCATTCCTGTCCTCACCGTCACTGTATATTTTGAATGCCTTTTCATCCATGGATGAGATTATAGTTTTTTTTATAACATCATTCACCTACCTAAAATTCTTCAGAGAATCTCTGCCTGAAAGATAAGGTCCATATCACCATGTGCATCACGTCAGCCCTCACCCACCCTCTTCATCCTCATCCACTGCAATTCCCCACCTTGTGCCTGAACTCCTGTTTTCCCACGTGTAACATGCTCTTTCCTATTTCCCTGCCTCTGCTTATGCTGTTTTCTCTTCCCATAATGCCTTTTCCCGTCCTCACTTGATCAGCTCCTCTTCATCCCCTGAAACTCATTCAGGAATCATCTCCACAAAATCTTCTCTGCACACCGCATACCCAGCCCAGACTCTCCATAGAGTGTGTGTAGGTGTGTGCAGTTATATTGTTGTATGTTTGCCCATCTGACTCTCCCACTAAATCTTCAAAGTATAAGCTAACCAGACAGAAATCCACTTTAGGAGATCTCATCATGTAGGACCCACAGTCCAACAGCTGCCACAATTCTTTCCACCTCAAACAAAAGCTGCTGTTTCAGAGAAAGAAAAATATCATATGATAGCACTTATGGGTGAAATCTTAAACAAAAAAAAAGGTACAAATTAACCTATTTACAAAACAGAAATAGAGTCACAGGCATAGAAAACAAGGTTACCAAAGGGGGAAAGCGAGGAGAGTGATAATTTGGGAGATTGGGACTGACATATACACACCCCTATACATAATAAAGATAACTGATAGGCCCTACTGTTTAGCACAGAGAACTCTACTCAGTACTCTGTAATGACCTATACTGGAACAGACTCCTAAAAAGTGGCTATAAAACAAATAGCTAAATATGTAAATCGGGCTTTAAAAAAAAAAAAAAAAAGACTACTATTTCACTGGGGGCTTCCCTGATAGCTCAGGTGGTAAAGAATCTACCTGCAATGCATTGTCTTAGAATCTGCTAAAAAGTAAATTTGGAAAACTCAAGTGATGAAAAGGGAAGCTTTTGTTAACAAGCAGTGTTAGGAAGCATTTAACAGGAGGCTTCCTGTGTGCTGTTTTGGATCTGTCAGGAATTCTCTGCTCCTTATTAATTCCTGAATATTCAGGAATTAAGGGGAGAGGCAAGCCTCTCCCAGGACTGAGGAATCCAGGCATTTCCTTCATTAGCGTTTCTATATGGTGATAAGTACCCTCTTCCTTCTTGTGAAGCATACGGTAGAAGTGATTGTTTACAAATCTCTGTCTTTAATATGGATTGCCTATGTTTTGTAAGTCTGGAATTTTAATCTTTATCTTTGCTGAGAATAACTACTTTGTAAGACAGTATATATGCACACACCATGTTGATTAAAACACCTTTGCTCCATCAGAGCTCTGGTCCCCGTGTCTGTCTTTCTCTCTCTCTCTCTCTCTCTCTCTCTCCCTCTTTTTCAGGCTTGATCCCCTGGAGCGTAGAGGCTCTCTGAGTTCACTTTCCTCCTCAGGCTTCTAAGACCCTCTCGAGAAGGTGCTCTGCGCCTTCACCCCATTGAGAGGGTGCCTGAGGCCTTCGTGAACAGGGCAAGCCCCGTGCAGGGGCTTTATTGGCTTTCTGTGTAAACCAAGGAATATCAGCCTCTTTCTCTCCTTTATTTTCTTATCGTCGACTTGGGACCACCAAGTTCCGGTCCATTAAAGGACCTCAACAAGCAGGAATATCTAAACAAAGTTGATTCTGAAAATAGATGTTATGTTTAAAAAAACAAAAACAGCTTCAGTGAGGTATGATCGACATACAATTAATTGAACTATTTAACGTATGCAGCTTGAAACGTTTTGTTTATGATACAGCCATGTAATCATCGCTACCATTAAGATTGTAAACATATCTGTCATTCCCAAAACTTTACTCCTGCCTCTTTATAATGTCTCTCTCCTGCCTCAACACTTCCTGCCCTTCACTCTCATTCCCAGACCATCCCTGATCTTCTTTCTGTCCTTATAGATTATTATGAATTTTCCAGAGTTTTATGTAAATGGAATCATACTGTAAGTACTTGTTTTGTCTAGCTTCTTTCACTCAGCACAATTGTTTTGAGATTGAGTCATGTTTTGTATATTATCATTCATCTTTAGTGCTAAGTAGTATTCCACTCTATAGAAATACTGTGGCTTATTTATCCATTCACCTGTTGATGGGTATTTGAGTTGTTTTAATCTGGAAACTGTTACAAATATAAAAGTTGCTGTGGTAGATTCACCCTAAGATGACACAGTGCATCATGCTCTTGTAGAATCCCTTCTCCTTGAGCATTAACAGAACCTGTGACTTTTTCTAGCCAATAGAATATGACAAAGGTGATTGGATACTCACTTCTGCCAATTATGTTTTGTTATATAAGACTCCATCTTAGCAGATTGGAGAGAGATTGGAGAGAGATTGTCCTGCTGGCTTTCAGGAAGTAAGCTCTCATGGTACAAGAAGCTCACATGGCCAGAAACTGCTCATGGCTTCTAGGAGTTAAGAATAGCCCCTGGGTGACATCCAGCAATAAAACCGTGACCTTGGCCCTACAACCACAAGGAATTGAATCTGTCACCATGTGAGCTGGAAAAAACCTGAATTCCAGAAATGAATGTAGTGTGGCCAATACCTTGGATGCAGTTTAGAGATCCTAAGCATCCTACTAAGCCATGACTGAACTCCTGACCCATGGAAACTGTGAGATAATGAGTGTATGTGTTTTTTCAGCTGCTAAAATTTGGGGAAATTTGTCAAGCAGAAATAGAAGATTGAAACAGCTGATAGAAACACTTATGTAAACATTCTTGAATGGACACATGCTTTATTTTCTCTTGGGTAAATACATAGAATTGAAATGGCTAGATCATATGGCATTTACATTTTTAAGAAATGGCCAACTATTTTTCAAAAGGATTTTGCTATTTCACTTTCCCACCAGCAGTGCATGAGAGTTCTAGTTCCTCTACTTCCTGTCCAACACTTGGTATGTTCAGTCTTTCAAATGTCAGCCATTCCAAAAGGTGTGTATTGGTATATCATTGTTTATATTTACATTTCCTTGAAGACTGTGATGATAAGCATCATGTGCTTATTTGCCATCCTTTTATCTTCTCTGATGAAGCATCTGTTCAAATCTTTTATCCATTTTTTATTGTTTTTTCCCTGTTATTAAGTTTTGAGTGTTCTTTAATTTTTCTGGATACAAGTCCTTTATCAGATAAATGACTTACAGATTTATAATTTACAAACAAGTAACTAGTCTGCCACTTGATTTTTCATTATCTTAACAGAATCTTCAAAGAGCAGAAGTTTTTAATTCTGATAAAGTCCTATATATGTTTTGTTTCTTTTATAGATTGTGTATTGTGTCTGAAAAACTCTTGCCTAAACCAACGTAACAAGATTTTCTCTTATTATTTTCTGTAGAAATTTTACAGCTTTAGGTTTTACATTTAGATTCTATGAGGCATTTTGAGTTATATATGGTACAAGGAATGGATCAAAATTATGTGTGTGTGCCGCCTTTTCCCTCCCTACCTCCTTTCCTTCCTTCCTTCATTCCTCCCTTTCTTTCTTTCTCCATTTGTTCAAAACACTATCCTTTCTCAGCTGAATTATTGTAGGATCTTTGTGAGAAAACAGTTATCCACATATGTATGGGTCTATTTCTAGACTCTGTGATCCACTGACCTGTGTATCTTTACATCAATACCATATTGCCTTGATTATACTATTGTTTTAATTTCTTGTTTTAAAATAAATTAATATTAGCCCTCTAGTTTTGTTAGTTTATTTCAAAATTGTTTTGGCTATTCTAGATTCTTTATATCTCTATGAGAAATATAGAAATAATTTCTATATTATCTTAGGAGAAGCATATCAATTTCTACCAAAAAAAGTCATGTGAAGATTTCTATTGGGATTGCAGTGAATCTATGGGTCAATTTGGAAAGAATTGACATATTAACTATACTGAGTCATCTCACTTATGAATTCTCCTTTATTTGGATCTTCTGTAATATCTCTTAAAATTCTTTCTAATTTTCAATTGTCCCTGTGTAGAATATGGAAGTTAGATTTTGTCTGATGATATTCTTATGTCTATTGGGCTTCCCAGGTGGGACTAGTGGTAAAGAACCCATTTGCCAATGTAGGAGATGTAAAGAGATGTGGGCTCAATCCCTGGGTTGGGAAGATCCCCTGGAGGAGAGCATGGCAACCCACTCCAGTATTCCAGCCTGGAGAATACCATGGACAGAGAAGCATGGCAGGCTACAGTCTATAGCATTGCAAAGAGTGACTTAGCATTAGCACTGAGATAAAAATATGATTTTTTTAGATTTTTTAAAATAATCTAAAATCATGGTAAATTACATTGATTTATTATTTAAAATACTAAACCAACTTTGCATTCCCAGGGTGAACTTCACTTGATCATGGTATGTTATCCTTTTATATGTTGTTAATTTGATTTGCTATCATATTGTTTAGAATTTTTATATCTATGTTCATGAGGAAAATCAACTATAGTTTTCCTCAAATGTCTTTGTCTAGGTTTGATATCAGAGTAGTGCTAGTCTCATAGAATGAATTGGGAAGAATTCCCTTCTTATTAATTTTCAGGAAGAGTTTTTGCAGAATTCATGTTATTTCTTCTTTATGTTTTGTATAATTCAGCAGTGTAGCCATTTTGGCTTGGAGTTTTCTTTCTGGGATGTCATTTAATTACAATTAATTTTAAAAATAGCTTTACGGCTATTTAGATTATCCATTTCTTTTTGAGTGACCTTTGTTAGTTTGCATCTTTCATATAGCTTATCCATTCTATCAAAGGGGTCTAATTTTTTGTATGAAGTAATTAATAATATTCCCTATTGTCCTTTTAATATCTGTAAATTCTGTGGTTGTGTGCCTTATATCTTCTCTCTTTTTTAACTGTGCTAAGTAGTTTGCTACGTGGATTATCTCATAATCAGATCAGATCATATCAGTCGCTCAGTCGTGTCCAACTCTTTGCGACCCCATGAACTGCAGCACGCCAGGCCTCCCTGTCCATCACCAACTCCCGTAGTTCACTCAGACTCATGTCCATCGAGTCAGTGATGCCATCCAGCCATCTCATCCTCTGTCGTCCCCTTCTCCTCTTGCCTCCAATCCCTCCCAGCATCAGAGTCTTTTCCAGTGAGTCAACTCTTTGCATGAGGTGGCCAAAGTACTGGAGTTTCAGCTTCAGCATCATTCCCTCCAAAGAAATCCCAGGGCTGATCTCCTTCAGAACGGACTGGTTGGATCTCCTTGCCGTCCAAGGGACTCTCAAGAGTCTTCTCCAACACCACACTTCAAACGCATCAATTCTTCGGCGCTCAGCCTTCTTCACAGTCCGACTCTCACATCCATACATGACCAAGGGAAAACCATACCCTTGACTAGACTAACCTTTGTTGGCAAAGTAATGTCTCTGCTTTTGAATATGCTATAGGTTGGTCATAACTTTCCTTCCAAGGAGTAAGCGTCTTTTAATTTCATGGCTGCAATCACCATCTGCAGTGATTTTGGAGCCCAGAAAAATAAAGTCTGACACTGTTTCCCCATCTATTTCCCATGAAGTGATGGGACCAGATGCCATGATCTTCGTTTTCTGAATGTTGAGCTTTAAGCCAACTTTTTCACTCTCGACTTTCACCTTCATCAACAGGCTTTTTAGTTCCTCTTCACTTTATGCCATAAGGATGGTGTCATCTGCATATCTGAGGTTATTGATATTTCTCCCGGCAACCTTGATTCCAGTTTGTGTTTCTTCCAGTCCAGCGTTTCTCATGATGTACTCTGCATAGAAGTTAAATAAACAGGGTGACAATATACAGCCTTGACATACTCCTTTTCCTATTTGGAACCAGTCTGTTGTTCCATGTCCAGTTCTAACTGTTGCTTCCTGACCTGCATACAGGTTTCTCAAGAGGCAGATCAGGTGGTCTGGTATTTTCTCATCTCTTTCAGAATTTTCCACAGTTTATTGTGATCCACACAGTCAAAGGCTTTGGCATAGTCAATAAAGCAGAAATAGATGTTTTTATGGAACTCTCTTGCTTTTTCCATGATCCAGCGGATGTTGGCAATTTGATCTCTGGTTCCTCTGCCTTTTCTAAAACCAGCTTGAACATCAGGAAGTTCACAGTTCACATATTGCTGAAGCCTGGCTTGGAGAACTTTAAGCATTACTTTACTAGTGTGTGAGATGAGTGCAATTGTGCAGTAGTTTGAGCATTCTTTGGCATTGCCTTTCTTTGGGATTGGAATGAAAACTGACCTTTTCCAGTCTTGTGGCCGCTGCTGAGTTTTCCAAATTTGCTGACATATTGAGTGCAGCACTTTCACAGCATCATCTTTCAGGATTTGAACATCCACAATAATAAATAACTGTATTTTACAGTGGTTCTAGTAAGAGGGTATTATGGTACGTACTATTTTCTAACTTTTTTTGGCTCATAAGGTAATTCTTTTTTAAACATTAATTTTTTTTGGAGTGTAGTTTCTCTATAATGTTGTGTTAGTTTCTGTGTTCAGCCGAGTGAATCAGTTACGTGTTTACACCTGTCCCATCGTTTTTGAATTTCCTTTCCTTAAGGAAATGGCAACCCACTCCAGTATTCTTGCCTGGAAAATTCAATGGATGGAGAAGCCTGGTAGGCTACAGTCCATAGGGTTGCAAAGAGTCAAGGACAGGACTGAGCGACTTCACTTTCACTTTCACTTTAGGTCACCACAGAGCACTGAATAGAGTTCCCTGTGCTATACAGTACGTTCTCATTAGTTACCTACTTTATACATAGTATCTATAGTGTATATGTCGATCCCAATTGCCCAGATTATCCCAACCCCACTCTCCCCTGGACCCCGCCTTTCTTATCACTATATTCAAGGCAGTGAGAACATTCCTTAACATATCAGAATGTTTTCATTACTTGGCTACAATTCTATTTATATTTTCTACTTTTAGATACAAATAGAAAAATACACTAAAAATATATCAAGGCCAAAGTAGAAATGCTTAAAAAAAATCTGAAGGAGAATATTTCCTATTATTTAACCTAAGCAGTGCAGCATGGGATAGTAATTAGGAGCTCAGATTCTGGAGCCAGAATGCCTGGTGGATCATCCTGTGCTAGCTAGCCGTGGACCTTGGGCAAGTATCTTGGTTTTCTCATCAGTTAGGGATGGATAATAATGGCATCTAGGTTCCTACGGTTATTGAGAAGTCCTCATGCATTGATACATTAATATTTGTAAAATGCTCAGAACAGTGCCAACCTATAATAAGTGCTCTGGCAACCACTGCAGTATTCTTGCCTGGGAAATCTCCTCCCACAGAGGAGCCTGGTGGGCTGTAGCTGGGGTTACAAAGAGTTGAACACAACTTAGTGACTAAACTACCATATAAATAAGAAAACATAAACTTTACTTGCTTCCACTGATTGTTCTAAAAGGTATGAAAGAAATCAAATCCAGAAAGCCTAAACTGAAGCCCATAAATCTATAGTTATAATAAATACTCCAGGTGATTCTGATGGAAGTGATCATAGGATGACACTTTGAGACCACATAATTCCACGATTCATTTCAAACATGAGTACAGGGCATGACAAGTGGTATCAGCTGGTAATGGGAGTGTCACAGTACGTGATAAAGCCCCACGACTGAGTGTAGAACCTGATTTGGAGAGAGAAATCTGGTGTCCTCTTGAGGAGAGTGAAAAAGTTGGCTTAAAGCTCAACATTCAGAAAACGAAGATTATGGCATCCAGTCCCATCACTTCATGGCAAATAGATGGGGAAACATTGGAAACAGTGTCAGACTTTATTTTAGGGGCTCCAGAATCACTGCAAATGGTGATTGCAGCCATGAAATTAAAAGACGCTTACTCCTTGGAAGGAAAGTTATGACCAACCTAGACAGCATATTAAAAAGCAGAGACATTACTTTGCCAACAAAGGTCTGTCTAGCCAAGGCTATGGTTTTTCCAGTAGTCGTGTGTGAATGTGAGAGTTGGACTATAAAGAAAGCTGAGAGCCGAAGAATTGATGGTTTTGAACTGTGGTGTTGGAGAAGACTCTTGAGAGTCCCTTGGACTACAAGGAAATCCAACCAGTCCATCCTAAAGGAGATCAGTCCTGGGTGTTCATTGGAAGGACTGATTTTGAAGCTGAAACTCCAATACTTTGGCCACCTGATGTGAAGAGGTGACTCATTTGAAAAGACCCTGATGCTGGGAAAGATTGAAGGCAGGAAGAGAAGGGGAAGACAGAAGATGAGATGGTTGGATGGCATCACCGACCCAAAGGACATGAGTTTGAGTAAACTGGGAGTTGGTGATGGGCAGGGAGGCCTGGCATGCTGCGGTCCATGGGGTCACGGAGTCGGACACGACTGAGCGACTGAACTGAACTGAATGGATTGCCCCAGCCTCCTTTGTGAGTGGCCCAGGCACATTCAGGAAAGGGAGGAGAAAAAGGAGCCGGAAATTCTATTAATTCTATAATTTTTGGATTCATAAGCATACTTCATTTTATTGTACTTTGCTTTATTACACTTTGCAATTTTTTAAAACAAATTGATGGGTTTTGGCAACCCTGCTTTGTCAGATGATGGTTAATATATTTTAGAACCAATTTTTTTTTTTAATCTCTGGGTGCTTTTTCTTTTAAAAAAATTTTGCTTCTTCTAGTTTTATTATAATTGTCATACTGTTTAAGGTGTATAGCATAGTGACTTGACTTACATAGGTAATGAAATGATTAACATAATAAGTTTAATAAACATCCACCATATCATACAGATACAAAATTAAAGAAATAGGTAAAAACTTTTCCCTGTGATGAGAACTCTTAGGATTTACTCTCTTAACAACTTTCATACGTAACATACAGTGTTATCTTTATCATGTTGTACATTTCATCCTCAGTACTTATTTATAACTGGAAATTTGTACCTTTTGGCTATCTTCATCCAGTTCCTCCTCCCCTCACGCCCTTTCTCTGGTGGCCACAAATCTGGTCAATTCTGCTAGTGTTTGTTTAGTATAACTGATTTATACCACTATATTAGTTCCTGGTACCCAATATAGTGATTCAGTATTTCTATACATTTCAAAGTAATTATCATAAGTTCAGTTACCATGATAATATATTTCAAAATAAGTTATGTATAATGATTTTTTAAACATAATAATGTTTTAAAACATTGCACACTTAAGAGACGACAGTATAAACATAACTTTTATATGCACTGAGAAACCAAAAAATTCATATGACTCACTGCATTGCATTATTTGCTTTATAGCGGTGATCTGGAACCTGCCATATCTCTGAAATATGCCTATATGTCATATTAAATTTTTGAAATTTACTTTAGTGTTCAGACTCCTCTTGCCCTCCAGATGGCGCCAGTTAGCTGCTAGTTTATGTACTGGAGTCAAGGTGCACTGACCTTTTTCCCGGAAGCCAGGTATACAATCTTCTTCCACTTCAAAGGTATGCAAAGCAGGCAAACATAATTTAAGAGTGAGAATATTTTGCTTTTCTTCCCTAGAAAGATGTTTACTCAGTACTAGGAAAGGTTTACTAAGAAGAAAGAAATCCAGAGCTTACAAATCATGTACACTGATAAAATCATAGAACCATCCTGGAGAAATCATCAGTTCTGACCAATGCCTCCAGGCAGTACCACACAGATGAGAATGAGTACAAAGAGAACTAGAAAAGCTCAGGGTTTTGTGTAATGACTTCCAGACACCAGTGCATTCACTGAGAGCTGCTTTACTTCCTACCTGAGGGAAGGAGGAGTTCTCTAACAGCTGGCAGAGAGCCACAAGGCTTCAGGGCCTATCTCCCACCTAGATGGCCTCTGCCTCTTTGTTTCTTACTTGTAGACCCTGGGTGTCCCCAAAGAATAAATGCTCAGCAGCTTTGCCTGTGGAGGTGTCATGGGAGACCCTATCTTATGCATATGCGTTTTTTGTTTCTTAACAAAAATGATAAGGAGTTTGTTTGTTTGTTTGTTTGAGACTCAATTAAATTTAACCCACTATGTCCAGAGAATAAGATCTAAATCTTACCTAAATATTCAGTTCCAGGAGGAATAATCAATATTTACCTTTCAGGAGGGAGTTCTTTTTGGCTTCTCTGAATTCCAGATGCAAAAATATAAGCCCACTCCATAGTGGGTTTTCATCATAAAATTGGAGAACAGCTGGCTCTCATTTTCTGAACAATATCTCTTAATAGATGTGAAGGCTAATTTTAAGTGTTCCATACTCCATAGTCATCTACTATCTGTACTAACCAACTCCAGCCCCTTTTGTTTTTTGTCATGACTTGAATGTCCAAATCCTGCCTCAGACCCTTCATTTCCCTCTTAAGTTCTAGAGAGCAGACCAGAATTCAAATGAAAAGTGTTCGCTCTAATGACCAAGGATAATTATATTTATGAGTTGAATTCTGTTTCAGCAAATATAATGACAACATCCAATCTGATCTCCTGAGACTTTTTTGCATGTCTCAGCAACTAGCTCATGTTAACAATGCACTGCGGTGCTAAGTCACTTCAGTAACAATGCATTATTGATAGAGAAAAATGTTTCCTGTAGCGAAGAAAATCATATATAATAGATGTGTTCACAAGTTGTTATACATGTTGAGGTCAAACTACATAATTAAGGTATTGTTCTGCTTAAGTGTATGTATAATAATTAATGTCTAAAACCTTAGTCTATGTCATCATTGAGAGCTATTAATAAGGTGTGTGTGTGTGTGTGTGTGTGTGTGTGTGTGTGTGTTAGTCACTCAGTCATGTCCGACTCTTTTGCAACCCCATAGACTGTGGCCTGCCAGGCTCCTCTGTCCCTGGAATTCTCCAGGAACGAATACTAGAGTGGGTTGCCATTTCCTCCTCCAGGGGATCTACCCATCCCAGGGATTGAAACCAAGTCTCCTGCATTACAGGTAGATGCTTTACTGTCTCAGTTGCCAGGGAAGCCCCTCGAGTGGTATTAATAAGACAGTACCACTCTAATGTCCAAAAATGTTCAAATTATAACCGATTTCTCACACTGTTTTACCACCAGAAGTAAGTTTCCCTTTGTTCAGATGCAAATAACAGAAAACCTAACAGAGGATTAAAGAAATAGAGTTCCCTTTTCTCACAGAACAAGGAATTCTAAGGTTCAAAGTTGAAGCCAGCGGTCCAGCTTGTTGTGCAATGATACCATCTAAGACCCAGCTTTTTCTACATTTCCACAGTGCTGTTTTTACAGTTTTGGCATTTGTCTTCATACTTTCAGTTTCATGATTACAAGATGGCTGCTGCAGCTCAGACTTCTCCTGTCTTTAACAGAGAAAGAAGGGAGGCGGAAAAGAATGAGGAGTGATGCTGGCTGCTACTTCTGTTCCAGAGCAAAGGGCTACCTCAAGATGACTTAGTGTCTTCAATGCTAGAAAATAAAACTGCTGGCAAATTTAACATCAGTTCTGTTAGTAATACAATTTATCCATACCTTCACTTTTTCATTTATGGTTGATTCAGTTCTTGGTTTATAATACCCTTTGCCACATTTTAAAGTGCTTGAATTGATAAGGAAGGAAATGGTTGGTTCTATATTTCAAGTTGTATTTTTTATTTTTATACTTTTGTTCTTACAAAAACGTTGACTCCCTTTGAAGCAAATAAGAGACAGGCAATTGAGACTGCAGAAATTCTAGGCATTTATATCTTGGTTAGGTAACCAAATATCCTGGGTGGCCTAGGACAAAGACTTTTAACATTTCATATAAAAGCAAGGATATAAAGAGTCCTAATATCAGATCTTCCTTGAAGTAATTTCTTCTGAGTCATAAAATAGCTTGGAAAGAAGGGATCATAGGATGATTAGGCCCATTCTGTATTTCAGAATTTGTGGGCTTCAGTGATGTCGACAGTCCACCAAAGTCTCATAAACTAGGGTATGCTTAGAACTTGGTGCACTGCAACACACACAGCAGCGGTCAGGGATGGTCAGACCCAGGGTGGCCCCAGAAAGAGATGGCTTCATGTCAGCATCCAGTATAAACTGCAGTCTAGAGTCGAAGAGACTCTGATGCCCCCAGGGAGAACAATGTACTCGCGATCAAGCAAAACTTAGATAATTGTCTAATAACAGTATAAACTACAGTGTCCTGGAGATGGGGAATTGATGGAGGTGTAGGGGAGGGTAGGATTCAGCATTTAAGACTTTGACATGCAGAACTGATTTCATTCTATAAATAAAAGCATTCTGAGACTTAGGTATCCAAGCTCTCCAGCCTTTAGGCCTTCAGTTGATTGCTTCAGCAATCAAGTAAGTCCTGAGAAATTGTTCTGTATTTTTTAAGAATCTGATTTGTACAAGGGAGAACCAGAAGAGCTCAGGAATTCTTCTTTATCTTTAATTTGAATTGAATATAATTTGGCCTAAAATTAAAAGAGAATCTTATCATAGAAAATCTAAAGAATGTTCAGATTCTCAAGACAGCTAAATGGACGTGAACTTTTACTTACACAGAAGTAAACTCAGGATGTACTGTCTTGTTTTGATCAGAGCATCTAAAAGATATCCCATCACTGGCAAAAATAAATAAGTAAATAAACATAACAACTTTTAAAATAAAGGATTTGAGAATGGGAAAAAAGCCTGAATTTCATCCAAAAGCTTAGGAAATTTAGATCAAAATAGATAGAGTCTTCCAAATTCAGTTTGTCTCCCAATTCCAATTTAAAAAGAGAGAAGTGAATTTAAAGAAAAATAAGAATTTCTGCAGTTTAAAACAGCAGCTCACAGCTTATAATTTTGCCAAAATTAATTCCATTTGTCCTAAAATCGAGTCATCAGTACAATCTTTCTATGGACCAGAGTTATCTACTTTTGCATACAGATGGTATCCCCGTTATTTCTATCCTGACATCTGCAAGGGTGTGATTGTTGATTTGTTGCTTACAAAAAGAAGGAATCAAATAGTGTATTAGTTAGCTTACTATATAAGAAACTACCTTAAAACTCTGTGGTTCAAACCAGCAGCCATTTTTTTTATTTCACAATTTTTTGTTTTTAGCAGTTTGGGTTGAACTTAGCTTTTCATTTCTTCTGGTAGCTTTGGGGCTCAGTCATGTGTACCTGCAACAGCATCCAGCTTAGTTGAGGTCTGTCTGATTATTCATTTGGGCCCCAGTGTGGTGGGCCTTATCCAATCAGTTGAAGACCTGAATAGCTCAAAAAGGCTGACCACTCCATGAGTAAGAGAATTATTCCTATCTTATGGACTTCCCAGGGGTTGCTAATGGTAAAGAATCCACTCGCCAATGCAGGAGATGCAACAGACTCAGGTTTGATCCCTGGGTTGGGAAGATCTCCTGGAGAAGGAAATGGCAACCCACTCCAGTACTCTTGCCTGGAAAATTCCATGGACAGAGGACCCTGGCAGGCTATAGTCCATGGGGCTGCAAAGAGGTGGACACAACTGAAGCAACTGAGCTCTCCCACACACATGGACTTGAATTGAGATATCAGCTCTTCCTGGGTCTTGAGCCTGTTGGCCTTCAACTGGAACAAAACCATCAGCTCTCTTGGATTTTCTGCTT